>NC_057850.1:226634457-227257184 GCF_015237465.2 Chelonia mydas
TCATGCTTGCTCAGCGTAAGGACTAGCTCTAAATCAAACTATCAGTTAAAACAAGGCACTTAACATTCACGTGGTGTAATTTAAGGGTTTCTAGACAAGGCTGGTGGTATATTTGATTGAAGTTCACTCTTTTACTCAAAACTTTGCTCTTAAAGAAAAAGGAGAACTACGAATCAGGCCATGCATGGAACCAATATGGAACCAAGATGGAAATTTCATCGGATACACGTTCATCTCCCCATTCTGATAACCACCCCGAACTTCAAGAAAGGAAAGCGTGCAGGTGGGAGAGTTGCGTCTTTAAATTCCTGTCATTAACTTCAGATATACACTACGTTACTTTAGAGAATCAAAGTATTCACAGCTTCCTAACGAGGCAACACACAGAAACATTTCCGGGACCCCAGGAAGACATCTGGGCATTTATTTCCTCGCGATCCTGCTCTCTTTCTCTACCACAGAAGTCACCGCTCCTACTGTCAAGTTAACGTGGACGGAGGTGAAGGAAAAGGAGGACCCCCAACAAATTCTTCATCCCCAGAAACTAAAAGAGAAAAGATATAGAAGACATAAACCATCAGGGCACAAATCATGCAGGAAACATGTCAGAACAAAGTTACCCATGCTGAGGCTCAAGCTTGCTCGACTTGTTGCATTATTTCAGATCACTTCCTAAACAGAATGACTGTGTTTGAGAGTTTGTTCTGCGCGTTCCCCTGATACACACTAGGTGACACCAGGAGTTTGGGGTTTCCTGTGAACAGCAATGTAAAGCGTGTAGCCTGAAAGGCAGTGAAAGTGCCAGCATGACCGAGCCTTAGGCCTGCACTCCCGTACAGCCTGCTCCGCCCCCAAGTTACCCGGGACACTTGGATCCTCTCACACAGCAACGCAGCTACATGTGCAGTGCGGCCACCAGTCCCCTATTCGCTACGCACCTGAAGCTCAGCTTTAACTTTGCCATTCGTTTTCTCCACTAGTTCTAACTAGTTTGGGTCATCTTTACGACCCAAGTCTCTCTTTGGTTTACCACGTAGTAGTAGCCTTGAGCCCTGAGCAATCTGCCAGCCTTTCTACAATAGCCTATAGGGAGCAGGTGAACTTCTAAAACAAAACCACTTTTGCTTTTCCTATTGTTTTTCGGATTTAGGTTCATTTTATTCTACATTTAATGCTGATTTGCTCTACTCCTCCCATTTCTAATGAGTACATCAGGATTTTCTATTTTTAAAGAGCAGCTAGTGTTGGTTGGGGGCCAGCACTGGGGGGGGGGGTGGTTTATTATGTAGACATTGCTCCACTTCTGAATTGTGGGTCTAGAAGGAGAAGTGCTTAGCCATCACGCCGAGCGGTGATTTTCTGGGTCCAGGCGTTGATGTCGGAGGCAGATTTACATTCAGAGCGATCCAGATTGGGGGGTGGAGGTGCGGGGGGGGTACAGAATACCGTATATCTGGGTCTCCCACACAGCACTACCGACTAAAGAGCGGGCACTCTCAGTTCAGATGCTAACCTACATGCAAACGTGCTGCAATACAATTTCTGTGCAAAATTGCTATTTGAAAGTCAACACTGTTGATCGCGTGTAAAGGAAAAGAAACGCCTATGCCATCTCATCAAGTAAGAGCTTATTATGAATTAAAGAAATGCTGCCATTTATCCCATTACGAACGCTTTGTTTTCTGAAAGTTGAAGGAACTCAACGGGCACCCACAGAACCCTGTCTAGGAAACCCAAAAGGTATCAAACGTCCCTTTTCATCTGATGAGAGCAGCACATTTCCAACTCTTTGGGGAAGGGAGTGATTTCTGCCAGACTAACGTCCTCCTGAAAGCCACTGGCTAACACAAAAGGACCTGCTTTCCGCGCTTTCTGCACAACCGCCAACACAACACTCCCGAATAACCCCAGCCGCTCAGCCTTGGCATCACTAGAAGACGCTAGGTTCACAGAAGATTCAGGTGTCGATTTTTTCAGAGAGAAGAGAGGGTGTACGCCTTTTCCGGGAACCACCAGTGCCGCACAGAGACTTTATACCTTCCCTTTGTGCGCTGGAGATCTACTAGATAGAACTTCAGTGTAAACAGAAAGCTACAGACCATACATTCAACATTATACATTTAAAATATGTACATCCCATCTTGTGTTACTTTTGGGAGGTAGATTGTGGGTGTGCGCCGGGGGAAGTAGCTAGTTAAATGGAAACAAATTAAGTACGTAATGAATACATCTATGGACAAGCAATCAAAGGGCAACACACCTAACACGAAAAGGAAGAATGTTCTTATGTTGAACTTTACATAAACTCTCTGGAAAAGACTATCGTTGTGTCATTGCACTAAAGTGAGGAAAATTTATGCATCACCCAATAGCCTCAAACGGAGTTGTGACAGTGGCTCCAAAACTATAAACAGAATTTGAAAAAGAATCAGGAAAGATCGTCCCCCAAATATTTGATACCAAACCTGAACACAAGACAATAACTAGGACAATATTCATTAATATCACAATCCAATACAGAATTTCTTCATTTTAAGTCTCTTTTAGATAGTAAAAAATAGGATGTAAATATCCTAAAAAGACTAATGACATTTCACAGGTAATGCAATTTAGAAAGAAACACTTCCATGTTTTCTTTTCCAACAATGTGCATTTTTGTAAACTGGTATAAATTGCAATTCAAAAGCACTGATCTCGCCATCCCCAATCATTTTTTATACTGATCAAATGAATGCAGATACTCCCATTTGGGAGGGGCGACATGACATTTCACTTGGCAGTTCTAAACAGGTCACAGACCTTTCACAGACCCTAAGGCAGTGGGAGGGAGCTCTTTACGAAACCGTGTAACCAAATCAAACCAATGGTTACCCCTTTTCAATACCATTGGAAAGGTTTTCACAATGCCATTCACATAGCAGCAGAGAAACTGAAAGGATGGTCATCCAATGGAAATTTCTTTTCCTTTGTTTAAACTTACAGAGCTTAAAAATACTAGAAAACAATTACATTTTGTAGGACAAAAAGGTAAACAGTACTGTACATACATGCAGACTTGTAGGTTATAGGCCTTGGCGTGGCTAGGTGCTTATATGTATATATGCACACATATGAATTTGTATATGTACATTTATTGGAGATGTTGCTTTGTGTGAAGCCATAGGCACAAAGACACAACATGGCTGCCCTGGAGATGACCTATTGCTTTCAAGTTGCTTGAACACATCAGAATTTCTATTGTGAAGGTTGATTAATTGAAACTGATAAGTTACCATGAATAAAGATTGTTTTTCTGTTTAATGTGGTGGGCCTGATTTGGTAAATGCTTCATTCATGTAGCCTTGCAGTGCAGCATATGGGCAAGATTCATTCAGTATCACAAACATACACAATTTATTATGCTTGTATGGTCACAACCAAAAGGTCTTTCTATTTTAATGACAAAGTTTGAATGAAAAATTCTATTTAAAGAGTCACTAACATTAAATGTGATTTTGTAATTTTTTCTTGTTCTTGGAACCCCATGAATTAAAACAATTTGAAAAGTATAGATGTTAAATTCAGTAAAACAAATACATGTGCTAACAGCATTTCAGAGATCTTTAAAAGTAAGCAAACAGTTTATCTAAAATGTTTGTAGACCTATATGAAGACAGGACGTTATGGTCTGGTGCCATCTTATGTCACATACCACTGATAAAGTTATCACTATAATGTTTCAATGAGATACTGTCAATATTGGTCTGAGTTCCACATTCCCATGGTTTATATTGGAAGAGGCACAGGAGACTATTTAGTGAATAAACAAGCCAACTTTCCAACCTTGTCCTTTTCATGAGTAAAATCAGCCGCCGCAGTTCCATAAATCTTTCAGCCTCAATGCTGTCAAGAATATGTCATGTCCTACTCACATTTTGCAGTAATTTTATTAGAACATTTACAAATTAAGCTAAGTGTCTAATGTATATTTGCATTATTACAGCAGAAACACATTACATCATAAAATAGAACATCAAACAATCATTTATGGCAAACCTATTGTTTCCCTGCTTTTGTGTGTCCTGATACACAGAATATTTTAAAATATTTCCAAACATCAATGGCTATTTTTTTTTTTTTTTTTTTTTTTTTTTTTACACACACACACACCCTCCCCCCGATATCTGGTATGGTGATCTCCCACTGACTTCAATAGGGCCAGGATTTCATCCATAGGGTGCAAAGAGAAAGAAACCTCCCTCAAGCTCCCTTCTGAGGTACCCTTGGGGAAGAGTCTCCAATAGGAGACAAGTCAGCAAAATCTGCTACTACAACTCCTTTCCTGAAGCCCGGGATGTGTTGAAGCAGGGCACGGGGAGTGGCCGGAGTGCGATGCGCTTTGGCAATAGCCAGCTGGTCACTACAAGACCCCACCACACCCACCAGCTGATGGCGTTTACAGCATCCCCCAGGCTGCTCTATCCTGTGCCTAGGGGGCTTGACCAGGGACTTGGGGAGCTATAACTGACTTCTTGATAGCCCCATCTCACTGCTGCGTCCAGCACTATTTGGATGCAGCAGAGAACTTGGTCCACAGTCTTCAAGCAGAGTCTCTTATGGTTGTGACAATTATTTCTTTCTGTACTTGGGCCTAGGGGCTGATCTGGAGTGTGGAGTGCCTTCAATGCTAACTAAAGACAATGGGAAAGGAGGATGTTCAGCACCTAGCCTGGTCAAGACTTATAAACACTTATAAAAGACAAACTTGGTGCTCTTCTGTGCACCGTACAGGTAGCAACACAGCTCTCAGACAGGAATTGGACATTTTGAGCACAAGGGGCCAAAGCAATCCCTGCTGTTATTCTACTGGAGGTACTGGAGTGCTATCAGGAATTCCTTTGGCTGTAGATGTGTAACCAAATAGAGTGCCCACTTCAAGATATATGCAAGTTCATTACATTAGATTGGTGATCTGTAGATGATAAACCTTTGTTATAACTTGTATATCTTTAATACTCAAACCTACGGGGCGCGGTACCCATGACTGAGCCTGTTTTAAAACCACTACCAATCAATTAAAAGCTCCCTTCTGCTCTTGCTATGTCCAAGTTAAACTCAGAGCCTGTCTGAAAAGGAAGACTGTTTTCCTTCTGGGACAAACAGTCCTTAGTCAGAAACAGGACCTAATGCCACTGGTAGGGTAATGCAAAGCAGCTTCTGGCACCTTTTCGGACCACAACAATGTTTCCTCTCAGACACTCTAGATTCCATAGTCATATTGTTCCTTTGTCACATATTTTGTTTAGTTCTTTTAATTAAGTCAAGTATCCTCCCCTATAGTACTGGATGATATGGAAAAAAAGGTCCCTACTCAACTCTATGGAAAGGAAATTAAGTTTCTTTTATTTAAGCTACATCCTATAGATTTATTTTAAACGTTGTCTGTACAGGTTTTATTTTTCAGAAATGTACATCTATCTAGGTTTCCCAGTGCTGCAGCATCTGTACTACCTTGTCCACTTGCAGTGTGATACGGATGATATCAAGACATTAGCTGCAAATGTTCTTGTAATCTTTTTTTATTCAATAGTTCCCAGTGAATCATTCTATATTGAAAACATAATTTGTTTTATGGAGACTACATTTCCAGTGACAGTGTGTTGAATATCAAGACCAACATGCAATGCATCTTGGTAAAGGGAGGCAACACAGTGCCATTGATAATCAAAAGACGGAGAATCTGGCTCTGCCACTGACTTCCTGTGACCATGGGCAAATCACTAAACCTCTCTGCACATTAGTTTCCTTATCTAGGGAATAGGGGTATTGCTATTTACTTTCTTTTTAAAGGTAGTATGATATCTATGGATGAAATTGTTGAGTTATATAAGGAATACACATGTGGCACTCACTAGGTGTGTCAGTGGCTCTGAAGCTGGGATATAGTTAATACACCAAAGAATATGCTAACCTATGAGCTGTAGTCCATGAGAACATGGAGCTATCTAACTATAGGGCAATATATTGCTATCTCTGGCCTTGACTAAATTCTGAGGGGTGGGCAGCCTGATTTATACTTATGAATGGAGTCAGCACAGACAGAGTTCACTCTCTGCACATTTGGAACGTCACTGCACAACTGCAAAGTTTATCATGGTGCACTGAAAACTGCCAGAAGAACGAACGGGGGGTGAGGTGAGGGGGGGGGAGAGAAGGGAGGACAAAATCAGGAAACAAAGGGTATCTCTCTACGTGAACTGCTCAAGAATGTGTTTATAAATCAGTAAGCCAACTTTTGAAGGTGTTCAGCATCTTCAACTGGCAATGGGTTGAATCCAACACTTGTTTAAGTCAATAGGAGAGCTGCCAATCTTTGCAGTAGGTGAAGGATCAAGCCCATCAATTTCAATGGGAGTTCAGAGCACTCAAAAAAAATTTCTCAACATGCTAAAGAAGCTCTTACGATCTGATCCTTTCTGTATATGGGAGAAATGTTGGTACTCACACCACAGTCATGCATCTGCTGAGGCCAATGGGAGTTTTAATCCAGTATTTTTAAAGTTTCCTATAAAAAGCTCCACTAAAACTACCTACAGTTTTTGGCAATTATTACAATATTAAAAGCGACATTAACAAGCATAATAAGATAGGTGTAAGGAAAGAGTGTCAGGGTTGGAGTCTGTTTTCAAAGTCCACGTAATTTTCTATGTCCCCCCCCGCCCCCCCCAGGGAAAACAAAACCAAACCCAAAACAAAAAACAAAGATACACTTTTTTTAAAAAAACCCAAAATCAGTTCCAGGAATGCAACATTTACTGGAGACCTTCAACAGCAAACCAGTATATCTGGTTTTAATTCAGCACGTAAGGGTTTGATCCAGCTTCTATTAACATTAATGGGAGTTTTCCCACTGACTATAGTAGAAGTCTCTTAATTAGATAAGAAACTTTATTTGGTTTGTGCATCTAAGGCATTATAAATTAGTGAAATATGGATTTTGAATTTATGAAAAAATTCTTTGACACTGTCCTTTCAAGCACTTTTAGACTGACCTCTTAACCTCCTCTTCCTGGATTGACAGAGTAATTTGAAACAAACAAACAATGTAATCTATCAGAATAATTTGTGTTACCTCTGTGCATCAGATATTTATGTTTGAGCTTTCTCTTACTGACAACCCACGTAAAGAGTCACTGTTACTTTGCATTTTTATCTCTGAGATTCGTGTCTTTTCTACTCATTAAGAATGTGTCTAGAGATTACAAAGTCAATAGTACCCACATACTGGACTGTGAGAAAAGTCTTCTAGAGTACATAAAATCAACTGCAGTGCGTGTCATACAATAGAAGGCTTAGATGTTCTTAGCTACCCAAATTTATCACTGTTACATAGAAACATAATAAAAATTGTTGCAAATTTTTCATTATAAAATATATTACACCTGTTTATACCAATTTAAAAAACATTGGAAGGTACACATTCATCCTTTGACTATACTAACTACTTCTTATACCACAGGCTTATTTATCAATTCCCTTTATACATAATTTCTGTATCTTACAGTATATTTACGAGTTTTGAAACACTTTTTTTTCCCCAATGCATCGGTTTCTTTTGGCTGAAAGCATATTATTGTTCAGAATAAATCATCAACATCTTACCTTTAGATTAAAATCTTCCATCAAACATCAGTGTTTCAGAAAAGTCAAGATACTGATCTAACTGAAGCGCTAGTTATGAAACCAAGTACAATGCAGTGGAAGAGGTCACAATAATGTCACAATTATCTTGATGGATCATCCTCATTCCTCAAAGATGAGAACTGACGCTTGGTTTACACTGCAAAGTTTTGGCGGCATAGGTATGTTGGCTAGGAGCGTGAAAAAAAAAAAAAAGGTCACACCCCCTTTGCTGACATAACTATGATGGCCAACCCCTTGTGGATGCAACTAAACCAACAAAAGAGTGCTTTTGCTGGTATAGCTAACGCTTTTCAGAGAGGTGGTTTAGCTATTCTGGGACAACTCTTTTTGCCAACTTATGCTGCATCTCCACTAGGAGGCTTTGCTGGCACAGATATAGCGGCAGAGGCTCTGTAGTACAGATAAACCCTAATTTATTCTTTATGGGCCCCGATTAAAACTCATTGAAGTCTATGGAGACTTATTTTTATTTAAATCTTTGAATCAGGCCCTATGGACCTTGGTCATGCTGAGCAGTACTAAAAATGGAACTATTTGCATAAGTAAATAGAACTCAGTGAGAGTAAGATTGCAGAACAGGGCCCCCATTTGAGTACAGACGCTTGGGGATTTAGGATGTTCGTTTATGAAATATTGTCTTCATTTTTAAAAATTATAACATTTATAAAATATAATCTTTGTTAAACATTGAAACCTTTACCCTCTTTCTCTGTGTTATATTTCCTGTATGCTCCCAATGTGTTCAGATATAAAAGGAAAGAGACTGAAGTTAAAACAAAACGATCATGCCCAATCTACATGAAAGGGCCTTTAGATATGGGCAGTCCCAAATGTACAGTTAGATAAATATTACAAATATTTTTTTTGCTAAGATTTGTTTGAACAACCTCGTTAATTTACTTTCTACAAACATTCTTCTCAGTGATTTATCTGAAAGAGTATTTGCAGAAAGTGAAAATTTCAGAAATATTCATGTGAATATAGGCTCACATAAGGTTCATGCTGGAAGAGTTAGCACAGTCATCTTGAAATCTCTATGATTTTACTACTAATTCCACTAATCTAGTCAGGAAACAGAAACACCACCATGTGAATTAGGTGTCGAGTTGTACAATTCAAATAGTCATAGTAATAGTAAACAAGCTATCGGTTGATATATATTTGCACAAAATATCTGAGAAATTCTAAATAATTTACACATGCTTAAAATAAGTATTTACAGATAATCTTCACACTGAAAAAGGGCTAAAATTGTTAATCATCATCAGTCTTACCTGAATGCAATGCTCCCTCTGATCCTTACACTTAAGTCAAATGTATTAGAAGATACTTATTTTTTGTGATTTGTTTGATTTTTGCAAAAAGAAAAAAAGATTTATTCTAAATAAATAAGATAAATGGTACCAAGAGATCTAAGTCTTCTGAACTAAACAAGCCACAGCTCCCTGGAAGATTAACAAAAGGCCACCACTAACTATGAATAATATTGACTGACCATAATTTCTGTTCAGAATTGGCTTTAGAAAATATGTGGTTACAAAACAAAGTAAATTTCTGACTAGGAAAGTGTACTTTGCTGAAAGAATGTGTGAACAGTGCAGAGTGTCCATGGTGCTGAAAGGCTAGAGTTAAATATGGTTTGGAAAGAGGTGGAAAGGGATAGAGAACAAGGGCTGGATTGTGCACCATTGGGGTCAATGGAAGCTTTGGCTTTGGGACTTCAATGCAGGATCAGACCCCCAAACACACTTTCACAGATAGAGTAGGGTGAGTTAGGGAACAAACAGGAGTGAATATGTAATTTTATAAGAATGATTCTCTTTCTTCTTGAAGTTCCTTACTCACTGAAAATCAGTTGTTTTAGTGAACCATCCCCTTTAGAACATATTGTTCTGAAAGTATAATTGGAAAGAAAAAGAAAGATATTTCATACTATAATGCATAACAAGTTTGTGCGTGCTATTGGAAAGTATCCAATTATCTATGATAAAAGGACAGTTAAGGGCTTGTCCACACAGAGACTTCTTAGTGTGTGGCAAGGTAGAGTGTAAAACTACTGTGTACTAGATTGGCCTGCACCGAGTCACCATGTGGACTGTGCTACCATGCACTAAAAGTTCCATAGCACACTCCAAAACTTTTAGTACACAGTAGCAGGGTTCACATGCGACTTAGTGTGCTGTAGATTTACACCCCAGCTTGTCACCCATTTAGTCTGCGTGGACAAGCCCTAAGCTTTGGACATAGTTGGAGTTTCTCAAAGATGCCTGGGTTTAACACCTTCTTTTATTTTGATGAAGCAATTCATTTTCATAACAGTAACATGAAATGTCAGACAGGATATTTCTAGTTGATAACTGGCCTTCGGGACATTTAAAGTTAATGTCTTATGCCTGATGCTTTGCAGCTGAAACATGATTTAATTGTTCTGAAATTCTCCACCTACTGGATTGCTTAATTTCTCATTTGCTATACATGGTGTTATATGGTGCCTTTCAGCAGACTGTAAAGTATACACAAATGGATAACCTCACCCCAAATTTAAATACAGCTACCTCCAGAATGCAGTGGAACTTAACAGCTATAGCAGTTGTGGCAAGGCACCCCTTCTGCCTTGCCGGGCTTAGTGCTCCCTCCTCTGGCAGGGATAGGGCCTGGGGTAAATCAGCCCCCACTCTGGAGCATCTGTCTTCTCTCTTTGGGGTTTGTTTCTCAGAGCCTTTCCGGTAGGCCTCAGGGCAGGCCCGAGGAGTGCTCCTCTGCCAAACAAAGGGGAACAAGTCTATAAAGCACCAAAACAAAAGGGGAATCCCTTTCCCTGGGGCAAGTGTTGTCTTCTCGCTGGCTCCTGGGGTGTCAGTTCTTCCCCTACACAGGCACTGGGTTTTGGGTGTCTCCCCTATGGGGAGGGCTGCAGTCTCTCATGCTGGAAAAAGAAAAGGAGTACCTGTGGCACCTTAGAGACTAACAAATTTATTTGAGCATAAGCTTTCGTGAGCTACAGCTCACTTCACGGACGAAGTGAGCTGTAGCTCACAAAAGCTTATGCTCAGATAAATTTGTTAGTCTCTAAGGTGCCACAAGTACTCCTTTTCTTTTTGCGAATACAGACTAACACGGCTGCTACTCTGAAACCTGTCTATCTCTCTGCTGCCTCCAGCCTTGCAACAGTTTGTCTTCCCTCCCATCTCTCTCACCAAGAGAGAGATTTTAACAGGTTTCAGGCAGCCCTTAATTGGACTCAGGTGTCCCTAATTGACCTGAAGTAACCCATTGCCAGCTTGTAGGAAAAAGGGCCTTTAGCATTCTAGGGCCAACATACCTGTTTTCCCAGACCCTCTTGCAGCCATCTGGCCTGACTTTGTCACACAGAGCATAGCAACAGAACAAAATAGTGGACAGAAGTGCAAATACTGTATCTAATTGAAAAAAAAAAAGGGGGGGGGGAATTTAGGTAGGCAGGCGGCTACCTGAGCAGGAATTTGTCTAGAGCAGTGGTTCTCAACCAGGAGTACGTGTACCTCTGCTGGGTACACAGAGGTCTTCCAAGGGGTACATCAACTCTTCTAGATATTGCCTAGTTAACAGGCTACATTAAAAGCACTAGTGAAGTCAGTAAAAATTAAAATTTCATCCAGACAATGACTTGTTTATACTGCTCTATATACTACACACTGAAATGTAAGTAGAATATTTATATTCCAATTGATTATATGGGAAAAATTAGAAAGGAAGCAATTATTCAGTAATAGTGTGCTGGCACACTTGTCTTTTTATGTCTGATTTTGTAAGCAAGTAGTTTAAGTGAGGTGAAACTTGGGGGTACACAAGACAAATCAAACTCCTGAAAGGAGTACAGTAGTCTGGAAAGATTGAGAACCACTGGTCTAGAGCATCAGGGTTAACACCCATATTTATCAATAATCTGATTGTGTTATGCAGGAAGTCAGACTAGATGATAATTGTCCCTTCTGGACTTAATCTATTAAGCTATGAAAGCAAAGCATTACAAAGCTTTGATTTTAAAATCAAAATTACTTTCATATGCAAGTAATGCAAGGCAGTACTTAATTCTGTTGCAAATACTACTACTGTATGCTTAGGTGGATGTCTACTTTGCATGGGCAGAGACAACTGGGGACTTGTGGGTACTTTAGTCCTCCCCCCGCTCCCCCCACTCTACCCCACCAAAAAAAATCAGGTACTGCATTAACAAATAAAGGAAATACTGAATCTTGAACAGGAGCTCAATTGTCTCACATTATCAAAAGGAGACAAATTTAGTCATGATATAAAATTACTCAATAAAGCATTACTTTTTTTAAACATAAGTAAAAAGAATGCCTTGCATAACTGAAAAAGTTCCAGACAATGATCTTTACCCTGGGCTTCTTGAAATTAATTCTTCTGCAGTTATTGAAAGCTATAAGTCAGTAGTTTTCTCCTTGTATACAGGTAAAATCATACACCAGTTGAGCTATGAGTCTTACACTGTGGATCAAAGCCATGTTTTAATACTAAGTAGAGCACTGAAACTATTCTTACTTACAACATTGGTAGCTGGTACCACCACAATAATTTTTATAAACTTCACCACTTCTGAAAACAGCTAATGTTTGGCTTGGCTGGGTGAACAGATATATTTCTGAACTGACTTCAACAATCCCTCTGGAAGATGAAAGCTTATTTGAAACAGATGAAGCTGAATAATCTAGTCAATCCTGGCTGATTTCAGAACCATATCCCTGAAGCATGTCTTGATCTCACATTTCTGTCATATTTGGCTAGGTTGTGAGAGCTTCAAGATTTTGAATGATTTTGTAGCCTGTTTGAATTTTGATTGAATTCTAGACAATGTAAAAAAATCAATTACTTCAAAGCAGAAGTATTTATAAAATTCCTTTACTGAATTTGGGTAGCTGGGTTCACCTGTCTCTATTTACATTTTCTTCGTAATTTTCTCTTCCTTGAAAGCTCGGGCATTCTGGACTTTCTCCAAATTAAAACTTTTCTGGGGGATTTGCTCCCAGAATAAATTATCACTTTCTTCTGATCTGATGGACTGAAGTGAATTAGTCAGTCATTTTCATATAAGACTGTCCTTCTGTTGCTGAAAAGTCCAACCCTTGCAGAGTTTTGGGCAGATTGTCTACCATGTTTAGGACTTTTTGTCATAGTTCAATACCAAAAAGGAAGTTAAACTGCTCTGTTTGAGCTACTGTGCCACCAATTCAAACTCTTATTTCAGGATCTTTTGTTGCATCCTTCACAACTTCTCAAGTTGTACAAGGTAAGGTAGTTCTTAGAAATTGTAACCAATACTGCTTCTTGGAGAGTCCCTCTTGTTGGACAGAGGGCACTGATACCTGGTGATGTACTTAACACTACATATTTAATGTCCTGAACTTATTTGGGTAATTACAAAAAAAACCCTGCTAAATTAATTTTAAAAACAGTTACAAGAGTATCTTAGAATAGTATTATTTTCAATAGCATCCTGTTATGCCAAATTCAAAGCATACCCATTCCAATGAGTAGACATAATTTGTGGTTCCTCGGGTGTTGCCATATGATTGTTACACCTGATACTAAGAGAGAAGGGATCAAAAGTCCTTATGCAGAGGGGGAGGGGTGACATGAAAAACTTTATTCACCAAACACATTAAAAACTACTAAAAATGTTATAAAATTACCATATTTACACAAAGATATGAGTGAAATAAAATGAAACCACCTTAACCATGAATCACTAAAGCATCATCATCACCACTAAGTTCACTCTAATATTGTTAACACACCAAATCAACCAAAAGTTATCCAGGTTACAAGTAATTTATAAAAGGTGTAATTGATCTGCAGCTGGGCCACAATCCGCGTGTGGAACAGCCCTAGCACGATCACTGTCTTCTACCCTGGCTATTCAGTTCTAGAGAGATTTTAGAATGGCCAATTTTTGCCTGACCCAGAAAAAAGTTAGCCAGGAATGAAACCTGCTGAATGTGAGCACTGTATCTCGCTCCCAGAACAAAGAGAAGAAAACCATTCCCAGACCGTTGAAAAGCTGCTGAAAAACAAAAACGAGAGGAATCAAATGGGGGCAATGAAGGAAAAAATGAAACACCATGTCTGAGGCTAAACAGAAAGTGCACTGCACAGACACATCAGGACTGATACAGTCACAAAATGTTTGGTTGCTATGATGCTGTGCAGGACCTTCCAATGCAAGTCACCAGAGCACTTAGAATGAGGAGGTTTCTACAGCATCCTCCAAGCTGAGGACAAAAAGTCACCCAGGGACAGAGCCATCCTCTGGGTTGTATCAGGGAGAACAGAGAGGGTGGCATAATGCCACACATACCACAGAGCTGCTTTGTGATCATGGCTACAAAAACATTTACCAGACCCTTCCAGGACAACTAACTGCCTGGGTGCACAAGAAATCTCATCCACAGAAGAGAAGGAAACCAGTGAGGGGAACAGAGGGTTCCCCCACTTGAAGGACAGTTCCTGCAAAATGCTGAGTAGCCCCTTTAAGGAGTACCACATGGAATTCAGCAAGAACCTTATCCAAAAAACACACAGACTGATTTCTGGTCTGAGCAGCAAAAGCTGCTGCTGATTTCCAGTGTGACAAACAAGGAACAATCAGGTGGGGCAGCTTGTCAGTCCAGCCTGAGTAAAGGCAGAAAACAGGCTCCTGGTGGAAAGACCTTCAGAAAATAAAAATGGGCTGAAAAACAGTGTCTCTTAAGACCACAGGCGAAAAATGCCTGGTCAGGCTGGGCACTGCAGAGAAGTCACCAGGCATTAAAAAGGCCATTATAGAATGGAGGCAAATCTAAACTTTGTAATCAACCAGGTGCCAACAAGAAAATGTGAAGGTCAAAGCCCATCCCCCAACATGATGGAGGACAGAGAGGGCAAGGGTCTTCCAGGCCAGCAGGGAGTCAGAGTACAGCAACAGTTGAACAGACTGGATGCAAAAAGCCGCCACCCTCCTGACCAGGCCAATAAGCCCCAGCCACCTTCATCTAATGGCAACAGCAGCAAAGCAGGTGCAACCAGTGGTAACCATTTAATCAAAAAACATTTTTTTTGGTTGATGTGCTGAATCTGGTCCTGGAGGCCCGGAGGAGGATCTAGACACACCAGCTGCTGGTACAACACTGAGGCCACATGTTGCTAGCAATCAAAACCCATCCCTGAAAAGAACATCCAAAAAGGAGCCAGTGCCATCTCTGCAGGCAGCCCTGCACTCTCTCTTCAGTCCCCGTACAGTTCCTTAACTTGTATTGTTCAGATACAAAAAATAGCCCTATCTCCTTAATTCCAGAGGTGCCGCACTGTAATTGTTGAGGCACCAAGGGGCGTGCGGCACCGCAAAGGGCCCAATAAGATCTAATTATTCTTAGCCTAGTTAATTCGGGCAGAGGATACTTGTTCATATAGTTGTAAACAGACACAAAGTGCCCACACTTCACCTTCAGTCATGACAAAAACTGAGATTTCATCAGCATAGATTGACAGACAACCTGGGAAAGTGTCTGGCTCTCCTGGCCCAGGTAAGCCAGTCAAATAGCTTCTTAACAAGCACAGGAATGGCTCCAGACTCAGCGCATATAACATCTCAGACAAAGGGCACCCCAACGTATGCCCCTGTGGACTGGGAAGCAGCAGCTAATACCCCCATTAATCTTTAAGAAACTAAAAACGTTATGGTACAATAAAGAAATATATGAAGTGCATTGGCCCAATCCCAAAAGCTTCTCACACTTCTAAACGATAACTATGATTAACTCTATCAAAGGCCTTCTTCTGATCCATTTAAATAAGCCCCACATCCAGATTAAAAAGTTTACTAACAGTAAAAACACCACATATTAAGAACAAATTATCAAAAATAGAGGAGCTAGAAACAGAATGTTTGATCAGGATGAATCAAAGTGCCCAAACGATCCTTCAGCTGGTTGGCTAAGTCCCTGGACAAAATCTTATAACTGAAGTAGAGAAAGAAAATATGTTTACAATTCTGAAAAATCACAGAGGTCTCCTTTTTTGTGCAGCAGGGTAATCACTGCCCAACAGCAGCAAAGGGGTGGCTCTTTCTCCTTGATACACTCCAACATCATTAGAAATAAGTCAGGACCAATAAGATGTCAGAAATGTTTCTAGTATCGGGGGTAGCCATGTTAGTCTGTATCCACAAAAACGAGTCCAGTGGCACCTGTCAAGGTTCCTTCCCCACTCTGAACTCTAGGGTACAGATGTGGGGACCTGCATGAAAACCCCCTAAGCTTATTTTTAAACCAGCTTAGGTTAAAACTTCCCCAAGGTACAAACTATTTTACCTTTTGCCCTTGGGACTTTATTGCTGCCACCACCAAGTGTCTAACAAATATATAACTGGGAAAGAGCCCGCTTGGAAACGTCTTTCCCCCCAAAATCCTCCCCAAACCCTACACCTCCTTTCCTGGGGAAGGCTTGATAAAAATCCTCACCAATTTGCATAGGTGAACCCAGACCCAAACCCTTGGATCTTAAGAACAATGAAAAAAGCAATCAGGTTCTTAAAAGAAGAATTTTAATTGAAGAAAAAAAAGTAAAAGGATCACCTCTGTAAAATCAGGATGGTAAATACCTTACAGGGTAATCAGATTCAAAACACAGAATCCCTCTAGGCAAAACCTTAAGTTACAAAAAGACACAAACAGGAATATCCATTCCATTCAGCACAGCTTATTTTATCAGCCATTTAAACAAAACAGAATCTAACGCATATCTAGCTAGATTACTTACTAAGTTACTTACTTACTAGTTCTGCTGTTTCTCTTTGAAGTCCATTTCTGAAGTTTTTTTGTTCAAGTATAGCTACTTTTAAATCTGTTACAGAATGTCCAGGAAGATTGAAGTGTTCTCCTATTGGCTTTTGTATGTTACCGTTCCTGATGTCCAATTTGTGTCCATTTATTCTTTTACGTAGGGACTGTCTGGTTTGGCCAATGTACATGGCAGAGGGGCACTGCTGGCACATGGTGGCATACATAACATTAGTAGACATGCAGGTGAATGAGCCTCTGATGGTGTGGCTGATGTGGTTGGGGCCTCTGATGGTGTCACTAGAGTAGATATGGGGACAGAGTAGGCAACGAGGTTTGCTACAGGGATTGGTTCCTGAGTTAGTGTTTCTGTGGTGTGGTGTGTAGTTGTAGGCGAGTATTGGTTTCAGGTTGTGGGGCTGTCTGTAAGTGAGGACTAGCCTGCCTCCCAAGGTCTGTGAGAGTGAGGGATCATTTTCCAGGATAGGTTGTAGATAGTTGATAATGTGCTAGAGAGGTTTTAGCTAGATAGCGACACTGAAAATTGTGCCCACGTAGATCAGAAGCCATGAAGAAAGAAGTTAGCTATGTGATCGTTTAGTTCCTAGGCTCAACAAACAGCAGAGTCTGAGTGGAAGTGTCAGGGCTCTGGTTGGCCTGCCATCAGAGTACACTAGTATAGTTGTCTCTGTCAGTGGCTGCCAATACTACTATCATTTTGGTAAATAACATGGGAGCAAAGGTCAAACAGCAAGGTAGATTAAAGGTCCTAATGACAGGATTAGAAACCTATGACAACAATGGGCAAATACATATGGGTATTTTGCAGGTCCTCTGAAGTAATGAAGTTCCCAGAGCTAACTGCCAACGTTACTGACATGGAGGACTCCATTTTGAAATGCTACTTCTATATTCCTGACTTGACAAGCTTCACTTCCAAAACCTGATGTAGGTTTTGCTTGAACTTGTGCGAATAAGAGAAAGAACTGGAGGAGAGTTATGGAAGTGGGATAAACAGCAGAACAATGCCAAATGTAAAAGTTTTAACAGATTTTGCTACTTGTCAATCTAACCAAAGTCAGAGAATACTTAAATAGCACTCAAGCATCCAGAGTGATGTATCTATACTTACAAAAGGCAGGAATGGTAGCTAGTTTCAATGTTAGTACTATTAGTGGAAAGTATGCATACTAAAGCCTTGATCCAGCAAAATGCTTAAAGCATGTGCTTAACTTTAAGCATGTGGATAATTCATTGAAGTCCAAGAACCACTCACATGCTTAAAGTTAAGCATGTGCTTAAGTGCTTTGTT
The DNA here is from genome assembly GCF_015237465.2 of Chelonia mydas. Classification (NCBI taxonomy): domain Eukaryota; kingdom Metazoa; phylum Chordata; order Testudines; family Cheloniidae; genus Chelonia; species Chelonia mydas. The sequence goes on from NC_057850.1 coordinate 226,652,269, forward strand.
GGATCAGAGCCCATGAGATCTGATTGAACAAATAGTTGACAAACTGCATACCAGACAAAATGAATGCATAATGCTCCTAACTTTTATAAGAGAAGTAGTTAATTGTATTTTGCTTCTTGTCAAACTGCTGCATTGCATTTAAAATATATTTTTAGCACGGTCCATACTCACCAGTATGGCACCTCCTGCTAGTCGGCTTGGGAATTAGCTCTTGTCCAGCCCAGAGCACCCTCTGCAGGCCGGTGGCTCACCTGCCTCAGGCCCCCATGTCCCTTCCGGACCCCGGTGCCCCTTTTACATCAGAGTACTGCTGGGGCAGAACCCCCACATGCTGGGTCTCCCCTCCCAGGGGAACCCCCAACCCTCTAAACGCACCTTGCCTCAGTGGCTACTGCCAGTCATCATCTAGCCTCTGCTCACTGGGGCAGACTGCAGTCTGTAATGATCACTCATCATTGGAAAGGGGTTAGGACCTGCTGCCTTTGCCTATTCCCACGCTGTATTTCTGAAGCCCCAGTACCTCTGTAGGCCTTCAACAAGGCCTGCAGCCTGGGGTTTTACCAGGCTGGAGTGCCTCAGCTCCTCTTGCCCTTCCCCAGCACTGTTCTACTTCAGGTACCTTGCTCCCAGGCAGCTAGCCCTTCCCCCTCCAGGGCTGGAGAGAGATGCCCCCAGCCCTCTTATAAGGGCCAGCTGGGCCCTGATTGAGCTGGTCACACCTGTGGCTGCTTCCCCTAGCTTGGCTGCTTTTAACTCCTTTTGGGTCCCCAGGGATGTTTTAACCCCTTCAGGGCCAGAGCAGGGTGACCACCCTGCTACAATATTATTTCCTGTTTCATAACAAACAATAATAATTCAATTGAAGTTCTTATAAAGCTCTACTTAGTTTTTATGTAAACATTCTCAGGGCAGCGTGAATGGAATTGAAGGAACAGGATTCCTATCAGTCTGTTTTCCCATAAAATAAAATTACGAAGTATATTATTTTTCCTAAAAAATGTCATACTTACCATCTTCATACAAAGAGCACATTTCTGTTCCGGTTGGAATTTTTACAATATTAAGATCTGTTTCTTCCATCTCTGCAGTAGACTGGGAAGGTATCTGGGGCTAGTATGGAACATTTTTTCGTTAAGGCTGATTAAAAGTTATTGGTTGATTAAATAACTAGAAACTTGTTAAGTTACATTTAAGGTTATTGTGTGAAATTCAAGCAAAGACATAAAAGCATCTGTAAAACCATCAAATACTATAAAAAGTGGAAATCGGAAGTTACATAAACAATTCTGACACCAGCCATGTCTCACAGTTTCTTTGTATTCCCTTGTTTGTGTAGATCAACCTGCTGTGTCTTGTTTTATACTTAGATTGTAAGCTATTTGGTGCAGGGACCATCTTTTTGTTCTGTGTATGTACAGCACCTAGCACACTGGGGGTCTTGGTCTATGACTACAGTTTCTAGGCTCTGTAATTACTACAACATGTTGCAAACAAATACTGAAATATTCTCAATGAGCAGCATTTAAATAACCATAACTCTGTCCTAGTTTTTGTGTTACCATTTTTTGGCCTGATTCAACTTCCACGGAAATAGTGTTAATACTTCTTTTGATTTTTTTAGAAGGGGAATGGTCTCTTACAGACCTTTTTAACATTTGTGACAGGGTCAGGCCAGATGGTTACAAGAGAGTGCTGGAAGGCAGGTATATTAGCCCCAGGATAAGCAGGGAGGAACCCTGCTCAGGCAAGGTATGGACAGCAAGCCCAGCGGCGTGGGGGAATTCTGAGGTTGAGAGGAATACCCCGGCCCACTGCTATGTGGAAGCACAGAACCCTCCGAGGCAGAGAAGGAGCTCTGTCACAACTGGTGTCAGTGGTGGGATTGTGTGACTGTGCAGCAGACTAAGCCAAAAAAGGAGAAAAAGGGGATTTTCTTATCCTCACCACAATGGACAATGTGGTGAGGGCACTAGTACAGGCCACAGTGACCCAGCAGGAGGTCACCTAATCCCAGACGACAGCCCAGCAGGAATCGATGGGGTTGCAGCACAAGACCAACCAATTGTTGATGAATCAGGCTGCCTAGGACCGAGCCCTCCTGTGAGGGTTGATGGACCAGCTGAAAGCCCTGACCACCCTAGCCCATGGGCCCAACAGGACGCGAGCCCTCAAGGCCACCAGTTACCTACCAAAGATGACTGCGGAAGACTATGTGGAAGCGTACCTCCTTACCTTTGAAAGGACTGCATTGTGTAAGGCCTGGCCCAAGGACCAGTGGGCTGACATCCTCACCTCCTTTTTGTGTGGGGAGGCCCAGAAGGCTTACCATGATATGCCTGTAAAAGTGGCGTCTGACTACCCCCAATTGAAAGCAGAGATCCTGGCCCATTCGGGGGTGATGGCAGCGGTGCAAGCCGAGAGGTATTACAAGTAGAGCTACCAACAGACCAAGCCTCCAAGGTCCAAACTATTTGACCTCACCCACCTTGCACGGAAGTGGCTGCAACCCAAGGCCGATAGTCCCGAGGAGATTCTGGTCTCATGCAGAGGTGGGCCAGAATGACCCCTCCTCCTATGATGAGGTGGTTGCACTGGTGGAGAGATGGATAATGGCCAGGGAACTTTCATGACCACCTAGGGAAGATTCATTCTGAATCAAACGATCGGCCCCGATCCCAGGAATTCGGACGACCGAGCACCTGGGAAGGTCTAGGTGGGAGAAGAGGGGAGCCGAGGACCAGCCAGGGGCCATGAAGGGACGGAGTGACCTGGGCAAAGAGGACTGTGGGGCCAGTCCCCCTAGCCCAAAGGACAGGGGGTGACTAGGGCCATGTATAGATGTTATGCATGCGGAGAGTTGGGGCACATAGCAGCCCGGTGTCCCAAAGCTGAGGAGCCCATGCAGTGTAACCTGGGGAACTGGGAAGACCAGTGTATCCTAATCCATTTTGTGGGGATTGCGGTAATGCCACATAAATATACAAGGCCGATGAAACTGAATGGGGTAGAGACCATGGCGCTTGTGGACTCCGGGAGCGCTAACCTCCTCATCTCAGGGAAGCTAGTGAAATGCAGTCAGCTGATGCAGGCCAAATGTACAGGGGTAACATGTGTCCCTGGGGCGGTTAGTTATTACCCCACCATCCCGGCAAAGATTGAGATCCAGGGGAACATTACTGGGGTTCCCATACCCTAAACTCCCATACTCCGTACTCACAGGGAGAGATTTCCCAGGGTTTGGAAGCTTGCTCCCACCAGAGGGGTTGGAGGAAGGAGAGCATCCTGAAGTTAATGAGTCATCCACAGCAGAATGCCACCCCCTAATTTTCTCTGACATATCTCAGGATCTGTTCCCCATTCCCAGGAGGGTCAGAAATTCCAAACAGAAAAGGAGGGCAGCTAAGGCATTGGGAACCTGGGTTCTGATCCAGGGCCAGAAGGCCACACTCATAGGCATGCAGACATGGGCAGCGGATATGGAGTCCGCTCCAGCGGGAAAGGGACCCAAGGCTGGTCCCAACCGTGACGCCACCAAGATGGCAGAGGGGGCAGAGCCAGGCCCCCTGGAGCTCAGGCAGGTTAGTTCTGATAGAGAGAATTTTCGGCTTGACCAGGCAGAAGACCTGAGATATGATAACATCAGGAGGGAGGTGGCTGAGATAGATGGGATATCCATAGACAAAAAGGCCTGGGGACCAGGACCCTACTTCATGATCAAGAAGGATCTCCTGTACCGAGTCATACAGATGCAGGGGCAGGAAGTACATCAGCTCCTGGCCCCATGAAAGCATCTGAGGGTGGTGTTAATCCTTGCCCAAAGTCACCTTTTTGGAGGGCACCTAGGGGCAGAGAAGACCCTGACACGAATCCTACGAAGGTTCTTCTGGCCAGGAATACACGAAGAAGTCCAGCGGTATTGTGCTTCTTGCCCTGAGTGTCAGCAACACAGTCCCCACCCCCTCTTGAGGGCACCTTTAGTGCCTCTGCCAATCATAGAGGTCCCGTTTGAGCGGAAAGCCATGGACTTGGTGGGTCCCCTGAAGAAGACGACCTAAGGCCACCAGCATGTGCTTGTCATCCTGGATTATGCCACCCAGTACCCGGAAGCCATTCCCCATGGAACACGGCCTCCAAGTCGATAGCAAAGGAGCTAGTGAAGATCTTTGCCCATGTAGGGCTACCAAAGGAGATACTGGCAGACCAAGGGACCCCTTTCATGTCAAAATTGATGAAGGACCTATGTGCTCTACTCCATGTCTACTACCTGCACACTGATGGTCTCGTGGAAAGGTTCAACATGACCCTCAAGGCCATGATAAGGAAGGTGGTAAGTCAGGATGAAAAAGATTGGGACACACTATTGCCTTATCTCATGTTTGCCATCCAGGAAGTTCCTCAGGCTTCCACTGGGTTTTCCCCCTTCGAGCTATTATACGGGCGCCACCCCTGTAGCGTATTAGACGTAGCCAGAGAGATCTGGGAGGAAGAACCCAACGCGGCGAGAAACATAACTGAGCATGTGCTACAAATGAGACACCGGATAGCCTGAGTCACCCCCATCATATGGGAGCACTTGGAGAAAGCACAGGAGGCCCAATGAGACCACTACAACCTCCAAGCAAAGGTTTGACGGTTCTAACCTGGAGACTGGGTGAAGGTATTGGTGCCTACGGCAGAGAGTAAGCTTTTGGCCCAGTGGCAAGGGCCCTACCAAGTGGTCAGACCTGTGGGAGAGGTGAACTACAAGGTGTGACAACTGGGATGCCTAAAACAAGAGTAGGTCTACCATGTCAACCTCCTGAAGTCTTGGCATGCCCGAGAGACATGTGTAGTCACCCAAGACACCTGGCCCCAGGAAAGCAGCCAGCCCGAGCAGGTGAGGATATCCCCAGAGTTGACGCCAGATCAAAAGACCGAGGCATCCAAGATGGTCAACTGGAACCAGGATGCGTTCTCGATGAGACCAGGCTGGATGACCGAGGCATATCACCACATCCTCACAAACCCCGGGGAAAAGGTGACGATATGGGTCCTAGTGGCCAAAAGGGAGGATGTCAAGGCCAAAGTGAAGAGAATGTTGGAATTAGGAGTCATCGAGGAATCCCACAGTCAGTGGTCCAGCCTGATCATGCTAGTGCCCAAACTCGACGGCACCACAAGGTTCTGCAATGACTTTTGCTGGCTGAAAGAGGTATCCCAGTTTGATGCATACCTTATACCCTGCATAGACGTGTTAGTTGACCGATTGGGCAACGTCAGGTTCCTGACCACCCTGGATTTGACAAAGGGGTATTGGCAGATTCCTCTAGCCCAGGGCTCCTTTGGCACGTGGCCTGTAGCGTCCACAGGTTCGGCCGATTGCAGCTCCCACTGGCTGCGGTTCACCGTTCCAGGCCAATGGGGGCTGCGGGAAGTGGCGCGGGCCAAGAACTACCTGGACTACGTGATTATCCATGCCTCAGACTAGGAGACCCACCTGGAAAAGGTAGAAGCGATGCTGAATATCCTAAGGCGCGCTGGCCTCACAGCCAATCCTGCCCATTGTGCCATAGGGCTAGTGGAGGCTAAATACCTAGGATACATTGTAGGGAGAGGTGTGGTAAAGCCCCAACTAAATAAGCTGGAAGCAATCCAAAATTGGCCCCAGCCAAACCAGAAAAAACAAATCTGAGCATTCCTAGACGTAGTAGTGGGGTACTACCAGTGATTTATCCCCCACTTCACCACAAGGGCAAGTTCCCTGAAGGACCTGATAAGGCCCGGGGACCTGACATGGTGAGATGGACCGATGTGGCAGAGGGGGCATTCACAGACCTGCGGACAGACAGCCCACTGCAGCAACTCTGTACTCATAGCCCCAGACTTTACTAAAGAATTCATTTTATAGATGGAGGCATACGAAGTGGGATTGTGGGCTGTCCTATCACAGATGGTCAGAGAAGACAAACACCCAATCCTTTACCTTAGCAGAAAACTCCTAAGGGAACAGAAATATGCAGCAGTAGAGATGGAGTGCCTCACCATTAAGTGGGCCATGGAAACTCTACAATATTACCTGCTAGGCCGGCGATTTGTCCTCATGACCGACCATGCGCCCCTCCAGTGGATGCAACAGAACAAAAAGAAGATGGTTCTTGTCCCTCCAACAGTTCCACTTATGCATATAACACACAGCCGGAAGCCGCCATGGCGATGCGGATGGCTTGTCCTGGGTACACTGTCTAGCAACCCAAGTTGCCCAACCCCATGGTGCTGAGCAGGGGGGAGTGATATGTGACAGGGTCAGGCAAGATGGCTACAGGAGAGTGCTGGAAGGCAGGTATATTAGCCCCTGGATAAGCAGGTCCCTTTTCCCTTAGTAACTAAACAGAGGTTGCTCTAGGTTAATTAGGACACCTGGGACCAATCAAGGGCCTGCCAGAACCTGTTAAAAGCCTCCTCTCCAGCCAGATAGCGGTGTGTGATAGGAGTTGTGGGAGGAAAGCTTGCTACTAGAGAACTGGGTGATGCAGATGCTGACAAACACCAGGAGGGAAAACTCCACAGGTACAGAGGCGAAGGGCAAGGGAAACCCTACCCAATAGGGTGAACAGCCCTTCTGGGCTGTGGAGGTCTGAGGGAAGAGACTGAACTAGGTGCCTGGTTTGTTGCCCGGAGGGGCTACGAGAGACTAAGAGGCTCCCCTCTGCCTTCCCTGTCAGGGAGGAACCCTGCTCAGGCAAGGCATGGACAACAAGCTTAGGGGTGTGAGAAAATTCTGAGGTAGGGAGGAATACCCTGGCCCACCGTTAAGTGGAAGCGCAGAACCCACTGAGGCAGAGAAGGAGCTCTGTCACACATTATAAATAAAAAATTGAGTATTTTGTGTATATTCTTCTATATTAACAAGTGTGGTGGCTTACTATCACATGAACAGGTTTTTTTTTAAAGGTAATAGGGAAAGTTTTATTATCTGGTTTAAGGATTATGTTTCGTCTATTCAGTACCTTACTCTCTAATTACAGTTGTCTAATTAGGGGTATAATGAACTATTTTTCTCAGTAAGAAAAGACTGCTATTTGACATACCTATATACTAAGTCATTGAATACCTAGTAAGTCATTTAATACCTATTTGCTATTTGAGATACAGTACCTATACACTGTTACTTAAATTTTCATATACAGTTCTGAGAGAGCTACATGATAAAGGGATAAGTTTCATTAAGAGTTTGTTGCTGTTGCTAATGTCTTGTTAAAAGGGTAGAGCTAAGGTTGTTTAGATGCCTGCCATTGAGAATCATTCTTTTAAAATTTTTGGTCTCTATTAACTGAATGTTAAGATGGAAGACTAGAACTGTTTTTGTAACCTTATTATGTCTTTTCTTGAATTACGCATAGCAATCTTAACAGTAAATTATTTGTTATTCAATTTTCTAATTTTAAAAAAGGACATACAAATTTTATTGTTAAATGTTATTCAATGTTGGCCTTAGATATTCTATAGATCTTCTATCATAAATTATTATTCAATATAGGCCATTTGTCTAAGTTCTGAAAAAGTAAAAGTTAATGTAAATTACAACATTCACAACTACATGTTAAAATGTACACATGTATAGTGAATTTTTTGATATATGCAATAAACAATTGTCAGATATAAGTTGTCAAAAGAATCACTAGAATTTTTTTCATTGTGAAAATCAGATTTTTTGCTGACTCCTTGCTATGTAAAAATTTTACTTTTCAAAAATTGTCAGAAAATTCTACTATACACTTGTAGTATTCACAAAAAAATTTTAAACAGTTACATTTAATGAAAAATGAAGTTACATACCAATGGTGAAAAAGGTAAATATAAAGCACCCCTTCGTTCATTTATTTGGCTTGCACCAGTTTCAATATAGAGAGGAACAGCAAGCTGTAAAACACCAAAAACATGTTAAGCATATTTCAAGAAAACATAACTTAAGACCATGTATGCTCACAAACAATGAAGCTTCAATAATAAAATACTGAAATAGCATGCAATGTTTTGTTCATCTGACTAAATGGGGAGGTTGCATACAGTAATGACACACAAAAGCCAGTTCAAATATTGCTAAAGTGAAAAACAGCTCTTTTACATGTAGAATCGAATATGTTCACAGCTGGACTTTATATGTGACCTTATGCAATAAACAATATGTATCAGTGCAAAAACACAATAGATGTGCAACTATTATAATTGAATTTTTAATTGCATCAATGTCAAGAAGTTGAACATTTGGTTTTCACTAGGGCTATTGATTAATCACAGTTAGCTCATGCAATTAACTAAAAAAATTAATTGCGATTAAAAAAATTCATCATGATTAATCACACTGTTAAACAATAGAATCTCAGTTAAAATTTATTAAATATTTTTGGATGTTTTTCTACATTTTAAAATATATTGACTTCAATTACAACACAGAATACAAAGTGTACAGTGCTCATTTTATATTATATTTATTACAAATATTTGCACTGTAAAAATAACAAAAGAAATAGTTCAATAGTTTCAATTCACCTCATATAAGTATTGTAGTGCAATCTCTCTGTCGTGAAAGTGCAATTTACAAATGTAGGTTATTTTGTTGTTACGTAACTGCACTCAAAAACAAAATGTAAAACTTTAGAGCCTACGAGTACAGCTGCCAACTTTTGTGTGTTAAATAAGCACCCTGACTTTCACAATAAGCCAGAAATCAAGCTAATCCCATTTTAAAACAAGGCCAAAACAAGTCAATCCCTAAGAACCCCAACACTCTATAAGACTAGATCCCCCTGGCATGCAGTCTGGGACTGTGGTGGGCCCACTGTGCACCCCGACTCTCTCCCCCACTTGCCCCTGCTTCCTGGGAACCGATCCAAAAAAAAAAAAAAAAAAAGCAGCAACAAGCTACAAGCCAAAAACTAGCCAACAAGCAACTCACAAGCCAATTAAGCCAAAAACAAGCCCATTTTCTGTGGGTTCCCCCCCTCCCCCATGAGTTTGGCATGTCTGCCTACAAGTCCACTCAGTCCTACTTCTTGTTCAGCCAACTGCCAAGACAAACAAGTTTGTTTACATTTATGGGAGAAAATGCGGCCTGCTTTTTATTTACAATGTCACCTGAAAGTGAGAACAGATGTTTACTTGGGATTTTTGTACCAAGCATTGCAAGGTATTTACGTGCCAGATATGCTAAACATTTGTATGCCCCTTCATTCCTCAGCCACCATTCCAGAGGACATACTTCCATGCTGATGATGCTCATTAAAAAAATAATGCATTAATTAAATTTGTGACTGAACTCCTTGGGGGGAGGATTGTATGCCTCCTGTTCTGTTTTACCCATATTCTGCCATATATTTCACGTTATAGCAGTCTCAGATGATGATCCAGGACATGTTGTTCATTTTAAGAACACTTTCACTTCAGGTTTGACAAAATGCAAAGAAGGTACCAATATGAGATTTCTAAAGATAGATACAGCACTCTACCCAAGGTATAAGAATCTGAAGTGCCTTCCAAAATCTGAGAGGGACAAGGAATGGAGCTTGCTTTCAGATGTGTTAAAAGAGCAACACTCCGATGTGGAAACTACATCACCTGAGCCACCAAAAAAGAAAATTAAATCTTCTGCTGGTGGCATCTGACTCAGATGATGAAAATGAACATGCATTGGTCAGCACTGTTTTGGATCGTTATCGAGCGGAACCCATCATCATCATGGACACGTCCTCTGGAATGGTGGTTGAAGCATGAAGGGACATAAGAATCTTTAGCACATCTGGCACATAAATATCTTGCAATGCTGGTGCCATGCGAATGCTTGTTCTCACTTTCAGTTGACATAAACAAGAAGCAGGCTACATTATCTCCTGAAAATGTAAACAGATTTGTTTGTAATTGGCTGAACATGAAGTAGGACTGAGTGGATGTGTAGGCTTTAAAGTTTTACACTGTTTTATTTTTGAATGAAGTTTTTTGGTACATAATTCTACATTTGTCAATTCAACTTTCATGATAAAGAGATTGCACTACAGTACTTGTAATGGGGGAATTGAAAACAACGATTTATTTTGTTTTTTACAGTGCAAATATTTGTATTAAAAATAAATCTAATGAACATTTTGTATTCTGTGTTGTAACTGAAATCAATATATTTGAAAATGTAGAAAAAAAATCAAAAAAATATTTAAATAGATGATATTCTATTATTGTTTAACAGTGTGATTAATTGAGATTAATTTTTTTAATCGCTTGACAGCCCTAGTTTTCACAGCAACTATAACTCATCTACTCTGCATGTTCGCATTAAGGTTCTTATTCAGCAAAGCACTTAATCTTGTAATTCCATCCCCACTCTGCAAAGCATTTTATAACTATCATGGAAAGTGGCTAGGGGTGGGGAGGAGAGAGCCAACCTAATTGGTGGCAAGTTCTGGTGGCCAATGCAGGTACTCGCTCTTGTTAGGGGGCTTATTCCTTCACCCACTTACTTCCCTGGTCCTTCTCGCATGAACAGAGAGCAACAATACCTGAAGTCTAAAGGTGCAAACAATTCAATGTTTATTGGGGTGAACTTCCAGCAAGCATGATTCCAGTTTCCTTCCTTAGTGTCCCCCTTCCCAGCTCTGACCCCACAGAGCCTTACACCTGTGTCCCTGTTCCCATTTCCCCCTTTAGCAAAACATGATTCCAATTTCCCCACCCCCATTCCCTGTTCCCATTTCCCCCACTCACACACCCACCCACTTCCTGATTGACTGCAGACTTATATAGTAAAACTTGAGTTCTGCTTAGCTATACCTTAAGCAATCATTTTCCTAAAATTTAACTAACCAATCCTAACATGATTATTTAACCAATTATATCCCACCACCTTAATTAGTTTACACCCAGCAAAATTAATTATACAGCAGACAGAAATAATCACAGAACCAGACAGAGATTATACAGACAAACAATGGGGAAATGGGGACTACAGTGATAGAACAAACACAGAAATTGATAAGTGAGTTCTTGCCAGACAGGATGTTATCAAACTAAGTTTCCTTTTACATCTTCAAGGCACTTCCCTTTCTTTGGAGGCGATAGGCATTATCAGGACAGGATTGTATTCCTAACAGCCCAATAGCACCTTATTTCAATGCGACTAGTTTGGAACGTGAGGATGTGACCGGTCACTTCCCAGCTTATGGCTGCCTCTGCTGCTTAGCCAAAGGCCTTAGCCTAAGAACAGGGCCTCAGACTGTCACAGTAAGATAAGGACCTTACACTGGCAGACAGTGATTTTGATTCTTTCTTTTATACCTCTAACTAGCCAAGTGATAAGAATACACCTAAATTCTTAGCGTATAGGCCTTTACAGACAGGCCTGTATATCTATATCCTAACAGCTCTATAGGGGGTTTCGTTCCCTGATAAAACAGAATTGGAAGTGGACTTAGGAAAAGGCAACTCCTGAAGAAGCTGGAGAATGGGGTAGGGGCTTCCAACGTCTGATATAACAAGGAGACAACCCCCTTTACACAGCACCTTAGCCCTCATATGAGTTAAGGTCAGTGAGGTCCCAGCAATGGGGTGAGAATCAGGTGTGGAGGGGTGGGGTGGTGGGGCTGATGGCAGTCTTCAAACAGGTGGAAATAATTAAGGAAAGAATGATGACTTCACTGTATGACCTATTGCCAGATAGTTCCCAGATGAATTAAATAATTACAGTTGTGGCCTAATTATCCACATCCCTTGCATCTTGTCTTTCTCCCTGCATGTCCAGGACAATGCATGTATGCATTAACGTTCTGATTCAGCAAAGCAATTAAGAATGTGAATAATTCCATCCCTATTCTGTAAAGCACTTAAGCACGTGTTTAAATTTAAGTGTGTGAGTAGTTCCACTAATGGAAATTCTCCCTTGCATGTACAGATATGTAACAGCTATATCATTGCCTGACTGACCTCAGCAGGGTTGATTTTACTATCTTTATGTTTGAACTATAATTTAGGGGAATATACAGACATTTTCTGACTTTATCCATTTCCTTTGAGTTGATAGTGACTATAGAAGTACTTCCCCATCCGTTAGGATGGACAGCTGTAGTTAAAATGAGTCTGGCTCCAACAGAGGCATTCCTTGATGTATTCTTTGAATTTATTCACCAACTGAAGGATTTTCAAACTTATAGTGCCAAGTACTGTTGTCTGAGTGTTAAGACTTCTAGTTCTATTGGGAAAGTCCACTGGAGATGAGAGCTATGGCTGATTACAGATCTGACCAAGCTGAATGACCAGGTCATCAGACTCATCCCCTTTACATTGCCAGAGCAGCACAAATTGGACAGAGCATACACACAACTTTTTGTGAAGGAAATAAATGTTTTTCCCTTTGTATACGTTCAGTTTCCAAGCAATAAGTGAATTTTAAACAATAAACCTTCCATTTCTATTTTGCCAAGCACTTTCTCTTAGGTCCTTCTTTGAATAGTGTGCATGTGCGTGTCATATTCCTTAGGGCTACATTGTAAGAACACAGTCTGTCCCAAGTAAGGGACAGCACGTAGTTGCATTGCCTCAGGAGCAGATTAGGGAATAAATTGTGACTCAGAATCACAATTCAATCCCTCATTCCAGAGAGGAAGCAATTTGTGCCAGGTCTTTCCCTGATGCAGATTATTATTTCCTCTTTGAGCCAGCTCAGCTCAGCTGGGGTGGCTAATGTTTTGGGGGAGGAGGGAGAGCAAGAGACAAAACTTGTCTAATTCCCCACTGCTACCCACCGACTCCCCACCTACATGTATGGGAGAGAAATTAGTGGCCCTTTGGGATCACAGTGTGACCCACAATGGGAATAGCCCACACATGGGAATAACAATCTTACAGACACTTACTCCCCAATGGTGGGGTATAATAAGCAAGCTGTGATCTTGCTTTCAGTCTCCAGATCAACTCTTGAGTATTTTATAATGATATTGCTTGTGGTACATAAGCCATTGTGGTGATTTGGCACACCCTGCACCCCAGCAAAGGTGATCTCATTTTCATCCACAACATGCACATACAAATTAGGTACACAGAACTGTGTGCATGCAATAAAACCATATTTGAAAATCTGCTTCAATCATTAGAACATAAGAATGACCATGTTGGGTCAGACCAATGGTCTACCCCAGTATCCTGTCTTCCAACAGTGGATAGTACCAGATGCTTCAGAGGGAATGACCAGGACAGGGCAATTATCAAGTGATCCATCCCGTTGTCCAGTCCCACCTTCTGGCAGTCAGACATTTAGGGACACCCAGAGCATAGGACTGCATCCCTGACCATCTTGGCTAATGGTCAGTGATGGACCTATTATCCATGAACTTATCTAATTCTGTTTTGTACTCAGATACACTTTTGGCCTTCACAACATCACCTGGCAATGAGTTCCACTGGTTGTGCGTTGTGTGAAGAAGTACTTCGTTATGCTTGTTTTAGACCTGCTGCCTATTAATTTCATTGGCTGACCAGTAGTTCGTGTGTTATGTGAAGGCGTAAATAACGCTCTTATTCACTTTCTCACACCATTCATGATTTTATAGACCTCTATCATATTCCCCTTACTCATCTCTTTTTTAAGATAATAGTCCCAGTCTTTTTAATCTTTCCTCATATGGATACTGTTCCTTACCCCTAATCATTATTGTTGCCATTCTGTTTTTGTTTCCTGTTCTAAGATATTGTTTTTGAGATGGGGCAACCAGAACTGAATGCAGTATTCAAGGCATGGGCATACCATGGATTTATATAGTGGCATTAGGATATTTTCTGGCTTATCTATTCCTTTCCTAATGGTTCCTAACATTTTGTTAGTTTTTTTGATTGCCACTACACTCTGAGCAGATGTTTTCAGAGATTATCCATGACGACTTCAAGATCTCTATTTTGAGTGGTAACAGCTAATTTAGACCCCATCATTTTGTATGAGTGGTTCAGATTCTTTTTTGCAATATGCATTACTTTGCATTTATCAACATTGAATTTCATTTGTCATTTTGTTGCCCAGTTACCCAGTTTTGTGAAATCCCTTCGTAACTCTTCGCAGTCTGCTTTGGACTTAACTATCTTGAGTAATTTTGTATCATCTGCAAACTTTGCCACTTCACTCTTTACCCCTTTTTCCAGATCATTTATGAATATCTTGAACAGCACTGGTCCTAGTACAGATCCCTGAAGGACCTTTCTATTTACTTCTCTCCATTCTGAAAACTGACCATTCATTCCTACCCTTTGTTTCCTGTCTTTTCAGCAGTTATTGATCCATGAGAGGACCTTCCCTCTTATCCTATGACTGCTTAGTTTGCTTAAGAGCCTTTAGTGAGGGAACTTGTCAAAGGCTTTTTGAAAGTCCAAGTATACTATATTGACTGGATCACCCTTGTCCACATTTGTTGACCCCCTCAAGATATCTAATAGATTGGTGAGACATGATTTCCATTTACAAAAGACTCTTCCCAAACAAATCATGTTAATCAATTTGTCTCATAACTCTGTTCTTTATTATAATTTCAACCAATTTTCCTGATATGGAAGATAGGCTTACTGGCCTGTAGGTGCCAGGATCACTCCTGGAGCCTTTAAAAAACCAAAAAAAAAAAAAAACCCCAAAAAAACCAACCCAAAAAAAACAAAAAAAACCCCTCCAACAACCCATCATCAGTGTTACATTAGCTGTCTTCCAGTCATCTGGCACTGATATGTTACATACCACAGTTGGAAGTTCTGCAATTTCATATTTGAGTTTCTTCAAAACTCTTGGGTGAATACCATTAGGTCCTGGTCACTCACTACTGTGTAAAAATATATTTATTTGTTCCAAAACCCCCTCTACTAACACCTCAATCTGGGACAATTCCTCAGATTTGTCACTTAAAAAGAATGGCTCAGGTGTGGGAATCTCCCTCATACCCTCTCTGTAGTGACTCACTTTTGTATCTTTCTAATTCTTGCTTTTGGATTTGCTTGGCTTCATAATATAAGTCTATTACTAGGCTTTGCAGTGTTAGAAGGTCCAAATACCTTCCAATAAAAACAAAACATTAAAAAACAATCGCATAGTTGTTTTTACATACCGTTTGATTGAGGGATGCCTGGTTAAATGATGCTGCCTGACGGTACAAAGCATGTCTAAGAAACATCTCATCCTTAATGGCATGCAGGCTGAAAAAAAGAGTGTTAAATTCAAAATGTAAACATATATAGATTATAGTGTAGGATGTCATTGCGAATAATTAGGATTGATGAATTAGTTAAAATATATCTCTATATATCTTGCATTAGAAACTTTCCATTTCCCTTTAGATTACACATGACGCTGTGAAGGATCCTATGATACTATATGTTAAGGTATTTTAATGTATTTTAATTATGCAAATAAGTACATTTGTGAATATGGTAGCTCTCTTTGGCAAGACTTGATGACCTTAACATATACAACAAAAAACAAGCAAGCAAAATAAAAGGTATGATTAAGGGCTTGTCTCCATAGAGAATTAGCGTGTGGCAATCCAGTGTGTGCATCTACAGTGTATTAACATGCTGTGCAATAGCTTGCTATAGAGACAAGCCCTAAACATCCTGCCTTCCCATAAGATGATCAGAGCCAACACAGAGTACAGAAAATACTTTAAAAAAATGAAAACAGAGAGAGAAAAGAAAAGATAGAGTTAAAAATGGAAAAATGTAAAGAAAAATAAAAATATGGTACTTCTTTTTAATACAACAGAAGGAATATGAAGACATATCTTACTTAAATGACTATATGACTTATGATGTTTGCTGTACTTGCAGAGAGAACTGAAATAATGGGATGTGACATTCTGCTAACCCCTCTCACATGCTATGACAAATACATCTTTTTACTGACCATCAAGAAAGAATTCTCATGAGTGTTCCTTTTACAAGCCTCAGGCTTAACAATAAAGCAAGCACGCAGAAGAGAATGAGAGCAAAAAGACAATAAATATTCAGCAATCAGTTGTGTGTATTGCTAGATATATACACTAAATGTATTGATACAATACCATACCCTGTGGAGTTGAAAAATCCGTGAGGAACAGAACATATCCACAGCTTTAAAATATCAGCCATTTATAAATCTATTGTAATTTTATCTCGTAGCCTCTCCCAAGGCTATTTAAGGGCAGTGCCCCCTCTGTCTCTTCCCCACCCCACCTCTTCCTGCCCCCTTTGCTCCATCCCTTGAGCACGCCCCACCCTCTCCCTCCCCCCGCCCGCAAAGCACCTCCTGCACATGACTGAATAGCTAATCTGCGGTGGGTGGGAGACGCTGGGAGGGAGGGGGAGGAGCTGATCAG
Source organism: Chelonia mydas (assembly GCF_015237465.2). Classification (NCBI taxonomy): domain Eukaryota; kingdom Metazoa; phylum Chordata; order Testudines; family Cheloniidae; genus Chelonia; species Chelonia mydas. The sequence continues at coordinate 226,668,612 of NC_057850.1, forward strand.
TGGGGCTGCTGATGGGTGGGAGGCACTGGGGGAGAAGGGGAGGAGTTGATCCACAGGGCTGCTGAGCACCCACTATGTTTTTTCCATGGGTGCTCCAGCCCCAGAGCACCCACAGAGTCAACACCTATGTGTAGAAGTGAGGGAGCCTGTCCCCAAATGGAGGAGACATGGTTGGGAAGTTTACAACTGGAATGCTGCCCTTGATAGGAGAGTCAGATTGTCTGCTTGCCTAAAGCTGATGGATGACATGCAGGCTGGTGAACCAGATGGCCTTCTCCTCTGTGATTTGTGTCCCTTCCTAGAGAAGTCTTGCTGTGTAGCAGGATAAGATGCTGAAAGTACCACTGGGAGAGGTATTTCTGCTGCTGTTGCAGACTTCTATAATGGTGCCTCTTTAGTGCTGAGTTATAAGCCCCCAGTGAATTTAAAGTAGCTTGAGTCCTGTGACAGGGTTGGGACTCACCACCGCAGTGCCTCCTGCTGGTACGTCTGGGAATTAGCTCCGTCCTCTGCAGGGCACCCTCTGCTGGTGGTGTCCCATCTGTCTCTCGCCCTGCTGGCGTCTGGACCCGCGATGCTCCTCACTCGGCAGCGTCCTCTTCAGGTCTAACCCACTTCCGGGGGTTTGGTGTTATCAGCAGTCCACCATCTGCACCTGCCATAGTGGCCGGCTGCAGCCTCTGAGTCTAGCCCCTTCATCGCAGGGGGCAGCCACAGCCTGGATCAGGCCATGCTCCTCTTCAGCCAGGCGTAGTACAAGGGAGAAGTGGGGGACCCAGGCCCACCCACTACTCTGGGTCCTGAACCAGGGACCCTCTAGTGGCAGCTTCTCTGCCCTCCTTCTCTCCCCTAACCCTGCTATTGTCCCTGGGCCGCTTCCCCTTCGGCCCTATGCACCTGCCCGGTCCTTGGTAGCTAGGCCGGCAGCCTGGGGTTTTCCTTGGCCAGAGCTTCCCAGCTCTTTCTACCCTTCCCCAGCACTGCTCTGTCCAAGGTGCTACCTTTCAGCTTAGGAGCCAGTCCTCCTCCCTTGACCACTAGGCAGCTTTTATATAGGGCCTATGCCGGCCCCGATTGGCTCTCCTCAGGTCTTCTCTGATTGGCTGCTGCGGGTCTGCACAGCCTCTCTGGCCTGGTTCAGCCCTTCTTTTCAGGGGTGGGGCACCACCGCACCACAAGTCCTTAAAATAATGTGATGTCTCAAGAGTTTTTTTCAGAAAACAAAAACTGACCATCAAAAGGTAAGTCCTGTATGCTTTGTTGGACTTCAGGAGCTATACCAGATTTCCGTAACCACAAAGCTCTTCTTATTGTTACAGCTAAAGCCATAATCTTGCAGGAGACATCCACTATGTCCAGTGCTGATTACAGTGATGTCTTTGCCACTAGATGGCCTTCTGCAATGAAAGCCTTAAAATTGTTCCCTGAAGGATTCTGACAACTCATGTGTAAATTTGGGCATAGCCTCCCAATTTACAAAGTCATATTTTGATAACAGCACCTGCTAATTAGCAATGTGTATTTGTAAAGACAAAATTGAATAAATTTCCTTTCCATTAAATGTAACATTTTAGACTTTTTGTCTTTAGGTGTTTACTTCTATCTCCCCGCATGTAACCGCTCAACTGCCACCATTATGACAAGAGAGGGTTAGGGGCTGAATGTGAGTAGATACACTCATAACCCTGCAGAGGGCTCATACTACCACTTTTCAGTATGCTGTACTATTGACAGTAAGGAAGCTGGTATATACCACAAAACCTTTGTGGGTTCCAAAAGCACTTCATTCCTAGGGAGGGCTTCCCTCCCAGGAGTCAATGACTGGACACTGTCTACCAAAGCTGTAGCCACTAACCTCAGGAGATCTTGGTATGACTTAAAGTCCTCAGACACAGGAGAAGATGAATCCAATACAGTGGAATCATCTGATGAAGAAGGAAGCCGGTCCAATGGAATTTGCTGTGACTTGCTAATGCAGTAAAGGCTCAGACTGTATCAGCTCAGGAGGACCAATATCAGTATGCATCTCCAGCCTCAGTGGGTTGGGAAATAGCAGGAAGGTTGTGTGACCGAGCTCTGGAATAAGCCCAGAATTCGGACCTTGAAGATCAAGGAACATCCTAAGTGTTCCATGAAGACCACTGAGGGAAATGATATGGCACTGGTGGCTGGTAGGTACTGGGGAACCCTTATCTCTACTGCAAGAAAGGTGCTGGTCCTGATACTGATGGTTAAAGCAAATACAAATTTTGCGTCCATGCAGGGGTCTGCAGCACACACTCTTCTGAATGGAGCGGCTGTCACCCCGCCCTCAGACTCCAGCTTGGCTCTCTGAATCACGCAGCAGTGGGCTGTGATATGTGACAATAGCCCGCTGGGCATTCTGGGAGTTGTCCCAAGCTTGCTCAGATAGAGGTAAACTACAATTCCCAGAAGGGAGTGTGACTTTTGCACCTGGTACCTGGATGGAGAAGGAAAGGCAGAGGATGACTCTGAGCTAGGAGACACGGCACTTCCCACATAGTCCAATGCAAATGGAGGAGGCACCCCTCGTGGAGGCATCACATGTCCCAACTCATCTGAAGCCCAGTACAGGGGCCACACTGGTATTTACAGATGCATTACAGCCAGTGCTTTGACTACGAGTAGTGCCATTGAGGGAGAACTAACACTTGGTGCTGGAAAAGGCATTGGTATCGAAGTAGGGGACGGTACTGCCTCTGCAGATCTGGTCCATACCAGGCCTGTAGACACTGAAATTGTCTCTGGTGCCAAAGAAGGAAACAGTACCAACAACAGACCCCTTGGTGCTGATACGGATTCTGGGGCCACAGACAATACCAGCGCAGTCGAGGACTCCTGTATCAAAGGCGAGTCTGGAACAGAGAAGCAGAGTAAATCTGCTGCTACTTGAAAAGCTTGTGGGGTCAATATGGTGAGTGCTGAGACTGACTATGTCGGTACCAGATTCAATGGCCACCACACAGACTGTACAGGAGTCAATGGTACAGTGCTGGCATGATCCCATCTTGGTACTGGAGACTGGGTAGACAGCCCCACTCTACCTTGAGCACTCGAGGAATCCTGGTGCTGCCCAGTACTCCTCTTAGGTGAGGAAGACTCTTTTCAAGCTTTGGTCAGTCAGTGTTATGAGTCCTCTTTCTCAGGGAAGGAGATCAAGAAGAACAGTTTCTTCCCCTCGGAGAAGAGTCAAAGTCTGGCTGCATAACAGCAACGTGTGGCAGCACCAAAGCCCTCTGAGGGGGCCGGTGATTTGAGGAGGATCCTGACACTGATGTGGGCTTCACAGTTTGCTCTGTAAGGTGCTGCTTGAGGCATAATTCTCTAGCCACCTGCATTCTCTTTTTGAAGGATTTACAAATGGAGCACTTTTCCTTAATATGCCCCTATCCCAAGCACAACAAGCACCAAGTATGGGGACCGCTTTTCGGGATAGCTACCCCAAGAGGGACAGTGTTTGAAACCTGGGGTGAAGGCATAATGCCAGGGAAAATCTTACTATTAAAATTACTAAACTAATCAACTACTAAGAGTACTGCTAACTCTAATTAGCTAACTATATTAAAAAAAAAAAGAGAGGGAAACCTCAGACAACAAAAGCATGAGGTAAGATATCATACAGAATGCTCTGACTCCAGCTGCATGCAGTGGAAAGGAACTGAGGGGGTCAGAGTGGTGCTGCCCTTAAATAGCCAGGAGAGGGGTTACAAGGGCATGTGCACCTGCTAGACAAAATTCTCTGGCTCCGGCATGCTGGGCATGCACACACCTGAGTGGAATATATGTCTGCAACCACCTGAAGAACTACTAGCTAATTTCTCAAGGTCCAGTTTAAATGAGGTAAGCTGAACAGCCACAATATTTTTCCATTTTCTTTAAAAAGAAGGAAAATATGCTATAGATGAGCCTATTGATGAAGGGAGGCCTAAAAGAGATGAAAAATGTTAGTTTAAGAGAACAGAACTTCATATAAGGGTAATTACTTCCTCTGCATTCTGTCTTTCTATGTCTGTCTCTTTGATTGCAAGCACTTTGGACCAGGGATGGTCTTGATTTTTTGTTGACTTATGCAGTGCTGAGCACATTTTCAGCACTTCACAATTAATAATACAACAACAACAATACAACATCTTGAGAAAGTTATTGACAAATGACAGTAGTCTTAACTCAAAAGGTAAATGCTATTTTATTTAGATATAAATCTTCCATATCCCTCATTATTTAAGAATCAGTGTGTCAAGGTGATGGGAAAGGAATACTAGTTTGTCTGGAATCTTAGGAAAAGAGACTTTTTCAAGCTTTTCAGGCTGAGGTTCTCAAATACGTGCTTTTCAAAGATGGGCATTTGCTTCCTGACCACTGTTCTCTGTTTGATCTGATGCAAGGATTTTCACATGCCAGCTGTAATGTTAACAGGGCCTCTCATTACAGAAAACTTTTCACAAGACATTTAGACAAAATGCCCAGGATAATAATAGCTTTGGCTGATCAAAAAATTTAACTCTAGAAACAGTCATATCAATTAATGCAAATGTAACCCCCCCACCTCCTGGGTGTGGTGTTCTGTCCCACCTAGTGGTACCGAGACCACATAAGGCTTTGTCTACACTACACAGCTTTTAGCGACATGGCTGTTGCCACAACCATGCCGCTAAAAGTCGTGCAGTGTAGTGGCTATTTGTCGGCTCTCCTGCCGTCAAAAAACTTCCACCACCAAAGAGCGGCGTTTGTGCTGTCGGCAGGAGAGAGCTCCTGCCGACAACACACTGTTCACATTGGCACTTGTTGCAGCAAAACTTTTGTCTTGGGGGGGTTAACAACTCTGAAAGACAAAAGTTCTGTCATTCAATTGCCAGTGGAGGGTGGGGGGAGGGAGGGAGAGAGCTTTTAGCTCAAGCAGTAGAGGCTCATGCATTTAGCTCCATAGGTCCCAAGTTCGATCGCATTTACTGACGACCGGGGTCTGTCGGTTTTACAAGTGGGGGCTTGTCCTGGCTTTCAGCTCGGAAGTCTCTGAAGCTCGGGATGCGCTTCCTCAGCTAGGGGAAGTTTGTAACCCACACACCTCCTGGATGTGGTGCATTGTCCCCTCTAGTGGCAATGAGGCCCTTTAGAGATTAATGAGTCTACTTTACAGCCTTAGCTAACAGCCATATAGCTTTTAGCTTATGCACGAGAGGCTCATGCACAAAGCTCCATAGGTTCCAGATTTGATCCTGTCCGCCAACGACTGGGATCTGTCGACGTTACACAAAGAATCCTAGAAGCAATGCATATGGAAAGCCTCATTGGATATGTCTACACTGCAATGTAAGCCCAGGGTTTCAACTCAGGTTCAACCCTAACCTCCCCTATCTGTATGTACACACATTGTGCTAAGTCAAGGCTCAGATCCACGATCCCCCAGGGGTGGAGGATCTGAGCCTGAGTCAAGCCAGGACTCACGGTTCAAGTTCTATTACTTTGCAGTGTAGACGCAGCACAACTGGACTCGTACTCTGGAGGTCTTCCAAAAGTATTCCACAATTCGATGGGCTGACTTTCTTTGTCCTCTGGACAATCACATTTGGTGGACAGTCAAGTTTTCCCATACTGTACCACAAACAAAGGGCTAGAGTGGCCACATTTAGGGAGGGTGTTAGGAAGTCTGGGATATGGAGGGTTGGACTCAGGCCCCCGTAGTGCAGCGTAGACCCTGGAGCCCTAGGTTGGGACCCAGGGTTCAACAATTCCTGGGGTTACAAATGAGTGTGAATGCTCAAGTCCTAGGTTAACAAAACCAGAGTCTGCTAACTGAAGTTCTACTAACCATGGGGTTACATTGCAGTGTAGATATATCCAATTAGACCACGCACCAGAACCACCATTCAAGGTGGTTAGAATGACTTAATTACACTGTAAACTTGGCATCTTTAAGGAGTCCACGGTCTTTCCAGATGTGTTTACGAACTTGCTAAAAAGGTAGCACCTGTTTTGCTAATTTGAGGCGCTTATGTCAATTTCCACAGAGCATTATTAAAGGTAACAATTCCAAACTAGATAACGGGTGGCACCACTGGAAGCTTTTGGTCACAGATTAATTTAGAATTACCAGCTTTTTATTGGCTTTCTTTTTAGAACTGTGGAAATCTTCAGGCAGAATCTCACAGCTGCTAAAATATTTGATTTCCACCATATCAGGAACCAAATCCAGTTAGATGTGGTCCCTCATATCTGACCAGTTCTGGAGTTTGACTGAACAGATAACTGCCATTATTAGCAGAAGGAGAAATGTAAATATTGTCTCATCCATTATGAGGGCATGGTATATCTATAAGAACAGTAATGTTAAATGAGCAAATTAAACAAGACACAAGCAGTGCTAACTTGATCACTTTTTGCTAAGATTTATAAAACCACAAATAGGAACTCTGAATTATGGCAGAGTGAGATGGTTCAAGTTAGCCATAAATTGTGTCTTGTCTCATTTAACTATTTAAATATTTAACCTTTTCTGAATATAAAGTAACTAGTTGTTTGTTTGTTTTTCTGATGTTTCAAATTACAAGTTTAGATTATTAAAATTACCCAGTAGTTTAATTTGTCTTTTCTTATATGTGAAATGTTTTGGTTTAGATCTTTTTTTTTTGCACGGTATGTCTTAGGTGATTAGTAATGGGATATAGGGCTAGACTCGCAAAGGAGATAGGCACCTGCCACTTTAGGCAGGTAAATCCCAGAATCAGGCACCACTGATATACACAAATACCTGCTCAGCTGCTGCTGAATCCTGCAGGAACCTAAATTTTTGCAGTAAAAAAGTTTCCCAGTTGCCTATGTTCCTCCCTCTGGGCATACACAGTGCTGCTTCAGTCTAGACATCCAGACAGCTAAGGCCAAGTGTGTTGCAAGAACCAGGGGAAGATAGCATTCCTCTGCTCAACTCGCCTGTGGGGCTCAGTCCAGTAGCTAAGCTCTAATCAAGCTTATTGGATTGGGCCCTGCATACAAATGTTTGGGGGTTTGAGGGGAGAAGGACCTCCCACATAACTTTTAGCCCAGTGGTTAGGGAACTCACCTGGGATGTGGCAGACTCCTGGTTAAGTCCCCCCTTTGCCTGAAGGGGAGAAGGGATTTGTTACTTCTCAGGTGAGTGCCCTAACCACTGGGCCATGGGATATTCTGATATGGGGCTCCCTCAATATCTCCTGTTGAAACTGTTCTACTGTGCATACATATTTAAAGAGTCATTGGGGGGGGAGAGAGACAAACAAACAGACAAACAAACAGACAAACAAACATGAGAATGGCCCTCACCCAGGATGTAGGAGACCCAGGTTCCAACCCCCTAATGACTCTCATTATTTATCCACAGTGGAGCAGATTCACCAGGAGAGATTGAAGGAACTCAGTGGTTAGAGCATTCACCTGAGAGATGGCAGATTCCTGTTCAAATCCCTTCTTCTCAGGCAGAGGAGGGACTGGATCCAGGGGTCTCCCACATCTCCTGTGAGTGCCCTGATTGCTGGGCTAAAAGTTATGACTGAGCTCCTCCGTACCTCCCTCCCTCCCCAGCCCCAGCAGCACCTGACTTCAGGAGAGAGTTCATGGCTGAGAATTCCAAGCAGTAGGCACCAAACTCCCTGAGATGGGTGTGGCTGAGGGCAAACCCCTCTGCTTGGCATCTCCCATTAGTTAGTTTAGATGGCTCTCCATCTAGCATGCTGGTTTTTGTGAATCCCTCCCTTCCATTGTATGGGCAGCCTGAGTACCTAACTCAGTCTTTGTGACCCCCAGTGATATTCTAGGGGCCTAAGTCCCTTTGTCAATCTAGCCCATACAGTCATCTGTTCCAAAATCACCAGTCAGATTCTAGCCCCAGGTCAATAGTGGCTGAAAGACAATTCTATCTAATAGCTATTTGATAGCCTATAGGAAATAAATTGTTAGTCTTAGTAGAATTCCTAGCGTACAAGTGTCCACATCACAAAAAACATCATCACAATTGATGCTAACTGGCACCTTTCATGGCAATCTTAGAAGAAAGGCCAAAAGTGTGAGTTTGCCTTGCTGTCCTCTATTTATGTCTGTAAATGAACAGAGGACATCAATCTCCTGTACTCTCAAAGCGGTAACTTTCATGAGCACTAAAGTCACTTAAAAAGGAAAAGTGCTAACAATTAATTTTTAATTAAATTGATGGAAAAAGTTGAAAAAATAGAATAAAAAATATAAATTTAAAAGGGCTTACACACAATACATTCTAAATATTTGGCAGGCACTTTATCCATGGGGCCACACAGTCTGATCAACATCTATAAAATTGACAGATATTATTTTCTCCACAAGAGGGCTCTCATATTTTACATTTATATGCAATAGAAACATGAGAATAATAAAAAAAATATAATTTATAAAAATAACTTAAATGCAAACTCAAGCTTGTGTGCTTTCCAGGTAGTCACTACAGCTGGTCGGAAATTTCATAATGAATCTGTTTTTTTCAAAAACTGACAGTTTGTCAAAATTGAAACTATCAGTTTTGACTTAAAAAAATATCAAGAAAAAAGTTCCTAAACTGTCAAAATGAAAAAATCTGGTTTCTGGTTCTAAACAAACTTTTTGTTTTGAAATTTAAGCTAATTAAACCGAATAAAAGTTTTTCAAATAAGTCAAAACCAAAATGAAAAGTTCTGAAATTATCGAAATGAAAGGTTTTAACTACCCTCCCACCTCCACAAAAGAATTGGTTTTCTATTTCACATGTATTTTCAAGATTTCAAATTTTGATCCAGATTCAAGGTGGGAAAAACTTTGAACGCTTGAAAATATTAATGTGATGGGAAAACCATTTCCTGCCATACTCTAGTAGTCAAATTTTCATGGAAAAAACCCCAGTTTATTACGCACAGTGCTTCCATAATGTATCGGAAAAAAATCTGGAAAAACAAGAATTTTTCTGTATTCTGATTACATACCTCTCTGTAAACAGAATATCTGTCAAAATGAATCTATTTTTATGGTGTTACAGTGATTAGATATGTACAAAACCACACATTCACTTCTAACTTTAGCAGGCTCAACTTTTAAAAGCACTTAGTGTTACTATTAAGAGAATACATTACATTTTTCATCAAGTTAGATCTCCTATAGTTTATAATGATGCTAGTACTTTTTTTCTAATATGGTTCATATATTACAGTAATGGGGGGCCATATAAGTAGCTAAGCTCACGAAAGCTTATGCTCAAATAAATTGGTTAGTCTCTAAGGTGCCACAAGTACTCCTTTTCTTTTTGCGAATACAGACTAACATGGCTGTTACTCTGAAACATATAATTGTGACTGCCACTCATTGGAGCAATGAAATGCAATGCAAGAAGTCTTCCCAAACATGTTTAGTCAGGTTTGGTTTTTTGTGCGTATTTATCTGATGATACTATCAGATGTGCGTAGAAGGATAACCACCCACACCTTACTCTAGGCAACTCTGTACACTTCACTACATGGCAGCACCAGAAGGTCCAGTATGGAGGGTACTAACATGAGACTTTTGCAGTTGCAGAGGTGGGAGAGTGAAGGGAAGAGAGAAGCTTCGAGAAGACGGGTAGAACAGAGGAGAAGGTTGGCTGAGGGAAAGAGATGCAGAAGGACTGGGAAGGAGTAAAAGGATCAAAAGGAAAAGACAAGGAAAAAAGAGGAAGAATATGATCCTTGAAGGAGAGAGAAAAAGTAGTGAAGGATAATGCGTAGTGGGATAATACGTATGCATCCGATGAAGTGAGCTGTAGCTCACGAAAGCTTATGCTCAAATAAATTGGTTAGTCTCTAAGGTGCCACAAGTACTCCTTTTCTTTTTGCGAATACAGACTAACACGGCTGTTACTCTGAGAAAAAGGAGAAAAATATGAATAATATAGGGGCCTATTGTAGCATGATATAAAAAGACTTTAACAAAAAACACTCACCAACCCTCTGTGTAAAGGAGTTTGGATCAGAGGATCAATGTGCTGAAGTGAATGGCATGTGAACATAGGAAGAATTCTTAAAATAGTGTATACTCAAATTTGCTACTGACAAAATAATGATAATCTTTACATGCAATTTTAAAATTACTTCTGTGACATGCATAATGAATTTATTATATAATATTCTGTGTATACATAATCTTATGAATACTGGAAACATGAAAAAATAGTAGTTTCCGTCAGTGAAAAAAACAAACAGCATTAGTAAATATGGGTATGATTACTAGGCACACTCACTTAATTGGGATGAACAGCCATCAGTTTCATGTGATGTATTTAATAGGCTTAAAAGAAATCGGAATTCTTGAGTTCATTCTGAGATCCTCTGCCAGATAACAGATAGGTGGTAAACTGGTAAATATCTATTTTTGAACAATTTTTTTCAGTTACACCACAGTGACTACACATACACAGCATCTAGTATATTCATTATGCATATCATAGAGGTATATTTTTCAAAACTGTACATTAAAAGCATGACCCTCAGTTGTGTCATTAAGAGATTTGTGTGTGAATCATTTTGAATTTTTTCCTCCATATTATATGCCATTCGCTTTCTTTACGCTGGTATCATTTCACTGGGACATTTAAAATTCAGCAGCATTTATTTATACTTAGAATAGAAAATAACATTTTTAATAAAGTAGTGGGGGAACCGGTGGTAAATGTTGGGATTTTAATGGCAACAACTTTAAAGACAGAAAAGAAGATATATTATTACATTTTCAATGTTCTTTCCACAGTCTTGATAAATGTTAAACTAATCATAAAATTGTGCCGGCCTCTGAAGAGTGTATTAGTACTACAACCAGATCAACAGTATACTATCCAACCAGTGACTCATTTCTTATGATCAGATTCTGCTCATTTCATACTACACCAAGCTAGGGAAATGTTTGAGTCATTGCATTATGTAGTAATATTGTATCTATAAAATATCTATACCCTTAATATTTCCTTATATAGTTTGCAAAATTATAGACATGAGCTATTTCTATGAACATGGTCAATATTATAATACCACTATACCTTTTCTTTAGAATTTGGAATTTCTTTGCCCAGCTTCGGTTAATTTGTTCAACTTCGTTTTTAAGACTGAAATAAAAAACCCCACAAACTGTTAAAATATTTATAGAGTTAAATGAATGTCTTAAAAATTCTGGCCGATACCTTTGTATGCGTTGCTTCTCTTGACCTTCCAATATCTTCAGCTTCTCAATTTCAGCAAGTAATGCTCTTTTTTCTGCTTCCTTCTCAGGTGCAAAATATATTGCAAAAAGTTAAGTAATGTATTATTTATTTTCTATGCTTAATGTACAAAAAAATACAAAGTTTTACTCTTAGTATTGACACTTCTAGTTTTGGCTGTTACGGTATGGAAACTAGATGTTTAAAGGAATTAATAACCATAGTACAAAACCTTCTAACTCTAGTCATTGTTTCAAAGCCAACCCAGGTCTGGAGTGACTGAGAATCATTACAATTTCACAGCTTTTTGGAGGGTTATATAATAAAGATGGCAGCACAGACAAGTAAAGCGTAACTTTTGTCATGTATATCATATTTGTCTAAGGCCAATCCTACTGATATCAATGGCAAAATTTCTACTACCTTGAATGGAAGCAGGATCAAGACCTTTGATTATAAATTCTTATGGGCAAGGACCATCCATGCCTTTTGGCAGAGAGCATACAATCTAGTGATTAGAACATAGAACTGAATTCATAGTTCTCAGCTCTGTTACTGATTTTTTGTGTAACTTGGACCTTAGCCCTTCTGTGCCTCATTTTTTCCATCTGTAGTACAAATATAATCATACTTCTCTCACTGGAGATTAATGAATGTCTGTAAAGTGGTGCAAAATCCTTGAATGAAAGTCACTATAGAAATGAAAATTATTATTTTTACCATAGTAACTAAAAGATTTAACAAGCAATGGTTCTGAATAGTCCATAGACTGGTATCAAAGGACAAGAAATCTACATAAAATATTTACAGAGAACTTGTTGGATTTTAATAATAAAAACAACACCTTGTAACTAGGACTCTTCTTCTGTTGCTGCTTGTGATATCCCTTTTGTGATTCTCTACTCTCATGAGGCACTGTAATTTCACTTCCACTTTTCACTTTCTCCTTCATTTTTTTTGTATCTTTTTCTTGCAATGATGGAATCTGACAATCAAAGAATCAGTGGTGATTATGTACACTAGGAAAAACAGTTTTACTCTTATGGTCATTTTAATCCACAGGAGTTAAGAAAACAAGTTAGGAAAATGACATTGTAGCATAATAATTACTTCAGCTACTGTACTTCAAATAAGGACAATACCACCGGGTGTTTCAAAATAATAAAATATGCCCAAATTAAGTCACCTCAGTGGTTCCACTCTCACACACACTTAGCAAAATTTCATATATATTAGTATTATATCTGCAAATTAAACATTATACTAAGTGTAAATCTGGCAAAACAAAGGCCATACTGTTTTAAAAAAATTCTAAGGGGCTAAATTCATCCCTGTTATATCTCTATTGAAGTCTACACTAGAGATGAATCTGGTCCACTGACTATATTATCTGTCCTATTTCAACTGAACTTTCAACTTTGCTGAAGCATATTGTATTGAATGCTGGCCCTCTCCACTTAAAGCCAGCCATTTGTTTTGTCAGCTGCTGACACATTCCACTTTCTCTGGAGGACACATGCTGATCTCTATGTGGCCAGTTCACTGATAGGGGAAAACACCAGACAGTTAAAGGATAGTTGGAGGTGAAGATACATTGCCATATCAGACCTTTTTAAATAAAGACAAGCAGTTTAATCCACATCCTGTGAAAACTGCAAATTAAATTCATTGTAAAGATTAATTATAATATTATAAAAATGACAGCATACCAGTCACAGGTCCTAATTCTCTCCCACATTGATTTTACACTGGTGTAACTCCCTTAATTTCAATGAAGCTACACTGGGGAAAATGAGAAATCTGTGACAGGAGAATTGGGCTTACCCTAACTTTATACACATTGGGCCAGATCTTGGGACATGCTATAGTGGTGTAAGGCAGTTATAAAGCCATTAGATTTGCTCTCCCTCCCCAGAGGTTTTCTACAGATGAATCCTCATCATTTGGAGTAAAGCCATTGTAAAAGTTCCTACAGCAATTCCCTTCCCAGCTGCTGCACTGGGAAGGCATGGCTGGGAAAAAAAGGGGCATAGCCAGAGAATCTCCATATCCTGATAATCTCCAGTTACCAGAAGGGCACCTTGAGGAACTGGTGGGCATTGTAGAATTCCAGCTCATTATGGCACTCAAAGAACTGAAGCACACCAACAACTATCATGGGGGGAAAGAAAGGCAAAAACATAGATAAAGTTTACATGTAGTACCAAAGAACACGACTTGCTAGGAAATTCTGACCTTATAAATTACTCGAACTTCACACAGTTCTCTTTTAAAGTGATCTATTCCCTCCTTTCCCATATTTTAATTCATAACCACCTATCTTATGTGGTCATCTATCCCTTCTGGTGTTTTGATGTTATCTCTCCTGATTAGAGCTGGCAGACGTGGGATTTTCGGTTCACAGGAAATTTCACTTTTTTGAAATTTAGTTTTGTTCTGAATCAGAATTAATCAAAACAAATTTAAAAATTTCCTGTGATCTGGAAATCCTGAAAAATATCTTTTTGGAAACAATGACACATGGTCTTTCCAATAGGAAGTCTGTTCCCTGCACCTAGGGTGACCAGATAGCAAGGGTAATAGGCACCTATATAAGAAAAAGCCACAAATATCGGGACTGTCCCTATAAAATCAGGACATCTGGTCACCCTACTTGCACCTGCTGAGTAAAACTGATATTATTGTCAGTTTCATGGCTGCTTGCCCAAGAGTTGGAAGCCCTGGACTTCTTGCCCAAGGCAGTCCGCAAAGCAGGGATGCCTAGGAACTACAGATCCTGGGAGCTTATTCCAGGACTTCCAGGGTCCTAGATTCATCGCAGGAAGCATGTAAGTCCTTAGATCCCCAGATTAACTTGGGCTCTCAGCACTTCCTGACTCCCTTCTGCAGGGCTGGGAGCTGAGTCCATGTTAAAGTCGGAGCTCCCATGCCTCCCAAGTTCCATGGCATGGAGTCTGGAAGCTCTGGCGTGGCTGCCTGCTATGGAGTTGCAGACCCTGGAAGACTGGGATTTCTGGCCTTGAGGCTGCCTCAGAGCCACAGATCCTGGAAGATCTAGCAGCTTGATGAGCTGGCAGGGTTTCATGAAGGTTCCATCATAACCCAGCCTTTGATTCACCAAAAATTCATCAAACCCAAGATGTTATTGCAAAACATTTTGAGTTCAACAAACTGGCATTTTCCAATGATACTCTGTTTCATCGAAAAATTTATGACCAACTCAACTCCTGACCTTATTTGTCCACTTAAGTCTTTACCTTCAAATCTCTGCATCATAGCCACTCTCCTTTTGGCCAAAGATGATTGCAGTGAACCTCTCTGAAACATGTGAAAACCAATACTAAACTGGTCAGAAGTATGAGTTTTGAATGGTGTGTGAAATCCCTTCCCCTCTCCAAGGATCCCTCTGGATGATTAAAGAATAATGGTAACTCTGGAAGGGTTGGGCCAAAATCCAGTTGGACCAAAAAGGTGATGATTGCATTGTTGGAACTCAAGGGTATAGAATGCTGCTTGGAAAATTCAAACTGTATTTAACAACATTGAACTTTAAATACATCTGACAGAAATAAGAAAGAAATTATGTTGCATTACAGACAAGACTGACAATTATTCTAAGAAGCATTGGCATTTAATGCAACCATTTGCAGTATTATTGCCTTCTCATTTAGTTTCCCAAAAGTCATAAATTTATAATTATTTATTATTGTCAGACACATCCCTCATTCCAAAATACTAGCTAAATGTTATGTACACCTTAGTGAGGCTGAAACTAATACAAGTTTCTGCTCCGCTACTGATAGATTCAACTAAACATTGGCTAGCAGTTTGAAAGTTCTATATGACCATCTTGCCATTATCTTCTTCATTCTACTCAGTTAGTGTGGCCCAAAAGCTCTCAGGTGCCTTCAAGGTGTTGTTTTTTGTTTGTTTTTTATTAATGCTCAGAGAAGGATTAGTGATGGCATATCCCTTAACCATAAGTCATTTGAATATTCTTCACTGGGAGCTCTCAACAACCACACTTGGCACACGTCTGGTCTTTGGACAGCCTAGGCACATGACCATCTTATGATAACATGATACTTGCTCACAAGTGGGTCAGACCCTTGCTTGAGGGCATTAGGATCTAGGCAATATTGGTTTATATGAACAGCACAAGGGCCATATGTTTTATGGGAAATCCTTTCTCTGTATTAACAGAGAAGTATTGGAAGCACATACCTCTATACATTTGTCTATTTATACAAACCTTTATGTAGTTAGAATTGTGAGGGCATATTGCTTCACATGTATAAAACTGTTTTCAGAAATACCAGATTTTATTAAAACATGTTTATTTTGATAGCTGTTTTCCATCTGTGCTCCCTCAGTATTTAGCGGAGAAAGTCATTCATAGCTATCAGTTTAGCATGGTTACAATATCTCAGTACTGTAGGCAATATATGGAGACACTGAACCTTCCTCTAAAGCTTGCTAATAAAGTCTATCTTCTCCTGGAAATCTAAATGCCCACTGACAAGGGTCACAAGATTTAACTCCAATAAGGGAATTTGACTTATCAGGAACAAAAAACAAAAAAAATTCCTGCTCTTCCACAACAGGACGGTATAAGAACACTGCATATCAACCTGCTGGTTACTATCACACTCCTGTTTCAGGAAAGAAATTTCATGTATTTCAGGTAAATAGTCACAAAACCCACAACCTTTAGCAACTGAAGTGTGACCAAAGGTATTGTAAGGTTCAGTAATTCAGGTTTTACACAGACAGAGAGACAGACAGATATCACTCTTGTTCTACTTATTGCAGCAATAAACCTAGCTTTTAGGTGTTAGATGTAACCTACAAGAAGGTGAGAAGAAGAAAAGACAAGAAAGAGCATGCTGCAACCCGAGTTTTCTTGTAACACAAAAGAAACTATTATTATTAATAACTCTTTGAATTATTGTAGCACTAAGGAACCCTAGTCTTGACCAGCACTCCATTGTGCTAGGTGCTGTACAAACACTGAACAACAAGACAGTCTCTGCCCCAAAGGGCTTACAAAACTTGGATCATTTTCCTCCTAAAAAAGGAAGGCTTTAAACATGACTTGCTCTGTCTACACTAGTTGCAAAGTCCTGTTTAAAACTGTTGGTTAAAAAGTATTAGCTTTTAAAACTTGACCAGTTTTCAGTCTAGAGAAGCTCTCCAATCCTTTAAAAGATTCAAGGATTCACTTGAACTGCTGCCTGAACAGCCACCAGGGCTAGAAGATAGTTGGCAGTGTCTTCAACTATATCCTGTATGTCAGAGAGCTTTAGAGGAACAGGTCTACTTTTTAACTTACATAGAATAGTACCATAAATACCAGCAATAGTGATCTGGTTTGGAGTCTCCCCATTTTGAGAATTTCAGAAATGACTCCCTTCCCCCCAGTAGAGTCTTTTTTCATGACAGCCTTGAAGAATATTATGCTTATTCTGACCAACATTTTTAAACCTGGGTTCCTAAAATTTAGAAACGTAAATGTGGATTTAGGAGCCTAATGCAGTCATGGAGTTTAAGGCCACAAGGGACCACCAGATCATCTAGTCTGACCTTCTGCATATTGCAGGCCACCCACACCACCTAGCACCCACACATTAGCCCACCAACTAAAATTAAACCGAAGTCTGACAGCCCACAGAAGACTAGACTATTATGTGCCACAAACAGAGAATAGGAAGGACTGAGGTACAACAATGTCCAAGGCCCCCACAAATGGCAGGGAAATAATTAAGTGAGATATACCCCAATAATTCTGGCAAAGGACCAACACCTGTCATAATAAAAGTGGCCGGATCTTCAGGCATGTTATGTACCTACTGCTTCAACTGACTTCCAATATGATAGGTATCAAAAATGGCTCTGTGATAAATTCAGGTGAGATCACACATAGAATACCATATTCATTTCTTGTCTCTTTAGGATCAGCAAGATCTGATGAACATGAGGGAATCCAGCAAATAGAAACAAAAAAAATGTATGAAGGAGGTAGTGAGGGAAATAATTTATCAGGAAGGATTAAAAGCTAAAAATTACATGACTACAGGGCTATAGGATACTAGTGTACAATACTTGAAGAGTACAAACATGAAGGAGGTCGGGCAACTATTCAGGGCAGTATTAGGGTGTAATTAGGAGTTATGGGATGAAAAGGAAAATGTTGGGTGAATAGAAGGAAATTTTACTGAGAGTGAGAAGCATTAGGCATTGAAATAGTCTCTCAGGGGAATAGGAGGAAGCCCCATTGCTGGAGACATTTATTCTACTCTATTCAGTTTCTTGTATCACACCCATCACCATGTTTCTGAGTATGAGTTCTGTCCTAAATGGACAAAACATTAGAAAATATTCTGTAGGGAAAAATCTTGCATTAGCAAGGAAGATGAATGATCTAATAAGTCTTTCCATCTCTGACTTATGCTTCCATAATAATGCTATTCCTTATATTCATTACCAGTGAGTGCAGTACATGATTTTCAGTAAAAGTAATTAGCCTAGAAGGTATCACTGTAACACAGGTATCCTATTATTTTCAATATCTTCCTCAATAACAAAGCAGATTTTCTTGTGTAAATATAATCCCTATATATACACACATAAATCTTTAGAAAACCTCTTAAATGAATGCAGGTGTCCAGTGCTCTATCTACAGAACAAATTATTCATCTAAATCGGTGTTACAATATAAACACTGAGCAAAATGTGAGCTAACATTGTGTGTGTTTAACATTAATTGTAGTCTGTTTTCTTTAAATTTATTGAATGTACTATAGTGTATAGCCTCCACCCCACCTCAGAAACTAACCAAACAGAAAACCTCAGATACTGCTGCTTACTGTTTTATTCATGAAAGGGCAGACTGCATCTTGAATGCAGTGACCTGGGAGCAGTTAAGAGCCCCTCTTATATATGAGGCCAGTGGGGAGGGGTCAGGGCCATGGACCTGGCTTCTTCTTGGCCTATGGGCTTGTTCAGTGAAGTGCAGAGACGGTAACTGCCCAGCCCTTGTGTGGAGTGTATGGGGGTGGAGAATTCATGCATCCTCCCTTCTCTTATACAGTTACTCAAGGGTCACTTACAATACAACCCTAAGGGGGTCAATTTTTAATTCAGTAAATTAAAATTTGGGGTTCTTACTCTGTTCTGAATGATAGCCAGATGAAGGGCTATAGGAATTCATTAATACGTAATCAGCAGGAGTACAGCTTGAGAACTAATGGAAACATGGTGGAATGACAACTACTATGAATATAACTCTAGAACAGGGGCGGCTCCATCCTCTTCCTGGTGAGGGGGCTGAGGTGGGCTAGTCAGAAAATTGCAGGGACGGGCTGCGGTATACATCTTGTGGGCACACATGCTTTTTTACCCCCAAACAATACGCACTTAAATGTGTGTTTTATCTATGTTATCCTCAAAAGGAGAATAAAAATATATACTGACAGATCGGTTTTAAACTTCATCTATGGCAACTCACTGGGGCAACATTTATTCACAGAAAATCAATAGGAAAAAAACCTAAGCCAATAAATAAATAAACTTATAATACTAATAATAACAATAATAACAATAAATAAATGCAAACTTCTGGAAATAAATAAAATAATATTTATAATAATAATACAAGTGTGTGTAACAGAAAGTATATGTGTTGGGGGGAGTGTGAGGGAGAATGCGTGTGTGTGTGTGTGTGTGTGTGTGTTGGGGAGTGTGTGAGGAAGACTGTGTGTGTATGACACAGACTGTGTGTGTGGGAATGTGTGTGAGAGAGAGAGAGTGTGTGTGTGTGTGTGTGTTTCGGGGAGTCTGTGAAAGAGAAGTGTGGGTGTTGGGGCAAGTATGTGAGAGAGACTGTGTGCATGAGAGTGTGTGTGTGTTAGGGGTGTGTATGGGATACAGTGTGTGTGTATGTGAGAGAGAGTGCGTCTGTTGGGGGAATGTGTGTGTGAGACTGTGTGTTGGGAGAATGTGCGTGTGAGACAGTGTGTGTGTGTGTGGGATATTGTATGTGTGTATGTGTGACAGAATGTGTGTGTATTGGGGGAGTGTGTGTATAAGACTGTGTGTGTACTGTGCCTGAGTATGTCAGCGTGATGTCTCTGTAAGCTGAGCACTCAGGAGCCTGAACACTTGTTCAGTACAGCAGGAGCTGCAGCTCCCACTCCTGAATCAGAGGCACCAGCATAGACAGGCTCCATGTCCCCCACGCCAGCTGAGACTCACTTGGACACAGCCACCTCAAGCATCAGGCAAGCTCCCGCCATGCCCTGCCAGCCATGGATCAACTTCCCAAAGAAGGGGAGACTGATTCGGTGGCGGGAGCTGGGTGGCAAGAGAGCAGCAGCTGCTGGCCGGGTGCCCAGATCTGGGAGGGGTGGCTACAGAGGGGCTAAGACAAATTTTGGAGTGGCTACAACCACCACAAGCCCTGCCCCTGCTCTAGAAATAAAGCAAATAGTAGATGAGGTGGTGGAACAGCATTGCATTTGTCAACAACACACAACCAAGGATAAAAGAAGGCAGAGCAGAAACACGGAGAGACAAAACACTAAGTATACAACTAGAAAGAACAGATAGAACAAAGGACTCCTTGGTAGAGGCTGCTGCAGCCCACCAAACCTGGGCAAAGAGTAATGAAAATAGGCCTGATGGTACTAGGGGAATGATTGTAATAATGAGCTCTTTCAACTGTCTTGACATAGGCTGGATATTCACACACAGTAGGATCTTAGCAATGATTCCATAGATAATGCTTTTTCAAACACAAAAATGAACAGGAAAATTCAGAACAAACTTAACTTTAGTGAACTATGAGAAAATACTAAATGAACTGAGAGAAAACTACACACTTCAGAGGACCACTGATGACAACAGAATATTTGACATTATATGGGACTAAAGGGAAACTGAAATGGTCATTTTAAAAGGTTCTAATTTTAACAGGATGAAAGATGAAATCTTAAAGTACAGTTCTATTCACCAATGTCACTTTTCATAAAAGTGAGGATTACGGTGAGCAAGTAGAAAGTCTTGATTTTTTTTAAATATTATTTTTAAACATTTTAGACCCCCCTCGCCACAACTGGCCATCTTTTTTTTTTTTCCAGCCTGAAGCTCGGCCCCTGCTCAGACAAGCCAGGACGATACTGGAAAAGGTTTGCTGGTATAGCTACACCAATATACTGACAAATCCTCCTAGTGTAGCTGCAGCTTACATTGGCAAACGAGTGCTTTTATTGATAGAGCTTAAAGCAGTTCCCCGATAAAGATACGCTGTTCTGGCAGAAGCACTTGTTTGCCAGTATAACTATCGACGGCAGGGCTTCTGGCAATACAGAACTGTCCTACACACAAAAAACCCCCACAATATTACTACACCAGAAAAGCTTCTCATGTAGGCCTGGCCTTAGATTTGTACATCATCATCAGGACACAAGTCCAGCAGAGGCTGGAAGCTTGGTCAGTCTACGGAATAGAGGGAGAAACGCTCCCACCCCAAAAATATGGTGTAGGAGAGGGGCAAGAAGGGGAGTGTGCTGGAGAGTTTAGCAGGCCTATTACTACGAACCTAGACCTGAGTGATGAGCTTTCTACTGTCTCTCACAGTTGTCTGTAGAGCTAAGTGTCCTCCACTGTGATCCCCTCTAGCAGCCTTTCGATCTTCCTCTATGGCCTTGTCTACACTACGGGGGGAGATCGATCTAAGTTACGCAACGTCAGCTACATGAATAACGTAGCTGAAGTCAATGTACTTAGATCTACTTACTGTGGGGTCCACACTATGCTATGTCAAAGGGAGATGCTCTCCCGTCGACTCCCCTTGCACCTCTCATTCAGGTGGAGTACACGAGTTGACAGGAGAGCGATCTGCAGTCGATTTAGAGGGTCTTCACTAGGCCTGTTAAATTGACCGCCAATGCATCGATTGCCACACATCGATCCACTGATAAGTGTAGAGAAGCCCTAAGAGGGAGGAGAGAGGAGACAAAGTCAATAAATCCCCATGCCCAGAGCAGGAAATTTACTCACTCCATCCTGGAAAGAGAAGTCCTAGGCAAGAGAACTCACAGATCATACTATACTTAAAAAGAAAAGGAGTACTTGTGGCACCTTAGAGACTAACACATTTATTTGAGCATAAGCTTTCGTGAGCTACAGCTCACTTGCATCCGATGAAGTGAGCTGTAGCTCATGAAAGCTTATGCTCAAATAAATTTGCTAGTCTCTAAAGTGCCACAAGTACTCCTTTTCTTTTTGCAGATACAGACTAACACAGCTGCTACTCTGAAACATACTATACATGATGCTTCTGAACACAGGCCTGCAAACGGCCAGATACTGCATTCATAGCACATGCAAAATTCCCACTGACTTCAACCCTCAGTGATTTCAGTGGTAGTTTTGAATTCACAAGGAATGCAGTATCAGATTCAAAGTTTTTTTCAAGATGGCAGCAATGATTTTGTGGGAAAGTATAAAAGGATACTCTTAGGCATAGTTGGCCAGACTTTGGACGTGATTTTTGCATTGGTATTGGAAATTAGGTGTTGGATTTTAAACCTATGGCATGGCTGACCATTACCTCCAGTACATTGGGGCTCATCTCCCATATCAGGATGAGAAACTTCTTTTAATGGTCCATCCCTGGAGATTAATGGAACTAGAAAAGTTCCAGAGAGCTCCAAGGAAAAAATCTTGCTACTCCAACAGAACATGCTCTTGATGACGTGGTAGGCATTATAATAATCTTTTTTCCTCCACCACTGGTGGGGTGGTCCTTTGGCATCATTCTCACAGGTCACCATGAGTTTACAGATGACAAATGAAGTGAAAGGAAAGATGGCTGGAGCACTTGGGGTGGATATGCTGTGGTTGACTGGTTGCAGCATAAAGATTTTTAAATGTCTACTTTGACTCTGTGGGCGGGGGGGGAGGGGTGCGGCAAAGAAAAAGTTTCTTCCTCTAACATAGCATCTGTAAAATCTCAGTCAGCAGATTTGCTTTGGGTGGTCGACAGTATGGTACATCCAAACTGTTTTAGCTTCTTAGTAGCTGGTCTGAAGCCCTCCTACTGAGAGGAAATTGCTTGTTATTTGCGGGCGAGATTGATCAGATTAGGGTTGCGGTGTCTGCTTCCATGGTGGCAGAGCAAGTGTTGATGGAGCAAGGGCCTCATCTCCTCTGCTTGACTTTCAGCAACTGATGCTCACTGAAGTTATGGAAGGGTTGAGAGAACTTTGTTCCATAACCTATGTTTTGGATCCATCTCCTTGCTGGCTGGCGAAGGCCAGTGAGGAAGTACTTGATTGTGGAGATTGTCAACACCTCTCTTGGAGAGAGCAGACTGCCTACTGCTTTGAAGGAAGCATTAGTGCAGCATTTGCTCAAGAACTCATTCCCTGACAATGGCAATCTATTTAATTATTAACCACTATGAAATGTTTCCTTCTTGAGTAAGATTATGGAGAAGGCTGTCATGAGACAACTCTTATAGCATCTAGATGCCTTTGATCTCCTTGAATATTGTCAGTCTGAGTCTAGACGTGGCTTTGTCACAGAGATTGCACTGAATGACAACCTTCTCCTGGCAATGGATGAAAATCAGATGTTCATTATTATCAGTCATCTTCGATACAGTTGACTGTGTGGTGTTGTTGATTAATCTGTGGACTTGGTGGGAGGGGACAGGGCTACTCTTCAGTGGCTTCATTCCTTCCTCTTGGAATGATCTCAATGGCTAGTTGCTCCTCTTCCCAAAGAGCTCTCAAGCACAGGATCCTACAGAATATCATTCTGTCTCCTCTCCTGTTCAACATGTATATGAGGCAGTTAGGAGGGTTAGCAAGGAACCATGGGGTTTTGTGCTTTCAGTATGCTGATGGCACCTTATTGTATGTATCTATCTGATCCCACTTGGACAATGTAGGTCAGCACCTCAGCTAATTTCTAAATGAATCTGAATCATGGATGAAAGAGAGCTGGGTGAAGCTTAACTCACACAAGACTGAGGTGATAATGGTGGGTTGGGGGAAAAAGACAGAGGAGATGGCAAAGGTTATATGACTCCCTTGGATTGAGGGATTATGTTGGCCTTTAGTTAGATGGATTTGCAATTTAGGAGTAATTTTAGACCCCCAGCTGTTGTTTTATGATCTTACCACAGCAATAATATAGTCAGCTTTTTGCCATCTGCATCTGGCTAGGAGGCTGATGTCCCAGTTAGAGGGCTAGTTGCTAGACCCCTCTGGTCTGTCTGAACACACCAGGTGTTAGGACTCATAACTCTACTTCTCCTGGAGTGGAATCATATGATTCTCCCACTCTTAGAAAGGGCCCTGGGTTTCAAACTGTGGATCCAGTGTGGTTACCTTAGCAGGTCTGACTGATTTTGGCACCTTTGGGAGTTTATGTCCAATGGTATGTATAGTGAGCAGCCAGCCTTCTCAATCCAAAGAATTGTTCACACTAAACAGTAGGACCAAAGCAAAAAAGGATTTTAAACACAAACAGTCTATATGCACATCTATCTTATCTTAAGGCTTACAACCCTCCCGTGTTGGAAGTCTATGAAGGCCTAACTTTTTCAGACCATCTGGTGTGTGCATGTTCAACCCTTCTTTCTGGATGTGGACCATGTTGTTATTCATGCTTTTGTTACCTCACGATTAACCAATTGCATGATGCGCTACATGGGGCTGTGCTTTAATACTATTTGGGACAGAAGCTGGTACAAAATGCAATGGTTTGCTTACTGTGTGAGGCATCATGCTGGGTGCACATGACTCCAGTGCTCCAGGATCTGCACTGGTTTCCCATTGCGCTTTCTGCATAGAGTTTATGGTGTTAGTTACAATCCATAAAATCCTAAAGGGCTTGGGACTAGCCCACCTGAGGGATCAACTTTCTGCCCATGTCATATTGCCACAGTTGTGGTCACTACCTGCATTTGAGCTGGATCCCTCTCATTATAAAAGAGAAGGAGTAGCCAACGGGGCATTCTCTGTAGGCTCCAGGATACTGAATCTTGCTCCCCCTCGGTCTGAAATAGTCCAGATTTGGTGACCTTCCGAGCATGCTGCAAAAAACATCTATTTGATCAGATTTTCTGAGAGGGCTGAGGGTAGGCTTCTCAGAATGAAAAGGTGGAAAGGAGTTTTTGTAAGTGGCAGGTTAGCTGAGTACCTGTTGAAACGATTACTGTAATGCTACTGGGGTTTCATTGTATGATTAACGGTGTATTAGGGCACCAAGAACCTTGAATAGGTGTCTTATTATTATAGAAATCTAAATCTAAATAATAATTAAAGAAATGCTTGAATAAAGGCATTCTGTCACTGCAACTCGCTCCTGACCTGATATACCTCCATGCTTGTAATGTTTTATTTGAGATATACTTAAAGATAGCAAACACCGAACTCAACAATATACTGTATTTTATGTATTAATAGCAACAAATCCTGCTTTGAAACATTTTATAAATTTCAGTTTGCTGGTAATGTTTCTGTCCTTCCTTTCAGACCTGCCTCAACTTCAGTTTATCTCACCATGTGTGCTGTTCCCACCAAATGCCATGGATTTCCAAATATAAAGTATGATTAATAAGTTACACCAAATAACTGTTGTAAGAAATACAGCTTCGAAAAAGTTAAGGTGATTAATACATCGATTTAGACATTAACTTCTAAGTACTTGCTTGCTATGTGCTATTATTTGAAGTTTTAGGAAGATCAAGAATTACAGCAAACTTTAGTCAAACAAAACCTTTGTCTATCCTAAATTCAGTATGTCTTTAGAAATGATGAAACAAAAGATAAATCTTTTGTTCATTAAGAGGTGTCTAGTTTTTTTCTTGCAGCTATTAAACAAAGTTCTCTGAAAAGTTAAGGAAGACCACAAGTGGAAGAATTTTGTTTGGCTGAAACAAAAAGACATTTTTTTCTAAAAAACCAAAACTTTGAATAACAGTATTATTCATTTATAGTCCAAAAGGCCAAACAAGTTAGCATGAGTCTCACTATACAGTCAGACTCACTATACACTCTTTGGTGAAGAGCAGAAATGAGTGAGATGTACAGAAGATGGTTCAAAAGCATCATCTTTAAACATAGTTACTTTCAGATTTCTTCTGTTAGATTAGGTTCTGCGTTTCCTCCCTACAGTTAGGTTGAATAGTTCAAATTACTAAGCTTAACAGGTTATGGAGTCATACTTGCCAACCATCCCTATTTAGGAGAGACAGTCAATTTTTAGAAAAATATTAACCATTTTTCACTAAAAACCCCTCTTAAAATAACATATTTATAGAGCCAAAAGATGTGTGTATTTCTTTCTCAGTATGTACCTCTATTTATAACAAGTACGATGTGGGATTTATTATAATGGCCAGCCTGGAGATAATGAACAAGACTTATGTATGAGATACCATACCTTCCCTCTCTACATTCACCTAGCTATAATTACACAGGAAGGTGTCTACCTCATGGAAAGAGGAAGAAAAACGAAGGGAGCCAGCCAATGATCAGGACTGAGATCACCAGTTCATTTCATGCAGACTACCAGGGAGTCATCAGAGAGTAATTGCTTTCAGTAACTATGCTGACATGAACCAAATTAAAACTGGTGACCCTAAAGGTGGATGGTCCCTATAGTAAATCCCTGAGCCATACAGTCCCTCAGTGAGGACTGGTAATGTGCTGATGATTTAATAGTTTCACAGAAATCTTTGATTACATTTTAGTTTTATTAATAAAGCAGGCTTGAATTTTATTTTTGTAAGGTTGGTTGGGAATCTGGATGCATACAGTGAATGAGGATTTTTTTCTGGAGAAATGTTGGCATTGGCTCAACAAAAAGAGGGAGAAGGGTATGCTGAGTATAACAGCCTGAACAAGAAGATTAGATAACAATTTAATTTTCTCACATCACATGCTCATTACACCTTCGTGTAAACAGGTGGAGTCCTCATCTCATTCCAAATAAAAACTACACATGCAAAAGGTTACAAAAAAAAAATCATTCTTTGCAAGGACTGCAAAGTTTAAGGGTTCTGGCAGCCATCACATTTACTTGACAACGGGCCAGGTTTTTCAAGGTATTTAGAAACATAAAGATGCAGATAGTGAGATTTTTAATAGACCTAGGTGCCTAATTTTTGGTGTGCTTTTGAAAATCCCACTGTCTGCATGGTTTAGGTGCCTAAATATCTTGAAAAATCTGCCCATATATTCTTAGCCTTCCTCCCCTGCATAAACACAAAAAACCCTCACATCGGTCAGTATTTTCCTCTTCGGTCAATAAATCCTAATATTCACCTCAAGAGAGTCAACAGTTACTTAATTTTTTAACATATGCTTTGAGTACAGATAGGTGCACTGTAGTAAGATTAGTTAATATATTTTAACTGTTGATTAACAGATTTATCTCAGATTTATAGATTTATTTTACAAGATGGACATTGTTATTGTTTGAAAGTTGGGAACAAATGCTATGCGCAAATTTGAAAATGTCATAGAGTCATAAAATTTAAGGCCAGAGGGGACAATCAGATCATCTAGTCTGACCTCCTGTATATCACAGGTCACCAACACCACTCAGCACTCAAACACTAAACTCAACAATTGAAATTAGATCTGGGTATTACAGCCCACAGGAGACTAAACTACTGTGTGCCACAGGCAGAGAATAGGGGAGATAGATGTAATCTTTAATCTTGCATATTCCTATTAGTATAAAGAAAATTTGGAGTATACCCATAATAAAAAAGAAATCTCATTATTTAGATTCTTTCAGTTATTTTTAAAATGCCTATTTACACAGCAATTTACTGCGTGGCAAACCAAGCTATGAATCTACAGCACACCAGTTTGCCCGCATAGTAATGTCCCATGTGGAAACTGCTCAAGCACACTGAGGGTACATCTACACTGTGATAAAAGACCCACAGCACAGCCGCAGCTGGTCTGAGTCAGCTGACCCAGCCTCTGAGACTTGGTGCTGTAGGTTTTTTATCACAATTTAGACATACCCTAAAAGTCCTGGAATATGGCTTAGCTTACAACTACCTGCCACCCAGTAACCTGCAGCGTAGAAAGGCCCTGTAAGTGTTAGACAGGATCTCCCTGAGGGTGATAGGCCCAAATTAGGAACGTAAGAACATAAGAATGGCCATATTGGGTCAGACCAAAGGTCCATCCAGTCCAGTATCCTGTCTTCCGACAGTGGCCAATGCCCGGTGCCCGAGAGGAAATGAACAGAACAGGTAATCATCAAGTGATCCATTTCCTGTTGCCCATTCCCAGCTTCTGGCAAACACAAACACTCTTCTTGCCCATCTTGGCTAATAGCCATTGATGGACCTACCTTCCATGAATTTATCTAGTTCTTTTTTGAATCCTGTTATAGTCTTGGCCTTCACTACATCCTCTGGCAAAGAGTTCCACAGGTTGACTGTGTGTTGTGTGAAAAAATACTTCCTTTTGTTTGTTTTCAACCTGCTGCCTATTAATTTCATTTAGTGACCCCTAGTTCCTGTGTTATGAGGCATAAATAACACTTCCTTATTTACTTTCTCCACACCAGTCATGATTTTATAGACCTCAATCATATCCCCCCTTAGTCATCTCTTTTCCAAGCTGAAAAATCCCAGTCTTATTAATCTCTCATCATACGGAAGTCATTCCATACCCCTAATAATTTTTGTTGCCCTTTTCTGAACCTTTTCCAATTCCAGTATATCTTTTTTGAGCTGGGGTGACCGTATCTGCACACAGTATTCAAGATGATATTCTGTGATTCTATGACACTGTGATTCTATGTGGGCATACCATGGATTTATATAGAGCAATATGATATTTTCTGTTTTATTATCTATCCCTTTCTTAATGATGCCCAACATTCTGTTTGCTTTTTTGACTGCCGCTGCACACTGAGTGAATGTTTTCAGAGAAGTACCCACAATGACTCCAAGATCTCCTTCTTGAGTGGTAACAGCTAATTTAGATCCCATCATTTTATACATATAGTTGGGATTATGTTTCCCAATGTGCATTACTTTGCATTTATCAACACTGAATTTCATCCGCAATTTTGTTGTCCAGTCATCCAGTTTTGAGAGATCATTTTGTAGCTCTTCACAGTCTGCCTGGGACTTAACTATCTTGAGTATTTTGCATATTGAGTAGTTTTCTGATGTTCTTACGTTCAGATCGCTGTATTAGGGCTGCCACATTTCAGCTGGACAACAACTGAACTATGCTTAGTTGCGAGTTCCTCCTACCAAACCTCACTACCATGACTAAGAATAGTGTGAGTCCATATTCATTACAAAGGGAGAGTGAGTGGAAGAGAGGACTGAGTCAATTAGATATGTTATCTACAGCCATGTGGATGACAAGCAGAAAGTAACAAAGAGAGGAGAGTTAAACAAAATGGTATTAGTTTAGTTATCAGTGAAGTGTAGGGAAAGTAACCACTGGAGGTAGAAAAAGTCTGATAAGGCAAATATATTACAGGTACAGTGTATATGGTGTATTTCATAGTACCATATAATTAACTGAAGTATATGCTCCATCTAGGAAGTAAAATGAATGTACCTTTTTCTGTGGTTCAGTTAACTTCTTTTCCACTTTTGTCTCAGTGTCTTTTTGTTCTTTGAGCTGTTAAAATGAATGACAAAAAAGCTGAGCAAAAGTACAGACACAAACATTTATAAAATGTAATACAGAGAGGATGAGGGAGACATTATTAATTTAATATTGTACTTCTTTGAACAATGACATTAATTAAAATTCTGACATTTCCAAAAATATTGCAAAAATATACATCTTCCATAAGTAATTACTAATTCTTTAAAAAATGAAATGCAGCTTTATCCAGGTTCAAAGCAAAATGTACTGGTGCTTTGATCTATTACACTGAAAATTTGTTTTCCTAGTTTACTGCCTGTGAATAGGACTACATGGGAGACTTAATTATTGCCCACAATTTTTCTTGGAAAGATATGCTTGATGTAAACTCTGACTGATCAAAAGATTTCAAAACAGCAGCAGCTACTTGACTTACACTGAACAACAGCAAAAATCAATAGTTTTAGTATTGTTGCATGGTATTTCTTATAAAATTGCATTGCTAAATAAGAGGAAAACAAATTTATATTTATAAATGATGGAACAAAATTGAATACTGGTATAATTGTCAAATTGGAAGAAAGTAAAGAAGGACATTTAAATTAGCACTTTCCACTTGAAATTATTTCCAGAACTTTGCAACTGATTCAGTTTTGTATACTAGCTTATTTTCAGTATTAAATTTGTCAGTATTTACCACAGTAGGAAAAGTTAGTTTATACTGTATTTCTCAACTTTTTGTTATTAGTTATAATAAAAAGGCCAAAAGATGTAAAATCCAGAAATGACTATATTTATCTATGTCATAATCTTCATGTAATTATTTTACAATAATTTTAGTAGAGCTTATAGCAGAAATTATTTGAAAGTATAAAAGCTTTAAACAACTTACGTCCAGTGTTCTGCTGTATCATTCATTTCTCCAGGACTGATCTTTAGTTACTAATCACATTTACATTCAATATTCAAAACATCCCCTCCCAAAAAGACACTATATAATTTGAGGATTTCTGCCTTTCCACACACACATACACACACACACACCACCACCACTTTAATTTCCTCACTCTCAATCAGTCACATTGTTGACATCTTCTTTCTACCCAAAGACGACTGGATCAACAGGGCATGTAACTTCTGGCTGATGGGAGGTTCTACCCCTGCGCTTTCGCTTTCCCATTCCCAAAGGATCAGCATCTGCTTTTCTGTGTGTTCCCACTCCAAGGAGAAAGAGAGTGGGAGAATGGTAATCAAACTTAATGTCTCCTACTTGGCAGAGTTGAAAACTAGTTTAGCCCAAAGGTGTACATCTCATGCAACTGTCTTTGTACAAGTAAATACTTCCCCCCTTCCACAATAATAAAATTCCACTTCTGATGTTATGTCATGCTACTGAAATGACCTACAGTATTGTTTATAGGTTTCTGTAAAGGTGTGGGCCATCTGCATGTACCCCCTTACAGCCTGGTTTGCAGATGCACCCCCCCCACCTTAAATTTCCCCCAGTTGGGGCAGCAATTTTTTTTGCTTTAACAGCCTGGGTCAAGGAGAAGCCAACATACATTACCAAATACCAAGTCCCCCTTTAATAAGGTTTGAAGACAGGAATAATTCAGGACCATGGTTCAGAGCTCTACAACTTAGAAAGTCCACAAAAGTGAAAGTTACTCACCTTGCAGTAACTGAGGTTCTTCGAGATGTGCGTTCCTGTGGGTTCTCCACTCCAGGTGACGGTGCGTCCTGGTGCCACTGATCAAAGATCTTTGGTAGCAGTGCCTGGTCGGGAGGCACGCACTCAGTTGCTGTCTCACAGCATCATTAGGGTCTGCCTGAGCGCACGCGTCCCGGACCCTCCCACATTTCCTTCTCCAACGTAGAGTTGTCTGATTAGTACTCCAAAGTAGAGGAGGAGGGTGGGTAGTAGAGCACCCACAGGGACACACATCTTGAAGAACCTCAGTTACTGCAAGGTGAGTAACTTTCTCTTCTTCAAGTGCTGTCCCTGTGGGTGCTCCACTCCAGGTAAATGTGAAGCAGTACCCACTATGGTTGGTGGGATTTTGGAGTTGCAGCAGGGATAACAGTAGACAGTACCATATGGCCGACTATGGCGTCTACCATGGTATCTCGTGTGATAGCATAATGATTGGCGAATGTGTGGTCTGATGTCCATGTGGCCACCCTGCATATGTCTGTAATAGGTACGTTGTGAAGGAAGGCAACCGATGTTGACATTGCTCTAGTAGAATGAGTTATGACACTCTCTGGTGGTTGAACACAGTGGATCTGGTAGCAGGATCTGATGCAGTCCGAGATCCACTTGGAGAGTCTTTGCTTAGAGATAGCATCACCCTTTAATCTCTCGGTAGTAGAAACAAATAGCCTAGGGGATTTACGAAATGGTTTAGTTCTGTCAAGATAGAATGCAAGAGCCTGTCAGATGTTGAGGGTATGTAACACCACTTCCTGTGGAGTCATGTGATGCTTGGGATAGAATACAGGTAAATGTATTGGCTCATAAAGGTAGAAGGTATTTGGGGTGGAATTGGGGTGGGGTCACATAGTATCCTTGTCTTTGGAGAAAATGGTGTCGGGAGGTTAGGCCATCAGGGCATTTATTTCACCAACCCTTCTCGTTGATGTTATGGCAACCAAGAAAGCCACTTTCATGGACATGTGGAGCAGGGATGAGGTAGCCAGGGGTTGGAAAGGAGATTTCATGAGACGGTGATGAACTAGGTTTAGATTCCAGTAGGCTACTGGTGAATTAATCTCAAGGTAGAGATTTTGCAGGCCCGTGAGGAAGCATTTCATGGCGGGGTGGGCAAAAACTGAATAACCATCCAGAGTATCATGGAAGGTGGTAAGGGCCACAAGGTGTACTCTGATAGAACTGAGCAAAAGCCCGTCCTGCTTTAGTTCGAAAAGGTAGTTTAAGATATCAGGGAGGGTTGCAGTCTGGGGTGTCAGGCATCTGTGGAAGCACCAGATGGAGAAGCATTTCCACTTTTGCAGGTAAGTCTTATGAGTGGACTCCCTTCTACTGTGCAGGAGGATATATTGGACCTGTTCCGAGCAGGCTGATTTGTGGGATTGAAACCATGAAGGAACCACACCATCAGATGGAGTTTCCAGAGCTGCGGATGGAGAAGCCAACCGCAGTTCTGGGACAGCAGATCTGGCCTGTCAGGAAGAGTCCTTGGAGGATGGATGGACATGAGTAGCAGGTAAAGATACCATGTCTGTCTGGGCCAAGCTGGGGCAATAAGTATGACCCGGGCCTTGTCCTTTGTGATCTTGCGTAGAACCCTGTATATCGGTGGAAAAGCGTATGTCAGGGAGATGTTCCAAGGAATGAGGAACACAACCTCTAGAGATGTATTCCTGAGTCCCGCTCTGGAGCGAAATAGATGGCATTTGCAGTTTTGAGGAGTGACAAATAGGTCTATCGATGGAGTGCCCCAGTGGAAGAAGAGCTGTCAGAGTACTGTGGGATGCAATTCCCATTCGTGTTCTTTGGAGAAGTATCTGCTAAGTGTGTCGGCAATAGTGTTGTGACACCCAGGCAGGTAGAAAGCAGTGATTTCTATGTGATGTTTTATGCACCAATTCCATAATTGGATGGTTTCTGTTCATAGGGAATGCGATCATGCTCCCCCCTGCCTGTTGATATAGAACATACATGCTATATTGTCCGTCAGAACTTGAATGGACTTGTTCTTTATGGTGGGAAGAAAGTGAAGCCAACCATACCGACGGCTCTGAGTTCTAGAAGATTGATGTGCAGACGCGTCTCTGATAGGGACCAGAGGCCCTGTACCTTGTGGTTGCCTAGGTGCACTCCCCAACCTATCAGGGACGCGTCCTTGATGAGCCTGAGTACTGGGGAGTGTGGATGGAAGGGAACGCCCATGCATAGGTTCTCTGGTTTTGTCCACCAATGTAGGGAGGCCAATATGTTCGCTGGCGGAGTCAGTGTTATGCAGAAACTGTGTCTGCTGGGTTTCTAGTTGGAATTGAGCCAACCCTGAAGGCATCTCACGTGCAGCCTTGCGTATTTGACCATGAAGGTGGTGGCTGCCATATAACCAAGAAGCTGTAGGCAGGTCTGTCCCTGTATTCTGGGGCGAACAGAGATTGTGCGTATGAGATGCGTAATAGTGAGGAATCTGGTGTGTGGAAGTGAGGCTCTGGTTCTAATTGAGTCCAGGTGAGCTCCAATGAACTCTATCTGCTGTGTAGGTATCAGGGTGGATTTTTGGAAATTTATTTGCAAGCCTAGACTGTGGAAGAGGGAGATGGTAAAGTTTGTCGCTTTTAACGTCTCGTCGTAGGAGCTGGCTTTGATAAGGCAGTCATCTAAGTAGGGGAAAGGTATAATCCCATGTTTGCGGAGGTGGGCTACAACTACAGCTAGGGTCTTGGAGAATACCCTCGGTACTGTGGAGAGACTGAATGGAAGTACACTGTATTGAAAGTGGTTGTGTACGAGTGTGAATCACAGGAAGCGTCTGTGTGCTGGATTAATGGATATATGGAAAAAGGCGTCTTGTAGGTCGAGGGCTGGGAACCAGTCCCCTTGTTCCAGGGCGGGTATTATTGTGCCTAATGTGACCATCTTGAATTTCTGTACATGTACAAATGTGTTCAGTTGGCATAGGTCCAGTATAGGTCTCCATCCCCCGCCCTTCTTTTGGGTCAGAAAGTAGTGGGAGTAGAACCCTTCTCCCCAATGTTGCGTTGGTACATGTTCCACTGCACCTAGGTGGAGAAGATGAGCCATCTCTACACGGAGGAGGTGCTTGTGAGAGGGGTCCCTGAAGAGGGACAGGGAAGGGTGGGCGGGGAAGATAGGAAAGGGATGGAGTAACCTGACTGATTTGGACCCAGCGGTCCTGTGTGACCTGTTGCCAGACATGTTGGAAAGCCTGGAGGCGGTGGCCAAATGGGCAAATAGGCAGCAGAGTCAAGGGATGGTCACGCAGACCCCCAACCAGCACTTCAAAATTGTTGTTTGTTTCCCGATTAGTAGGAAGTAGTTGGTTGCGCATGGTTTTGCCTGGGCCTAGGAGGTCTGTTGCAGTTTCTCCCAGTGTCATACGGTCTGGACTGGGCTCGGTGATATTATTGAGCACTGGGTCTCTGATAAGGTTGATACCATTGTCTCCTGGGGAGGGATGGTTATATGCCCAGTGTGCGCAAAGTGGCCCTTGAGTCTTTCATAGTGTGAAGGACTTCATCGGGATATTGGAGGCAAAATCAAAGAGCTTGTTGTAGTCGTCATAATCATAGCTTATGAGAAGGGTGGAATAATTTGCAATTCTAAATTGTAGAGTGGAAGAGGTATAAACCTTGCGGACCAGGAGGTCAAGGCATTTGAGGTCCTTGTCTTGTGGAGTGGGCCGGTATTGTGGCTGCTTTGTTCTATGTGTCGCTGCCTCCACCACAAGAGCATTGGGTTGTGGGTGGGAAAATAAGAAATCAACGTTCTTCATGGGCATGGTGTATTTAAGTTCAGCTTTCTTTCATGTTGGTGGGATGGAGGCAAGGGTCTGCTAGAGAGTATCAGCTTGTTCTAGGAGGGCTTCGTTTATGGGTAGTGAAATCTTTGAGGTTGCAGAGGGTTGGAGGAGTTTGAGGAGTCTGTGTTGTGTCTCCTGGACTTCCTCCAAAGGGATGTCCTGGCTGAGTGCCACCCTCTTGAAAAGTTCCTGGAATTGCTTAAAGTCGTCCACGTTTTGTGGAGGTGGAGGTAGGAGGGCGTCCTCCACGGCTGATGGTGAGGCAGGAGCCGGTAAATCCAGGAAGGGTTCATAGCCCACCTCTTAAAGGGGGGTTCAGGAGCTCTAGATATCAGAGCTGGGGATATAGGTGCAGGACGAGGTTGCGATCTGGTAGAAGGGGTGCAAGGAGGAGCGGTGGCAGGAGCCGACCATGCGTACCACTGAGGCCAGGGTACCGGGTAGGAAAAGCGAGGTCCCACCCACTGGGGAACAAAGTAAAGAAACTGAGGCTGGTTCTTATGATGTGCCGTGTCTTGAGATATGTATGGCTCCAGTGGAGGGGGAGAATCAGGCGGGGAGAACTCTGCCTGCTGTTGTATGTCGTTCTCAGGGGCAGTGAAAGTAGCCAGGTCAGGTGGTGAGAGCTGCTGTTCAACCAGTGAGCGCTCCGTGTCTAGGAATGGAGAGTCAAGCTCAGGGGCCACGGAGATATCCTCCTGGTGCAAAAATTGTGGCTGCTCCCTAAGCTGGTGTGCTGCAGAGCGTGGAGTATGAGCGGCAGCCCGGAGTGATTTTTGCTTGGCTTTGGTACAGAGATGGGCATACTATGGCCCGTGGGCCACATCCAGCCCACGGGACTGTCCCGCCCGGCCCCTGAGCTCCCGGCCGGGAAGGCCAGCCCCCCGGCCCCTCCCCCATTGTTCCCCATCCCCCACAGCCTCAGTGTGCCACCAGCGCTCTGGCCTGCTGCTCCTGCCAGACAGTGTGGGCGGTATGGCTGGCTCCGGCCAGACAGTGGGGCTGCGAGCTCCTGCTGCTCTGAGCGGCATGGTAAGGGGGCTGGTGGGAATGCAGGGGCTGGATAAGGGGCAGGGGGTTCTGGGGGGCAGTCAGGAGACAGGGAATGGGGGGGTTGGATAGACGTGGGAGTCCCGGGGGGTCTGTCAGGGTTCGGGGGTGTGGACAGGGGTTGGGGCAGTCAGGGGACAGGCAGCAAGGGGGGTTGGATAGGGAGTGGGGTCCCGGGGGGGCGGTTAGGGTCAGGGGGTCTTGGGAGGAGGTGGTCAGGGGACAAGGAGCAGCGGGGGGTTGGATGGGTCAGGGGTTCAGAGGGGGGTAGTCAGGGGTTGGGATGTGGGAGGTGGCGGATAGGTGGAGGGGGCCAGGCCATTTGGGGAGGCAAGGCCTTCCCTACCCAGCCCTCCATAGATTTTCACAACACCAATGTGGCCCTCGGGCCAAAAAGTTTGCCCACCCCTGCTTTAGTAGGAGCCGCGGAATGTTTGTAAGAGCCCCAAAGGGGTTCCAAATCTGCTCCAGGGATGGCGGGCAGGCTCGGTGCCAATGTTCTTGTTGACACCGGGGTGGAACTCCCTGCCAGCACAGGGTCCATCGTCGGTGTTGGCGGGGCCAGTGCTGAGGAGAGCTTCCTGCTGCGGGAAGTCTGGTCCTTGGCTTTGCACCCTGCATGAGTGCTGCGCTAGTCAGAGGTGCCTGCTCTCAGTGCCGTCAGCACCAAGGGTAAAGGCATTGCGGAAGATCCTTTATCCTTTTGAGTGTCTCTGAGAGGAGACATTAGGGCTTCCTGTCTCTTTGTGTGAGAGCAGGGCCGGTGCTTCCACCTTGCACCCCCCCGTGGCAGCTCCCTGCCCCCCCCCCCCGCCCTGAAGCGCCCCCCCGGTGGCAGTTCCCCTCCACCCTGAGGCGCCCCCCCTGCGGTAGCTCCCCGCAGCTCCCTCTCCCCTCGGCCTGGGGAGCCGTGCGGCAACTCCCCACCCCAGCTCACCTCTGCTCTGCCTCCTCCCCAAGCACGCCGCCGTTTCTCCCGCCTCCCAGGCTTGCGGCACCAATCAGCTGTTTGGCACGCAAGCCTGGGAGGGAGAGAAGCAGAGCGGGGCGGCGCACTCAGAGGAGGAGGCAGAGCAGAGGTGAGCTGGGACGGGGAGGGGTTCCCCTGTGCGCCCAGCCCCCCCATTACTTGCTGCAGGCAGCCCTCCCCGTGCCCCTCTGCCCCACCTCACCTCCGCTCCACCGCCTCCCCGGAGCACGCTTTTGGCCGCCCCCAACCACTTGGCGCCCTAGGCGACTGCCTAGTTCACCTAGTGGTTGCACTGGCCCTGCGTGAGAGGGTGAAGCCGCACTCCCGGTCGGTTCTGACTTGGCAGGGGAGTGTGAGGGAGAGGGTTTATTGCCCTTCTCCACAGGCGGCTGCAGAGTTTTCTCCATGAGAAGCCTTTTTAGCTGCAAGTCTCTGTCACAGTGAGCTCTAGTTTTTAAGTTGGTACAATGGAGACACTTCGCAGGGACTTGTGTCTCGCCAAGGCATTTGACGCAGAGTGAGTGCCCATCAGACCGCAGCACAGACTCCTTGCAGGAGCCACATTTCTTAAAGCCTGGAGACCCCGGCATCATGAAAATATAAGCAGCCGGGGACATCTCAACGAGAAACTAACTTGAGTAAAAAAAAAATTTTTTTTAAACTAACGAACTATGCTAAAGGAAAGGGAGAACTGGGAAATGTCTAGCTAACTATTTCTATTGTTCTCTACTTATTTCCTACAGTAACCAGGAAAGAGATGAGCACTGCCCCAAGTCCCGTCTTCAGCCGAGGATGGTTGAGTAGGAACTGGGGGAGGGTCGCGCGTGCTCAGGCAGACCCTAACAACGCCGCAAGTCAGCAGCTGAATGCGTGCGTCCCGACCAGGCATTGCTACCAAAGATCTCCGATGCACCATCACCTGGAGTGAAGCACCCACAGGGACATCACTCCAAGGAGACCCTGCCCCACCCTAGGGTAGGGCTGTTTAAACAGGAAGCTGAAGCTGAGCAGGAGAGAAGGGAGTAGAAACCATGAAAGCTGCCATGGCTGGTGGTTTCTCTCTGACTCAAGGAGTCTAAACTAACCTGACTCAGAGAGCTGGTTCTTCTACATTACACCCCAGGCTGTCCTTGCATCGGCTGCAGCCTGCCCCTTAAAGGGATAGTGCACTCCTTCACAGTCTCCTATACATTTAATGTTGCTTTGTTGGGTAATATACTGTGAAAAAATATGGCTAAAAAGCTATGTATGTTAATAATAATAGAGGGTTCCACAGGTGCTCAAGACTTGCCAGGATTCCTTCACCACATCTCAGAGGCAACCAGATATCTATTCTCTGTATCTTTACTAAACAATAGGGTGACCAGACGTCCTGATTTTATAAGGACAATCCCGATATTTGGGGCTTTTTCTTATATAGGCACCTATTACCCCCCCACCTTCTGTCCCAATTTTTCACATTTTCTATCTGGTCACCCTACTAAAGGACCTGAGTTCAGAACTTTGCACCTAGCCAAACAGAGGTACATTCCATGAGTTTGGTACCAGATGTTCTATAACTTAATGGGGAGTGGAAGAAGAGTAAAGAAAGAGGCTGAGATTAACAGAAAAGCCTGGAGGCTCATATACTGATTTCTTTTGCATCCTTATACTAATACATCTGCAAAAAGGCAGGGTGAGCCTTAGTTTTTGTAATTTCTCCAAGAAGACAGTACGGAGTACGTTTGGAGTAGTACTATTCTAGAACTACACTTGGTTAAGGACCAGCATTTATTGGTATTAAAAAGAGAATTCACTTTAAAGCTTGTTTTCCTGAATATATTTTCAAGATTTTCCTCTTCTGCCCTCTCTATATACATACAGTTAGGGCCGTATTATGACCGGTTTGCATATAGGGATGGAAGGGAGGAGGCTCAACGAGCTTTTCTCCTCACCCCTTTTGCACCTCTGTGCAGGGACTAGCTGTAACTGCAATCTTTACTTGGTTCTGAAGGATGGAGAGAGGGCAGAGAAGAGGTGGGGCTTTGCCTCCCCACATCTGACCTCAGCTAGCAGAGCTGGCCAGTTGGAGGGAGGCACATGCTGTACCCTCTTAAGGGAAAGCTCACAGCAGATGCAGGCTAGGGAGCTCTAGGAAGTATACTATCTCCTTGCCTGCACTGAAATAATTCTACGCTGCCCCTATATCGGGGTGTATCCTAAAGGCATAATATGGCCCTAAATATGTATGTGCAGTAGCTCCATTCATGTTGCAGGGTCTTCTGTTTTTTTAAAATGCATTTTAATGAATAGTTTTTTATGTTAGAAGAACTTACAATGACTTTGAATGATCACCTCCACTTTTGCTGTGCCTTGTCTTAGGTAACAGTAAATTGAAAAAAGAGGCTCAGCCTTTGAAACACACACTACTATAAAAGAATAGAGAGGTAATGCAGACAATCCTTTAGTGTGGTTCTGTTCTGAGGAGTGTCTCAGTAAAAGTGACATTATGTGACTGCACGTTTATTGTCTCTCAGTGATTTCTGTATCTAATGAGCTCAGTTTACAAGTAAAAATGTCTTTTCTAGCTGCCAGCCCAGCAATCTTCAACCTGGGATCTGAAGGTCATTCTGGATTCTTTCCATCTCACACATCATCTTCAGTGATAAAGGTTCAATGGGGACAAATAAGACCTTAATTATACCTATTCAACTCCAATGCCTTCAAATTATGTCCTTGGTGAAACCTGTGCAAACCCACTGGTTGAGATTTTCAAAGCCAACTAGGAAATCTGCACAGACAGATTTCAGAGTAGCAGCCGTGTTAGTCTATATTCACAAAAAGAAAAGGAGTACTTGTGGCACCTTAGAGACTACTAACTAATTTGTTAGTCTCTAAGGTGCCACAAGTACTAGCTCACGAAAGCTTATATTCAAATAAATTTGTTAGTCTCTAAGGTGCCACAAGTACTCCTTTTCTTTTTGCACAGACAGACAGGGCCGTCCTTAGGATTGATGGGGCCCAATGCAGTATTATTAAACTGGTGCCCCTATACCCGATGGCAGCCTGGGCTCACATGTGTATTTTAGATAAGGGTGGTCTTTTGAAGGATTTATTTAAAAAACTATGTCTGAAGATCCAAGCATTTAAGGCGAAAGATGAATACTCAGATTTCAGAGTAACAGCTGTGTTAGTCTGTATTCGCAAAAAGAAAAGGAGTACTTGTGGCACCTTAGAGACTAACCAATTTATTTGAGCATAAGCTTTCGTGAGCTACAGCTCACTTCATCGGATGCATACTGTGGAAAGTATAGAAGATCTTTTTATACACACAAAGCATGAAAAAATGGGTGTTTACCACTACAAAAGGTTTTCTCTCCCCCCACCCCACTCTCCTGCTGGTAATAGCTTATCTAAAGTGATCACTCTCCTTACAATGTGTATGATAATCAAGGTGGGCCATTTCCAGCACAAATCCAGGGTTTAACAAGAACGTCTGGGGGGCGGGGGGTAGGAAAAAACAAGGGGAAATAGGTTACCTTGGATAATGACTTAGCCACTCCCAGTCTCTATTCAAGCCTAAATTAATTGTATCCAATTTGCAAATGAATTCCAATTCAACAGTCTCTCGCTGGAGTCTGGTTTTGAAGTTTTTTTGTTGTAATATCGCAACTTTCATGTCTGTAATCGCGTGACCAGAGAGATTGAAGTGTTCTCCGACTGGTTTATGAATGTTATAATTCTTGACATCTGATTTGTGTCCATTTATTCTTTTACGTAGAGACTGTCCAGTTTGACCAGTGTACATGGCAGAGGGCATTGCTGGCACATGATGGCATATATCACATTGGTGGATGTGCAGGTGAACGAGCTTCTGATAGAGTGGCTGATGTTATTAGACCCTGTGATGGTGTCCCCTGAATAGATATGTGGGCACAGTTGGCAATGGGCTTTGTTGCGAGGATAGGTTCCTGGGTTAGTGCTTCTGTTGTGTGGTATGTGGTTGCTGGTGAGTATTTGCTTCAGGTTGGGGCAGGGCAAGGACTGGCCTGTAGGCAAGGACTGGCCTGTCTCCCAAGATTTGTGAGAGTGTTGGGTCATCCTTCAGGATAGGTTGTATAGACTGTAGCTCACGAAAGCTTATGCTCAAATAAATTGGTTAGTCTCTAAGGTGCCACAAGTACTCCTTTTCTTTTTGCGAATACTCAGATTGTTCATCAAAAAAATGTATGCAAGGATTTTTAGAGATGTGATTTTATAATCTTCAGTAACACACTAATGAAATATTTTTAAAGCAAATTTTAAACTAAGGTCCTGTAGACTAACATGTTCTGAGTAAATATTAAAGTAATGCACAACTGTTTTTGTCAGTAAATTCAGAAACTGACAGTATATACCTGGGGGTTGGCAAATGCCTGTTAAATGGCTTCATTACCACTTGAATGGCTCTTTAACAGTTTCAATGTTGAGCTAATAGG
This sequence comes from Chelonia mydas, assembly GCF_015237465.2. NCBI lineage: Eukaryota > Metazoa > Chordata > Testudines > Cheloniidae > Chelonia > Chelonia mydas. The sequence continues at coordinate 226,709,480 of NC_057850.1, forward strand.
CCTGTCAGGCTGGAAGGCTTTTTCACTTTTAAGTACTAGATCCCCTCCAGAAGACGACTCACCAGGCTGCAGCAGCCAGCTGTGGTGGGAGCCTGCAGGAAGGGTCAGAACAGGGATAGGAAGACACTAAGGATGGTGGACACTAAGATGCAGGGATGCCCCAAATTTTCGGGTGCCCTATGCAGCCGTGTATGCTGCATATGGCTAATGACAGCCCTGCAGACAGATGCTTATGATAACACAGATCCTTTTGAAAGGCCAAAGCCTATACATGAATTTCAGGTCTGAACTTTAGGCAACCAAGTTTAAAAATATTAATTGTGTGCACTCAGAATCCCTGACTCCAAGAAAATCACATTTTTCAGGTTAAAAGAAAAAAATGTAAAATGTGTTCTCAAGACTAATGTGTTTGTTAAAAAAAAGAGGTCTATAGATCAACTTATTCTTACTTTTCAGCCTTTAAAAACTGGTTTCAAAGAAGGCTTCCTTTATAATCTTGAAATTCTGTTTTTCATCCATTTCTAAAGACTCAATCCGGCAGTACTTACTCAGGCAAAAGTCCCATTGAAGTCAAAGACTGAGTAAGGACTTGCAGGATTTGGCCCTATGTCAAGATAGCCCAACACACACTGTGCTAAGATTAACAAAACAAAGTAAGTAAAAGCAGCGATGACTTGGCACAAAGTTTGACAAGCTGAAAAAAAGCAAATGTTTAAGTAACTGAAGTGGTACTGATTTTCTATTCACAACCTTTTTTCTTCTAAACAGTATCATATTCTTTTCCAGCACATTTATATTGCAAGTCAAGCTGTGTTTTATTTTTTATTATAATAAACCCAGTCAGTATACTGTAACAAAGACATACTAGTGGTGACCAGTATGAAAACCACTGCGAGACCAAGTTAGAAAAAAGGTCAAATGATAAAATAAACAATCAGCCATCTGGAAAGTTCTTGAAACACGTAAAAAGAAAATAAAAGGCAGTATTCTTATGAGACTAATACAGAATACAAAAATATTTAAGATAGGGCTCCCTCTATCATTGTCTATGACATTTTGTAATCAGTAGGAGCAAACCTTTCCACATAATGTTAAATGTTTTTCAAGTTCTTCTGTGCCAAACAATATTTAAGTTCTTTTAAAAAAATCTTTAAAAATCATTTTATACGTATGTTTCTTCCATTAGTAGAGTAAAATTTAGGCTTCTGCTGAACTGATTATCCAAAAACCTCTTTAAAAATCATTTTTCTAAAAAAAAAAAAAAAATCAAACAGTACATATAAGCTGCATATGATACCTAGAACAAACTGAATATTTAAATAAAATAAAGAAATATATATATATATATATATATATATATGAAAACAACCATTTTTATGAAGTTTGAAACACATGGCAGTTCATAAAAATAATTTAAGCACAAGAATCTTACCATACTTTGATTTAATGACCTCTCCTTTTCAAGTTCCATCTTTATTTTTTCTTGAGCTTCGATTAACTAAAAATAAAAGCATAAAAAGTAATGTTGCATTTTAGATTATAGGCAAGTAGAATTCTTCCAAAATCCTTTCTAAATATAGTTTACCAAAGAAAATACAGCATATATATAACCTAATGAATGATAGACAGACAGGCATCTTGGCACATACTTTGATACCTAGAAACAAACCTGACAGTGCACTAGGAATGCCACATGCAGAATGTGCAATTCACACACCAAACATTCACACTTTCATTTTGTGTTGAACACACCCTGAACATGCATACAAAATACACAAGATCAGATCTCTAAAGAGCTGCAGGTTAAAATGAAGGGCACTCTGAAAAACAGCTTTCTGAGACAAATCCTTTGGCCCAAATAAGAACTGCACGAAGTTCTGAACACAGTCAAACTAATGATGCTCCATTGCTTAGGTGGTGGGAGTCTGACTAGGAAATCTATACAACCTGCAAAGCATAAAGAATGGGTATAGGGAGCCCCTCCCATGGAGGGAAGTATTCAGAATGAGGATTACACTGATCCAACGTCAAACCACACACCTCTAATGGGGGTGTTTGGAGAGCATTCACAAGGGCTGATGCAGTCAAGATGCAGTGGCAGTTCTGGAGTAGTTCAACTGCTGCTTGGTGGCTTTCTGGGGAGGGCAAAGATGTTCTTTTTTCTTTGACCCTTGAAGTCATCTTCAGTATACATAACCTGTTTACTTAGCCTTTTTAATGGGGGCATGTCAGACACCTATTGTCATTGAGGACTAAATCCGTGCATGTATAAATTTTAAAAAATTAACCCAATTTTAAAGTTATCCGAGTGCAAACATTCTAGATATCAAGCCAAAAACAATTTTCAGTGGATTACCCAGTGAAAAAACTTCCCGACAGTGAGATGCATTAGACTGTGGAACAATCTCCAAAGAAGCATCAGAAATCCCATGGATTAGGATTTGCAAACTAAACTAGACAAACTGTAGGCTGTAAACTCTTTGGGGCAGGGATTGTTTCATCTATATACAATTTGTGTCGAACCTAGCTCAATGGGACCCCAATCTTGTTGGAGCCTTTGGGCAGTTCCACAATATAAATAACACACTCGAAAATGTACTGTAGGGAACAATCCACCCCTGGCCGGTAGATGTACTGGATGGACCAATAGGAGTTTTCCATATCTAATCTTAGGATTCATCTGTAGCTTCCATTTCTAATTTTAGGGTTCATCAAAAGGATCTCAAAGGTTTACAAACATTAAAAAAATTTAGCCTTCCAACACCCCTCTGAGATAGGTTGGTATTATCCCCATTTAACAGAGGGGAAAGCAAGGTGTGAGAAGTGACATCTTTAAGTTTGCAAGGAAAGTCTATGGAAGAGGTGGGAATAGAACCCAGATCTCCTGACTTTCATTCCTGTGCCTCAGCAAAACAGAATTCTTCCTCTCCCCGGGCAGTGAAAACAACTTGTTAATATGAAGATTTTTAGCATTTAAAGGGTCATTACTTCCCAGAGATTTCACCACAAAGATGAAAATACCTTAATGATAAGGGTAAGACCTTGCTAAACTGAAGTTCTTCAAAAAGGGATATAGATCACATTGAAAAATGTTTCATGGAAAGAGTCCACTTTCTACAGTGAGAAGAAGTTCTTTGATTTCTCTTTCATTTTTAGAAAGGGAATAATGCACTGTAGAAAAGAAAACCACTTGGCATGATATCTAGGCATGTTATCTAAATAGATCTCAATGTCTCCCCATCTCTCAAGGAGGTGTTTTTGCTTTTTTAGAACTTCCCTATGCCAAGAAGCATTAATTTGTATTTACTGTGTCTTGTTCAACTACTGCCTTGTACTGATAGCACATAAATAATATTGAAGACAAACTAATAACATTATCCAGAAATACAGAAAATACACAGCAAACTACAGGTTATCAAGAATAAGACTTTTCTTGCCCAAAATTAGAGATATTTCCATATTTGATCCTTGTTACTCTTCCTCTAAAAATATACGTGTGCCCTTCTTTTTAATGAAAGTACTCCACCCAACTCCAGTACAGTTTGCTGAGGTTCAGAAGTGAGCAAGTGTCTAATTTAATAGTGTTAAAATACAGCAAAAATAATGCTGACATGACAGAAGGAAGACAATCTGAACCACCATCTTCTGCATAGGCAGGAATACCAGCTAATTTGTACTCATCACTGAGTTATACAAACATAAAACAAAAGCTGAAACAATTGAAATGATATTGACTATTTTTCAGCTTTCTCATATTATTTGGAATACATTTTGCGAATAACCCAAGCCTGCTGCTTTTCTGCTTAGAGAGACGTCCATCACTGTCAAAACAGTACAGTACCTTTTGAACAGTCTTCTCATCTTTTTCCATTTTTAATTGCATACCTCGAACCTCCTTATCTGAAAACAAATAGGGAGAAAGGTAGAGCATGAAATTACAAGCCTACATCAATGAATTTATATTGTATGCTTCAGGTCAGTCTAAGCCTAGTGGAATGCACAGTGGATGAAAGTCCTAGCAGAACTCTGACCTTCACAACTGCCCTTGACATTCATAGCCTTCTTCCTGCTGTTCAGCCGGCTGGTCAGATAGAGATTAAGAAGTAAGTTCAAGAGCCAAGTGTGGCTGAGTGCCCACAGCTTTTCATTAATACTAGTTCTGGACATCCTTGCTGTTAGTCACAGCCAATACAAAGTGCTTTAGCAGGTGGTTCTTTATTGCCCAAACAAAACTATGAAAAGATGAGAGGCGCCATTAAATCAGATGATAAACAGCAATAAAGAATCCTGTTTATGTCAAATTCATCTTTCTACTATAAAAGGTACTACTATTTCTAATCTATTTGGATGTACAAAAAAGTCAGAAGCCAGATTTTCCACACAAATTCCGTTCTAATGCCATAGATTTCTAGCTTTCCATAAGGGCTTTCTAACACTGACAATATACTAGCGGTAACTTGAAAGTAAAGACTGAACTTATTAATTGTTCTTATAACCTGAATGGTGTGTATGTGTGTTTATATATATACACACATACTCTCAATTACAGAATAAGACAAAATGATTTTTTTTAAAAAAATATTGTAAAATAACTGTACTGAAAACAGTGTTGATAACTTGAAAAATAAATTCATTTTTGTGGACTTCTACACAAACATATCATTCATATTTTTCCCAGAAAGTGTATGTTAATACATATGTATAAGCACAGAAACCTGTTCTATATACAGTGTCCATTTTACCTCCTCCTCTTAAGGCAACTAAATTAAAACTAACAATATATTTCATCATTTACAAACATAAATATTTACATAACACTTTTCTCAGATTTTAGTAATTTTGCAGACTACAAAACAACAGTGTTATATTTTATGAACTCCAGCAACTCTGTTAACCAACATAAGAAGTCTCAACTTCCATATAAACAAATAAGCTTTTATCATGAGTAAAAAAGTAAATAGACATATTCAAAAAAGTTTAGAATAATTAAAAAGTACAAAATAAGCTGATAGAAAGTCCAAGAATAACTTACCACATTTTTGGACCATACTAGATTTGCATTTTGGTTTTAACATTTAATTCATACTCTATTTAAATGTCAACTTGACCTAACATCACATGAAAATTTTACCTAATTTATTATTTTCTTTTTCACTGCGTTCCAGAGACTCTTCAAGATGTGAAATCCTATCAAGTAGTTTAGAAACCTCTCTTCTGAAATCCTCATTTTCTTTTTTGAGTATTTTTTTTTCATTGTCATCATCGCTGCCAAAAATAATCTGAAAGATTGAGAACCCTTGTATTTCTAAGTAAAGAATCAAGGATTTAAATATGCTGCACAAATATAATAATTATACAACACAGCTATCATATACTTTTCTGAATTCTATTACACAGTTATAATCTGAACACAAAAAAGTCAAGAGACTAAATAGGATCTTGCTGGAAGAAAGACTGCAGTACATTATATACAAAGCCATAACACATGGGGACATTTTATTGACAGGAATAATGCATATCATACTGTTTGTGTGCCCTCATCATTCAGGTCAATTTATTATGGAGGCTGTGTCCAGGAAGGCAGCTGGGGCCTATCCACCCACACTTCCCTCTGTGTTTATGAAGTGCCGTTGGTAACTAGGCAGGCAGGAGAGATTGCGGACAGGCAACACCAGGGGGTTGCAAAGTGCATGGCTAAGGAGGGGGGCTTGTTGCCTTTGTGCCATTTCTCAGTGACAGTGCTGCCAGTGTCATGAGGAGCACATCACATGTCAAAGTGGTGAAGTTTGCAGGCTGGGAGCCGCATGGAGTCCATCAGGCCTTCTGATACCAACACAGTTGGTTTTCTACTTGGTGTCGGAGCCACCCAGAGGCAATTCATATTCTGAACATTAACATGGGTTTGCATGCCTGTCACACATAGACCGTGCAGGGGTTTAATGCTATTGAAGACTATGGTTTAAATCTCTATGCAAACAGTGATTACCTTGTAAGAAGGTTCCAGGATAACATACAACAAAAGACTTTAAAGTTATAGTTTTAGTAAAGCAAACTCATTTACATTTTTATTATGCGTGTCCTTTGTTTAAATCTTGCCACATCCATTATGGAAAAGACTTCTTATGCAACTGAAGCTTATTGGGACAGCTACTCTTTTTTTCTTGTCTGTTTCAAAGCTATTGAAAACATTTGAATATATTGTCTTATGGCTGTCCAGATTTTACTGCCACATATTTCTTTTAAAATTACAGAAAAGCTTTCGGAAGCTGGAACAAAACTTTAGAGTAATACCAGGCTATTAAACTGAATTCTGAAAGCCTTAAAAATATTAAAAACAAAGAACAGGTTATTAATTACTTTGCTTACTAAATAAAATTTAAGATATTTGTTTCACATGGCAAAAATAAGTAGGTGAAAGTAGGGCTTCCTTTTCCAGGTTACCTAATGATAAAAAGTAAGAATCTGGTATCTAGAACTTGGGAAGTAAAATTCTGAGTTTTTAAGAAAACATGTAAACCTTAACTCAGAAGCAGAATATATTTATGGCAAACTTTCTCTCCTGCACAACTATGTCAAATGTTTTTCTCAAAAAACAAAACAAAACAAAATCATCACCTCTCAGTCCCTTGTGTTCACTCAAACTTTTAGGAATAAACCTTCAAAGTGTTACATAGAGTTCTGGCCACAGGATTCTCAATGATTTTACTGGGCATCAGGTGGATAAAATTCCATAGTGTTTCAAAAATTCAACCTTAAAATTAGTTTGTAGCTCCCCTTTTTTGCTAACTAAGAAGTAGCAATTTCCAGAAAGGTCAAATATTAGTTAATGAAATTGTTAAGTTTTTATGTTAAGATTTTCAAACTAACAAAACAGCTTTTTAGTTATTCTTATTAGTTAGTTACTAGACTAGGATTAATTTTTACAAGAACTCTTTCCAGAAACTTGGAAATCCTATAGGAAGTCTCTAACAAGCTGCAGAGGGGTTGTTAATAAAACAGCCAATAAAATATTTGAGTGATTATTTATCATTATCCTCTAACATTGTTCAACTCTAAACCATTACAGAACAAACTTACAAATTCAAAAGACCTTTTAAATAACTGTTTCAGAACTTAATAGGCTTAGGCATGAGTTCCTTTGCCCAGGCAGAATTTGAGCATCAACAGCTGAAAGCATGAGGATCACCATCATCATAAATGAAACTAGAAATGTTTGACATAGTCATGTGAATCAAACTGTAAAATTTTTAAGCGATGTTTTAAAATCAAAATATAGTCTTTTTATCTCTTACTGTTTTAATGCATCAATTCAGGAAAACATAGCAGGCTTATTTTATTCACAGATCAATTTATGGTTTGTGCTTTGCAGGGATAACCTTTAGCTCTAGCTCCACCATCTGTTATAAACAAGAACTGCAAATAATTAACTATTCAGTCTCATGCTGCAATGAGGACACTCATTAGCAAAATGAACAAAGGGACAGTTTTCTGTAGCTACAGTCATCTGTTACACTTTGAGTGGCAGGTTTTGTGGTAGTGTTCTCTCTACCATCTGTCCACAGCAGTAGTTTTGGCTTGCTTAAACCAAAGGGACTTGGACTCAAGGACGTAAGCAAAAAAGGGCTAGAAAGTGGTTGGAAATCATAAGGTTTTAAACTCTCTCACTTTATATATAAAATTACTGATTTGTTACTTTCAATCTACAATTTACCCAATAATAATTTTTAAATATCAAAACTGTTTTTATTTAGTTTTAATTAATGCAAAAATACACAGTTGCTAAAGGTATGAACTTTTACTAAATTTCCAATAGAAAACTAGGTAAATATGAATACATTATTTTGAAATATGACAAATTTAGGGCCAGATTCTACCTTACTTCATGCTGAATAGTACCTTAGACATAAGAACGGCCATACTAGGTCAGTCCAATGGTCCATCAACCCAGTATCCCATTTTCCAACAATGGCCAACGCCAGATGCGTCAGAGGATATGAACAGAACAGGGCAACTTATTAGTGATACATCCCATCATCTACTCCCAGCTTCTGACAAATAGAGACTTAGCACAGTGAGAGAATGGGGTTACATCCCTGACCATCTTGGCTAATAGTCATTGACGGACCTAGCATCGTTGAACTTATCTAATTATTTTTTGAACCCAGTTACACTTTTGGACTTCACAACATGCCCTGGCAATGAGGTCCACAGGATGACTTTCTCTACATCATTCATGATTTTAAGACCTCTATCATATCCTCCCTTAGTCTTCTCTTTCCAAGATGAAAAGTCCCAGTCTTTTAAATCTCCCCTCACACAGATGCTGTTTCATACTCTTAATCATTGTTGTTGCCCTTCTCTGTATTTTTTTCCCATTTCTAATATATCTTATTTTAAATGGGGTCACAAGAACTACACACTGCATTCAAGGCATGGGTATACAATGGATTTATATAGTGGCATTATGATATTTACTGTCTTATTATCTATTCCTTTCCTAATGGCTACTAACATTCTGTTAGCTTTTCTGACTGCCGCTGCACATTGAGCATATGTTTTCAGAGAGCTAGCCACACTGATTCCGAGATGTCTTTCTTCAGTGGTAACAGCCAAATTATACCCCCTCGTTTTGTATGTATAGTTGAAATGTTTTCCAATGTGCATTACTTTGCATTTAGCAACAATGAATTTCATCTGCCATTTTGTTGCCCAGTCACCCAGTTTTATGAGATCCCTTTGTAACTCTTCACAGTCTGTTTTGGAGTTAACTATCTCGGGTAATTTTGTGTCAACTGCAAATGTTGACACCTCACTGTTTACCCCTTTTTCCAGAACATTTATGAATATGTTGAACAGCCTGGTCACAGTACAGATCCCTGAGGTACACCACTATTTACCGTTCTCCATTCTGAAAACGGACCATTTATTCTTACCCTTTGTTTCCTGTCTTTTCAGCAGTTATTGATCCAGGAGAGGACCTTCCCTCTTATCCCATGATTGCTTACTTTGCGTAAGAGTCTTTGATGAGGGACCTTGTCAAAGGCTTTCTGAAAGTCCAAGTATATTATATCCACTGCATCACCCTTGTCCACATTTATCTCCTCAAAGAATTTTAGTTGATTGGTGAGACATGATTTCCCTTTACAAAAGACATGTTGACTCAAAAAATCATGTTCATCTATGTGTTTATAGTAAAGAACAGAATTATCAGTTTCAACCAATTTGCCTGGTACTGAAGTTAGTCTTACTGACCCCTAATTTTCAAGATCACCTGTGGAGCCTATTTAAAAAAATCGGTGTCACCAGATTAGCTATCCTCCAGTCATCTGGTACAGAAGTTGATTTAAGTGATAGGTTACATACCACAGTTAGTATTTCTGCAGTTTCATATTTGAGTTTCTCCAGAACACTTGGATGAATACCATCTGGTTCTGGTGACTTATTACTGTTTAATTAATCAGTTTGTTTCAAAAAATCTAGCCTGAGTAGTCCCACTGATTTCAGCAATTGTAAGTGTGGAAGAATATAGTCTTTTATATATCCAGGTGCAGGAATCCGTATTTCTCATACTTATGTATCAGGGTGTATTCTAATATACCCTTGAAAAATAAGCAAACAACACTTTTAGGATTAGTTATAATTATTTTTGTAAACATATCACAGTTAAAGTTATGTATAATATCAGTAAACCAATTACAGTATAAAATATTAAAGTATTTGTACATAATTTGGTTAAAAGAGTCAAACAGAAGATTTCTCAATTCTTTTGTTGCTATTTTGTGTTTGTCCTGAAAAAAAAATCATTCTTAGAAAGCTGTCGTCCAGATTATTATGCACCTTTTCCTTTTTAAGATATATTTTAAGCACTTGTGTCTGCATTACTTATACCACAAGATGGGGCAATTGTACAATGTATTGTCCAGCCTCTGTGTAGGGACCGCACTAGATGACCGATCGAGGTCCCTTCCAGTCCTACATTTCTATGAAAAGCAAACTTTCATTTACTATACTTTAGTTAGTAGCTATTACAAGAGAAAGATACACTTTTCCATTTATTTGTAAAATAGTTATTCAACCTTATGATGTTCCAGTGGTTTATTTACCATTTCAGCTTTTTTACAGTGAATACATTTACATATTTCATAGATTCATAAAGTTTAAAGCCAGAAAGGATCATCGGATCATCTAGTTTTAGTTTAACCTCCTATATATTGCAGGACATTAAATTTCAGTTACTCCTTTTATTGAACCCAATAACTCGTGTTTAGCGAAAGCATATCTTCCAGAAAGGAATACAATCTTGATTTGAAGACGTCAGTCTGGGAGAATGCATTACTTTCCTTGATGGTTACTTTTACTGTAAAAATGTGTGCCTTATTTCCAACTGGAATTTGTCTGGTTTCAGTTTCCCGCCATGATTCTTGTTATCCCTCTCTCTGCTAGAGTAAAGAGCCCTTTACTACCTGGCTCTTTGATAAACTAAACACAGTGAGCTCTTTAAAGACATGTCGGCACTGCAGCTAAAAACTCGCAGCTGGCCAGTGGCAGCTGACCCAGGCTCGTGGGGCTTAGGCTAAGGGGCCATTTAATTGCGGTGTACACATTCAGGCTCAGGCTGCAGCCTGAATTCTAGGCCCCTGCAAGGTGGAAGGGTCCCAGAGCTCATCTACTTTGCAATTAAACAGCCCCTTAGCCAAAGCCACATGGCATGGGCCAGCCATGGGTGTCTAATTGCAGTGTAGACATACCCTAAAAGACTATCACTGTAAAGGCATTTACTTCAGCCCTCAGATAATTTTGTGGCTCTTTTCTACACCTCTCCAATTTTTCCAATATCACTTTTAAAATGTGGACACTGGAATGCAGTATACTAGTATTTGTCTCACCAGTACCTTACCCAGAGGCAAAATCATCTCCCTACTTCTACTCACCTGTTTACATTCAAGGATAACATTAGCTCATTTTGCCACAGTTTTGCACTGGGAGCTCACATTGAATTGCTTTCCAGTATGGCCCCTTAATTCTCTTCAGAGTCACTGCTTTCCAGGATACGGTCCTCCATTCTGTAGGTATGGCATTTCTTATTCCTAGATGTATAACTTCTTTTTTGTCTGTATTAAAATACTTTTGTTTGAATGTGCCCAGCTTACCAAGTGATCCAAATCACTCTGTATGACCTATCTGTCCTCATTATTTATCACTCTGCCAATCTTTGTGCCATCTATACATTTTATCAGAAGTAATTTTAGATGTACTTCCAGACCATGATGAAAATGTTGAATTGTGTCAGGCTTAGTACCAAACCCCAGTAGAAACATCATGATTTAATGTTGATTTTCCATTGATGACTAATTTTTGAGATTTGTCTGTTCATCAGTTTTTAATCCATTTAACTTGTGCTTTTTTGATATTGTATATGGCCAATTTTATAATCAGAATGTCATGCTGTACATGGTCAAACAAAAGTCTATTACATCTATCTACTCAGTTACTTTTAACAACCAAACTTGTAATATCCTCAAAGAATAAAATCAGGTTTGCTTGACAAGACCTATTTTCCATAAAACCATGTTGACAGGCACTCATCATATTCCTATCTTTTAATTATTTATTAATTGAATCCCATCTCTACTTTTCCATTATTTTGCCCAGGGCTGATGTCACGCTAACCTGCCTGTAGTTAGCTAGGTGACTGGGTCATCCCACTTGCCCCTTTTGAATACTGGCACAATATTAGCACTTTTCCAGTCTTTTAGGATTTCCCCAGTACTCCAAAATTTATTAGAAATTAACGTCAATGGGCTAGAGACCTCCTCAGCCAGCTCTTTTGGGACTTCTGGGTACCAGTTACTTGGGCCTACTGATTTAGACACATCTAAGCCTAGCAGATGTTGTTTAAGATCTAACTTGGTTAATACTGGACTGGAAAGCACTTTATCACCCTTTTCTGATACAAGCACATCATCCTGCAGAACAGAAATATCGATTGATTACTTTTGCCTTTTCTGCATCGTTATTAACAGTTTTATCATCTCCACCTAGTAACAGGCCAGCTGTCCCACTGCTAGTATTTCTTTTGTTGGAACTATACTTAAAAATACCTTCCTTATTGTCCTTAGCCCTGGTAACCATGGATTTTTCTCTGGTATCTTTCGTTTCCCTTTTCAATTTTCTAGACTTCAAAACATCTAATGTACATTAATTGATATCTATCTATTCTTTTTTCATTTTTTTTATTTCTAATTGCTGCCTTCACCTCACCACTGAACCAGGATCAGCTTTTAGCTATAGCTGTCCTCTTTCTTGGCTGATGAACTGTGGCTTTTTGGCCATCTCATATATTCCTCTTAAAGAACTCTAATTTTCATTTACCCTTTTCTATTTAAATTTTTCTTCCCAGTCAATTTCACTCATGTTTCCTCAGCTTTGGGAAATTAGCCCTTTTGATGCATTAAATTATATATAAAACTGGTTGGTACGGTCCTTTGTTTGCCCATATTGAATGCAATCAGGTCATGATTACTGGTCTCATCTTGTAGCTTATCCTGTTCTCCAGTGAGATTTGGTGGTCTGTAATGGACCTCCACCAGTACCTCCTCCTGGGCTTTGTCCGCACATTGATCCATATGCATTCAAGATTCTGTGGTTCTGAGTTATCAATAATTCTAAAACAAACAAGGGTGTCTTTAATGGAGTGTTCTCCCCCTACCACCATTTTTAACCACTCTATCCTTCTTAAATATAAACCAGTGGTTTTAACATTCTAGTCATGCAACTCATCCCACCAGATTTCAGTAATGCCAATTATATCAAATTTCTTTGCATCAATGAGAATTTTCCAATACCTTTTGCTTGATACTCAGATTCCATTGATACATAAGCAGTTGAAAAATGTCTTCTCTTAAAATCCTTCGCCACTTCAGTTCAATTTGTTTGTGACACAATGTGTTTGAGTTTGTACCACACTGGCCTTCTTAGCATTCTTCCCTTGCACTGCTAGTTAATGTCATCCTGGATGCTCCAGCTAGTCTCCAAATGAGATTATTAGCCCCCCATTATAGTACAGGCCATCCTGGCTTGCCCCCTGGCTGTCAGGCACGGCACCGCAGGTGAGCCCTGCCTTGATTTCCCCTCACTCGGGATATAAACATGACAAAGCAGGCATTCAGGTACTGAAGAGCACCCTCTTCAGAGGGTCTCATTTATTTTTTAAAAAGGTACAACACTAAACATAAGCAAACCTCCACCCCAGCATCTTAGCTGGGAGACAGGGTCATTCTGAGGCTCTCTTTTCCCACCTCAGTCCACTGCTGACCTCTGTCCAGGCCCTTTACCTGCAGGGCTCTCTTGACTCAAGTGTCTGCCCCCTGGAGTCAAGTCCCGTGCCTCTACCTGGGTAGAGTCCTTCCCCAGAGTCAGGGGTCCACAGAGAACTGTCAGCTACACCTCTTCCCCGGGACAGCACACAGTTCCTGGCAGGCTGGGCTTCTGGCCACTGTTTGGAGAATCCTTTTGCTGAGCCTTTCCCCAAGTCTTCCTAAATGCCTGCCTTCTGCAGATCTCCATTTAGGAACTTCTTATCTCTCCGAGCAGCACCTAGGCTCCCTGCTCTGGTGGTCCCACAAGGGAGTTCCCTGTCTCCAAGAATGCCCCCTCTAGGCTGCTTGCTTTGGGGAACTCCCCTGAGAACTCCTCTCCTAAGGAGCTTCCTGTCTCTTTGGGAATGCCTTTTCTAACTAGTCTTGGATAACCTTTGCATTAGGGTCCTGGTGCTTGTTTACTACTTAACCATTAAGCAGACAGTTGGGCAGTCAATTACCCCTAGGCAGTCACAGACAGACTAGGCCCTCACTTCTCTTAAAGGTCCAATCACACCGTAACACCCCCTATCTGTGAGAGACAGGCCATCCTGCTCATATAGCTCCCTCTTCCACTGGAAAGTGGTCCACTGTTCCACAAAATGAAAACCATCAGCTTCACACTAGTTGTGCAGCCCATTGTTCACTTCCAATACTTTCTGGCTTTTGCCTTCTGTCATTGCTTGTGTGACTGGAAGGAGCTCTGAAAAGATCATTTGGCCTTTTCTCTTCTTTAGCTCTCTTCCAAGATTTCTGAAGTCTTCTGTAATTTGCATAGTACCATGTGATGCTGCATCACTGGTTCCAACATGTACCATCACCAGTGAAAACTTACAGGTACATCTCATATTTTTGCTCCAGGGAGACATCACACTGTCCTATTATCCTTGCGCCCTTTGCTGAATTATCTGTCCACTCTTCTTAATATGGAGTCACTTATGACTAAGGCTCAGATTTTATTAGGGATATTTTTAGTAAATATCATGGACAGGTCACGGGCAGTGAACAAATATTCATGGAAGCCTGTGACCTGTTTGTGATCTTTACTAAAAATATCCCGGACAAAATGGGGAGGGAGGAGGGTCCAGCACCCATAGCAGCTGTGGGTGTTGGGGTCCCCTTGTCCTCCCTCCAGTACCTGGGAGCTGTGGAGGGTTCCACACTGCAGCTGAGCAGTGGTGGGGTCCCCTTGCCACTGGCTGGGGCTAAGCAGGGAGGCCCCCAGCCGGGCAGCTGGGGGGGGGGGCGCGGAGGGGAAGTCCTGCCAATGCTGGGCTGCTGCGGGAGGATCCCCGCGCCACCTGCTGCAACTGCAGGAGCCCCCACCACCCACAGGGAGTGGAAGCTCTGGGATCCCCTCACTGCCTGCAGCAGCTGGAGCTGTGGTGTGCCCCCCCCGCCGCCCGCAGTGACTGGGAGCTGTGGGGTCCCCCTGCTGCCAAGGGTCTAGGAGGTACTGGGGCCCACCACCAGCAGCAGCTGAGAGCTGCGTGGCTTACTAGCTGACAGCTCTAGCCTGGGGCATAAAATGTCACAGAGGTCAGGTAATGCCTGGGAGGGGCAAGAAGGGTCACATGCCCCTCCCCAGACACTTGCGGGGGCATTCAGCAGGGAACCACAGCGGTGAAAGGAGCAGAATGTGAGGCCACCGCTCCTAGGAGCCAGCGCCCAATGCAGACAGCTCTTCTAGCGTGGCTGTACTGGTACCATCCCCAGGCCCGTCCTGCAGAGGGGCTGTACAGACCCCACCCCAGACAGCAGATGCAGCTGCGTGGAAGGGCTGGGGGCAGTATAGCTGCACCAGAGGAGCTGCTGGCGTGCGGCCACCCAGCGGCCCCATATTCTGCTCCTTTTGTCGCTGCGGTTCCCGGCACAGCAGGAGGACAGAGTCCCCTCCAGGTAACGTGGGATGGGGAGAGCGCAGAGCTCCCGGGATGGGGCAGGGTGTGGAGGAATCACATGGGGGCTTACATGGGGAGGTCACATGTCCCCCTTTAGCTGGTGCCCTCCTTTGTGTCTCTCCCATGAGTCACCCATTCCTATTATGGCTGAAGAACCTCTCTTGGTAGCAGCCTTCTTCAGACTGCAAAGACACCCACCAGGTATGTCCCCTGCAGCTTTCATTTTTCCAGAGACAGGTCCCTTGGTCCCTGACTCACTGGGTATCTCAAACCAATTCAATACTTCTACCCAAGTTGAATGCTTCCTGTTTCTCTTTCCCCTATTTGTGACAAATCACCCATCTGCTTCTTTACCTTCTACTCTCTCTAGTTCCCTTATCGATGAGCCTTCCCTTTGTGGTGTCTGTGGAATCAATTTCAGAATCTGGCTGTTCAAGAAATCTTTATTTTCTAAGATGCTATGCAGTGCTGAAATGTCCACTTCCAGACCATGTTATTTTCTCCTCCTGCACTTCATGCACCAGAAACTTCTTCAGTCTTTCAGCAGAAAGGGAGACATAGTACATCCAAAGCAGGTCATAACTGTTGTTCCCCTGTCATCCATTCCACTACCTGGTATAGAGCTGGACCTGGGAACCCACTCCCTCCTGCAAACTCCTCTGTTTGATACTCGTTTGCCTACTGAGGAATTCAGTTGGCAACTGACATATACTAAATCCTGCTGCTTCACTCCACTCCCTCAGTGACAGAGAAGGATTAATCACTCAGAGACTACAAAGAAAACATAAACAGGCCTCTCCCATCTGGGCTGTTCGGGGCCCAAAACCCCAGCCACAGGTAATAGTAATGGGGGATTTGATCATTAGAAATATATATAGCTGGGTCTGTGATGCCTGGGAGAACACCATGCTGAATTGCCTGCCAGGTGTGAAAGTTGGAGCTCTCTCAAGACATCTAGACAGGCTTATGTGCAGTGCTGTGAGGAGCCAGTGGCTGCAGTGCATGTAGATACCAGTGACATAGGGAAAGGTAGGAGAGAGGTCCTGGAGGCCAAATTTAGACTGCTAGGAAGACATTGAAGTCCAGGACCTCCATGGGAACGTTCTCTGAAAAGCTTCCAGTTCCACACAGGGCCAGTTAGACAGGCAAAACTGGAGGGTCTTAATGTGTGGATGAGGCTAGGTTGTAGGGAGGAGGGGTTTAGGTTTATTAGGAACTAGGGAACCTTTTGGGAAATGGGGAGCCTATAAAGGAAAGATGGGCTCCACCTAAACCAAAACAGAACCAGATGCTGGCATGTAAAATTAAAAAGGTTGAGGAGGAGTTTTTAGACTAAAGGCTGGGGGGAAGCCGAGAGGTGCGGAGAACACTCAGTTCAGACAGACATCCTGTAGGGAAGGCGCTATTAACAAGGATTCTCTATATTCCAGTGGTTCCCAAACTTTCACAACCTGTGAACCCCTTTCACTAAAATGTCAAGTCTTGCAAACCCCCTCCTAAAAATGAATAGTTCCAGGAATTTTCTCCTTTACCTGAGTATATATTATAAAAGCAGTGATCTTGGAAATATAAAATTTGTTTATGACATGCTTATTACACACTATTTATTATTATTATTTATCATTACAGTACATTATGAAAACGGCAACACTCTTTGTAGCTTTTATCACTTTGAATAAGCCTGTTATAAGACAAGGCTCCTATGTTTCATCAAGGAGTTTCAGATGTGAAACAGCATGAAGGTATTTAAGAAGCCAACTCAAAGAGTTCCTCCTACACAAGCATTCATGTCTTGAGCAGTCCAGGCAAACAATGTATATTACAACAAAGCTTAAACTTTGTTTAAATTTATTTATTAATAATAATTAAAGAACAATACTAGCTGCCTATTTAATTTTAAAAACAGCAAAATATATCCATCTCCCTTTCCATTTCTTATAGGGAGTCTTGAAGTTTAAATCTCCTCAGTGTGATAGATATGCTTGCTTTGATCTGCTTAGCTCTTGGAAGTCCTGGGGCTCTGGGTTGCTGGCCCTGTGCTGCCCGGAGTCCCTCGGGACAGCTCTGTCCACCATTAGGGAATTTTTTCCAGAGAACCCCCTGTAACATTTCGCGAACCCCCAGGGGTTCATGAACCCCAGTTTGGGAACCACTGCTATATCCTAATAAGGAGGTAAGGATGGAAGTTGATAAAGTAGAGGTAGGAACTGAAGAAAAACAGTGAAATGAAAAGAAAAAAAAAAGAATCCGATTCAATTACATCACATAGCGGTAGACACCTGAAAAGAGACAAATTTTATAAGTGCTTAGATACAAATGCTAAAAGTCTAAATACTAAGATGAGTGAACTTCAGTGCCTAGTATTAAATGAGGATATTGATATGATAGGCATTACAGAAACTTGGCGGAATGATGATAATCAATGGAACATGGTAATAACAAGGGTAGAAAATATATAGGAATGACAGAGTAGATCATGTTATTGGAGTAGTGGCACTACATATGAGCAAAAGCATAGAGTCAAGTACAGTAAAAATCTTACATTAATCAAACTGTACCACAGAATCTCTATGGATAGAAATGCCATCCTTGAATAATAAGAATATAGAAGTAGGGCTATACTACCGACCACCTGACCAGGATGGTGACTGTGGAATGCTCAGGGAGATTAGAAAACCTATAAAAATAGAAAACTCAATAATAATGGGGGATTTCAACTATCCCTGGGGTATTGACTGGGTACATGTCACCTCTGGAAGGGATGCAGAGATGAAATTTCTAGACACCATAAATGACTAGTTCTTGGAGCAGCCAGTTCTGGAACAAGGGGTGACACAATTCTTGATTTAGTCCTAAGTGGAGCACAGGAGCTGGTCCAAGATGTAAAAATAGCTGCACCACTCGGTGGGGGATGCACCAAAGAAGCCGACCACAGTGGAATTTAACTTCAGAAAGTGGAACTAAACAAAAATGAAGAAGCTAGTTAAAGGGAAATTAAAAGGTACAATAACAAAAGTGAAATGCCTACAAGCTACATGGAAACTTTTAAAAAACACCATAATAGAGACCCAAATTAAAAAAAAAATACAGTAAAGTGATCAAAAAAGTGCCACTATGGTTAAACAACAAAGTAAAAGAAGCGGTTAGAAGCAAAAGAGCATCCTTTACAAATTGGAAGTCAAATCCTACTGAGAAAAATAGAAAGGAGCATAAACTCTGGCAAGTTAAGTGTAAAAGTATAATCAGGCAGGCCAAAAAAGAATTTGAAGACCAATTAGCCAAACATTCAAAAACTAACAGCAAAAAATGTTTACGTACATCAGAAGCAGCAAGCCTGCAAACAATCAGTGGGGCCACTGGACGATCGAGGTACTAACGGAGCACTCAAGGAAGACAATCACTGAAGAGAAGCTAGATGAGTTTTTTGCATCAGTCTTCACTGCAGAGGATGGAGTGAGGTTCCCACACCTGAGACATTCTATTTAGGTGACAAATCTGAGGAACTGTCCCAGATTGAGGTGTCAATAGAGGTGGTTTGGGAACAAATTGATAAATTAAACAGTAATAAGTCACCAGGACATGATGGTATTCACCCAAGAGTTCTGAAGGAACTCAATTATGAAACTGCAGAACAACTAATTGTGATATGTAATGTATCATTTAAATCAGCTTCTTTACCAGATGATTGGAGGATAGCTAACGTGACACCAATTTTTAAAAAAGGCAATTAGAGGCCAGTAAACCTAACTTTAGAACGAAACAGACTGATTGAAACTATAGTAAGAACAGAGTTATCAGACACATAGATCAACATGTCTTGTTGGGAAGAGTTAACATATCTTTTGTAAAGAGAAATCATGCCCCAATCTATCAGAATTCTTTGGGGAGGTCAGTAAATGTGGACAAGGGTGATCCAGTGGATACAGTGTACTTGGACGTTCAGAAAGCCTTTGATGAAGTCCCTCACCAAAGGCTCTTAAGCAAAGTAAACTGTCATGTTATAAGTAACTGCTGAAAAGACAAGAAACAACGGGTAGAAATAAATGGCCAGTCTTCATAATGGAGAGAAGTAAACAGTGGTGTCCCCCAGGGTTCTGTACTGGTACCAGTAGTCGCAAAAAGAAAAGGAATACTTGTGGCACCTTAGAGACTAACAAATTTATTTGAGCATAAGCTTTCGTGAGCTACAGCTCACTTCATTGGATGCATTCTGTAGTGTTTGACATATTCATAAATGATCTGGAAAAAGCGGTAAAGAGTGAGATGGCAAAATTTGCAGATGATACAAAATTACTCAAGATAGTTAAATCCAAAACAGACTGCAAAGAGTTACAAAAGGATCTCACAAAACTGGGTGAGTGGGCAACAAAATGGCAGATGAAATTCAATGATGATAAATGCAAAATAATGCACACTGGAAAACATAATCCTAACTATACATACAAAACGAGGGGGCCTAAATTAGCTGTTACCACTCAAGAAAGACATACTGGAGTTATTGTAGATAGTTCTCTGAAAATATCTGCCCAATCTGCAGCAGTAGTCAAAAAAGCTAACAATGTTTGAAACTATTAGGAAAGGGATAGGTAAGACAGTAAATATCATAATCCCATTATATAAATCCCTGGTACACTCACATCTTGAATACTGTGTGTAGTTCTGGTTGCCCCATTTCCAGGATAGGCAGTCAAGGTATTCCCTGAGAATGGCTCGCTGAGAAGAGTTCATAAACATGTAAAGATCTGTATACAGTCAAATTATAACTCAACAATTGTGCACAAATGAAAATTACATTCTGAGGATTTGTTCCCAAGGTGGTTCTAATAGCAAAATTTTTAAAAAATCAACATAACTTAAGTAACTACTTCACACTAGATTAACATTATTCTTGCTTACAACCCTAATGTTACTCTCATATAGGATGTGTGTGTAAAAACTATTTTGGGGATAGGATGTACATGCCACTGTGTGTGTGAATTATGAAGCTTCACAGTTTGTAGGTAGCACTTTTGTTTGAATGTCTGATTCTATATGACTATTCCTAGGTGCATCTAAGTCAGTGGTTTTCAAACTTTTTTTTTCTGGCGACCCAGTTGAAGAAAATTGTTGATGCCCGCAACCCAACGGAGCTGGGGATGAGGGGTTTGAGGTGTGGGAGAGGCTCAGGGCTGGGGCAGAGGGTTGGGGTGCAGGGGTGAGGGCTGCGGGGTGGGGCTGGGAATGAATGGGTTCAGGATGTGGGAGGGGGCAGGGGGTCGGGGTGCGGGAGGGGATCAGGACTCTGGGCTGGGGGTGCAGACTCTGGGGTGGGGCTGGGGATGAGGGGTTTGGGGTGCAGGAGGGGGCTCCGGTTTTGGGTGGGGCTCAGGCAGGAGATTGGGGCGCGGGCTTACCTTGGGTGGGTCCTGGTCAGCGGCGCAGCAGGGGTGCTAACGCAGTCTTCCAGCCTGTCCTGGCACCGTGAACGGCGCTGAGCTCCAGAAGCAGCCAGCAGCTAGTCCACCTCCAAGGGGGAGGCGTGCAAGCAGCTCTCACCCACAGGCACCCCCCCCAGCTTCGATTGGCCAGTTCCCAGCCAATAGGAGCACAGAGCCGGTGCTCGGGGCAGGGGCAGTGCTTGGAGCCCTGTGGCCCCCCACGCCTAGGACCCGGACCTGCTGCTGGCTGCCTCTGGAGCACAGTGCGGTGTCAGAACAGGTAGGGATTAGCCTGCCTTAGCCGGGCAGCACCGTCGATGGGACTTTCAATGGCCTGGTCGGCGGTGCTGACCAGAGCCGCCATGACTCAGTGCCTTACATTTTGTGATCCAGTACTGGGTCATGACCTGCAGTTTGAAAACCACTGATCTAGATTTCCCAGAGCCTTGAAGCATATGTCTACACCGTGATAGGAGACACGTGGCACAAATGTCTACACTGCAATTTTATAGCCCTGCAGCTTAGCCTGACCTGAGTCAGCTGACCTGAACTCTGAGACTCTGTGCCACAGGGTTTTTATTGCAGTGTATACATACCCAAAGAAGTGCATTTAGGAAATGGGACCAGTGGATAAAGTGTGTGGATGCTAAATGTGGGTGATATATAAATAACATTGCCTTTTTTTCCCTTGCTAGTGCAAGCTGTTCCTCAGTACCTCCTTAGTGCAGCTTATTCTCTACTGCCGACCGTATTTTGTAGGTCAAATTTTTAAAATTCTCACATTCCAAACCTGTAAATAATGTGACCTGATCTGCAAGGCTACTACTCTTTCCCCCTTCAAGTCCCTTTTCAAGGCCCACTTCTGCCACAATTCCTGTATGAAATCATCCATCACTGACGGCTAGACAGAGAGGAACTTGGGGAAAGTTGATACCGATTTACATATTTGCATAAAAACAGCACATTGTATACCTGTTAAAAAGCATATACAAATTATATCCAATTGTCTCCCCCCTTCCCTGTGTATGTTGCCTGTCTTCTTAAATTGTAAGATCTTTGGAACAGGAACCTTTGCTTTTCCCTAGGCCTAGCACAGTGGAGTCCTGATTCTGACTAAGCGTTATTGTAATTGAAAATATGAAACAACAACTTCCACTGATGTACACCCATGGGGTCACCTCCAATAGTCTATTACACCACAGTGTTTGTTTTTCCGAGAAAGTTCATTTTTAAGGGCATGCCTGTGCACCAATAAGTCTGGAGCAGTGGTCTTTTCTTTTGTAGAATAATGAAGTTTACTCAATCTTATTTCTTAAATTTCTAATCACTTGATGAGAAACTTAACGTTTAATCATCATTGAGGCAATGACTTCTTTCTTTAAATACTTAATTCATATGAGGCAAGACTCTCTCTTTTGGTAGGTTATTCTCCTTGATGCAGCTTTTATCAGTTTTTAATTAAATCTGGAAAAATCAGGTTAGGGGTATTTTTATTTCCTCCAGCAGTTTCAGTGGCTTGTTCTGACCAGAGACCTCCTTTCAGAAATTATTATTATAGGTTTTATATTGCAAATGCACTCAGGGGCCACACTGATCTAGGCACTGCACAAAAACCAGACAAAAATACTGTTTCTTCCCTGAAAATGATTTTCTATCTCCCAATTATCCTAATAACAGGAGAAACATTTAAAGAAAAACAATTCCAGGAGGTCCAATACATCTTCAAAACCAACTTCCAGTTGAAACAACTTTGGTCTTTTTCCACTTTGTGTTTTAATTTGCTATTTGCACAGGCTATTACAATATTCATTTGTATTTGCTATTAAGGGTATGTCTACACTTAAAATGTAACAGTGACACAGTTGCACAGCTGCTGCGCTTCAGTGTAGGCACTACCTGTGCTGACGGGGGAGCTTTTCCTGTCAGCATAGGTAATCCACTTCCCCAAGAGGTGGTAGCTAGGTCGACAAAAGAATTCTTCCATTGACTTAGCACTGTCTACACCAGGGATTAAGTTGGTATAGTGACATCTCTTAGGAGTGTTGATTTTTTACACCCCTGAGAGACATAGCTAAAGAGATGTATGTTCCTAGTGTAAACCAGGCCTAAGATTTCACCTAAATCTCCCAAAACATGGTGGGTTTAGGGTGTAAAAGTATTATCCAAGTCCAACTCCTCGCTAGGGACTTGATCCTGCAGTCCTTATTCATGTAAGAGTGATTTCAAAAGCTGTAGGATCAGATGCTTAATGAGGACCAGCCATCCACTGTCTTCCCAGTGACATCATTCAGAAACTCTATTAGACTTATTGCCACTTATCCATCAACAAAGAGGTAATGTCTCCAACTTATCAATCACTATTTGTAGGTAGTTCACAGATTACTAACAAATCTGGCCTTAATGGTGCCAATAAATTCTTGATCTATGGATACTATAAGAGCAAACCATAAGGAGTCCTTTCAATCATTATTACAATATCTCATCAGTGAACATACAGAAACTTTAATAAGAAAATCCACACACTAGTAAGTCAGTCTTACTAAATATCTTCAGTAGTTTCTAATGAAGAGTCAATACTAGACAAACAGCATAAACATTTTCCTAAGTAAAAACTCAGATGTTTCCATTTTAAAAAAGCCAAATAGACAACGGTCTAGTTTGCAATATAGACCAATGGTCAGCAAATTTTCAATGAAAAGGCAAAGATGTTTTTAAGAGGCCAGGGAGTCAAAGAGCAAATGAAAAGAGAAAATATAGTTTTCATCCTTTCATTAAGTGAAAATTGTTTCAACCAAAAAAGCCCTTAAGTTCCAGTCTCCTGCTCATAGCACTAATTTATGGCAGAATGTAATGTTAAGCTATAGGAGAAGCCCAGGTTCTTTGAGGTGTGCTGAACCAAACTTGCAGGCAGAGAGAGATACACAAGTGGCAGTAGGAAAATGAGAAAGATGGTCCCAGAGGGACCTTTTTCAGCCAAATTGAGATAAGAAATATCATAGGAAGAGAGGGACAGCTGAGTAGGAACAAGGGGGGAAAAGGTCAAGCTGATAGAGATTTTATTTAAAGTAGTATTTCTCCCCCCTACTAAGAACCCAGAAGCACCCAGCTGGCTGCTCATCCGCAGTCCAGCAGGAAGCTGTATATTGATGCCAGAACTCTGGCACCTCCCCAGACCCTTCCCTTGTTGTTATATTGATGCCAAATGTTTGGCCAGTCCTTTTTGGGGCATAGAGAAGCTCACAGAAACACTCCTGAATCCATCCACTAGCCTTATTTACTCAGTTCATTTCTTTGAGGCACTGATATCTGTCTGTGGCAACCAGGAAAGAGCATAAAAGATCAGACATCCCAGTAAAATGCATAACTTGCACTTATTTCAGTACATGAAATTTCATATATACACTCACTGGTGAAGGTTCACAGTTGGTTATATTAATAAAACTTGGATAGAAAATAATGAACTACACCTAACCAGTATGTGACTAAGACCTAACTTCTTTTCTTCAAAAATGGCATTTTTCCTCACAGTGGATTAATTACACAGCATATATGAAGTTTTGAGGTGGTGTTGTGTTCTCCCTTTTCACTGGGCTGTGGCTGAGTATGGTTAATTTGCTAAGGAAATGGACAAGGTTGCATCTCTGGGTGCTGACGTGTACGTACATGGCTGTACTCTGTATTTCCAGTTTGTGAACATCATGATTGTTCTTTAGCAGCCGTAACTAGTTTTCACAAAGCATTTTTAGTTTGAAAAGGCTTACACCTGAAAAAGCCCACCAGTGCCTATTGATGGTTATACCCAAAAAATGATTACACCGTTTAAACATTACTGCAGGAATTAATAAAAACAATTAAAAAGGAAGTGTCTCAAGTGATTTTAGTAGCTGAAGTACTGATGAGTTGATTTTACTGATCTCCATAATCTTAAAGAAAAAACCCAAAGAGACATGCTAAGTATTTATCTGAGTTGGGATTATTTAACAAGTCATAGATACACATAGACACTTTAAACTAAGTAAGAGTGGGTACTAACAGAATATAGCTGGAATTTCCTTACCTGAGGAGTTCATATTTGGAATAAACAGCTAAAAGTAATAATAAGAGCAACTACTGTTAGACAAAAACAACAAGGAGTCCGGTGGCACCTTAAAGACTAACAGATTTATTAGTCTTTATTTATTTATTTATTATTAATCTTTAAGGCGCCACTGGACTCCTTGTTGTTTTTGTGGATACAGATTAACGCGACTACCCCCTGATACTGTTAGACAAGAATTTGAAGGGGGAAAATAGTATGGGGTATAATTGCCAGCGTTGGGCCTGAACCTCAGCAGCTGTAGCTTCAGTGTAGTTGGCGTTACATCAATTTACACCAGCTAAGAATGTGGCCCCCTAAGTGCAAGAAAAGTCCTGAACCGGTTTTCTAGCTAGTTTCCTATACCCTTATAATGAGATTAGAAAGTGCTACTACAGTAAGTAAACATGTTCAAAGAATAAATTCATGATTTAAAAAAAAAACAAAAAACCCTACCGTTTGTGTATCTTCATGTTCTGGATAGTCTTGTAATTCTGCTTCTAATTTTTGAATTTTAGATTCTTTCTCCTGGAGCGTCTTAATCAAAACCTGCCAATTCACTGCTAATGAGGAATCTGCATCTTCCTGTATGCAATAATTTTTCTGTTACAAGAGAAGATCCCCCAGTGAGATATGCTAGTTATATAAATCACACAGCACCTTTTCTTAAAGTTACAGAATTCCAGGATACTTTTCTTGTAACTTAACAACACTATTATTAAACATTAAATTCTGTAATCCTGTTGAATGTGATTAACTTTTCATTAGAATAACATTTAACTGCATGTCAAGTACAGAAACGAAATGGTATTTACAGAATAATCACACAAGAAAATTCATATAAAGTAAAACATACAGAAAAAGAACAGAAAAGATGGATGGGACACTGGCAGATCAGGTGCAAACTCATGCCAAGGCCACTGGGCCTCACTGGACACTGACAAATGCATAGCTGGAAACCAGTCTGGCTTGCCTGCGTGTTAGCATTGTTAAAACAGATATTAGAGTTATAAGAATGTGTTTAGACTTTATGGAATGCTTGTAGGATGCTGCATGTATTAATCATACTTATAATATTTGTATGCCATGTTATAAGGTAGTGTTTAAGTGTTTGCTCTGTAACTGTAAAAATGTTTAAGACTGTAAGCCCTGACAGTCAAGGAAGAAGCATTACCATGCGTGAAATACTAGTTTACCAAAACAGGTGGTATCTCCTCCCCAACAAAAGAAGGCCTATAGACACCAGACAAGCTGTTGTAGGACAGCAGTGGATAAAAGACTCAGTTGATTGCTTTCCCCACACCTCTGAAGAGGGTACATGCATAAGCCCTTGTCCCATCATAGCCTGATTGCTGGGGGAAAGTAATAAAAATCCCTGTTAAGGAAAAATTATTATCCTTATGCTGCTTGAATTCTGAGAGGCGATGATTTCTAAGCATAAGCAAAGGGTCCCCAGTGGTTTAGCATGGGTTAGCCCTAAAGGGCATATAAAGCTTGCATATTAAAGCAGCTATCATCATCTTTTGGAACATAAGACAGTATCGTGTCTTTAACTTTGTAAATAACATTTCTTCTTCCTAGTTAATAAATCCTGAATTAGTGTTATAGGGTTGGCTACAAGCATTGTCTTTGGTTTGTGATCTGAGGTACAATTGACCTGGGGTATGTGAATAGTCCTCTGGGACTGGGAATAACATGAATATTATTGTGATTTTTGGCAAAGGGGATCATATATCACAAAGGTAGGTTTGCCTGGGAGGCAAGACAGAACAGAGTACCCAAGGGGACTATTATTCCATATTAAGACTGTTACAGTTCTTTAAGAGTTCACGCTTATTAATTGGTTGGTGAAATCTAATTATAGAACATACAACAAGTTTGGGGTTTATGCCCTGTTCCTTGACAGTCTGTCCTGAGGTTGGCACTCATGCTCATGAGCCACTCCAGACAGTTTGACAACGGACACAATGAATATACCTTATATATTTTTAATATATCTCTAACATGAAAAATTTACAGTTAATGTGACATTCAATTTAATTTTGCACTGTCACAAAATCATAAGACTGGAAGGGAGCGACAGCTGATCTAGTCCAGTCCCCTGCACTCATGGCAGGACTAAGTATTCTCTAGACCAGTGGTTTTCAAACTGTGGGTCACGACCCAAATGTAAG
The DNA here is from genome assembly GCF_015237465.2 of Chelonia mydas. Taxonomy (NCBI): domain Eukaryota; kingdom Metazoa; phylum Chordata; order Testudines; family Cheloniidae; genus Chelonia; species Chelonia mydas. The sequence goes on from NC_057850.1 coordinate 226,736,405, forward strand.
GCACTGGGTCACAGTGGCTCTGGTCAGCACCACCAACCAGGCCATTAAAAATCCCATTGGCAGTGCTGCCCGGCTAAGGCAGGTTAGTCCCTACCTGTTCTGACACTGCGCTGTGCCCTGGAAGCGGCCAGCAGCAGGTCCGGCTCCTAGGTGCGGGAGCCACGGGGCTCCACACACTGCCCCCCGCCCTGAGCACCAGCTCTGCACTCCCATACCGGCCAATGAGAGTCGGGGGCAGGGTGCAGTGCCTGTGGCCAAGCACTGCAGAGAGCCGCTTGTGTGCCTCCGCCTAGGAACCAGACCTGCTGCTGGCCACTTCCAGGGCACAGTGCAGTCCACGGTGCCAGGACAGGTGTTAGGATATAGATATTCAGGCCTGTCTGTAAAGGCCTATACTCTAAGAATTTAGGTGTATTCTTATCACTTAGCTAGTTATAGAGGTATAAAAGAAAGAATTAAAATCACTGTCTGCCAGAGTAAGGTCCTTCTCTTACTGTGACAGTCTGAGGCCCTGTTCTTAGGCTAAGATCTTTGGCTAAGCAGCAGAGGCAGCCATAAGCTGGGAAGCGACTGGTCACATCCTCACATTCCAACCTAGTCACATTGAAATAAGGTGCTACTGGGCTGTTAGGAATACAGTCCTGTCCTGATAATGCCTATCGCCTCCAGAGAAAAGGAAGTGCCTAGAAGATGTAAAAGGAAACTTAGTTTGATAGCACCCTGTCTGGCAAGAACTCACTTATCAATAGCTGGGATGTGAAATCCTCATTTCTGTGTTTGTTCTATCACTGTAGTCCCCATTTCCTTATTGTTTGTATAATCGCTGTCTGGTTCTGTGATTGTTTCTGTCTGCTGTATAATTAATTTTGCTGGGTGTAAACAAATTAAGGTGGTGGGATATAATTGGTTACATAATCATGTTACAATATGTTAGGATTGGTTAGTTAAATTTCAGGAAAATGATTGGTTAAGGTATAGCTAAGCAGAACTTAAGTTTTACTATATAGTCTGCAGTCAATCAGGAAGTGGGTGGGGGAAATGGGAATGGGGGTGGGGAAATTGGAATCATGTTCGGCTAAGGGCAGGATTGGGAACAGGGACACAGGTGTAAGGCTCTGTGGGGTCAGAGCTGGGAAGGGGGACACTAAGGAAGGAAACTGGAATCATGCTTGCTGGAAGTTCACCCCAATAAACATCAAATTGTTTGCACCTTTGGACTTAGGGTATTGTTGCTCTCTGTTCATGCGAGAAGGACCAGGAAAGTAAATGGGTGAAGGAATAAGCCCCCTAACAACAGGCAAAAAGGAAGCCTGCCTTAGCACCCCTGCTGCGCTACTTACTGGGAGCCGCCTGATGTAAGCCTGTGCCCCAACCCCGCCCCCCAATCCTCTGCCCCAACCCTGAGCCTCCCCAAACACAGAGCGCCCTCCTGCACCCCAAACCCCTCATCCTCAGCCCCACCCCAGAGCCTGCACCTCCAGCCCAGAGCCCTGACCCCCTCCTGCACTCAAACCCCTTGCCCCAACCCAGAGCCCCCTCCCACACCCTGAATCCCTCATTCCTAGGCCCATCCCACAGCCCTCACCCCAACCCTCTGCCCCAGCCCTGAGCCCGTCCCACACCCCAAACCCCTCTGTCCCAGCTCTGCTGGGTCGTGGGCATCAACAATTTTCTTCAGCTGGGTCGCCAGAAAAAAAGTTTGAAAACCACTGATCTAGAGCACCCCTGACAGGTGTTTGTCTAACCTACTTTTAAAAATCTCCAATGATGGAGACTCCACAACCTTTCTAGGCAACTTGTTCCACTGCTTAACTACCCTGACAGTTAGGAACTTTTTCCTAATGTCCAATTTAAACCCCTTTGCTGCAATTTAAGCCCATTGCTTCTTGTCCTGTCCTCAGAGGTTAAGGAGAACAATTTTTCTTCCTCTTCCCTGTAACAACCTTTTATGTACTTGAAAACTGTTATGTCCCCTCTCAGTCTTCTCTTTCCCAGACTAAACATATCCAATCTTTTCAAACTTCCCTCACAGGGCATGTTTTCTAGACCTTTAATCATTTTTGTTACTCACTGCATTAACAAACCTCTGACTGCCAGAAAGCCCTGAGAGGAAGACGGGGTGGATCACTCCAACTGCCCTATTCCATACTCACTGCCCCTGCTGTTTGGATACTGGCCACAGTCCAAGACAGGACAGAGGGATAGATGGACCATTGGTCTGACCCAGTATTGCAGTGCTTATGTTCTTAATTTTTCACATTGAATTTAAGAGGAGGAAAGGGCAAAAAAAGAATCTCAACTAATATGCTTTAATCTGTTTTATAAACTTAAAGCGGAATTTAACAACAACAAAATAATAATATTCATTATTAAGGCTGCGTGTTTGTCACGGAATCCGTGACTTCTGGGACCTCTGTGACTTCTGCAGCAGCACGGGGTTGGGGTGCAAGGTGGGGCAGCGCTTACCTGGGGAGCTTCCTGGCTCCCACTGACATGTCCCTGCAGCTCCTAGGTGGAGGGGCCAGGGGGCTCCACACGCTGCCTGCACCTGCTACCCCTGCAGCTCCCATTAGCTGCAGTTCCTGGCCGATGGGAGCTTCAGAGCTGGCGCTTGTGGCAGGAGCAGTGCGTGGATCCCCCCAGCTGTCCCTCCCACTAGGAGCTGCAGGTACACATGGAGCCAGGTAGGTAGCCTGCCAGCTATGCCACACACTCCCCCTGGGAGATCCCAGGCTGCCCGCCACCACACGTCCCCTCCACAGCACCAGCGGGGGTCCCGGGCTCAGCGCCACTGTCTCCCACCTCCTGCCTAGCACCAGTGGGGGTCCTGGTCTGAGCGTTGCTGCCCCCCCGCCCCAGCACAGGTCCTGGGCCAAGCACTGCCGTCCCTCTCCCCCAGCACCAGCAGGGGTCCTGGGACAAGCGCCACCGCCTGCCCCTAGCAACAGCGGGGGTCCCAGGCCGAGCGCTGCCACTCACCTCTCCCCCAGCAGCAGCAGAAGTCCTGGGCCACCCCCCCAGCACCCAGGCCACCCCCAGACCATCCCCCCCAGAGCACCCACAGCCCCTCCGGCCCAAGTTTTAGTTAGGTGTATATAGTAAAAGTCATGGACAAGTCACAGGCCGTGAATTTTTGTTTACTGCCCGTGACCTGTTCATGACTTTTATTAAAAATACCCGTGACTAAAACACAGCCTTATTCATTATATGTGATTCAGCAGTAGTTCTACAAACTGTAGAGTCTGAAGTGCTATTATAGGAAAGGTAGTTATTTTTATTTCTTTAAGAAATTTAAAACAGTTATTTTTAAAAAGTTTCGTCTTGTTGTATATACTGGATGATTTGTTCTAAAGAGAGATTTTAATGCAATGTATGGCTCAAGTGTACGGGGTAGTGCCTGAAGTCCAGTAATTTAGAATATATTTTATTTTTTAAATAAAAAGTTTGTTTCCAGGTTTTCTTGGGAACATATACACCTGTTTAATTTCTTTGGGTCCAGAGAAAATAGTTTAAAAAATTAGCCTAATAGCAGCACATCTCCCTCCAGAAGTTGTAGATGAGAGGACAAAGCTCCTTGTAAATGTATGCATTCCTTCTAAGGCCTGTTTCATTTCATCTTGCAATAGAGTTGCAATATCTTTTTGCCACATTTTCTTATCTATAAAATCATTGTTTCTTTTTTCAAAATATACCATTGTGTGACACAAACTGTACCAAATTTCTTTTTATGGGATGTAATTGGGATATAATGATAAAGGATTAGAATTATTAAATGGATGTTTAACAACAACAAATATTAGAGCTGGTTGGGAATTCTACATCTGAATGGTTGTCCAATGGAAAAATCATTTTCTGTAAAAATGAAATTTTCTACAGGAAAATTTTGATTTTGCCCCAAATTTACAATTTTCCATCAGGAAAACTGAAATATATTTCATTGTCTCAATGTGTCCCAAACTGGAATATTTTTATTTGTGGAAATGAACTAAAATGCTTTATTTCAAGTCACTTCAACTCGGATAAGTATCCTAGCATGTGCACATTTTCATATGGGAGCTGTTGTTCCAGCCCTTATTGCCTCCTATGGGCCAGGCTCCCTAGCCTGATTACATTTTTCATAATGCACCCAGTCATATGACTCCCATGATACAACATGCAGCCCAATCCCAGCCTTGCATAATGGGAGATGTAGTCTTGCCAAGGAGACTGACCCATTGGGCAGGACGGGGGCTGGAACTACAACTCCCTTAAGGAAATGTGCACATCCTAGGGAAATGTAGATTAATATGAAATTACTCAAAATGAAAAATTTTGGGTCATTTCAAACAAACCAAAACATTTCAATTTTGGGAATGTTGAAATATTTTGTTTTGATGAAAAATATCAAAACAAAATATTCTGACATTTCCAAAGTGAATATTTTTTAAATTTCTATTCTGCAGATAATTTCAAAATTTTGACTTTGCCCCAGTTTGGGACAAATACAAAGTTTGTAATGTTGGATTTCCTGCAGGAGAAGAAATTCCATTTTCTGACCAGCTCTAATAAATACCTTAGCTTGTACACAATAAAAAGTTCCGTAGTTTGGAATTTTGTTCCTTTATTTAAAAAAAAAAAAAAAAATCTAAAATGTAAACGTTTTGCTCCTGATTTTAAAAAGCCATTATATTGCAGTATATCTTTGATTGCCTATTTTTTCTAGATGGAACTGATTCCTAGTGAAGACTATGGAAAATCCAAAAGAGTAAAGAGACAGGATATTTTACACTGGCTGAAATCTTAGCCTTCACTGAAGACAATGGCAAAATTCCCATTAAATGCAATGGGGCACAGATGTCACCCACTGTATTTTACATTTGTTTTATTTCTTCACTGTGTATTTGTATTCCCTGGCATCGGAGGACGTGTACACACCTTCTTAGGTATCTGGTCTGTTTTGCAAAATAAGGACTATGGATGAAATCCTGCTCCCACTGACGTTAACGAGAAAACTCTCCTTGACTTCAATATGGGCAGGAATTCACCACTGATCTGCCAGTTGACAGCATGCAAGGGGATTGCTTGCCCACACAGAGCCCCAGCAGTACTGGGGCCTGAAAGATTTCCCAAACAGAAGTAACCTGTGAATTACTGTTCATTTTTGTTCCAACTTGATTTCAACCTCCAACTATACAGGCGGGAAGGTACTCCTTCTGAGAAAGCCAAAAATATATTTTTGGATCGGACAAATTAAGCCCTCTTTTGTTTTGTGCAAGTGTCAAATTTCATAAGAACTTCTTCCTGTTGCCACAAAATAAACAAACAAACAAAAAAATCTTAAAATAGGCAAAAGTTTAATGAAGCTTGTTAAAGACTAGAGGTTGGAATTTCGATGGAAACATTTGTGCTAGGTGTAAAGAATATTCAGATTGGAGAATATTTTATTCCAAAATGTTATATCCTAATTGAGTGCCTATGCCCTGTTCCCTACAGAATAGCTTCTTTGTCAACATTAACCATGACACACTTTTCAATCACTGATAACTTCAGTAATATTCTACCAATTTTTTGTTTTCTAATTGGATTATTGACATGCTCTTCAATGAGGATTATTAAAGATTCCAGCTGCAAAATTCAGCCATTTAAAACTTAAGTATTTGTATGGGAAAAAATATTTTTCTTATCCTCAAAAGCATATGAAAAAAAATGATTCACCTTTGACCAGAGACCAAGGAGAAAAGATATCAATCCAGAAAATAATTTTTTTTCAGAAAATTCTGAGATGTGAAGACAACGATTTATCATCAAAACTGTTCTGCAAACTTCACTATAGAATTTACTACCAAATACTATAATATTTTAAGCACAAGTGCTTGATTAATACATGAATCCTGAACTTTCTGTTTCTAATTGTGAACACTGAATCTTACTAAGATAACGATAAGCTTAGATGAAAGTAGATCTGATCAGTTAATCATGAAAAGAAATTATACATCTTCACATCTCACTAATTAAGGGAAAAATGCAAATTAATATAATGTTTTGCAAACTTGAATGGCAGTAACCAGACTATACACATTGTACAAATACTAAAGACTTTCAGCTTTGAATTGATTTTAGGTGTGTAATCAAGCAATCAGAGTAACAGAAAGCAACAAAAACAACACGAGTCAGAGATCTGGGAAAATGTCAGCTAGTCAGAAAAGTGAAGGCTACGGGAGGCAAAAAATGCAGAAAGTTTCATACCTGATAACATCCCACAGGTTTGAATTTTGTTTAGAATTGCTCAGAAATGTAATTTCTTTTGCTTTAAAGTTTAAATATAAAAAGAACTAAGACTATAATTACTACAGAATAATGTGTGTGTTTTTCTTTCAAGACACACCAGCAAATGGAACATGCCCAGACACCAAAACAAAGATTTAAAGGCATCGATGCTCTGGCAATACTCCAAAAATAACCTAGTTGTGCCAATTAAACCTGTTCTGAAGTTGAGTGGGGGGAATTTTTAAAGGAAATCAGTAAGGTAGTGCTAACAACCTGTGAAATTAAAATTATATGATCACATTTTTGCCATTGTTACTGATAAACAATTCAAATATTGAAATCAACACTTAAAACTTCTAAATGTACAACTATTTTTAATGCTAACTGTGCAATAAATGTCATTTTATGAAGAATGCTCAATGGTAGCTGTTGGCCAACATTTAGTGGGACACTAACTCATGTTAGCTGTGCATTTGCTCATTTTAGTCTCAGTCCTATGGCGAGAACTTCCTCTGTATACTTCATGGCTAACAAAATCTTGTAATGCTTCTTTTCTGATACCCTGTGTAATACCATTTTAACATGCTGGATTGTCACATGACAACATGAGGGACAATTACATTATTTCTAGGGCTGTCAATTAATCGCAGTTAACTCACACGATTAACTCAAAAAATTAATTGCGATTAAAACTGATTGTGATTAAAAAAATTAATCACACTGTTAAATAAAAATTTATTAACTATTTTGGATGTTTTTCTACATTTACATCTATATTGTATTTGTGTTGTAATTGAAATCAAAGTATATATTTTTATTACAAATATTTGCACTGTAAAAATGATAAACAGAAGAAATATTTTTCAGTTCACCTCATACAAGTACTGTAGTGCAATCTCTTTATCATGAAAGTGCAATTTACAAATGTAGATGTTTGTTACATAACTGCACTCAAAACCAAAACAATTGTAAAACTTCAGGGCCTACAAGTCCACTAAGTCCTACTTCTTGTTCAGCCAATCGTTAAGACAAACAAATTTGTTTACAGCTACAGGAGATAATGCTGCCCTCTTCTTATTTACAACGTCACCAGAAAGTGAGAACAGGCATTTGCACTTTTGTAGCCAGCACTGCAAGGTATTTATGTGCCAGATATGCTAAACATTCGTGTGCCCCTACTTGCTTCGGCCACCATTCCAGAGGACGTGCTTCTATGCTGAGGGCGCTCATTTTAAAAAAAAAAAAAAAAAGTGTTAATTAAATTTGTGACTGAACTTCTTGGGGGAGAATTGTATGTCCCCTGTTCTGTTTTAAAAATATTCTGCCATATATTTCATGTTATAGCAGTCTCGGATGATGACCTAGCATGTTCATTTTAAGAACACTTTCACTGCAGATTTGACAAAACGCAAAGAAGGTACCAATGTGAGATTTCTAAAGATATGCTACAGCACTCGACCCAAGGTTTAAGGATCTGAAGTGCCTTCCAAAATCTGAGGGAGACAAGGTGTGGAGCATGCTTTCAGAAATCTTAAGAGGAACACTCCAATGCGGAAACTACAGAACCAAAACCACCAAAACAAAAAGAAAAAAAAATCAACATTCTGCTGGTGGCATCTGACTCAGATAATGGAAATGAACATCCGTCGGTCCACACTGCTTTGGATTGTTATCGAGCAGAACCCGTCATCAGCATGGATGCAAGTCCCCTGGAATGGTGGTTGAAGCATGAAGGGACATGAATCTTTAGTGTATCTGGCACATAAATATCTTGCGATGCTGGCTACAACAGTGCCATGAGAATGCCTGTTCTCACTTATAGGTGACATTGTAAACAAGAAGCGGGCAGCATTATCTCCTGCAAATGTAAACAAACTTGTTTGTCTGAGCGATTGACTGAATAAAAAGTAGGACTGAGTGGACTTTCAGACTCTACAATTTTACATTGTTTTATTTTTGAATGCAGTTTTTTTGTCCATAATTCTACATTTGTAAGTTCAACTTTCATGATAAAGAGATTGCACTACAGTACTTGTATTAGCTGAATTGAAAAATACTTTGTTTTTTACAGTGCAAATTCTTGTAATCAAAAATAAATATAAAGTGAGCATTGTACACTTTGTATTGTATAATAATTGAAATGAATATATTTCAAAAATGTAGAAAACATCCAAAATATTTAAATTGTATTCTATTATCATTTAATAGTGCAATTAATCATGATTCTTTTTTTTAATTGCTTGACAGCCCTAATTATTACCCAATAGGCAGTAGTTAAATGTAAGTAATTGCTCTTTGATATCAAATTCCAAAGGGAAATCTATGAAGAAAAATACTGATTTGCATTATCTTCTTACAGTGCCACCACTTAAAACACAACTGACCCATGCTTTGTTTCATCAAAGATTCTTGTGGCCATCATCTCTTTGAAATATATTTTCAGAGAGCACAACTGGTGGTACATCATATTAAGGATTTTTTTAAAAGAAATATTTAAGCACAGAGGTAAATATGTTCAAAATACAGATTTCCCTGACAGCAGGATTGTCTGGCTATGTAGACTCCCTCCTCAGGCCCTATGCTACCAGCACTCCCAGCTACCTTCGAGACACCACTGACTTCCTCAGGAAACTACAGTCCATCGGTGATCTTCCTGATAACACCATCCTGGCCACTATGGATGTAGAAGCCCTCTACACCAACATTCCACACAAAGATGGACTACAAGCCGTCAATAACACTATCCCTGATAAAGTCACGGCTAACCTGGTGGCTGAACTTTGTCCTTACCCATAACTATTTTACATTTGGGGACAATGTATACCTTCAAAATCAGCGGCACTGCTACGGGTACCCGCATGGCCCCACAGTATGCCAACATTTTTATGGCTGACTTAGAACAACGCTTCCTCAGCTCTAGTCCCCTAACGCCCCTACTCTACTTGCGCTGTATTGATGACATCATCGTCATCTGGACCCATGGAAAAGAAGCCCTTGAGGAATTCCACCATGATTTCAACAATTTCCATCCCACCAACCACCTCAGCCTGGTCCAGTCCACACAAGAGATCCACCTCCTGGACACTACAGTGCTAATAAACGATGGTCACAAACACCACCCTATACCGGAAACCTTCTGACTGCTATTCCTACCTACATGCCTCCAGCTTTCATCCTGACCACACCACAAGATCCATTGTCTACAGCCAAGCTCTGCGATACAACCACATTTGCTCCAACCCCTCAGACAGAGACAAAAACCTACAAGATCTCTATCAAGCATTCTTACAACTAAAATACCCACCTGCGGAAGTGAAGAAACAGATTCATAGAGCCAGAAGAGTTCCCAGAAGTCACCTACTACGGGACAGGCCTAACAAAGAAAATAACAGAATGCCACTAGCCGTCACCTTCAGCCCCCAACTAAAACCCCTCCAACGCATTATTAAGGATCTACAACCTATCCTGAAGGATGACCCAACACTCTCACAAATCTTGGGAGACAGGCCAGTCCTTGCCTACAGACAGTCCCCCAACCTGAAGCGAATATTCACCAGCAACTACATACCGCACAACAGAACCACTAACCCAGGAACCTATCCTTGCAACAAAGCCCGTTGCCAACTGTGCCCACATATCTATTCAGGGGACACCATCACAGGGCCTAATAACATCAGCCACACTATCAAAGGCTCGTTCACCTGCACATCCACCAATGTGATATATGCTATCATGTGCCAGCAATGCCCCTCTGCCATGTACATTGGCCAAACTGGACAGTCTCTACGTAAAAGAATAAATGGACACAAATCAGATGTCAAGAATTATAACATTCAAAAACCAGTTGGAGAACACTTCAATCTCTCTGGTCACTTGATTTCTGATCTCAAAGTGACTATCCTTCAACAAAAAACTTCGAAAACAGACTCCAACGAGAGACTGCTGAATTGGAATTAATTTGCAAATTGGATACAATTAACTTAGGCTTGAATAGAGACTGGGAATGGTTGAGTTATTATAAAAAGTAACCTATTTCCCCTTGTTTATTCCTCTCCCCCCCCCCCCCCCCCACTGTTCCTCAGATGTTCTTGTTAAACCCTGGATTTGTGCTGGAAATGGCCCACCTTGATTATCATACACATTGTAAGGAGAGTGATCACTTTAGATAAGCTATTACCAGCAGGAGAGTAGGGTGGGGGGAGAAAACCTTTTGTAGTGATAAACGCCCATTTTTTCATGGTTTGTGTGTATAAAAACCATCTTCTGTATTTTCCACAGTATGCATCCGATGAAGTGAGCTGTAGCTACGAAAGCTTATGCTCAAATAAATTGGTTAGTCTCTAAGGTGCCACAAGTACTCCTTTTCTTTTTGCGAATACAGACTAACACAGCTGTTACTCTGAAAGATTTCACACAGAAAACTAAGTATTGCTACGGACACACTCTCTCAGAAGGAACAATTCCCAAAGAATAGCTATGAGTGTATTTCACTAGAGGCTTTTTAAAAATGGAGATTTTTCTTCAAAACTCTATTCATAATCCATAAAAATATAGTACTTTTAAAGAAGATGCCTCTTTTCAAGCACCTCTAGAAGGAAAGGTTGGAACTGCTTACAACTGCCATGTTGAAATCACCATTAGGGAGGATTTTGTGGCTCTTTCAGAAACTTAAAATATTTTGTACTTGACTCTGTAGCAGTTTCGTTTTTCAGATGGCACTTCATGTTATTGTCCAGAAATGGTGCAGGAGAGACATGAACTGTCTCTGCCTCTACTCCACCTTAAAATATCCAATATCCAATTTAGCTGTTGCTAAATTGTGTCACTTCTCTCTTCAACAGCTATCTTTTTCCCGCTGCTAAAAATTCCACTAACATAGCTTCCTCCTTCCTGGATCCCTGATTCTCCCCTTGCTTCCCTTTAGGGTATATAACCCATTGATGCAAACATCATCTTCTCCTGCCACTTGGATCATGTCCCAAGTTCATGTCTCCTTTCACATCATATTCAGAAGCCTCATTCTCAGCATTCTGGATCTCCACTTCTCTTTATGACTGCTCTTCTTTCCTCCTCTTCACCTTCCTCTGTCCTACTCTGTAAACTCCACTTCCTAAATGACTTGATTTCATTCGCAACTGCACAGTTTTCCATGTCCCTCTATATGCCTGGAAGAGTCTTCATCCTCTTGTAACTATACATTCTTCCTCCTCCCCTTTAAATATCTCCCCAAAATTTGCCTTTTCCAGCTTGTTTTCCATTACTGCTTCCTGCGATGCTCCCTGTGCTATGCTGTACACTTGCTGCTATCCACTTGCTGGTATACACCTGCACCTGACTATGCTATTTTATGCATAAATATGTACTAATATATAAAATAAACCATTATAGTTAAAAATATTGTCCTGTGTCCTACCCACATCAGAAATAAAGCAATCATAAAAAAGAATGTGAAAATACTGACATTGTTTTCTGTAATGATGCAAAATCATATTTAAAATTTTTTTTATCTGCAAATCAAAGTTCAATAACTTCCTGGCAAGAATTATTCTTACTGGTAAAATGACATCTAGAAATTTGTGAAATGAGAATTTGTGTGATCTCTCAGATCTTTAACTACAGTCTCTAGAGGGCAGCAGAATGTCATTTAGGTCAATGTCTCCCAACCTTTCCAGATTACTGTACCCCTTTCAGGAGTCTGATTTGTCCTGCATACCCCCAAGTTTCATCTCACTTAAAAATTACTTGCTTACAAAATCAGACATAAAAATACAAAAACGTTACGGTACACTATTACTGAAAAATTGCTTACTTTCTCTTTTTTACTATATAATTATAAAATAAATCAACTGGAAATATAATTTTTGTACTTATAGTTCAGTATATAGTATGTAGAGCAGTAGAAACAAATCGTTGTCTGTATGAAATTTTAATTTGTACTGACTTTGCTAGTGCTTTTAATGTAGCCTGTTGTAAAACTAGGCAAGTATCTAGATGAGCTGATGTACCCCCTGGAAGATCTCTGCGTACCTCCAGAGGTACATATATCCCTGCTTAAGAACCACTGATTTAGGTTACTTATGGTCAGTCATCACTTTGTCTGCAATGACAGTTTGAGAGTGGAATTACAAAATGCACCAAAAGAGACAACATGGGTGAGGTAATACCTTTTATTGGAGCAACTTCTGTTGGTGAAAGAGACAAGCTTTCTAACTTTACAGAGTCTTATTCAGGTCTGGGAAAGGTACTCAGAAGATCATAATTAAATACAAGGTGGAACACATTGTTTAGCACAAGTAGTTAACACATATTTGTAAGAAACCGTTCAATGTGAAGTGGCCTGTTACACCTCTACAGTAATAGGACAAAATAAAAGACATTACCTCACTCACCTTGTCTCTGTAATTTTTGGGACCAACACAGCTACTACACTGCAAAATGCACTAAGAAGCTTTTCTTTTACCTGCTGCACCACATACATAATACAAGTGTGATAATCAGAGAAAACATTGGAACAGAGCTGGTCATATGAGTGGATTTTTCTTTTCTGATCTGTGGTTACAATTCCAATTTAATAGGCTGTAAAAATGGAAGAATCTGAACTTTCTTTATTGGAAGATGCAATATGTTAAAGATGTGAATAATTTCAATTATTAAGATATATTCATTTTGTGAATTAAAGCTAAAGTTGGTTTTCCAAAGATTCCATCCTTTAAGAGGCTACCCTGATTTTCTCAGACCTCTTTCTTCAATCCTCAGAAGCCTGCAGGATTAAGCTCTAACCAACTATTTGGGCCCAATCCTGCATTACTTGTGTACCCTGAAGTCGATGCAAGGTCAGGCTTTTCAGTAGCAGAGGATCTAATTGTTGTTGCTTAAAGTTAGCAAAAATGAACATACTGTAAAAATATTTTAATATTTCTATTCAATATATTGTTTTTGGAATGCTTAATCTTAATATGACAAATCCACCAAACAGCTCTATCATATCCTATTTTTTTCAGCTTTGACAATGCTCTTGTACTCACAGTGCTGCAGCCTGTAAATAACGTTATATCACTCTTCAAATCAATGTTATACTGAAAAAATAATTATAGTTAAAACCCACCTCATAATCTACTCTGAGAACAGCAAGTGCATCACATAGCTGCTGTTGGTAGCTTTGTCGAATTTTGACTTCTTTCTGCAATTCAAATTTTTAATGGGTTACTGAAACAATTATAATGGACTTTAAGAAAAACATTAATTCTTATTGTTTTTCCACTGAACAAAAACCAAAATGTTGTCCAAATCCTCTGTTCTGGAAAAAAAGTTAATGAGGCAGTGCCACCAAAAACTTTTCTGTCCCTTTGTTGTTTATATCACTGGTATATAAGGATCTCTCATTTCCACATTTGGCTAAATAATTGTACTGTATACACTTCTATATAAATGGGTTCCATGCTGTTGAAAAGAAACGACGACTACTAAATCTTTCCAAAGGAAATACTCGAAATGCAACCAATATATTTAAAAATATGTACATATGTACAAGGACTGTACATCTGAAAATGTTTAAAAAGGGAACTCCATAAATTTCTCAATTTAAAATATGTTTTATTATTTATTGTTCATACTGATATCTTGGAAGCTTGAAACTAAACCCCTTTCCTTTACTGTCGTCTTCCCACTCATAAGCATTCACTGGACAGTTACTGTACGGTTCTCCATGAGCACTAGGACATTGGCAATTAGTTTGGTTTGTTAACAAAAAGAGTGTTAAAGCATTTATTTTGGAAGATAATACATACATAAAGAACTGCCTGGACTTTATAAACACATAAGAAAAGAGGTAGGTTAAATCTTAGACCTATCACCTTTTAATTTAAAGTTCTCACTATTCTAGCATGTTTGTTACTAAAGGTTAAGATGTTTTTGTAAACATTTTTACAAATGTTTATATGTAGATGTTTTCCATATAACTACCCACTACTTTTTAAAATGCAAATCTTTGGAAATTCACATTCATATTAATCAACATATTTGTGGATTAATTTTATTTTATACTATTGCATATCAATAATCTGCCCAAATAAGGACGGTAGATGAATGAGAAATTGACATTTTAAATAGGTTACTCTGTACCTGTTTATGAAAAGCTTCAATGTCTCTCAGTCTGTCATTTATCTGTCTACAGAGATTTGAAGCTTGCTCTTGTATTTTTTCCTCATACTGTGCTTGAAGGACATTTTTATAGATCATAAAATCTTGCTGGATGGAGTCAGTGAACTAAAAATGTAAAGACTGATATTACATATACACTATAAAGGACATTTTTTCTATATAATCTTCCCTGCTGATACAAAATAAACTAATCAGAAAGTATTTGTGCTTTAATGATTCTGTTTATGTAAGACATTGGATGAGTGGCAATTTTGTTGACTGAAATACCTTGGCATCCTTCTAAACAGAGGATTACAAAATACTCTATCAGAAAACTTACTGACAAAAACCAAACAACTTAGTTACATAAAGCAAACTGTAATTGTCTCTGTAGGGTAAAACACAAATTATAAACAGTTATGAAAACAAATTATGTATTGTATTCTCAATGTCACCACTGACAATCTCGGTCACATGCTTTATCTTGAATATGATCATTGCATCACATGATCATTACTGTGGGATGTTAAAAAGTGAAGACTGGATTCAACAATACTGCAAGCACCTCATGGTATGGAAGAATCAGATTCATAATAGTGAAGTTATACGTCTGCCGCTTTGGGTGGAATTAGGCGTGCTCTGAGAACGCCTACTGGCAAGATAGGCAGGGCAATGCCTACCTTCACCTGTTAGAGGATAGCACTGAGGGTTAGAAATGACAGGTATCTGGGAGCATGTCCTGGAGCAGAAACGTAGGCTCCTGGGACTTTTACAGAAAAAAAAAGTTAGGCACTCAGGAATTTTAGGCACCTCCAGAGTCAGAGAGCAGCTGAACAGGGGTTTTAAGGATCTCAGAGGCACTTAAATTTTGGACTTAGGCACCTAAGTGAGAAATGCAAGTCTTTTTGTGGATCTGGGCCCTAATGATAATCATATATCCTACCTATACTAGTATAACTGCAGATACAACATTATTAACATTTATTTTGTCATAGTGCCTAAAAGTCACAGCCAGGCTGGGTCCTATAGCGGTAGGTAGGCACAACATATTAAACAACAGCTCCTGCCTCAAATTGCTTCCAGTCTAAAAGACAAGCTATAATAGGGAATGAAACAATGAGAAGGCCACAATAGGTGGTGGGGGAGACAGGGTAACAAATATAATAAGGTGTATGCCATTTTTAGCCATTTCATAGCTGTGGTCCAAACTTGCCACTGCTTAGCCATATTAGGTTGTAATTTTCTGCATGCCCTATGGCAGAGATGAGTTTTGAGGAGGAATTTAGAGGATAGGAAGGATAAGACTAAATTGTCAACTGTTTTGAAAGTAAGGACAAGAAATTAGCATTATGGATCCAATGAAAAGGAATTAAAGGGCGTTGGGGGATGATACAGTCAGAGCAATGAGCCAAGTTGATCTTAGTGATTGCATTTTGAATGGACTTGAGAGGGCTGAGGTTGTAGACTTAGAGGCCAGAGAGGAGAAGATTGCAGTAGTCAAGGTGCTAAATGATCAGCGCTTGGGAAAGAATTTTGTTAGTACAGGCAGGAAGAAAAGTCAGATCTTATACATACTGTGCAAGAAGAAGCTGTAAGATGTAGAAGTGGCCTGGATGTGTGTGGGAGGAGTGGTGGAGGTGAAAGCTCACTGTCAATGGTGGGGCAGAGGGATAGAAGTGGGATTAAGAGTAGCTACCGAGACTCTGTGGGGGATGGGAGTGGACAGCGAGTTCCAGGCAGGGAAGGGGGTCCCAGCTGTTCCTTCCTGCTCTCCAGCCCAATCCTAGGCACTGAGGTGGCCACTTCAACCCCTCCAGGTCCCACTCTCACACCGACCCCTTCACACATGCATGTTTTTTACCCCTTCAATATTTCCACTGCAGAAGCACTAGCTCCCACTCCCCCTCCCATTTCTGCCCCCCTACTGTATGGATCAAAGGAAAAGGCCTGAGTCAAAGCAAAAGCCAATAAATTAATGGCTTGAACAACAGGGAATATAGTGGTGTTGTCTAATGTGATAGAGAAAGGAGTGAGTGGAGAGGGCTCTGGAGGAAAGATCAGGAGCTCAGTTTTGGCCATGTTATGTTTCATTCGATAGCTGGACACACACTAGGAGATGTCAGAAAGACAGGCTAAGAGTTTAGTTTGGATGAAAGGAGATAAATTCGGAGTAGGGAGTTGTATTTGTGAGTCATTAACATGAAGATGGTAGTCAAAGCCCAGCTGGTAGCTGAGGTCACACAAACAGAGTGAAAGGAAGAGGGGGCCAAGAATGGAGTCCTAAGGGGCTTGAACAGAAAGAAAGAGAGGAAAGGAAAGAAGGAAGTTCCACTAAATGAGACTCTCAAGGAATGTCCAAAATTTGGGAGAATTAAGAGAGAAGAGAGTCACAAAAGCCCAAGGATGACAGCGAGTAATTAATGTGAACCTCCTTTGAAAATGAGCACTCAGGTATCAAATCATTTGTATTTAAAACAGTGTAACAGAACTTCTACGCTCCTTGATAATTGTCCTGTTCTGTTCATCCCCCTGAAGCACCTGGCACCAGCCACTGTCAAAAGACAGGATAATGGGCTAGATGGATCATTGATCTGACCCAATATGGCCATTCTTATGTTCTTACATTTTAAGCACTGTAAGAAGGCATGATTGTGATAATTCAGTTGACTGACTAAAGAACACTACTACTTGATAAGAAAATTTAACATTTTGAATGACAGAAGAACCCAGTGAAGAATCAGGAGAATAAGAGGGTTACAACTAAAGGTTGTGGCAGTGGTATTATAAAGACACTCACATACTATGCACCTTAGTGTTCATGTAAGATAGAAATTGTTGATTTCAATCAAACATGAACAGACTTGATCAAAATAAGAGCAAAGCACTGTTTAATAATTATATAAAATCATTTTAAAAAACTTACCGAGCTATTTGGTGCAATAGTCTGCAGCAATAATCACAGCAGGTTAATGCACTATATTATAAATAAGGCTATGTTTTAGTCATGGGTATTATTAGTGAAAGTCATAAACAGTTCATGGGCAGTAAACAAAAATTCATGGCCCATGACCTGTCTATGACTTGTACTATATACCCCTGACTAAAACTTGGGTGTTCTGGGGGCGGGAGTGCCCCAGGTGCTCTGGGTGGGGGGTGGGCGGCAGTGGGCAGCCTGAGACCCGCGCGGCTGTTGGGGGGGGGGAAGGGGGGAGAGGCAGCAGCACATGGCCCGGTCTGCTGCTAGGGGGCCGGGCGGTGGGGCACAGCCCAGGACCCCAGCTGCTGCTTGCGGGGAGGAAGGACATGGCAGCCAGAGACCCCCACTGCTGCTGCTGGGGGGTTGTGTGCACACAATGGTCTGAGACTGACCCAGCAGCCTCAGGGTGGCTGGACCCCAGGCCAACTGCACCTGCCACTGCAGAAGTCACGGAGGTCCCGGAAAGTCACAGAATCCATGACTTCCATGACAGACTCGCAGCCTTAATTATAAAGTATCTCCTTCCCTCAGTTTTCCATTTGTAGCATTTTAAAGGAATGAAAAATGTAAAAAATAAATAGTGATATCTCATACTATTTTGTAATATGGGTTTGTTAGACATGAATTTGTTAGAGACGGGCTTGTTTTAATCCAATAGTAAACGTTTTTATCCAAATTTTTTATTTTTAAGCCTCTCAGTGCTTCTACCAAAATCAGAGCAGCAAAGTGAAAGAAGACTTTAGTTACAACCAACCTTTCGCTACCCAGTTGATTTGAATATTACATTCCTATTTAATTCGTCACATAATTGTTTTATACATAATCTTTTTAAAGTAAGGGTATTACACAAGCTACTTGTTGGCATATACATACATAGCCAATTCACAGCTAATATTAATGGAGCTGGGCCTATTTATTCCAATGCTAAACTTCTCTTCTAGAGTCCTGGGCGTTAATATAAAAGGTTTACCATTTAAGTCTAAAAGTCTTCACTTATGTTCATTCTCTGCTCACCATGTTTAAACTTTTTCCTTTTTTATATGCTTGATCAATCTTCTCATGGATATAATATGTACTCTGATAAGGGTAAACAAACTGTCTAGACTTTTATTCAGCTATTCCTATTTAATATAAATGTGAGTTATTGGCATATTTTAATGGAAAACTGAGATTTATGTAAGCTTAAATGAAACCACCGTAACAGGACCAAAAAAAAGTTAGATTAGGCCTCCACCCCTCAACAACATAAAAGGTAAAGATGACTTTGACAGAAGATCTGTCCTACAACATGGTGAAGAATATCCTGAGACATATCCAAGAAGCTCTCTTACCTGTACTAGGGCTTGTGTAGTAGTAGTCAGCTCCTTTAGTTCTACTATTTCTTTGATATCTGTTTGAGTGGCATGATCTGTGATAAAATAGCCTACTTTTAAGTCATCTGAAATGGAAGGCCTACAAAAAAATCAAAGTTTTTTTCCATTTAAGAAAGATTACTAAATTAAGTAGTCAGTTAAGGCAATTTAACTTTAAGAACTGAAATTCAAAACAGTAGCGATCCTCCAAAGCACATACTTCTTATTGTTTTACTTACCTATCTAAGATAACAATTGGGTATCATTTGGGAGAATGGAGTAAGAAGTGTACTTACAATCTGTTTTCCCTTGTAATGTTTGTTTCATAAAGAAAAGTGTTTTTGATTAGATATCCAGACAAAAACTTCAGAACAAACAATGTTATTTTAAACGCTATAGGAAGAGAATGCAGAGAGGAAAGAATGTATTTTAGGACCATTCTTCTATACACAACACTAATAATTTTTCATACAGTTTAGGAGATCATACTTAATTTTAGAGTTGTGTGGGAACTAGATTTTCTGTTTCCGGGAAAATCATTTTTCTATTTTGGGACAAAACAAAAATTTTGAAATTTCCCACAAATCAAAATTCTGAAAAAAAAATTCATTTCAGGTCAAAGTGTTTTGTTGAGATGTTTTATTCCAATTCTGGCATTTTAAATCTTATTTAGAATATTTAAAAAAATCTCAAACTTGTTTTGAAACAAAATATCTAAATATTCTGTTCTGAAAATGTCAAAATATGTTTCAACATTATTGGGACAACAGGCTAGGACAAATTCTGTTGTCAAGCATCCCGAGAAAGCCAAAAACAGTTTAGCCAAGTGAAATGTAATTGCTGCCTTGTTCGCAACCTGCCAACCTACACTTCAAAATATTCTTGGATGCACTGACTGATTCCTATGTCCAACCTGAGGATGAACCAACAATTTCCTTGTAAATGTCACTGAACGACGTAAGTAGATTATACTTGCCTGCCTCAACTGCTTTGCTAAATCCCTCCCCTGGTGCCATTTAGCCAGTTGAGCCTCAAAATACTCCTCAGGAACAGTGCATGTGGCTAATTATGCTAGGGAAAAAACTAATTATATTCTTGAGGGACAATCAAATTGAACATCCAGGTTAGTCTTGGACAAGTCACTTTAAAGACATTAAGGGGCTGAGGAAGGAAGATTTGCTAGCCTGAGTACAAAGAATCTGTCGGTTAAAACTCTAAGGGAGAGGACCAAGTCTACTCATGTTTACGCAATACCTAACAGAAAGTGGTTTGGATTGAACCTTTTCTCTCTCCTTCATAAAGGGAAATAGAAAAACATTCTTCCAGAAAGTGTTCCAAATGAGATCCTCTTTACAATGCTATGATTACAAATGTCAGCTTGTCAGGCACTTTGACCCACCAACCATAACGTGCCAAGGTCATGTCTAGTACTATTAATATGTTCAACAGACAAACTCTAGGGCTAATCCCAGTTCTGCCCCGGACTCATTATTTGGCCTCTGACAACTCATATCTCTGTCTCATATTCCCCATGGGACTGAGAGTCAAGAATTCTAGTTCTAATCCTGACTTTGCCGCTGACTTCCCCAAGACAAGACACTTAACCCTTCTGGGTCTCATTTTCCACAGTTTAGAAAATGACTACTCATTGTCATCTTAATAAAATTCTATGATTAGAAGAAAATGCCAAGTTTGGACTAGTAAGCTCTAGCTAGAAATGTAGCAAGTCCTTTGTCTGATAGACTGTTGAAGAAACTTCTGTTCTTCAACAATTTCCATGAGAGATAATGGAAAACAGACAGAGTTATATATAGTCAAGTAGTCCACAGGAGTCAGGAAAATCCCAGAGGACAGAAGCTGAAAAGCAAAAGCTATGATCAAGAGTCTACCACAAAACTCTGTATAAGATATCCAGTTTTATGATGTGACAATATTTTTAGTTTTAAATTGATTAGGTTTAGCTACCTATCCCTTAATTGGAAAGGTGCTTAAGATGATCAGTGTAGATTAGAGAAAAGGCTATGTTCAAATTACCTAATTCATAAAGAAAGAGCCTCAGAACAGGTTTGAAAGCATTCAGAGAGAACCGTTTTGTGACCCTTAAAACATTCTGTTTACAGGCACAGAACACAATAACCTTGAAGTATTAAAGTGACACAAAAATGAATGATGTGAATAATTGAATTTTATTTTATTTTATTACCCCTTTTTTGCTTTCTGGCATTTTTCTTATAATTCCAATAAACCTAGATACATAAACAGATTCTCAGTGACATACTCATCCCCTCATCTAGAATTTAGAGTAACAGATTTGTCACTAGCCCTGGTCAATATATAAACAAGGATATTAGTGGTTAAACATCAGTTTTATATTTGAAAGACTGCACCAAACTCATCAGCAGAATGCCCACTAGCATCTTAATGGGGTTCAGAATCAGGACTAAAGCATGGTGAAAGAGTACCATGCACACTACTCCCACGTGCACCACTGCTCAGGTGGCTGGATGCATATTATAGGATTTTTGTCTCCTAAAAACAAACTATTATTTTAGCCACTACTGGAGGCAGATGACAATACTCAGCTTCCTACTGAATCACTGGGCAACACTTCCTATCACACATGTTCTTTAACTGTTGCTGAGTCAGATCCTACTTATCTTTTGACATTTAAAAGGATCATAACATAAGGATGGGGATAGTGGAGGGTTAAAATGTTCATTTTCTTTGAGGAAAAAAAGATATTGTATTTATCTCACACACAGGTCTTTAGTCATACCAAAATAATGCTACATTGAGGAACATTGCACAACAGATGTCAAGCAATAGTAGGCACAACTCCTTGTAATCTTTAAAATCTTACACAAATATAAATAAAGCATTTTGAAACAAAGTTGTAAGAATAAGGTCATGTACTGCCAAGGACTGATTTAAAAGCTATTTTCGGATTATTAACAGTACATAGGGGCGATTTAATATAATTTAATCTTCCGCTGTCATTTTAGAAGAATGGGTCCATGAGGGTGAATTGGTATTGCTTACAAATAGCTAGTTGGTATTTTTAATTTGAAAGGATTTCTCACAACGACCGACAGCAGATGTACAATCCTCTGGCTTGAAACTCCCACGAAACAAGTTAGTGCATACCCTGAAGGGGCTCTTCAAAAAGGCCTTTGGAAAGAGGAGCATTAAAAAAAACAACCACCACCAAGCAGTTCTTGTGTTATAAAAAAACCTTTAATGCTAATTCTCAGAGTTTCACAACTGTTTTTTAAGCATAGACAGTAAAAATATTGCTAGTGTCAAGGTGCCCTACGTCCTCTACCCAGTTGGAGGGAGTAAGACTAGGTACAGCAAAGCACCAGTTCCACCAAACAAGGTACCAGCTCATGCTGTTCCCACCACAATGAAGAGCCAGATGTTCTCCTCCTGTATCCCTGGCATTCGTTGGTCCCCAAGTCCTCTCCACTCACTCACCAGCTCCCCCGCCTCCCTCAGCTGCCCTGCCACCTCCTCCCCTCCCAGCTCCCCCGCCTCCCTCAGCTGCCCCCCAGCTCCTCCCCGCCCAGCTCCCCCGCCTCCCTCAGCTGCCCCCCAGCTCCTCCCCGCCCAGCTCCCCCGCCAACCTCAGCTGCCCCCCAGCTCCTCCCCGCCCAGCTCCCCCGCCAACCTCAGCTGCCCCCCAGCTCCTCCCCGCCCAGCTCCCCCGCCAACCTCAGCTGCCCCCCAGCTCCTCCCCGCCCAGCTCCCCCGCCAACCTCAGCTGCCCCCCAGCTCCTCCCCGCCCAGCTCCCCCGCCAACCTCAGCTGCCCCCCAGCTCCTCCCCGCCCAGCTCCCCCGCCAACCTCAGCTGCCCCCCAGCTCCTCCCCGCCCAGCTCCCCCGCCAACCTCAGCTGCCCCCCAGCTCCTCCCCGCCCAACTCCCCCGCCTCCCTCAGCTGCCCCCCAGCTCCCCCTTCTACCTCGGCTCCTCCCACTCAAGCTCCCCCGCCTCCCTCAGCTGCCCCCCCCAGCTCCTCCCCGCCCAGCTCCCCGGCCTCCCTCAGCTGCCCCCCAGCTCCTCCCCGCCCAACTCCCCCGCCTCCCTCAGCTGCCCCCCAGCTCCTCCCCGCCCAGCTCCCCCGCCAACCTCAGCTGCCCCCCAGCTCCTCCCCGCCCAGCTCCCCCGCCAACCTCAGCTGCCCCCCAGCTCCTCCCCGCCCAGCTCCCCCGCCAACCTCAGCTGCCCCCCAGCTCCTCCCCGCCCAGCTCCCCCGCCAACCTCAGCTGCCCCCCAGGTCCTCCCCGCCCAGCTCCCCCGCCAACCTCAGCTGCCCCCCAGCTCCTCCCCGCCCAGCTCCCCCGCCAACCTCAGCTGCCCCCCAGGTCCTCCCCTCCCAGCTCCCCCGCCAACCTCAGCTGCCCCCCAGCTCCCCCTTCTACCTCGGCTCCTCCCACTCAAGCTCCCCCGCCTCCCTCAGCTGCCCCCCCCCAGCTCCTCCTCGGCTCCTCCCCCTCCAGCTCCGCGTGTTCACCCCACCGAGGTGCCAGCCCCGCCCCGGAATTCTCTTACCGGCAGTCGGCCTCCAGCTCCTCCAGGCAACAGGGCAGCGCCAGGAGCTCTAGGATGTGCGGAGACAGGCTGAGCTTCCGCCCGGCCGAGATGCTGCTCATGGCTGGGCGCGGAGGCTCCGGCCGCGTCTCCGCTAGAGGGTCCGGGAGCGCCGCAAGAAAGGAGCCAAGCGTCCGATACCATGGCAACTAGCGCCCCGCCTCACCTCCCGGACACATTATTAATTGGAGGACAGAGAAGTGACGCCACTTCCGGTGACAAATGGGGAAGAGTGGAGAAGGGGCTTCTGAAGAAGTCAGGCTGTGAGCTGCGGTGACGCAATCTATGGAAGCCGCCTTCTAGCTACTAAATTCCCGCACTTCACCCCACATAGTTACTCCTCCACCCCTCTCCGGGACACTCGCAATAACCCCCACCCCACACACGTCCACCAGCCCTCCCATTTAACCTGAGTGACATCAGGCCACGCAGGACACCTGCCAACATATTTCCACACCAACCATATTTCAGCTCCTTCTCCTGCAGTGACACCACTCCCATCTATCTGCCTCCACTTTCCAGTGACCTCTTCATACCTGCCAGCCCTCCCTCCGAGGAGCACTCCACCCATCTAACCTCCCTCTACTAGTGCCAACCCTACAACTAACTACAGCTCTGCCTCCCACCAACTTTGCTACCTATCCTCCTTTCACCCTGTGATACCCACCAGTCTAGGAAGTTCTAGGAAGAGTTGCCTTCTTTCCTTCAAGAGCAGGAAATTGGTAATTGCTGTAATTGGTAATGGGGTGCGGCAACAAAGCATCAAATAAAAGAGAAAAATTTGACATAATTGTGCTTGTGATGTGTGGGTATGTGGTTTTTTTGAGGGGTTTGGTTTTAAATCAGTTTTCTTAATCCTATATTTAGTTTGGTTGCCAACTTCATTAAGGAATTTAGTGTACTAATAAGTATGTAACATAAGTGCTTCAAATATGTGTCAATATGGATTCTACTGTAGGTGTGCATGTACCTAATGCACACAAGCTCAGAATGTTTTGAATACTAGCGTCTGGCAGAGCTGTGCATAAAGGGTGGCGTGGTCTTGACCCTCCCTCAGTTCCTACTTATCACCTGTGACAGGGAGATGGAATCTGGACTGTGTCTGACCTGTTCCTGAACTTCAGATCTCTGTTTTGTTGAAGAAACCATCTTTAATTCTTTGCATTAAATACTTTTATTAGACTTTTAGACATTCCCCCTCCCCCAACAAAAAAACCAAGCGGGATGAGACTGTTTGGACCAACTGCTAACTATGGTGAACTTGAACCCCACTGGGTGTAAATCCTGTCCTTTTTTTGATGCCTAAATGCCCTGAATAGATGGACACTGCAGATGCCTGGTCTGTGTCAGGGAGGGTCACATCCTCAACTAGTGTTCCTTCTGCCACTCATTCTCTTCCTGCATCAAAAATCCCAAGATTTGAGGCTCAAGATGCATCTCTTGGAGCAATCCATGAACGTAGCATCCGATCTAAGAGCAGAGATACTCTCCCTCCCAGAACCAATAAGACTGTCTTCGTCAAGTGCCCCAACTACTGGGCACTGCACCTCAGTTTGAGCAGGGAGAAGAAGCCAAAAAGGCACCTAGACTATTGGGACCAGAACCAATATCCCTGATGCTGATCACGCCAACCTCGGAACACACAAAGAAGGGCACTCCCACACCAAGCACAAACACAGCATGGAACAGTCAGTGCAACCATCCTGCAGAGAGGACTCAAAGCTCAGAGAGAAGCCCCTGAAGTCCTCAGCATTGAAAAGGAATAGCGCCAAGGCACCAGCAGCAAAAAAGACCCAAGAGATGGTTGCACCAGTCCAGACATCAACACCAAGATTTATGCCAGTATCAACCCTAGAACTGGAACACTTCCCAGCATAGGTACCCACTTTCTAACGTGCCCGGTGGGTGCTCCCACCAAACTCTGCCCCAGACCCTGCCCCCACTACACCCCTTATCCCAAGGCACCACCCCCACTCTGCCTCTTCCCACACCCACCCTACCACTTCCTGCCTCGTTCCAACCCCCCCCGAGCACGCCCCACCCTCGCTGCTCCCCCTACCACCCAGTGCCTCCTGCATGGGGTGGAACAGCTGATCACGGCAGGCGGGAGGCACTGGAGAGGAAGGGAAGGTGCTGATAGGGGGGCTGCCAGTGGGTACTAAGCATCCACCATTTTTTCCATGGGTTCCCCAGCCCTGAAGCACCCATGGACTCGGCGCCTGTGCTTCCCAGTACTGAGATATGTCTTCAGGGAGCCCCCCTTACCTCTTCTCTTGGCACTGTAATACTCGCAGTGGTGGTGCCAGAGCATAAGTACTAACCTAAGGGCAGACTATTAAAAAAAACCAGGGCACAAACCCCAAATTGGTTGTGAGTTCTTAGATTTCACTAACCAACTGCATCAAGTGCAAACTCCTCAGGTATATTAAAAGCCTTAAACAGAGTCACAGACGAAGTCCCCTTGGATACTCCACTCTGTTTTGCCACCCAGGTGAGTTCATCTCTGTGATAGGTGGCCTTCAAGACCAATAATCACAGCAATGTTCAGGTTACTTTTAGTCGTGAAGGATCAGTCAATTGCTCCTTCGATCTCACACCAAGAGACACTGCTTGTTGCAAATCCTATAATAAACTTTATGAAGATTTACTAAAAGGGAAAGGAAACTAGATAGTTATTTACAGGGTTAAAGCAAGCAACAACAAAAAAGACATGAATGAGTTGCAGTTTTAGGTTTTAATAGGTAATAGAGGCATCTATAATCAGCAAGCTCTATTTGTCCTTTAGGGTTAACCCAAACTAAGCAGCAGACGATCTCTTGCTTATACCCAGGAAACACCTTACCTCTCCAGAATCCCAGCAACATAGAAAGCCTTAGTTTCTTTTGTTTGGGGTTTGCATCCCCCTCCTGCCATGTGCTCTCAGATGATGGGAGAAGTCCATTTGCATGACTCCTCTTTCCTGGGGAGTAGGAAAAAACCCAGAGTTTTTAGTCTTTTTGTTGATGATTCCTCAATCCAGATATAGGGAGTTTTCAGCTGTAAGATCCAACCCTAGCCTGTCTGATATCAATGGGACACCTTTTACAGGAGCGGCATAACAATTTTTGTAGAAGAGCAGCTCGTCACATGTCCCTCTCCTGTATGGCGAATCATACAGTCCCAGAAGCTCACACTACACTCACTCAAATACTACATTATAGTTGTAATGTAAATACAGATGGAATACAAATATTACAAGAAAGATTAATGCATGCAGCAACTCAAAACAGACATTTTCTTATCATTCTAATACCTGTCCTATCAATATTAATCCACAAGTGATCCAGACAGATTTCAGCTATGTATCTGTCAATGTTCATTTGAGACATTGAGACCTTGGCATGAGCTGGCACCTGCTCTGCCAGCATCACAAGCTCCACCAACATCAGCACCAGAACCCCATCCATTACTACCACCTTTTTCAGACAGCTATTTCTTCTCCCCTGCTTTGAGCAGGGAACCATTGCTCGGGACACAAGAAGAGTACCGCAGGGATATTTCAGGGGCTTCTGGTATCAAGCTCCAATACAGGACTGGCAATGGATGAGCCTCCCATAGTCTGGCCACTACCAATACAACCTGTTGCCATGGCTGTACTGGCCTTAAGGAACCCACCTTCCCACAGATTCTGGGCCACTTCCCATGTCTTGGGAGAAAGGAGGAAATCTCTCTCACTGCCAGCATCACTGGCTAGAGTGCCATCACCAGAACCAAAGGGACCTCCTTGGGAGGTGACAGAGGTAGCTTAGGAGACACCCAGCTACCTTCCCTGCCTAAAAAAAAATCCTCCTCCTCCCCATATGAAGCAGTCATAGTGGCCCTGACAATGGTTGTAGGTGACTTCTGAGCTTCCCAGAAGTTGCTCTCAATGTAGCAGACACATGAGACATCGAAACAATGCTGATCCAAGAGGATGCCCATAAATTGTTCAACCTCCTCAGCTCGTCTGCACTCACAAGAATTGTCCTTCCAATCAATAATGACATTCTTGACCCAGCAAAGGGTCTGTGGACTAAGCCAGCCTCACTCCCTACAATTTTGAAACTAGTAGAAAAGCACTATCAGATCCCACCAAAGGGCTTCAAGCTCTTGTATGTGTACGCAACTCTGGGGTCACTCATTTCTGCAGTCTAAAGAACACCAGTTCTACTAGGGGACTCTGAAAGACAATGACCCCAAGAAGTTGAATACAATAGGCTTTATTGCCCAAAGATAAACAATTAAGTGCTGTTAAGAAAGTACAAATTCCTGATCTGGGTGAGAGTAACCCTTTCCTCTCTCAGCTTCTGGTCCTTGCAGCAGCTCAGACCTGGGCTCTAGCCTGAGTCTGAATGTCTGCACTGCAATTTTATAGCCCCACAGCTCAAGCCCAAGTCAGCTGGCACAGGGTAGCCACAGGCGTTTTATTCCAATGTTGGCATACCCTGTGTAGGATAGATATGAATGTAACCCCCAAGGAGATTACCTAGATTCCTGGGGCTCTGTCTGCTGACAGTTTAGGGAGAGGCACACTGTCCCTGGTAGGGAGGGGGAGCTAAGGCAGACTCAGAGTCTGCCCGGCAACCAATAGGGAGTGAGATGCCCTTCCCAGGGAGCTCAGGAAAGGGGAGAAGCCATTTTTTGAGACAGTCTGGAGCCAGCCAGGGCAAGGGCAGGATTTGCTGTGTGGGAAGTTGGTGAGTCCCACGCCTGCAGGCAGGGTTCCCCCTGAGAACTGGCCTCTAGGGACCTGAAAGCAAGATCCCTCAGCTGAGCTTTTCCCTCTCCACTGATGGCTCCCAGTTTGTACAGTTTTTCTGGGAAACTTCCCCAGCCAGGGTGCGTTAGCCCTCCAGCTCCCTAGGTGAGACCAGTCAGCACATGGTCAGCTCTACTCTGGCTGCTAGTCCAGGGTTGCTACCTGCTGTGAGTGTGTCTGGACGCTGGGGTAGGAGACTACAGTTTGGATTTTAGTATAA
Organism: Chelonia mydas; assembly: GCF_015237465.2. Taxonomy (NCBI): domain Eukaryota; kingdom Metazoa; phylum Chordata; order Testudines; family Cheloniidae; genus Chelonia; species Chelonia mydas. Next base: position 226,764,705 of record NC_057850.1, read on the forward strand.
GTATGTAATCTGCACCTTGAGCCCTGCACCCTTTGTGGTAAGGGGAAATCCTGGGACCAGAAGCAGCCTGACTCCTGCCTGAAGAGGATCCCTGCCAGCAGAGATCAGCCCCTCTGCAGTGACTGAGGAGTCCAGAGTCATCTCTGAAGCTGAGGATCATTCATGGAGTTTGTGAGTGCACCATCTTTTAGTCAGTCAGGGAATTTGTTTTGGGGACCCCCTACTCCCTGAACTGTGTCCTCAAGCCAGGGAGTAAGGGTTTGGGGATTTTATAACCTGCTGCATATTAAACCTGTGGAGGGACTTACCACCTCCTCCCACTTGTGAGTCCTTTGGGCTGTACTGAACCCAGTCAGCCACACTGCTAAAACACTGCAGAAAAGATATCGTGGTCATCAGTCATCAAGGGCCCCAACAAAGTACGCAAACCAACAGGACACTAATCTTACATTTGCTACATCAGGTCCCATGACTGGAGAAAGTCACGGGTATTATCAGCATGGGCACCAGTGACCCTAAGAATAGTGTTTTACCCTGTTATATTTGTCTCCTGTTTAATACAATTACTGTGTTGAATACATTGTATGTATTTGTTTTATTTCTTGGGAGTCTCCAACTATCTGGCTAGTAAGTGGGGGTTACCCTGTGGTTAGAATTTTCCTCCCAAGCTGCCCTGGTGACCCTGCCAGGAAGGAGCAAGGAGGGGGGTGGAGGCACGGCCAAATAAATTCATAGGGAAAAATACAGAGGATAGACCCTGCTGAATGGGTGGCAGGATCCAGAAGAACCCAGATCTGTCCCTCAAAACCTGTAAGCAGATTGGCATTAAAGAAGGTAATCGGATGGAGAAGGGGCACTACATGAAATTCAGGAATTAGGGTTATCTTAAGTTTGGTTAAGGAAATATGAGTTGTAAAGAAAAGTCCTGACCAGCAAGTAGAGGGAAGGCCTTGAAAATAATGAATTAAAAGGCCAGAAGGCATGAAGTAGGGAGATGTCTGGTTCAAAGAATAACTAATGAAATAACAGAAGGTTTCTAAAAAGAAGGCTTCTGACCAATATGGGTGATTGCAAATGGTTTTAAATAAGACAGAGGATCTGTGTTAAAATGAGCCAATATGGCTCTTCCAACTACACATGTCAGAGTTATCTCAAAATTAGGGCCTATGTGAACCCAGATACAGAAGAAAAAGTGTTGGTCAGCAAGAAAGAGTGGAAGAGATAGTAAGGCAAGACCTTGGGAAGAAAGCAGGCTGTTAAGCACCCCTGGATTTAGTCCATTTGTAAGGACTTGATCAAATGCTTACAAATGTTGTGTTACTGTTTGGACATAGTAAATTGCTTATTATGTAGACGTTTTAGGCATGTTTAGAGTAATAGTATTAATACCTTTTGGCCTTTGAATTTAATAAAGAAATGTATGGTTAATGTTGTGGTAATAACCTGCATAAAATAATAATAATTCCAACACCCTGAGAAGCCTCAATTGTGCCCTCTCCCTGTTCGCCTGGCTGGGCCTCCTGGTGAAGTATGAAAAATCATCTTTCTCACCCCATCCCTGATGATAAGAGTTCATAAGGGCTATGATAGATCCCACCACAGGAAAGGCTTACTTACCTCAAGACAGATTCCTCACTCCCCAGTTATGACTGGATACAGTGATTTTATACCTGGCTATACCAGGACGGAATTGCCTTATGTTATTAGCCCATATGTCCATGTGTATATATGTGACCCTGTTTGCCAGACCTTGCCTGATGCTCCTACAACTCTGGCTCAGGTTGGTCTACTTTCCTGCAAAGCATCAGATAAGCAAGACCGCTTTAATTCCATTCCATGTACTTGAAACACTGACCTGGTGGCTGCATTACAACAGAAAGGGGGCATTTGTGGCCTCTTCACCATCCGGAGCATTACTCATGGAGGTGTCTGGGATGGGCTTGGTAGCCCACCTGGATCATCTTCAAATACAAGGGACAAGGTCTCTAGAGGAAATGAAACTATACATAAAGGTATTAGAGTTCAGAGCCATCAGAGTGAAGTGCATGGAGTTTCTCCAGGTCCTACCACACTCTGTAGTACAGATACTGACAGACAATATGTCTCAATGCACTACATAAACAAGGGGATGCCAGCTCTTCATCCCATCCCCAACCTCTCTACAAGGAAGCGATCATGCTACGGAACTAGTGTTCCCTGCAAGGCATAACCCTGTTAGCCTTACACGACCGGGAGCTAATAATGACTTGGCAGACTTCCTAAGCAGACAGACAATCTACCACGAACCAGGGGTGGTCTTTGCTGAAAGACATCACCAAGTATGGATCCCATGACCCACGCTTCATTCCCTGCTTTGAGAGTCCTCATTTACCATAGGCTTCAAACTGTAAGGGAACTAAGGGAGGATTGGGGCCACTCCACCCTTTATGCCCTTGTATGGGAACACAAGGAGGCTCAGAGTGATGCATGGCCCCGACAGACATTGCTGTTTCTAAGCTCATGTACTTGAGGTGCATGCGTACCAATGGTGGGATCCACACTGACTACAAAATCTTGAAAAACCAGTTACTGCAAAGTAAATAACCATTCTTTTCAAGTCTACTAACACTGAGGATAGAGACCTACAGCACTTTGCTTAAGATGCCTTTCATAACATCTCATGGAGTCTCACTTGTGATTACAGGATAGTCTTTATTATTCTAACTACTACATTTGGATTAAATAAGATGTTGTTTAGCACCAAATTACCAACTGCAGTCATAGTAATCTGGTCTGTTTAGAACTTGTTTTGCTGTATGGCCTGGGGAAAATTCAGGTCAGGTTTGCTACTGAATTTATGAGAGTAGTCATGCACCGTTTTTATTGGTCAGTGTAACAGTGCGAGACTCACCACAGAGGCACCTCCAGCTGGTTGGTTAGGGAATTAGCTCTTTCAGCAGCACACCTTTACTAGTAGTGTCTCACCCTCCGTTACTTTCTCGGTCTCCACCATCCTCACTGTCGGAGCCCCATCACTCCCAGACCATGGCATATGCCTTTGGACATTGCCCTCCAGCTGTGCCTGCTCCGCTGCCTCTCCCCCCCTTCTAGGGGATCAGCAGCTTCTGGTTCTATCATGTGGCTCACTGCAGTCCTCAGTCTAGCCCCTTCCTCCAAGGGCAAACTTCAGTCTGGCTTAGCCACTGATCACTGGCAAGTGGGAGGGAAAGGGGGAAGCCCAGGCTCACCCACTACTCTGGGCTCTGACCCAGGGACCCTCTAGTGGCAGCCACTTACTGCCCTCCTGCAATTCTCCTCTACTGCCTGCTTCCCTGGGCCACTTTCCCAGAGCCCCAGCACCTTCTCTGCCCCTTTGTGTCAGGGCCCCAGTCTGGCATTCATTGGATTGGATTGGCCTGGCTCTAAGAGCCAGTTCTTTTCTTTGCCCTCCAAAGAGAGACTCAGCTCCTCTCTACCCTGCAGCCTTCTTATAGGGCCCAGCCTGGCCCTGATGGAGGCTTGAAAGCAGCCTCCACTTGATTGGCTGTCAATAAGTCCTTCCAGGATCGGCTGGGGCGCTGCACAGTGTCTCTGGCTTGCTTTAACCGCTTCTATGCCAGAGTTGGGGCAGCTGCCCCACTACACTCAGGTTGTATGGAATTGCACCTTGTTAGATTTTTAGTCTAGTTATTAACTCCTGAAAACAGGGATTTAGATCGGAATTACTAACACATTCTGAATGCTTGTATAAATGGCACAACAAAAAAGCATATCATTGTACACGTTGAGAATTGAAGCTGATTGGATTCTCTCAAAATGAAACATGATTACCTGGTGTGTTTGTTTTGGTGCTTCAAGGGAAATGCAATAAAACTCTTTATTGCAGTACACTGAGAATCATTACACGGAGAACCATTTGGTGCCTGACTTGAGGTTGTCACAACTAAGAGCTGTAGTTGTGATTCAAGCCAAGTCAGAAAAAGGGCATTATTCTTCCTATCTATGCAGAATGGAGATCCTGATCATGAAGTCTGCACACTTCAATACTCCATAGAAATTTCAGTGTGTTTTGGGTGTATATGGAATGCAGGATTTGTGAAACTTGTGTGTGTCTTGCACAGACCTAATCACTCTAACTGAACATCCACAAAGTCTTTTACATAGTGGTCCTATTTATGAATAAATTATTCTTCATATTTTATTTTTATTGAAGAAAAAACTTGCAGTAAAATTAAGTCCATGAAATCTGATTTTGGTTTGAGTTAGAGAACACACTTTGAGCCCAGTTCTACAATGTGCTGACACCGTCAGCTTCCTCCAAAGCCAATGGGACTTTGAGGGTCTGGGCACCCACGAGGATGAACTCACTTGTGTGTACTCTGCAGGTCTTAGTTGTGGTTTTTGATTACTGCTTTCTTTATTCTTCTAAATATACTTCTGTGGTATTAATAGAATACCTGTTTCCTTCTTTGATTAATTTAGGACTTATTCCTATGGGGTTGCACAGAGGACTTCAGTGCAGTGGAAAAACACTTACATTTAGATGTTACTACAGTCCCCAAGCCTGTATGGGATCTAATTATTTTGGAAAAATGCTATTTTCTCCCCCCCCAATATCAAATCAAACTATATTTTCTATAGATTCATCATTCAAAATTACTCTGGATTAATAACTCCTTAAGCTCATCAATTAAGTAAAAAAAATACACAGTTTAAGTTTCATGAAACTTTGCCTGGATAAGAATCCAAGTGTGAACTAGGGAATATACTTAATTTTATAATCCTTATTCAAGCATTTTGTGCTTATCTGGTTATTTCTTAATCACTTTTAATGCTTCAGTTGTATTTTTGAATAAATATGGAGGCTCTCTAGTTGCCAGAATATTACTTCCAAATTCCCATGGATGTTGTTAATCAACAAATTGTTGGCAACACTGCTTCATATTGATTGGGCATGAAAGTTTTACATTAGTGTAAATCCAGTGACTTCAGTGTACTTCCTCCCGATTTATGCCACTGTGAGATCAGAATTAGGCCCATTGAGTTTAAAGCCTCTTAGTTATATTTCTAAAAAAATTCTGGAAGTATTATCTTTTTTAAAAATCAATGCTCTTTTAAATAAAGTTATTTTGTTACAAAAAACTAGCATAAATGGACAGAATAAGACCCTGCTAGGGTTAAGTTGTCGTCATTCCTTCCACTCCTCCAATGGCTCTTCTGACGCTATCTTATCTTTAAATAGTGGAGTTAACTACAGTTATGCTCTGACTCTGTAATAACACAGGTCTTTCCTGTGCCGATGGGAACAGTTCAAGTTATAATTGCAAATGGACTGTGTGCCTTCCCTGACCTTTAACGCTTCCAGAGCATAATTTGCTTACTTGGTAACTCTTTGGCCCTATCCACACAGGCAAGCCTAAACTGTGGAATAGCATAGTAGTTGTAATTACTATGCTACTCTGTGCTTATGAATCTGAAACCATGAACTGTAAGGATGTAGCTCTCTGCTGCAACCATCCCTCTGTGGTGTGATAATGCCTTTGTTGTTAGTTGGTGGAGAAAAATATGTGGGATTGTGTTACTAAAGATCTAGGACAGAGGTTCTCAAACTGTGGTCTGCAGAGCACCAGTGATCTGTGAGCTCCATTCAGGTAGTCCGTGGATAGTTCCCTCTAAGGTGCGCACCTCAGTGGCTGCACAGAAGAGAATGAAGGGCCACCCATCTAATTAGTGGAGCCATGCAGGCATGGGTCCACTAATTAGATGCCTGGATCCTGCAGAAGATGCACATGTAAGGTGAGGTTGTGGCCTTGGGGAGAATAGGGGGTAGGTGGGAGGGGGCAGTGCGGTGAGAAGAGGGGGGGGGAATTTGGGACATGCTGGTCTGCGGCAGCCAGAGAAAGAGGCAACTTTCCCCAGCTCTAGGGCTGCGGCTGCCAGGGAGAGATGGCCCTCCTCCCCAGCCTCAGCTCTCTGGTCAGGGAGAGACCCGCCCCCCCCCCCCCCATCCTTCCTAGCCCCAGCTCAGGAGCTGCTGCAGTGGGGGAGAGAGGGAGACCCCGCTCCTTCCCAGCCTCAGCTCATGGGCTGCCATGGCAGGGGAGAGAGGGAGAGACCCTCCTCCTTCCCAGCCCCAGCTTGGGGACTGCCATGGCGGGGGAGAGATGGCACATCCATCACATGAGAAAGGTAAGACTACTGATATTAATGTGAGTTATGTGCCTTTATTTGTAGAACAAAAATCTTTATTATTATTAAGGTTTTCTTTAATATAGCGTTTTTATCCAAAGTGCTTTACAATAGTTAGCTAACAGTACAAACAACATTTGGAAAGATCATTAAGTGGTCCGCTGCGACCTTCAGCAATTTTCAAGTGGTCCACAAAAAAAAAAAAAGTTTGAGAACCACTGATCTAGGATTTCCCAGGATAAAGATGGACAAGACCTTCCCTTGAAGTCATTCTCATTCAGCTTTCAAGGTATTTATTCTTAAATATATTTCCTGAAAATACTGCAAGACAGTTCAAAGTGCTGTGTTCCCAGTTGTGTATATCACTTGAGAAGCATGCAGACTTGTGCCCCTTTTTTTCCCCCTCATACAGTAACTTTATACTCGCAAATTCTATCAAGATGCTCTAGTAATGGGATTTCATCTCTGTAACTGTATGTACTGATTTATTGCCTCAGGTACTTCCCTCTTTCCTCACAATCTCTGTATCTGTCAAAAATCTGATCTGCAGGTATTGACCAACAATAATGCTACCTTGAAAGTACCACTTTCAGACAAGAAACATACAGTAAGAGGGAGAGAGACTGGCTACCTTAACTTGGATAATATATTAAATGTAGCTATTTCATATATTTTTTATAGTCTGTAAGGAACTTTAAACTATTTCCTGAAACAGAATATTTTCCCCAATTTATAGGTCTTATAAAGCTTATTTACAGCCACATTTATACTTTGCTTTTAGGGAAAGTAAAGTCATCATTATTAATCACTTATGTTATGGTAGTACTTAAAGGGCCCCATTCTTGAGAGAGGCCTAATTATGTCTGACACTGCACAAACACAGAAGTCCACTCATCTTTTTGTGTGCAGCTAAAAAAACAAACAACAAAACTTAGCCTGTTTGATTTATGTGTACTTGCTCACTTATCAAGAATGGGCATCTCTGAGTGATGAGCTAACATCTATGTTTATCACCATTCATCAGCATTTGGCCAGGCCATGTGGAAATGAGGTCATAGTGTGGATTACATCTATGATGACTAATGCAGGCATACAGTAAACAGTATTTTTACATGACACTGTAGCAGATTTGAAGCATGTGGTAAAAAGTTCCCTTAAACATTATTCTGACAGGCAACTTCTCTTGAACATTAAGATTTTTCCTTAAGATAATATTTATGTTCAGACCTTTGTGCAATAGAAGTATTCAGTGAATTGGAAAATTGTCTTTAGTTCACTAGGGCCACAGCCAGGTTTGTTCTGTTATCACCAACAGCGTACAACTCCATTCCACCCATTGCCTTAGTGTAGAATACTTAACCTCATACTTATACCTCATTGACAAGAATCTTTTAAAAGTTTGGGCTAGCGGCATACACTTCCTTACTCTTCTGTCACACATGACATCGATAAAGCCAGAGAGAAGATTAACAGTGGGCTTTTTTTAAAAGGTTGGAAAAATGAAGGGTGGTGTTACAAGTGCCTAGATTTATCCTTTTCCCACCCAGAAGCAATCAGAAGAACAACCATTTAGGAGGAACTGGATATGTACTATGGATTCATTAGCATTCTGGCAGCAATACTCTTATCCTCACTTAGAGTGAGGACTTCTTTTCCTTTTAACTATACAGTATAAATATGAAGGATACTGTGGAGGAAGAAATAAACATTAAGCCAAATTGTGTGACTGAGGTATAATGTTGGACAAAGATCAAAAGGAACATATATCATTGCATGCACAGAGACACACAGAAGCTTGAACTTCCAGTCAGAAACTCCACCTGGACTGCTCATTCAGAACTCTGGGTGTTTGAATGTGACAGCTGGCTCCTGGAGAGGAGTGGGAAAGATCACTCGTTGGCTCCTGAGAAGGATTGTTGGCTGGCTCCTGGGAGGAGAAAGAGCTGGATCACAGAGGGAGCTGGAGAGCTAGACTGTGGTCATGAAGGCAAGCACTGCTGGGCCCTTATAAAGATTAGGCTTTCCCTGTAGGAGTAAGTAGGAAGGTTACTGAACGTTACTGTTTTGTTTGTTATGTTTACTTGGGTTAAAAAGTTTTTTAGTGGCTTGTCAAACCCAGAAGCTGGAGATTTAGTCAATCAGTGGGTTTTGCAGAGACCCACAGGGCCCACAAAACAGAGTTAGGAAAAGCAGCCAAGATCATCCAATATTTACAGACAAGAGTCCTGAGAAGATTAGAAGGGTAAAAAGGCTGAGCCAATGATGCAATGACACTGGTGTTCAAGGTGTGCGCCCAGAAAGGGGCAGGTCATGACAGAAATTTATTGGAATCTGTCTTATCTCCCTTTAAATTGTATTCAGAAAATGTTCCATTGAAGCAAATTTCAAACCATATTGCACCCAGTTCTCACTGCATACATCCAGTTTTTATACCACGCAAGCAGACTTTGAGGCTTCTGTGGCGAATTACAGTAACAAAGCATACACCCATACTGCATGCATCCGATGAAGTGAGCTGTAGCTCACGAAAGCTTATGCTCAAATAAATTTTGTTAGTCTAAGGTGCCACAAGTACTCCTTATCTTTTTGCGGATACAGATGAACATGGCTGCTACTCTGAAACCTGTCATTATGCAAGGCACTGAATTTAGCTGTATGGAGTGGAAATCTATCAACTTCATGAAAAAACTTGTACAGATACAGACAGACATCTTCCTTTCCAAATGCAAACAGATGGACATCATACCAAAAGGACTGAAGATAAAAAATCCATTACAATCTACATACCACACAGACTATGCTGACAGATTGTGCCACACACTCTCAAAGAAACTGCGGAACCACCTGATCAACATCCTATACAGCAAATAGGGAAAGATTAAGAATGAGGTCTCAAAACTGGATACTCTCATAAAAAACCAACCTTCCACATAAACTTCCTCGTGGCTGGACTTTACAAAAAGTAGACAAGCCATTTACAACACACACTTTGCTTCTCTACAAAAGAAAAAGGACACTAATCTAAACTACTACATGCCAAAAGGGGCCACCACAGTGGTTCCCTTAACCCACCCAGCAGTATTGTTAATCTATCCAGCTATACTCTTAGTACAGCAGAAGAATCTGTCCTATCTCGGGGCCTCTACTTCTGCCCCTCCACCCCCACGAACATGATACAGTTCTGTGGTGACCTAGAATCCTATTTTCAACGTCTCCAACTCAAGGAATATTTCCAACACACCTCTGAACAGACTAACCCACAGAGACCTTCCTACCAACACTACAAAAAGAAGGATTCTGGGTCTAAACAGACTGGACTTCTACATAGAGTGTTTCTGCAGACATGCATGGGCTGAAATTGTGGAAAAGCAGCATCACTTGCCCCATAACCTCAGCCGTGCAGAACACAATGCCACCCACAGCCTCAGAAACAACTCTGACATCATAATCAAAAAGGCTGACAAAGGAGGTGCTGTCATCATCATGACTAGGTCGGAATATGAACAAGAGGCTGCTAGGCAGCTCTCCAACACCACATTCTACAAGCCATTACCCTCTGATCCCACTGAGGGTTACTAAAAGAAACTACACCATCTGCTCAAGAACTCCCTGAAAAAGCACATGAACAAATCTGCACAGATACACCCCTAGAATACCCCTGCTTGGAGTTCTGTCTGCTACCCAATATCCATAAACCTGGAAATCCTGGATGTCCCATCATCTCAGGCATTGGCACCCTGACTGCAGGATTGTCTGGCTATGTAGACTCCCTCCTCAGGCCCTATGCTACCAGCACTCCCAGCTACCTTCGAGACACCACTGACTTCCTGAGGAAATGACAGTCCATCGGTGATCTTCCTGAAAACACCATCCGAGCCACTATGGATGTAGAAGCCCTCTACACCAACATTCCACACAAAGATGGACTACAAGCCGTCAGGAACAGTATCCCCAGTAACGTCACGGCAAACCTGGTGGCTGAACTTTGTGACTTTGTCCTCACTCATAACTATTTCACCTTTGGGGACAATGTATACCTTCAAATCAGCGGCACTGCTATGGGTACCCGCATGGCCCCACAGTATGCCAACATTTTTATGGCTGACTTAGAACAGCACTTCCTCAGCTCTCATCCCCTAATGCCCCTACTCTACTTGCGTTATACTGATGACATCTTCATCATCTGGACCCATGGAAAAGAAGCCCTTGAGGAACTCCACTGGGATTTCAACAGTTTCCATCCCACCATCAACCTCAGCCTGGACCAGTCCACACAAGAGATCCACTTCCTGGACACTACAGTGCTAATAAGCGATGGTCACAAACACCACCCTATACCGGAAACCTACTGACCGCTATGCCTACATACATGCCTCCAGCTTTCACACCACACGATCCATTATCTACAGCCAAGCTCTGCGATACAACCGCATTTGCTCCAACCCCTCAGACAGAGACAAACACCTACAAGATCTCTATCAAGCGTTCTTACAACTACAGTACCCACCTGCTGAAGTGAAGAATCAGATTGACAGAGCCAGAAGAGTACCCAGAAGTCACCTACTACAGGACAGGCCCAACAAAGAAAATAACAGAACGCCACTAGCCATCACCTTCAGCCCCAAACTAAAACCTCTCCAATGCATCATCAAGGATCTAAAACCTATCCTGAAGGACGACCCATCACTCTCACAGATCTTGGGAGACAGGCCAGTCCTTGCTTACAGACAACCCCCCCAACCTGAAGCAAATACTCACCAGCAACCACACAAAACACTAACCCAGGAACCTATCCTTGCAACAAAGCCCATTGCCAACTGTGTCACATATCTATTCAGGGGACACCATCATAGGGCCTAATCACATCAGCCACACTATCAAAGGCTCGTTCACCTGCACATCTACCAATGTGATATATGCCACCATGTGCCAGCAATGCCCCTCTGCCATGTACATTGGCCAAACTGGACAGTCTCTGCGTAAAAGAATAAATGGACACAAATCAGATGTCAAGAATTATAAGATTCAAAAACCAGTTGGAGAACACTTCAATCTCTGGTCACTTGAGTACAGACCTAAAAGTTGCAATTCTTCAACAAAAAAACTTCAAAAACAGACTCCAAAGAGAGACTGCTGAATTGGAATTAATTTGCAAACTGGACACTATTAACTTAGGCTTGAATAAAGACTGGGAGTCGATGTGTCATTACACAAAGTAAAACTATTTCCCCATGTTTATTTCTCCTCACATGTTCTTGTCAACTGCTGGAAATGGCCCACCTTGATTATCACTGCAAAAGGTTTTTTCCTCTCCTGCTGGTAATAGCTCACCTTACCCGATTACTCTTGTTGCAGTGTGTATGGTAACACCCATTGTTTCATGTTCTCTGTGTATATAAAATCTCCCCACTGTATTTTCCACTGCATGCATCCGATGAAGTGAGCTGTAGCTCATGAAAGCTTACGCTCAAATTTGTTAGTCTCTAAGGTGCCACAAGTACTCCTTTTCTTAGTACCAAAGCTGTTACTGAATCCTAACTCACACTGAAATGAGGAAAGGGAGTGAAGAAGAGATGCCAACAGAAACAGCTGCATTTCCTGGATGTTTGGAATCCCAAATATGGGAAGTACAATATGGAAGATTTAGAAGTCCTCCCCACACAGTCTTTAAAATAGATAAAACCTAGAAGTATTTTAATGAGAGACTGATTCCCCACTTTTTGTCTCCAATTTTCTATTATTTTCCAGTTTTCCTATTTGCCAAGTCACATGATGTATTGCTTTTCTTCTGTTCATGCATAAATAATTTCTTTAGGCAGAAGCTTCTGTCAGAGTCACAGCAGAAGCTGTATCCACATATTACTACTATAGATACTCTTTTTGCTCTCCCTATTATTTTCTCTCTTTTTTTCCTACCTTTCTCTTTACAGTTGTTTCTTCCACAGCCGCACAGATGTATGCTTCCCCACTGTGGAACCACTGTAGTGGTCCTAGTCAATTTAGCTTTGTTCTGCTATTGCCATTGGGGAGAGGCAAAAATTTTCTACAGACATGGAAAAAATGGGATTACTAAATTCTTATGTCCAATTTAAGCCTCTGCTGGACCCTACAAGAAATTGCTACATGGTAAATAGAAATCTGCAGGAATCTAAAATGTGCCACATCTCTTAGCTTCAAGCATATTTACCACTCTGAAGCAGTTAGCCCCTTCCCCAGCAACTGCTGCAGTTTTCCACAGTCCTACCTTATATTTGCTAGCTGTTCCCCCGCCCCCATCTGCCTTCTTCTACATATCCCATAAAGAGTGCCACTTATAAAAATTTACAGAGGAAAAGACACCACTGTCATGACATGAATATTTTTCCCACTCTGATATTGCTACTTCCCTTCTAACTTTCCCTTGTTGCCACAAAAGAGCAAGAGGCAAATATATTGTGTCCTCATCTTTAAGGACCTTGACAACTTAGCTCCCACCACGTTAGCACACCCTCTGAGCTCCATCAATATATTTTCATACTCTGTTCCACGTTACTCCTTGTGTGTGAAGCCACTATCCTCTCCTCCTGCAAGTCCCTCCTTAAGACCCACTGTGATGCTGGCACGAGTGGCTCTTGACCGTGAGTGCCATCTTTAGGGCAGATAGCCAAAAACCCGGGCAGAACCTCCAGATTGGTTGTATGTTCTATGTAACGGAGCGCCAAATCACCACAGCAGCGCCTCCTGCTGGTTGCTCCAGGAATTAATTCTGTCCAGTTGTGGAGCGCCCTCTGCAGGTGGTGTCTGGCCTGTTGTCTGATCTGCTGTGCTGTCTGGAACCCACGTTGCTCCCTGGCTTGCAGCATCCTCTTCTGGACACAGCCCTCCAGCTCTGCCCCACTCAGTTCTCTCCCCTTCCAGGGTATCAGGCTGCACCTGCGCTCATAGCCAACTGCAGCCACAAAGTGTATCCCCTTGCCACAGGGGCAATAGTCTGTATCGGGTCACGCTCCTCCATAGCCAGGTGCAGTGTAAGGGGGATGGGGGGGAACCTAGGCCCACCCACTACTCTGGGTCCCAGCCCAGGGACCCTCTGGTGGCAGCCATGTCCTGCCTTCTTCCTCTCCCCTCTACTGCTCACGCTCCCTGGGCCACTTCCCTTCAGTCCTGCACCTTCTTGGCCCTTTCCGTCAGGGGCCTCAGCCTGGCAGGTATGAGGCTGGAGCTTTTCCTCTGCTCCCCTGAGCCTGCCCAGCCCTGCTCTGCTCTATCCAAGGTGCTATCCCTGGGAGCCAGCCCTCCCTTGCTTGTCAAGGAGAGACTTCTGTGTCTTCTGCTTTGCAGCCTTTATATAGGGCCCAGCCTGGTCCTGATTGGCTGCTTCCAAGCCTTCTCTGATTGGCCTTGTTCTGAGCAGCTGCTCCAAGGGCTGCTATTAACCCTTTGTCTGCCAAAGTGGGGCAACTGCTCCCCTACATTCTATAATTAGATTTCACCAGGCATTACATAAAGTCTAAACACATTCTTATAACACTAATATCTATTTAAACTATACTAATCCACGGGTAAGATAGACTGGTTTCCAGTTATGCACTTGCCAGTGTTCAATGAGGGCCTGGGCCGTTGGCATGAGTTGGCACCTAGTCTGCCAGCATCACACCTACTTCTGCCGTGATCCATGCCTACAATAAATTGCCAGCTGATAATGGATAAACAGGTGGCCAGCTGGGATAACTGATATCATTATCTTATTTATTAATACTTTAAAAATACCCTGCAAATTATGTCCATAGTTAATCTATGCAATCATGTGTTCATGTTACTTGTGTTCTCCATTCCCTCCATCTGTTTCTTCTATCCTTTTGTTATGTTTTGTCTTAATCTAAACTGTAAACTCTTTGAGGCAGGACCTGTTTCTTACTGTGTATCTGTACAATGCTCAGAACCACAGGGCCTTGATCTCATTTGGACCTTGGGATGAAACTATAATACAAATAATAAATGGAAAAAATTGATATCAAACCCATTGTTTTGGTTTTTTTAGACACCATACTTTCCTAAATGTTCTTAAACTTCACAAACAACTCAGCAAAATTTCTTAGCAGTAGTAAATATAGAGCATACAACTGTCAGAAAAACATTGGCAGATATAACCAGTAAGTTTGTTACAAATTAAATGCTGTCAAGTGGCAGTGTGTATTTCTCCTCTGTAGGAAGGTCTTGGATTCCTTTATATACTCTTCTATGGAATTTTAACTTGTAGTCCCAGGTATGCTGGTTCAACATATTAAGCAGTAATAAATTAAATACTGTGTTTCACAACTGTTGGTATTATCCAGCTAAATCTAAATAGTCTGTCAAATATTTCAAGTATAAATAGCCTTTTATGAAGAATTTTAAGGTAAATAGAAGAACAATAAGTTGGGGCAATACTTGTTCAGATGATCACTTAAAATATCTAAGCTCTTTCCCCTCCTTCCTTTCTTCACTTGTCAGTGTTCCAGCTGGCATATTTAATGTGTTGTTTATGTGTCAGTTATATATCCAGTACTTGTTAAAGTTAAAAGTGGCTAATACTCCAGCATCCAGTTTAGCATCAGTGAATGCCAGTGTTGTTCCACAATTGTTTGTATGACTCTGGTTAGCCTTCTATACTATCTGAAAACTTCCTGGAATGTGCAGGGTAATCACTGATAACAATTATGTCAGTGGAAACTTTAGCTGTGAGAGATGTTTTCTTTTTATTACCACAAACATATCTTTAAGGTATGTTCTACAATAACAAATGGCCACGTGTTCCACTGTGCTGAATGGTGCAGAGGAGAGTAAATCCATGGAAAATGGGTGAAGAGAGTTGCTAGGAAGGGAAAAATAGCTGGTTTAACACTATATCCTGCTCACTCTGTACAACTCTCTAGCCCTTCTGTGGCCACAACATGCATGGTGAGCTCTACATGAATGGGGGATGAGAGAGAGTGCATGGAAAACCTGATATGGGAAGATTTAGGGAATAGTCAATCCATATGCCCTGGTCTCTCCAGAGCCAATAAGTTACACTGAAAAATAAAACATAGTCTACTCTGTTCCAGGAATCAATAATTCCTCCCTCTACAGCTTGAAAACACCATGGAGAATGCATGTCTGCTGCTAGCGCAGGGCCCCAGTCAAAGGCATAATTATGTGGCCATTGCTTTGTGGGTGGTATGAATGGGGGGAACACACTCTTCCTAAGAATCTGTTTTTCACAAGATTTGGCAGTCACACCACCTGGCAATCCCACTCTACCATTAGTTCTTCCTTTAGCAGGGGAGGATATAGTAAAACACAGACTTAGGCCAACGTTTTCAAACATGGGTGCCTAAAGATAGGCACCTAAATAAGTGGTCTGATTTTTCGGAGATGCTGAGCTCCCATAACTCCAATTGTGAGTACTGAAAACTAAGGGTAGGAGCCAGGATTTCACCCCAGGTCACTTATTGTAGGTGACTAACTGTAGGCACCTGTGTTTGGAAAATGTTGACCTTACTAAATTGTCAGCATTTAAATAATAATAACAAAGGTGACATATTTCAAGATGAAACCCCTCCTTCCATTTATTTTATGTAGGAAGAAAAAATATTGGTACAATATACTAATGCAAAGAGATTGGTAAAAATTCTTTGGTCAGATCATAGTTGCACAACAAACAGATCTACTGTATATCGTGTGTTCTAATTTTGTTAGCGTGTTTACTATGTATATTTTAAAAATAAAAACTACTGTACTGGTAGTAAATTTATAGCATGTTATAGAGCTATTAGATGAGGAAAGAGCGAGGGAACAGTAATTTTGCTAACATTACCAACAACTGTTTTAATATTTGTCAAGTATATTAAAATGCTCCCTGGCATTTTTATGTTTTGATGATGAATTACATACCTTTTTTCCAGAATGTGTTGTACTCTTATTTATTTAGCTATATGCAAATTGCTGAGTTCTGGGCATAATAATACTTATATTACATAAATACATAATACTAAAATTCACAACACCTGTACATACATAACACACATCTGCCCCTTCATCTCAAATGGCATACCCCCAAATTTACACCTCATATAGTAACAATCACAAATTAATAATAAGTCTACCATACATCAGCACACCACCTTTCCAAACGATTGGTTGGTTGGGGGACAGAATGGTCTGCTGGCCCCTTTGCCAGCAGGCTGGAGGTTCTCTACAAACTCACACCATCATTCCTGACTGGTCATTAGAATACAACAAATTGATTGACTGTGTCTTTTTTCTATCCTCAGGACTGAGCTGCCTTTCTCTGTCTAACTCAACCAAACAATTTTTCTCCAGCTATTCAAACTTCATTTTCTCCTATCTCTGTCTTCATTATTCCTTTTCCCAAAAAGAGTCTTGAGACTTTTTTCTCTGTCCTTTTCCTTCTACAGTTCTTGCTTTTACTGCTGTTGGCACTTATGCAATCCGCACTGTTACAGACCACATATATGCTACCACTCTATATGTCACAGTTCAGGGCAACTTCACCTGTGTAACTGCACCAGCCCTCAGTGGTTCAACAAGGGCACATATTGTCAGCTTCCGTCTCCCCAAACTGTTGCCTTTCTGGGTAGAGACCTGTACTTCTCTCCCTTTTGACCAGGTTATTTCCAGACTGTCCAGTTTCCTGCCTTCATTGTGTCATTCTCCGTACAGATTGTTGCCCATGGATGCCTGCTTGCTTTCTCTTTAGAGATGGTTAACAGGTGTAATTGCTATAGTTATAAGGTACCACACAGCACGTACTGTGCAAGTCTACTTTATTCTTAAGATAAAAAGCATTACAGAGAGATATATTAAAAACAAAAAAAGAATCTACACACATGCTAATAAGCTTGCCAGAGTTCACCCAAACATGGATTCTGGCAGGAGTGATCCTTCAACCCCTCATCCAAGATGATTCCTTATCGTTACAAGTTCATCAGAGTTTAAAATCAGGCTATTTATACAAAAACCCTTTGTCTGTTGGTCTGTGGATAATCCAGTTTGAGCTAGTATATGCACACTTTTCCAAAGAGGTGGCTTCTCTGGAGATGTTACAACTTGATTGAAATTGCCTAATCATCCCTTGCTTTTCTCCCATTTTACCTTTCCCATGGATCTACATACAATCAGAAGCGGATTACGATTTTTTGGGCACAAAGAATATTTAGGCTTCCCCCACACATCCCTGCCATAGGGCCCCGCCCCCTGCTCCTCCCCTTCCACCCAAGGCCCCACCTCCTGGCCTGGCTGGAAGCTGGTAAAAGCTACCCAGGGAGCCCTGGCCACCATGGGGAGCCCTGGACTTTCTGCCTTCTCTGAGCAGTGTGCCCTGGGTGGGCAGGGACACAGGCTGAGGCCTGCTTTTGTGCATCCCAGCCCCCCGCCCAGGGTAGGTGGAGGATCTGGGGCTCCCCACAGCTACCCGGGCTCCCTGGACAGCTCTTACTACAGCCTAGGGTGACTATACATCCCATTTTAGCTGGGACAGTCCCTTTTCTAAGCCCTGACCCAGACATCTTTGGCAAAACTGGCCATTTGTCCTATTTGCTAATGCCCAGTTTTGCCAAAAAGGGGCTCGGGGTGGGGGGAAGGATGAGCGGCAGGGCAAGCAGGGGGGCAGAGGGGCTCTGGCCAGCTCTGCGGCGGGGGAGGGGGGAGAGGCTCGTGCAAGCTGTGTGCAGGGGGAGGGGGGCAGAGGGGCTCAGGACAGCTCTGTGTGGGGGGAGCGGGAGGCCACAGGAGCTCAGCCCAGCTCTGTGTGGGAGGCTGGGGGGTGCATAGGGGCTCAGGCCAGCTCTGTGCAGGGGGGAGTGAGGAAACGAGTAAGAAGTGATGAAGAAACTCTGAGATGCTTCATACTAATGGAAATGTAGCTATTTATTGCCCTCTGACTGGGAAAATTCTTAATATGTAATCATTGATTTGTCCAGGTCTAAAGAGTCTTAGCTGCTGGTCTCACTAACTATATTTGAAGGGAAGTTCAGAACATTCTGAAATACAAAAGTCATTCTCTAACTTTCAGAGAAGCTGTAATACTCTATGCCCTTGTGGTAGGTTGCTAGCAATGCTCCTGGCTTACTGTGACATCACCATTCATTCTAAAAGTATCAACTTTCCGGGCATGCCAGGTCAAGCAAATCATTTGGACATTAACTAGTGCCTAGTATTCCTTTTATATTTTAAATTCTGAAGTGGTAACTGTGGGAATATATTGGCCTTGTAATTCTTCACTGTAAAAGGTGCCCAGTACTACAGTGAATTCCCCAAATTTGTTGACACATTAATGTTCTCCAAAATTAAAGATTCTGTGATAAATGGTGACAGGTTTCGGGACAACTGTCTCTCTTAAATACCTCATATTTTTAAAGCATTACAACTTTTAACAATTTTTTTCAGCCTCTCCTCTTATCTTTGTACAAAGTCAGCTAGGAAATGCTGAGTCTAGCGTCAAAGTTTATCCTTTATTGAAATACCTAAGGAAATGCTATGTTGTACTATTCCAGTAGCTACGACCTCAGCTGCAGAGCATGGGAATAAAGGAAACGGTTCCCTGAAACTAAGCCAATTGATAACTAAAGAAAAAGTTGCTATTTTTGATGAAGTAGTGATAAATTAACTCCGCTAGCTGAATCTTCTTTAATTTTTAGAGTATAAGAAAGCTAAAAGAGGAAAAAGAGGTCACTAGTACGATTTAAATCTTAGTGTTTTAAAGTTTTTAGGGGTCTGTCCCAATCAGATTATTGAAACTCTTCAGGAGGCATTTGATTTGTGGGATGAATTCTGGAGAAAATTTTAGAAATTTATAACAAAGTTATGAAGTATCTGTTCAAGGTAACTGGTGTATACCAGTTCCCAATTTTTATTCAGCAACTGATAAAACTAAATGTTGGTGAAAAAATTGGATCTTAGAGTAAGTAGGTGATACTTGGCAATGTGTCTGTCAGAGCATGATCAGTGGAGTGTACAGACACTGTGTCTCTCTATGTGAATGGAGAGGTAGCTATGTGTTTTATAATGCCTAGGCTGAAGTAAATTGGGGCAACTTGATTCCAAGACATTACGGGCATAGATAAACCAACCACAAATCATTTTGGGGACCTAAGTTTTCAGATCACATTGTTTCCACTCCTATTATTTGACGACTTCTATTTTCGTGCTGTAGGGGTCCTCTTTGGAGACAAAGCAGTATGTGTATAGGGAGACATATAGAACTAATAGTTGGATTTATAACAGCATATACAGATTAACATGTGGAAATCCAATTTTGTGTGTGTATTTTCTACTTAGATTTACCAGAGGGAACTAAAAATGGGTTATACACAGAAGTCTGTGGAAGTTGATGTGTTTGAACTACAGGATTGGGCCTCTGGCGGGATAAAGGGGAAAAAACAAGGGAGGCCAGAAAAAGAAAAAACAGAAAATTGTATTTAAAATAAGGGAATAATTAAAACCGTTTTTAAAGTGGTAATAACATGTTGATCAAAGATGGAGTTTGGAATCTGAGAGACAGAGCAGTACATAATGAAGATGTTTTTTACATATAGAAGTTATGCAGGTACAGGTAAATCAATACAATTATTGAGTATGTTTACAGTGTTGTGCTTGCACTCCTGCAACCCTGGGCAGTGAAGTGCAGAAAGGTTACTTGACAGGTCAATTCATGGAGCAATGTGGGATACTAGCAGAAAACTACTTGCACTGTCACAGAGCTGCCCTTTTTATTTATTTTATTTTATTTTAAGCATAGCAAATATATTGATTTAACTATGGAAATCTATTGATGGGAGACAGATGTGTGGACGCACGCCTGCTCCCACTGAAATAAGCAGCTATATCACAGTATAATTTTTGTGTGTAGATCAGGTCTAGGTGAAGACACTGACTGAGGCAATGAATGGAGGAATTGAGCTAGAGCTGGAGGTAATTAGGAAGTTATAGAAAGGAAACAAAAGTCAGAGGAATCATGGAACTTGAAATCACCCATGGCAATATTAATGGAATGGAATAAATGGAAGAGTGAGAGCCAGGCAACTGCCAAGAGGAGCCAAAAGGACAATAGATGACAGCCACACACTGGGAACAGGGAGAGAAGAGAGAGATTAAGGCCTTATCTAAACACATTTGTTAAACCAGGACCAACACCTGTGTGGGCTAAAGTTGCCACCTATCTGGGTTTTACTTGGACAGTCCGTTTTTTGGCTTCTATGTCCAGGTGCCATTTAGGGGTGCCAGGTGCCCGGTTTTCGACCAGAAAGTCCAGTTGAAAAGGGGACCTAGCTACCCTAAACAATGGCATCCAAACCAAAAGTCTGGTTACTGCAGGGCCAGAAGAGGCGCCAGGTCAATAACCTGTGTCAGCCCCTGCTCAGCTGGGGCTATCTCCTACCTGCAGGCAGGCTCCTGGAGAGGATCAAGCGAGCAACTGGAGTAGGTAGGGAAAGGCACAAGTGACAAGGATGGACCTTGGGGGAAGGGGATGGAGCCTCGTGGAGGGAGTGGAGCCTCTGGGAGGAGGCAGAGCCGAGGGTGGGGTCTTAGGGGCCTAGAAAGGTGGCAACCTTAGTGTGGGCACTCTTATTTCAGGTGAAGAGTGTGGCTTATTTTGGTTTAGCTTAAATAAATCCTTAACATATTTAAAATAAACTGAAATTGTCCACACAGTCTCTTGCACCAGTTTAACTGTATGGGTTTAAAATAACAGTAGGGAGGAGCTAGAAATAGGAGACAGATCCACAAAAAAGAAGGCAGAAAGGGAAAGTCTAAGGAATAGAGACAGGTTTTTCTTAGAACAGGGAGGTAAAGGGACATGACACAGGTTTTGGATCAAGGTCAGCTTCTAAGATCTGAAACGGGAGCTGCAGAGTAGCAGTGGAGATGGGAGAACAGGAAATGGGGAAAGAGGTGCCTATTTTGGCCACGCCTACTTTCCACCCCCCTCTTCCCTTTTTCAAATGTCACTGTGCTTAGCTTTCTCCCCAGATAGTTTAACAAACCTGAACTCCGTTGATATTTGTGTAGGGTCTTCACCACTCCAGCAAGGGCCAAATTATATGCTAGGATTTGAAGAGCCCAGGGGCACATGCGCTCCACCCAAGGCATAGGTGAAAACTTAGGAAAAAATATTCCTTGTCTGCCTTTTCTCCTCGTTCTGTGTGTTTCCATGAAGCTAGAGAGGCGCTGTCACTTCCAAACCATGCCATTTTGCCGGAATCAGGGGCTTGTTTTTACCACTAACGGGGGAGGAGGGGAATGTACTTTTGACACAGCACATGGGGTGGTTGGCAGTCACTGCTGGCATGGCGGTGGGGCCCGGCCGAGCCTGGGACTCCTGTGGTGACACTAACACACACGCCTGCCCTGGAAAGCTGCACGGCCTCCCCCACCGCCAATGCGCAGCCCTGGGGCAGCAGCCGGGCACCCTCACGGCTCCGGGGGGAGGGGACAGGCCTTCCTTTCCGCGGCGGCGGGGCGGTGCTCAGTGACGTCACAGAGGGGACGCCACCAGGCCCCGCCCTCCACATTCCAACGTGCCGAGGGAGTGAGGTAAACAAGGCCCCGCAGCCCCGCCCGCCGCGGCCCAGCAGCTTCCAGAAGGGCCGCGCGCGGGGTAGCGAGGCGGGGCCGCCCACAGCAGTGGCGCAGCAGGAATTGCCGCCCTCCCGCCGCACTGCGGGAGGGGTGATGCCCCTGTTTATTTTTGCCCGGGCGGCTCATCCTCTCCGGCTGCCCGAGCGCGGCCGCTCCCCGCCCTGGCCCCGGCCCCGCCTATAAAAGGCCGCCTGCGGGGGGCTGAGGATGCAGCTTTACAGCTCCGTGATCACCCACTACCCGGCAGCGGGGGGGACGGCGGCGGCGGCGGCGGCGGCGGCAGCAGGCGGGGCGGGCGTTTTCAAAGTCTCCCTGCCGGCGGGGCCCCCCTCTCCGGACGCAGCGGGCCAAAGCCCGGCCGCCGAGAGCCCCGCTAAGGAGAGTCTGGTGCCCGGAGGCAGCGGAGCCGCCATGACTGCCTTCTCCTCCTGCCTAGAGCTGATGCCCGGCGGGCCCGCGGCGGGCCCGGGCGGCAGGCAGGCGGCGGCCCCGCAGTACAGCTCTAGCGCGCAGATCACCGTGAGCCGCAGGAGGCCGCTGGAGAGGATCGTGCCCATCCGCATCGTGCAGCGCCCCGAGCCCCCCGTCGAGCTGGCCCCGGCCTCTCCGCAGAGCCGAGCCTGGCTCGAGGGCATCCTGGAGAGCATGAGACAGGCCGGCGGGGAGGCGGAGGCCGCCGCAGCCCCGCACCGCCCGGAGGAGCCCAGCAACCACAGCCTCCGCCTCAGCGAGCACTGCCAGGCTCTGCAGGCGGCGGCCAGCGCCCAGCCCGGCCCGGCCGCCACCTGCGGCGGCGAGGAGAGCAGCGGCCAGGCCCTGCCCCTGCCCTGCTCCCCGCTAGCGGAGGAGGAGGGCCCCAGCCCGAGGAGGACGCCGGAGCGGAGTGAGAAGCTGGCTCTGTACCTGGCCGAGGTGGAGAAGCAGGACAAATACCTGCGGCACAAGAGCCGGTTCCGCTTCCACATCATCCCTGATGGAAACTGCTTGTACCGCGCCGTCTGCAAGGCGGTGTACGGGGACCAGCGGCTGTACAGCGAGCTCCGCGAGCAGACTGTGCACTACATCGCGGACCACCTGCACCATTTCAGCCCCATCATCGAGGGCGATGTGGGCGAGTTTCTCATCGGCGCCGCCCAGGATGGCGCCTGGGCCGGCTACCCTGAGCTCTTGGCCATGGGGCAGATGCTGAACGTAAACATTCATCTCACCACGGGCGGCAGGCCAGAGAGCCCCACCGTCTCCACCATGGCCCACTACCTGGGCCCTGAGGACCCGGCCCGGCCCAGCATCTGGCTGAGCTGGCTCAGCAATGGGCACTACGACGCTGTGCTGGACTGTGTGTGTCCCAACCCGGAGTACGAGGCCTGGTGCAGGCAGACTCAGGTGCAGCGGAGGCGGGACGAAGAGCTTGCCAAATCCATGGCCATGTCGCTGTCTAAGATGTACATCGAACAGAACACCTGCTCCTGAGACTGCCTAGTCTAGGGGCTCAGAGCCCTACTCCAGGTCAAGAGAGACAGTTTGCATCGGCCATGGTGATGATGCCTTAATCCTTCGTAAAGCGGCGGTGCCGGAGACTGAGGAGCCTCCCTACAATATTAAACTGGGATGGGGGGGGGGCGAGAAATCCAAACTTGTATTTGTAATATTCTCTTGCATAAAGTTAGCCCTGGATTGTTTGGAAGCGGTTTCTCCATGTATATTTGTTGGGGGGGGGGGGTTTCCAGTTCTCTATTTTCTAGAAGAATGTATTTTTTGCACATTATTTTTTTAAACTGTTACCTCCATCTCCTACATCTCATGTTGGCATCTGGTTTTCAGCTGTGCAGCCAAAAAAGTTTGTAAGAGGTTTATTTTGTAAATAAGGTTTATGATATAACAGTTGTCTTTGTGTTTTGCTGTGATTTGACCCATACAACTTAAGCAACCTAATGAAATTGGTGTTGGCCAGTTTGAGTAGTAGTTGTACCGACTTTCCCTGATTGATGGAAAGTAAATAAACTTTAGCTTAAACCATGGTTTGCATAAAAGTTCAGAAAACTTTTAAATAGCTACTTCAAAAAGTTTTTGATTGCCTCAAGCACAGAACAAGTCTTATAAGCCAGTTGGAATGTAGCTATTCATGAATGGTACAGGGAGCAATTGTGACTCTTCTGTATTTAATTACTGCTTAGAGTAAATTGGCCTCTGGTTGCTTGGGTGACTCACCCATTGTTCCATTTATTTTTATTCAATTGTAATAATAGAAATTTAATATAGAATGTTGTGATAAGATAATAGTTTGTAGCTTTGGCAGGAATTGGCTGTATCTCAGTATTTGGGTTTCTGAGGGGTTTTTGTTAAATGCCTTTTCTTTGCCCCTTGGCACTTGCATTGCATCAGCAGGCTGTTATCACAACATTTTACTCCTTTTGATGGTTTTTTTTTTTTTTTTTTCTTCTTCTTCTTCTTCTAATCAAGAATATAATGCACTGTCCTATGTTATGTAAAAAGTATTTAAACCGAGACTTGTATGGTTTGCTGGGTCAAACATTAAATGTTTCCAACCTGAGAGCTATCTTCTTTAATCTCCTGTTAACTTTAATTTGTTAGACATATTTATTAAGTAATGCAGTTTGTACTTTTTTATTTTGTAATATTTTGTGATTTTTTTTGAATTACTACTGTACTTGTATAATAGGAATATTCTTAGCTAAAATTGAATGAATAAAGTGTATAATTTTATTTGGTTTTTCTTTACATTCTTGTTAAGAGTTGCATAGTGCTGTTTGTTTATATGTCTACAGAGGAATATTTTGTCTCCTGCACAGTCACATGTGGTGGAGGGAACAAAAAATGACTACAAAGATTCTGGTTTTGGGAGGGGAATGTAAAAATACTGTATCTGCAGGTTTAATAAAACTTGGTTTTTGCATAAATAGCTTAAGCTTTTCAAACTTAAGTAACTGAGGTATGCTACAATATATCTTATTAGCCAGATTTTTTTGTATGCTATGCTGATAGCTTAGTGCCTAGCCAATAATGCTAGAAGACCATTTTTAGGCAGACACTTGTCTTTTGATGTGCAACACAGTTACTAAGACTAGAATTGAGATATGAAATGGTTCAAGTCAGAACAACAGCTGCAGGATCAGTAGCAAGTAACATTGTGTATGTCTACACTGCAATAAAACACCATCTGCAGTTGGTCCAGGTCAGCTGACTTGGGCTCATAGGGCTATAAAATTGCAGTGTAGACCTTTTGGGCTCTGGAACTCTCCTCTTAACAGCAACTCAGAACCTGGGCTCTGGCCTAAGCCTGAACGGCTACACTACAGTTTTATAGCCTGAGCTCTGTGGAGCCGGAGTCAGCTGAGCCAGGCTAGCCACAGGTGTTTTATTGCAGTGTAGACCATACCCATTGG
Source organism: Chelonia mydas (assembly GCF_015237465.2). Taxonomy (NCBI): domain Eukaryota; kingdom Metazoa; phylum Chordata; order Testudines; family Cheloniidae; genus Chelonia; species Chelonia mydas. The sequence continues at coordinate 226,789,877 of NC_057850.1, forward strand.
GTACTTACTCTACAATTCCATGGCGCTTGTCTTTTACAACTGTGGCACTATAATGTAGACTAACTACCTGCTGTCTTTAGTCAGCTGATGAACAAAGATTAGAATTCTACCAGTTGATGCCAGTCCACTTGTGTTTGATCATAGACTTTAATGAATCTCCTGCAAGGAGATAAAATTCTGAGCTAAGTAAGCTCAAGGCAAAAATGTATGCACACATTATATTTAAAAGAAACAATAAAACATTAAAGTGTAAGAATGATTGATTACTAGGAACAACTAGATAAGATGGCAGACTTTAAGGATGCAGACTAACACGGCTGCTACTCTGAAATATTGAGTAGTTCATTACCAGTATCTAAATGATTTTTTAAAATTATGATAAACAGCAGCTGATGGTCACACAAAGAATGATCAGGTATTGGTGTATAGTGAGTTGAGTGCAATATACTGAATAACATATCTAACAAAGCTACTGGAAGCATTCCATGCCTAAACAATTTATAAAATCCTGAGTTTCCTTTTAGGGCCTTTAAAATCAGAAGTTGTCAGTTTCAGCTCTGCTGTGATATAGCAATTGCGGCTAACTTGGAAGTCTCTAAAGGAGTAGAGGGGTACGTAAGCTAATAAAGGGGAACTTACTGTGTATTGTGCATTTTTGGAATAATTTCTATTAAAATATAAATTGTATACCACTCAATTTGTGCCTAACTGAACAGTACATTATTGATTCCCCTAGGGACCAGTTCCAACCATTCCTTACTGCTGTAGTTCTGATGTCACAACAGAGCGCATGCTGGAGTATCTAATTTTAGGAGATGTGAAGTTGGGGAGGTTCACTTTCGGACTTGGCTATTTTAAAAACTAGTTTGCAATGACATTTTTCATATATTGCTGAGGTAAACTGAACTTTGATGTTTATATTTGCAATTCATGTTAAGTGTGCATCTACTATAAAAGAGGTATTTGAGTTGAATGTGAAGACTCAACCCCCACAAATTAGAGACAAAAACATTTTTACCTCCAGTGTTTCAAATTCAACCTGGACAGTGAGACTTCTATGCTTGGAGTTCTTTGCCACTGTAGCTCTGCCAGTATCCTGCACCAGCAAAGTGCTTCTGGGGACAAAAAAGTGCAGTTTTGCTGATACAGTAGAATCTCAGTTACGGATGCCTCAAGAATGGAGGTTGTCTGTAACTCTTAAAATGTTTGGTTTCAGAGTACCAGCAGGAGAGTGGGTTTGTGGGGGGGGGGGGGGGGGTGAGAAAACCTGGATTTGTGCTGGAAATGGCCCAACTTGATTATCGTACACATTGTAAGGAGAGTGATCACTTTAGATAAGCTGTTACCAGCAGAAGAGTGGGGTGGGGGGAGGTATTTTTTCATGCTTTGTGTGTATAAAAAGATCTTCTACACTTTCCACAGTATGCATCTGATGAAGTGAGCTGTAGCTCACGAAAGCTTATGCTCAAATAAATTGGTTAGTCTCTAAGGTGCCACAAGTACTCCTTTTCTTTTTTCTTAAACGTTTGTAACTCTGAACAAAGTGCAATTCAGGCTCCAGATCCAGCAGCTGATGCTCCAGGCCAGGTTTCAGCAGCTGAGCTCCCTAGTCAATGCCTACATGAGGCTGGCAGCCCCAGCAACTTGCTGTCTGTGGCTGCTCCTGCATGGGGGCCAGGACGGGGAAGAGGCAGCCCAGAGGTACCTATCTTTAAGATGTAATACAGGCACAGTACAGTATTTGGGTTTTTTTGGTTTTGGTGTCTGCTGCTGCCTTATTGGTTACTTCAGGTTTCACTTGCGGTCAGTCCGTAACTCTGGTGCTCATATCTGTGAGGTTCTGCTGTATAGCTATATCTACACTAGGGGCTTTTACCACCACATTATGTCAGTCAGGGATCACACCCCTGACAGACACAAGTGTATAATGTTAAAGCTGTCCTGAGTCAACTAATTATCACTCTCATTTCCCACTCCCACCTTTATGTAACATCCCTAGTAATTTAGGGAGGACAAATGCCTTTGATCGCACCTGTGTTTTTCTGTTGTCTTCAGTTAACTATTAGTGCAACCCAGTTAATCTGCAGTTAATCCATACTCCTGTCTGCATCTCCTGTCTGGAAGTGTGCAAGCCACTTGCACCCACAAGCATGACCAGGGAGAGCTGCTGGTGAGCCTCATGCCCATCCCAGTTGGCCGGGCTGGGGGCGTACAGTCATGCTAAAGGAGTTGCCTGGGCCAGGCACTGGCTCCTGCAACCAGCGGCCCAACATGCTGCTGCTTTCGCTGCTGTAGTTCCTGGTAGAGCCCTGCAGCTCCACCCATATCCGCTTTAAATCCATGCATATACATTTTGTATCCACGCAGGGCTCCAGCAGTATATTATTTCTTGTTTGTACTTTTCTGTGCCCTTAGCATGTTTAACAATTACAAGTGTTTGTGATTAGTATGTTGGTAATGAGAGCACAAAAGGAGGCATTGGATCAACTTTGGCATTGGGGATCACCAGTGAGTGGCATTTTTAATAGCTACCAAAGTGATTAGTGAGCAAAAAGTGTGTGGGTGTTAGAATATTTAAAAGGACAACAGTTTTGTCAGATGTAATGTAGTCAGAATATTGTAACTCCAGAATATCTTTGAGATGGGACTTAAGTTGTGAACAGTTAAAAGAAGAGAAACTTCTCAGTTCCGGCATTTTAGTAATACTTTAATGTGTTTCATAAAATGTAGAGTATACATTTAGTACATGAATGAAAGAGCATAAAAGTGGCTTTTCAGGACCTGGTTCACTTCTAATTTGTAGTCTGTTTTTAAAATAAGCATAGCATATCTGCTGAAAGAAGACCGTATTTACATCACATAGTATACACTGCAAATTCTATGATTCACTACTCCTGGGGAAATTTTGTGCTACTGCAGCACAGCAGAAAAATGCCCCCCACCCCCCAGATTTTCTTTGCTTCCTTGCAGAAAATGGTTTCTGTGGGGAAGCTGTCCCAGTACTCAATCACCCCTCCCTGGCAGCTCAGACCCCTCTGTTTGGTGGGGAGGAGAGGTAAATTACTGGGGGGAGGTGGGTCTGGGCATTAGTCCCAGCTGGCAGGGGGAAGAGAACAGAGACAGAGTTCCCCCTTCCCTGCATGGAACAGCTGGGGCTGGGTCAGATCAAGCCCCAGAAATTTCCCCTGGCTGCAGGAAACTGCATTTTGCAGGGAGCCATCTGGGGGATGAGACTCAGTGGGGGTTGGGCAGACAGGAGGAGCTGCTTCCTGTACAGTGATCCCTCCCCCACCTGTGCACCCAGAACCCCCTCCACCCAGCCCCCTCCGCATCAGGAGCCACCTGCACCCAGACCCCTCCCTCCCCCACCACCAAGCCTCCCAAACCCTCACCCCCTGCATCAGGAACCCCCCATACCTGGACCCCACCCCACTGAGCCCCAACCAGCTGAATCCTGACCCCCCCCCCCAAGCCCTTCTCCTCCACCTCACTGAGCTCTCACCACCTTCACCTGGACTCCCCTGCAGAGTCCCATTCCCCCTGCACCCAGAACCCCACACTGAGCTCCTTTGCATCCAGATTCCCCACTGCACCCAGACCCCCTGCAAGCTGCCTGCACCCAGAGTGTGCCACACAGAACCCTGGTACTCTTGAGGGAATTCTGCACCAAACAATTTAACATTCTGCAAAGTTCTGAATATTTTATTTGTCAAAAATAACACAATATAATCATACCATTTTCAATTATTTTTGTAATTTATTTCAAAATACTTGTCAGCAAATAATTGAAAATGGTGTGATTATATTGTGTTATTTTGACAAATAAAATATGCAGAATTTTAAATTATGTGCAGATTTTTTAATTTTTTGGTGCAGAATTCACTCAGGATTATATGATGTACAGCTATGCCAGCTTCCTTATCTTGCATCATCAGTAGGGCTTTGGACCTAAACCTTCAATGTTGCCGTACAGCAGGGGTTCTCACACTGGGGGTCGGGACACCTCGGGGGGGGGGGGTCACGAGGTTATTACATGGGGCATCACGAGCTGTCAGCTTCCACCACAAACCCTGCTTTGCCTCCAGCATCTATAATGATGTTAAATATATGAAAAAGTGTTTTTAATGTATAAGGGTGGGGGGGTCACACTCAGAGGTTTGCTATGTGAAAGGGGTTACTAGTACAAAAGTTTGAGAACCACGGCCATACAGTATAAGCTACATTAGTTGGGAACAAGAGAAGGCTGTTATGCCAGAGCTGGGGATGGGCAACTGGGGCTATATGTTGGATCTGGGGGTGGGAAGTGCAGCTCTCTCTCTCCCGCCCATTCCTGGAGGTAAGGGCACTTCTGCACCATGTGGTGATGGGGACAGCATGTGCTGCGGCTAAGGCTGCTTTGGTGTGGTGTAGGCCCAGCTCATTAAACTGTTTGTTTGTGTTCAGTTGTTATTTTAGCATGCTGTCAACTTTCCTGCTTAACGCATTTGACAGAAGGGAAATGGTGAGTTAACAATTATCTCTCACCAAAAACTTCATATGTGGTGGCAGTGCTTCACTTGAATCAGTTTTGGCTTCTTTGTTTTTCGCTTGAGGTTTGTTTTTTCTTCTTTTGCACGAATGAGCCAACCATCCATTGTAATAAGAGCAAAAGCAAAACCGCGATTGTGGCGTATGCTTATAATTAAATGTGCACACTGCATTGTAGCAAACAGATTAATGTACAGATGGCAACGACTTTGTATAATGCTGTGCAATCTTAGAAATCTGTCAAAATGCACAGCGCCAGCTGAGGACCTGGTATGTCTGGAGGAATCCACTTTGCTGGTTATTTATTGCTGTGGGTAAAATGTGCATGGTAAGTTTTTTTCCCTAAAGCTTCTCACACCCTGCCCCCCCCCCCAAACATTCTGTTCCTCCCAGTTTGAGAACCTCTGCTCTAGACCATGGAGCCCACCCTGCTGACTATCAAAGGCATCTTGCAAAGACTGGTAGTGTGAGAGCTACTTGAAAAAAGTGTGAGGTAACCTAGATACAGGGTTGCTATAAGCTCCTTGTGTAACTTTGAAAAGGTCATTAATTATGAGTACTGGTGGTGTGTTGCTTAAGAAACAGTCAGTTAGGCAGAGGTGACTTGCTTTAGGAACTAAAGCTAACGCAAGTCCAGTGCCGCACAGTGTGCAAGCTTACTCTCTGTGGAAAATATTTCAATACCTTTTCACTCTTATTTTTCTTGTACCTTGAATTTAACACTTCTGACCCGTAATTGTAGAATAGACTCTCTCTCATGACTTACAATAGAGGCAGAGTGTATATGATATCTGGGGGAGGGGAGGAGTGTGTGTGCATATATGCATGTATTCCTGAAGATGGATTTTTGTAACAAAATGACCTGTACTTTAATATTGGCTAGGAATAATTTAGGGTGGGATTTTCAAAGCTCTGATTTGGGAGCACAAATCCCATTGAAAATACCCTGCTCTAGTGCATAGCTTATCCAGCAGGTTGTGGCAACACAGGGCACAGTAAAGACAAATGTTGAAACAGTTAATTTTTTCCACTTTACTTTTAGGGTAGGAGAAATGTTGTTTACATCAAATTGTGTGATGTGCCTGCTTCACTCAATAAAAATAATGTACATGGATTAGATTAAAAAACTACTATGGTAATTTATGGCTGCTCTAATAAATTAGGAGATTTGAAATGTTTTAAACTTTTCTTCATTTAATGTTTTTAACTTAGGACTACCAGCCAACTTCATCCAAATACGTCACTACCGGCAGCATCTTCTTTCTACATACACAAAGGGTCAGATACCATTCTTGGGCAGGTTTGTTCTTTTTTGCTGCATGTAGTTCTCTTCATTTTTCAGCTTTACGCTTAACCAGTAATGTAGGACAGCCAAATGCCTGGGTTCAGATGCCTGCTCTGGATGGGGTTTAGAATTTACTATGCTTTGCCTACTTAGTATGGCCAAGAGTAGCCCTTAACTTTCACTTTTACATAGGAGTGTTTGGAACTAATGCACAATTATCTCTGGAACGCCAACAGATATGCCTTTGTATATAAATGTATAAAAAGGATCAAAAAACTTTATAAATGTTGTGTTCTGTATAATGATTAAAAGATAACCAATTCATGCATTTACATGAATTGTTCACCTTTCTTTTAAATTTATACTGCACTGAATTAGGGTACATCCAGGAGGAACTTCCTGTTCCTACATTTTATACCTCAAGCTAGGATTGAAAGAAAAACTCTGTCAAACTGGTCATCCTACCAAATTCCATATAGGACTCTTAATCATTTAAATGTTTGCTAAGTTAAATTAACCACCTCATATAATTTAGAAGTTGACAGAGCTGTTGTGCAGTTTACCATGGGGGGTGGGGTAGAGGCGTTGCCCACAATAGGGCAATTACAGAAGGAGTTGTTTTGTTTTGGAAAAGAGTTACATCAGTATATGTAACACGAGAACTGCCAATCTGAAGGAATTAATGAAGTTCTATGTTTATTGTTATAATGCAAGTGATTCTTGCACACTGAATTATTATGAGCCATATTGCTACTTGTAGAGATTGGGTCAGGGTCAAGAGGACTAAGCCTGATAATTTGGTGGAGAATGAAGAAGTCTGCTGATTGCCATCTTACTTCTTTCTCCATTCTGGCTAAAGATCCCTAACAGCAAAAATCACTTGCAGAAATGTTAATTCAGATAATGGATGTTAAGATTTATCCTGGATTTGTACTGGTGTAATGGAAAACAGCATTTGACTCAATTCAGATAGAGTAAGACCTTCCCCCGCCCCTCCCTTTAACTGTAGGTTCATAACCAACAAAGCACTACAACTGCATCCTTTCAAAAAAAGAGGAGATGCTCACTGGGGCAAAGGACTCTTTATGCGTGGCATCTAGCACAACTGAACTTCAATCCTGATTGTGGTTTCAAGACACAACAGTAATACAAATAAGATTAATAATATATACTTAGTTGGTTTGAGACTTCCAGATATCTCTAGGTTACCATTTCTGAGTATATTAGATGAAAAGCAAAAATTTATTCAAACTGTTTCTTTCTGGTGCTGGTTCTTATAAAGAGTGATTTCTTTGGTACAAACTCATCCCAAGAGTAATCATAATTCCTAATGGTCTTCTGTGACTGCACAATCCCAATTGGCAGAAGGAGTTGTGGCAAGTGTAGTACTGAAAATACTTCCAATGTTTTTTTTTTTTTTTTGAAGTTGACTAAACTTAAAGTTAACTTTGTACTGTAAGCTAACCCCTTTCAGTTGAATCCTATGAGAGCTTCAGAGTGACTACATTAAAGTATACGCAAAAAGAAAAGGAGTACTTGTGGCACCTTAGAGACTAACCAATTTATTTGAGCATGAGCTTTCATGAGCTGTAGCTGTAGCTCACGAAAGCTCATGCTCAAATAAACTGGTTAGTCTCTAAGGTGCCACAAGTACTCCTTTTCTTTTTGCGAATACAGACTAACATGGCTGTTACTCTGAAACCTACATTGAAGTATGTTTGATTACCACAAATATCATTTCTCTTAGCAGATTGTACCTAGTTCTAAGAAATGTAGGTGACTGTGCGGGTCATTACTATTTACAAAAAATTGAACTATTGATATAAAATAGGGAAGGTACAGTAAAATAAAGGGTATTAAAAGTTAGGTAACATGAAGATTATAAAAACATTTATAGCTCATGCGTAATGTTTTAGCTGACAAATTCCCCTTTGTCTCTTGTATTTCTCTTATCATATTTTATAATTTGCCTGAAAACAGAACGTTTGAGCGAATCTTTTCCTGTTAATTGTTCCTCAGCTAAAGCCATTTTATTTAAACTTTTTAAATTCCTAGATTAACGGTTGGAATATATACAAAAAAGGAAAATGACAATCAATATATTTGAACACATCCCTATGACTGAATGTTACAATACATTTAACTGGATAATACTTAGACTTTTATCTGGTCATTATCACTAACAAAGTGAATGACAGAGTCTAAGATCCCTCAGAGGGAATTGTTCAGCACCCCAACTGTTTGTTTTTTTTAAATACCAAATGGTCTCAGCTTGATCAGCTGCCACAGTGTGAATGGTAGGAGAGTGACTCTTTCAGAGGGCCAGCAACCCTTAAGCTTTATGCATCAAAACTACACCCTAAATTCTACTTTGAAACTAACTGGCAGCTGGAGCAGTGTGAGGTGCACTGATGTGATGTGTTGTCTGCATGACTTGTTAGTAGTAAGTGGGCATTTGCTTCCTGTATCAGAACATTTCTGACTGATCTTAATCTGCATCCCCACATACTGTATTGCATTAGTCCAGGGGTTCTAAAACTGGGGGTTGTGATCCCTAAGGGGGTCACAATGTTATTACTTGGGGGGGTGTTACGAGCTGTCAGCCTCCATCCCAAACCCTGCTTCGCCTCCAGCATTTATAATAGTATTAAATATTTAAAACTGTGGTTTTAATTTATAAGGGGGAGGTCACACTCATAGACTTGCTGTGTGAAAGGGGTCACCAATACAAAAGTTTGAGAGCCACTGCATTAGTCTGATCTTCAGGTGAGAAAGATCTGGATGACAGCAGCAAGGTTTGTATCTGAAAGGAGCAGTTGTATCCTCCTTTCCAAGTGTTGATACTAAAATGTGTCTTGGCAACAGCTTTTACCCGAACACCTAGAAGCAGTTATTCTTTTAACTAGACTTCTAGGTTATGAAGCTGAGTAACTAATGGTGGGTGGATGAACACACTACTTCAGTCAAGTGGATTGAGATAATCTCTGCTAATTCTTTTGGTTGCTTCCTCTAACCTTTGGGCATTATCTCCATCTTCTCTGGACTGAGCTGTAACCAGCCTTGTCACACACTAATCTCGTTCAGACACTAGGTTCTGACAGATGAGCTGGACATAAAAGCTGGGTATTGTCAATAGACCGAGGTTATTGTACCCCATGCCTCCTTCCTGGTTTTCTTAAGGACATAGTATAAATGTTTAATATGAAGGGTGATAACATGCTATTTGTGAAAGCTCTGAGTCCAGTAGTCCCCAAATTTTTCAGGTTGTGCCTCCCTTACCCCTGTTCATGTCCCCACCCCAAGCCAGGGCCAGGTTGCAGCTCTGGGGAGGGGGAGGCGGACAGGGTAACAGGCAGTGCTGGGAGTAGAACCCTGGCTGCAGGCCGGGAGCCAGGGCCCCAAGTGCAGGGCTAGGAGTGGGACTGGGTGACGCTCCCGCTCTGCGCCTCTTGGGGTTTGGCCTGGGCCCCAGATGTACCCCCTAAATGGTCCTCTGTGTCCCCCAGGAGGGTGCATCCCACCATTTGGGGGCCTCTGCCTTAGAGATATGAACAACTGCCCATCATCTTGGGATCTCTCAGGGTATGTCTACACTACGGAATAAAGTCGAATTTATAGAAGTCGTTTTTTTAGAAATCGGTTTTATATATTCAAGTGTGTGTCCCTACAGAAAATGCTCTAAGTGCATTAAGTGCATTAACTCGGCGGAGTGCTTCCACAGTACCGAGGCTAGAGTCGACTTCTGGAGCGTTGCACTGTGGATAGCTATCCCACAGTTCCCGCAGTCTCCGCTGCCCATTGGAATTCTGGGTTGAGATCCCAATGCCTGATGGGGCTAAAACATTGTCGCGGGTGGTTCTGGGTACATATCGTCAGGCCCCCCTTCCCTCCCTCCCTCCGTGAAAGCAAGGGCAGACAATCGTTTCGCGCCTTTTTTCCTGAGTTACCTGTGCAGACGCCATACCACGGCAAGCATGGAGCCCGCTCAGGTAACCGTCACCGTATGTCTCCTGGGTGCTGGCAGACGCGGTACGGCATTGCTACACAGTAGCAGCAACCCATTGCCTTCTGGCAGCAGACGGTACAATACGACTGGTAGCCGTCCTCGTCGTGTCTGAGGTGCTCCTGGCCACGTCGGCTGGGAGCGCCTGGGCAGACATGGGCGCAGGGACTAAATTTGGAGTGACTTGACCAGGTCATTCTCTTTAGTCCTGCAGTCAGTCCTATTGAACCGTCTTATGGTGAGCAGGCAGGCAATACGGATTGCTAGCAGTCGTACTGTACCATCTTCTGCCGGGCAGGCAAGAGATGACGATGGCTAGCAGTCGTACTGTACCATCTTCTGCCGAGCAGCCATGAGATGTGGATGGCATGCAGTCTTTCTGCACCGTCTGCTGCCAGCCAAAGATGTAAAAGATAGATGGAGTGGATCAAAACAAGAAATAGACCAGATTTGTTTTGTACTCATTTGCTTCCCCCCCTCCCCTGTCTAGGGGACTCATTCCTCTAGGTCACACTGCAGTCACCCACAGAGAAGGTGCAGCGAGGTAAATCTAGCCATGTATCAATCAGAGGCCAGGCTAACCTCCTTGTTCCAATAAGAACAATAACTTAGGTGCACCATTTCTTATTGGAACCCTCCGTGAAGTCCTGCCTGAAATACTCCTTGATGTAAAGCCACCCCCTTTGTTGATTTTAGCTCCCTGAAGCCAACCCTGTAAGCCATGTCCTCAGTCGCCCCTCCCTGCATCAGAGCAACGGCAAACAATCGTGCATCTGAGTTGAGAGTGCTGTCCAGAGCGGTCAAAATGGAGCACTCTGGGATAGCTCCCGGAGGCCAATACCGTCGAATTGTGTCCACAGTACCCCAAATTCGAGCCAGCAAGGCTGATTTAAGCGCTAATCCACTTGTCAGGGGTGGAGTAAGGAAATGGATTTTAAGAGCCCTTTAAGTCGAAATAAAGGGCTTCATCATGTGGACGGGTGCAGGTTTACATCGATTTAATGCTGCTAAATTCGACCTAAAGTCCTAGTGTAGACCAGGGCTCAGACAAAAATGTTCAAAGCTGCTTTGCTAGTCCAGGCTATGGACTGCAGATATGTTGCCATTATCTTATGCTAACCAGCATTTGACAAATCTGAAAATACCATGGATGCTTGAGATCATTAACCAATGCAATTAACGCAGTTTTTTACCAGACCCAGGCCTGAACTCAGATTTAATTGATATCAAGGAACTCTTGAGTATTCCAGATATTTGTTTCTATCTTAAGTACTTATATGTCCCCTGTTACCACAGTATCAGCCCACCTTAATCTTTTTAAATATCTTTTGTGGCAAATTGCCAGTACAATTATGATGGGTCCTGCACTTCCTCTTCTGGGGCAGGGGGGGAGGTTTCAGGGCACAGTTTCCTGCCCCTGAACTAGTGTATTTACTGTCCCACTAGTAACCCAGAGAAGGGTAGTGGAGAGGGAGGGACCCAGGCCCGCCCTCTACTCCGGGTCCCAGCCCAGGGGCCCTAGGGATAGTGGTAAACCACTTGAACTAGTGCTTCCTTCCCCTGGGCTACTTCCCTCTCCTGCTCTTCAGCTTGTGGGGCTTCCTGTGGACGCATGCGCGCGTGCTCTCCCTCTCCCCCCCGCCGTCTCTTTACCTAGAGTCTTGGTCTTCTAGCCAGCCACAGCACTTCTCCAAACTGCATTCTGCTCCAAGTCCAAACCACTCTACTCCAACTCCTTCCCCTGGCTGATTGAAGCAGGGGTTTTTTATCAGGTGACTAGCTTCAAATGCTCGAATTGGCTTCAGGTGCTTTTAATTAATCTCTACAGGGAATAAGGCTTCTCCTCATCCTGAGACTTACATATCTCTCCTATATTGCTCCCCTGCTGCCTTCTGCCCATGCTGTATCACACTTTTTAATTGATTTTTATAAAGAAACAAACAATGAAAAATACAAAATGGTAAATTACGTACAGCTTGGATATGTTTCCAAATACTGCATACTTCACTGGATCTCCAAGAGAATTAGTAAATTGTAAAAGACCACACAGTACAAAACTAGACAATACTACAGAGATATAATAGGGTGGGGATAACAGTAATACAGTAGGAGAAGACCTATATGAATAGGAAGAGGAGGGGAACCTGGGCAGAGGGAGGGAAAAAGAGGAGGGATTAGATGAATTGAGGTCTGGCATTTTTTGATCCTTCTCAAGCTTTTTTTATCCAAATGTGTCTAGAATTGGTCTCCAAATTTCTTTGAATTCATATAATTGCTGTCCAGTGGCAGAGCATATTATGTAATATTAAAAAGTCTTCTGTGGATCTCAGGTAGTGCTTGATACAACAAAAGATTTTATATAGGATGCCACAGAGGTTGTACAAGATAAAGGCATCCTCTGCTTGTTGGCATTGTAAGAAAGAAAAAAAAGACCCCTGATGCATATGCTATGAGACTGTCCAACAGTCAGGCAGCTGTGGAAAGAGATGGACACAGGAATTAAAATAGTGCTCTTTTTTAGAAGCCAAATCTCAGCTGAAAATTATATGTAGGTTATTTACCTGCGAAGAGGGGTTTAACTCTGCCACAAAGACTTTTTGGTTTGTTGACAGCATCAATGATCACCAAGTTCATGAGTTGACAAATATGGAAGAGTAGACTTATGCCCAGAGTACAGTAGAGGTATTTGGGCCTGTCTGAGTTAGCAGTTAAAGAAAGAATACAAACATAAGAAGGCTATACTGGGTCAGACCAAAGGTCCATCTAGCCCAGTATCCTGTCTTCCCACAGTGGCCAATGCCCAGTGCCCCAGAGGGAATGAACAGAACAGGTAATTATCAAGTGATCCATCCCCTGTTGCTCATTCCAGCTTCTGGCAGAGGATAGGGACACCATCCCTTCCCTCTTGGCTAATAGCCATTGATTGACTGATTCTCCATGAACTTATCTTGTTCTTTTTTGAACTCTGTTATAGTCTTGGTCTTCACAACATCCTCTGGCAAAGAGTTCCACAGGTTGACTCTGCATTGTGTGAAGAAATACTTTCTTTTGCTTGTTTTAAACCTGCTGCCTATTAATTTCATTGAGTGACCGCTAGTTCTTGTGTTATGAGGAGTAAATAATGCTTCCTTATTTACTTTCTCCACACCAGTCATGATTTTATAGACTTCTATCATATCCCCCTGGGTTGTCTCTTTTCTAAGATGAAAAGTTCCAGTCTTATTAATCTCTCCTCATACAGAAGCTGTTCCATACCCGTAATCATTTTTGTTGCCCTTTTCTGATCCTTTTCCAGTTCCAATATATCTTTTTTGAGATATGTCAACCACACCTTCACAGAGTATTCAAGATGTGGGTGTACCGTGGATTTATATAGAGGCAATATGATACTTTCTGTCTTATTTTCTATCTCTTTCTTCATGATGCCCAACATTCTGTTTGCTTTTTTAACTGCCGCTGCACATTGAGTGGATGTTTTCAGAGAACTATCCATAATGATTCCAAGATCTTTTTCCTGAGTGGTAACAACTAATTTAGACCCCATCATTTTATATGTATAGTTGGCATTATGTTTTCCAATGTGCATTACTTTGCATTATCAACATGGAATTTCATCTGCCTTTTTGTTGCCCAGTCATCCATAATCTCATAATATTACCTCAGAATCTTCAATGTTTTCAGTCTCACAACATGCCAGTGAGGTAGTGGAGGCATTGTTTCCTAGTGCACAGAGCACAGATCTGGTGGCAGGAGTCCTAGGTTCTATTCCTGCCTCAGTCACTGGCATGCTGGGTGAACATGGGCAAGTCATTTCACCGCTGTCTGCCTGAGTTTTCCCATCTGAAAATGGGGATAATGATGTTTTCTTTCTTTGTAAAGCACTTTGATAACTACTGATGAAAAGTGCTACATAAGAGCAAGGTATTTTGTATTACAATTTCCAGTGCTGGGGGAGGCAGCCTGATATGGCGGAGCAGATAGAGGTCTGGAATGTGGAAGACCTGTGCTCTATTCCAGGCTCTGCCCTCGATCTGCTAGGTGACCTTGGGCAGGACATTTAACCTCTCTATGCCTGTGTTGGGCAGGTAGGCTCATCAGTCATGGCAGGCAGTCCACTTAGGAGAGGGGAAACTCTGATTTCAAACCAGGCGCATCAGATCTGGCGAGCTGTAAAAGTAGTGCCAATTGCACATGCTCTGTGAGTCTACACTGCTAACCCTGCTAACAAGGCAAAGGAAGGACTATTTCCAGTACTCTTTCATCACAACTTCACTTTTCAAAAAGAGGAGTTTTGAAGGGAGATTGATTGGGTCAAGAACTGCACTTTTATTTTAGCAGAGATCTAATATGTTCTTCATTAAAATAAGGGGGAACTCTGTGCTCCTGAAAGGAGGAACCACCACAACTGGTCCCCTCTCCGGACCTCCATATTCCTAGCTTCTGCTGATGGTCCATCCCCTTAACAACCCCAAGGTGTTCATCAAAGGGAACTAGCTGCTGTAGCGACCAGAGTGGTGACTTCGAGAATGGGCTGCAAAAGGTGACTTAATAATATACCCATTCTTAAATTAGAACTGTGCAACCCCATCCTCAAAAATATATATATTGGGTGTCATTGTTTCCAGACCAACCAAGAGAGAATATAGGAGAGGAAATGGCCAGGTGGGGAATAAATAGCAAGAACAGATCAGTTTGTACAGAAAGATCCATTTTACATGCAAACATCCTTAGTGATTGTGGAGGACAGAGAAATGGAAAAACATATGACATATTATTTACTTGTGTTAACACAATAGTTAAGCTTGAGAAAGCATTTGCATCCAAAATCTCATTCCACGTCCCCTCACCACCAACTGTAATCCTTTCAGGCTGAATTTTTCTACATTTGGTCTTAGTTCTGTTAAGTTTGATGAAAACATAGGTGTGTATGTAACATTTTCTAAACATTATGTCAACATTATGTTACCAAATCATGAAAACAATGCATACATGGAAAAGGTGGAAGTGTAGTTGCTGAAGGAACCTTAACTTTGAGGTCCCTGGCTTTAGTGGGTTTGACATCGCAGTCATAACTGTATTTTCATTTTTTTTGTATTAAGTAACTTTAGTCACAGTTCTCCATAAGGCATCAGCCCTTTTTTCACAAGTGAGAATGTTACTGGCCATCTTCGTTTGAGTCAGTCCCCAGACAAGTTTTAGAAACTTTACCCATGTGAAAAGTTCTATTTCTGAGTTTTTAATGCATGTGCTTATTATTTTCAACTACACAAAAATGATGCAAATCAAGCACCCAAATCGGACAATTCAAAGGTTAGTTTCTAATGCAGCATTAATTCAGCCTCTGTATATTTTCCGGTAAACATTAACAGGAGTATTACAATTTATATTTAGCAAAGCAATCCTGAATGGAAAGTACTATGTGAGTACCTTGTAGACAAACCACTTTAACTTTTAAAAATGTCTTGATTCTTGCATACCTGATTTCATGTTTCCACATTTAATTAAACTATGAAAGAAAAAACGGGCGTGCTGGGCCTCTGAAAGCAAGCGTTCACTGACAAAGTTTGCAGATCCTGTGGCTTCTGCACAAGAAGCCAGTTTCTTTCAAGGATGCTGAGTGAGCTCTCCCACTCATTCTCTTGTTGGCCTTCCTGACTGCATCTGTACAGAACAGACTCTCACCCTAAGAGGTGCAGATGCAGAGCTGAAGTCAATGCATTGATTTCTACACCTATTTTTCAATGGTAAATCCACAGGATCTTGGAAGGGGGCATGTTGCAGATAGCAAATCAAATATTCCAAATCTTGTGACGCCCTGACCACGTGGAAAAGCTGTATGTGTCTACTTCTGCAGTATTTGGGGCTTTATGCCCACCTTTGCCCCCTTCAGCCTTACCCATGAAAAGGGAGCATCTGGGCCTTGTGATGAGGTAGGGAAATGACTCCAGTTTTTCTGGGTTGTTGTTTTTCTGGATTATTGGGGTTTTGTGATGGTGAAATAGAAATATTTTTAAATAAGGGGGTTTTTTTTGTTTTAGTTGTTTCTTTGTCTAAATCTTCTAGCATAATCTGCAGCTGCAGAAGTTCAGAACACTAGTGGCCATGAGCATGAATACTGCTGAACCAGCTATTCCTTTAAAACAAACAAACAAAACCTGTCTGCCAAGTCAACTCTCCTCTACTGTTGAGTGCTCTGTTCTTGTAAGGAGCTTACAAATCCACATCTTGGCTCTTCCTACACTTTCTTGGCTATGCTGCATCAGTATGAAAGAGGAAGAAGACTCTCTGTGGAAAGAAGCAACTAAGATCCCCAGCTGCAGTCTTCTCTGTGCAGGGTAACACTGGTCTGCACACATAGGGCCCCCTTCATTTTGGGGCTCGGTATGGACACAGGGATTCATCTGCACAGAACAACTTGCCAGATAGGAGCCTAACACATTACTATGGAACCAGCATTGCCCAGTCCTTGCTGTCTTAGGCACGTAGCTAAAAATCTAAGAATACTGAAATGTAGTAATTTTATTAACACGATGTGTGACCTGGTCAGTTAGGTGAAGTTATTGTATATTGGGTTAAGGCTTCCTGTATGAATGTATAGTTCTAGCTTCATAGGGACCTGTGGGAAGAGGAAACAGGAAAACAACACAATAGGTATAGATAAGCAACCTTTTAGCAAACATTTGGGGGACAATTGGGCAATGACATATTTCCAGTGCCCGAGGCTGAAGTCACACAGCTCTGTATATATATGTTCTGCCACTGCTGGGAATTAACAGATCAAATCACTTATAAACAGTTAAAAAGCCCTTCCCAGGAGAGAAGTGGGAGGTCAATGGCCAGGAGCTGTCCAGGGAGAGAGGTGTACATAATAACTTCGTTCTCCTACAGTATGCTGATGACCTGGCCCTTTTGGCTGACATCAAAGAGGAATTGGTAAATATGGTATCAGACTGTTTGAAGGTAAACACAAAGAAAACTGAAGTTACACAAGTAGAGAAGGTGGAAGAAGAACTGTTTGAAATTTCAGGAGAGAAGCTGAATCAGAAGAACAGATCTGTGTATTTGGGAATACACTTAGTGCTGCTGGAGAGAGAACTGAAAAGAAGAGCCCAGTTTGCATGGATGGCAGTGAACAAGATAGCAGAAGTACTGTGGGACTGGCAATTAAGACACAAACGGAAAGGAAAGGTGTATGCTGTCATAAAGTCAGTCCTGACAGATATAAGAGAGCGGTGGAGGGCAGATATATCAGCCCAAGAACGGTGAAGGCCCTGTTCCCTATGAGCTGAACACCTCCCTATGAGGTGTTCACTGGAGACACCTGAGGCCAGATAAGGGCTGCCAGTGACCTTTAAAAACCCTTCTTCTGTTGAGAAAGAGGGAGAAGGGGAGAGAGGCTGCAGTAGGGATAGTGACAGCAGGAAGGAATGGCTGCCATTGGGTGGAAGGTTCTCCCCTCCCTAAAGGGAAACAAACTAAGTTTCTGCTTGGGGAAGAACTGGCAATTAGGAGGCAGTGTAGTAGAGTAATGCCTTGGAGAGGGGGCAGGGAAAAGTGTTTCTGTTGTGAGTTTGGGTTTTTGCTTTGTTTTGTTTTGCTTAAGGGAATTTCTTGGGCTTACCCTGAGGCCCACCATTTAAATAGGAAAAAATTAAAACAGATTGAAGAGAAAAATCCTCTGGAGTCAGTCTAATTTACTCCAGGCCCTTAGGGAGAAACACTGAGGCTAATGAGGCAAAGAAGGTACCCTGCCACAATGCTGAGTGTGTTTGTCCCTGCTCATACTATGGCTTAGAAATGGTGGGTCATACAGAGATGGAAGAAAAGAAGATACAGGAAGTAGAAAATAATATACTAAACAGAATGGCTGGCAAGTGGAGGGTAGACAGAGTGTACATGGAAGAAATTAGAGGGAAGATAAACTTGGTAGTCTCAATGATAGTTAGGCAGCAGAGCATATGTTTGAAGTGGGATAGACGTGATAAGAATGGGAGAACAACAACCAGCAAAGAAAGCATGGCAGGAAGAGGACAGCAAAAAAGGATGTGGAAGACAGAGGATTGGTGGACAGACTCTGTCAAGAGAAGTTTGTAGAGAAAAGGACTACAACTCCAAGATCTATGAACCCATGCCATGGACTAGAAGGAGTGGTAAAGAATTGTAGACACCTCCAACCCCGTGTAAATGGGAAAAGGAATCAAGATGTGAAGTGAAGTGATCTTTGTCTTCCTAAGCAATGTATAAATGAATGACCTTTAACAAAAATGTCTTTGGAAACAGAGAGGGGAAAGTGAATTACACTGAGTGCCTCCTGACTTTCAGTTCTGTCATGCAAATACATACTTATGTATCTGTAGTGAAATACTTCAGGCTGTATTGTTCTATTGATTTTTAACTGGAACACTCCACTAGGGATGGTCCCCTATTAATAAATGGCACTATATATTAATAAATTAATAGATAAATGACTAAATATATTGTAACTTTCATGACTACTTATCCAATATTCAGTCCTCTTGATTCTCTTACAGTATACAGTCTTTAAATAAATGTGTTAGAAATATACATACCTTGAATTGGTACTTGTTATATTTATTGTGTTTTGTGAATGTGTTTGGTGTTTCATTACTCTTCTTGCCCTGCAGAAATCTAGCTCAATTTTCAAAGCAGTGTGTGCAGAGTGTACAACTGGTTATGTACCAAATTGCCCTTTCCTTTTCATTAACTATCTTTTGGTTAGGGCGGTAGGGAAGCTCGTCGGTTTTAAGAAAGAATGGTTTCTGAAGTTAGTATCAATGCCACTGCTAACAGATGCTTATGATGAAAGAATTCAAAGCTTCTTAAGGAGATGAATAGTACTGTCTGTACATTTAATGTAAAGGGTTAGAAGCCTCTTTTAACCACTGAGATTTAAAGTGATAAAAATCCAGTGTATCTGTTCCACTACTCAATTCCCTAAGATATATATTTGTGTGTGTGCTAACCTATGTAAAAGACATCTTTTGTCACTCAGGAAGGCATGTTTGAAGTCAGAACTCTTCAACACGTACCACACATGCTAATGATAGTGTGTGTGTGTGTGTGTGTGTGTGTTTTTAAGGTTAGCTTCAGTGCATATAAGCAAATGATGCTATCGTAAAGCTATTTTAAAAGTACAATGTTTATTCCAACAAAAGTTAAACTCTAAATGGGTTGCAGTAATACATATCTAAAAGCAGTAAGCTCTATTACATATTTTTTAATTATGGGATGTAATAGTGTTTTAGTTAACACAGATGTTCCTAATGCCATCATATGTCTGTCATATTTTTTGTAATAGTCACATAACTGTTTAAGGCCATATAATTAAAGGGATTTTCTGCTAGTAAGATGGATGGTTTTAATCTTGTCATGTATTTAACTAGGGCTGTACAGATCGGGATCATCCCCAGAGTCAATGCACAAACACACATGAGTATTGTTGACTTCAGTGAGACAACAGAGGCAAGTAAAATACATGCATTTGCAGGATTCACCCCGTAGTAGTTATTGTGTTTTATATGTTTCAATTTTAATTTGTATTTAGTGTCAGTAACAAAGATTTAAGTGATATTAAAGATACATAGCTAAGTGTAGCAGAAGTCAGTGGCTACAAGGATAAGATAATTGGGTAAGTAGGCCAGTCAGTAATTATGCTCAGAAGGTTAGGATAATTGATAGCTGCAGTAAATGGCTGAAGTTAGAATAACTTTTGATTTCTTTGTTCTCCATTTTTGTTGTTGTTTTAGTGGATTTTTTTTACATCTAGAATTAGTTATTGGTGGAAACAAGACAATATTTGTTAATGCTGTTACACTCCTGGCAATTAGTGTTAAAGGACAATGAGAGAAAACACAACTATATTTTATTGTTCACTGGTCAAAGCGGAGGAGGATTATATTACAAGTTTTAGAACAGTGGAAGATTTTAAATTAGGATACCTATTAAATGGACACCATTAAGTAGTTCAGGCTCAACTTAGGTTTATATAATTGGCTAAACAATGCAGAAGCAGCAATACATGCAAAATAAAAATGAAACTTGACTGCTATGAGTCACTCAAATGGATTTCTGGCAAGTGAAGCTATGTTTTATTCTTCTTTAGAGCTGTTTGGTTGTTAGTAACTATCTAAATGATAGTAAAGAAATGCAAGTTGTTGCCTGATCTATCCCTTATGTATTCATTCCCAGTTAGCATTCTGTAGTTTTGGCAGGGTTCTGCCTTGTGACCAGATCCAGAAATATTAATGTTATTATGAAGACCCTGGTGTGCACAAAGGAGGTAATTACATTTAGGAAAGGCATTCTGCCCTTGTAATATTTTTATTACCACTGTTAGCAAAATCAGACACTCCAACCCAGCAAAGTAGACATATAATTTATAATGGTCAAAACATCCCATGTCTGAGCAGAATAACCCAAAGTGTTAGTTATCATCCTCACCATCATCATCACCACCACCAGTGGTCGTCATCCTGGCATCTCCCAAGGCACATAGGCCGGGATACAACTTTTATAATATGTTATGCTGACTCCCACTATGCCTAATGCATATTCAGGAGGGGTTTCATCCCCTTTTCCTTATCTGAATTTCCTCTCCCTAATAAGGTTGGGATGCCCTTCTCCTATAGGTTACTAGGCCTTTTACCTCAAGTTTATTCACATATATATCAATTAGTTACCCTGGTATGCTTGTGATTGGACATCTGCTGAAGTTCCTAACTTAACATATCTAAAGCTGATATCATCTGGCATCTTGTGGTTCACGTGTCAGCATTTTAGTCATGCTTGTTTATTACAGTATTCTATGTTTGATATCTTTTTATATCTAGGGTTACTCCTGGTTAGCTGCTTATGCTAAGGCTTTTGGGGCCTCAGGCCTTGATTAGTGTTGCTAAGCTATTGTCTTACATGCCTTGAGGCTTGTAGGCTCATTGTGTTACTGCCTTAACTTATACCCATACCTTTGCCTAGCAAATACCTATACCTGTAGGCAACAATGTGATTATCAGTTGGTTCAATATGCAGTTATTACTGTAGTACAGTGAGCTCAGCACCGCAGACTCAGAAGAAGGCATGGTCTGCAAATGAAGGCTCTTACAACATAAATCAGAAAAATAAAAAATATTTAGTGAAAAACTTGAATTTATTTTCACATCTGCCCCTTCTTACCCTCTGCCCTTTAATCTTTACCTATTTATAAAATCTCAGTCAACTCTTAGGATATATTCTGCTCCTTGCTCTGCTTTCCTAGCCCTGGGCTACACTAGGAGTTGAGGTCGAATTTAGCAGCATTAAATCGATTTAACCCTGCACCCGTCCACACGACAAAGCCCTTTTTTTTACTTAAAGGGCTCTTAAAATCCATTTCCTTACTCCACCCCCGGCAAGGGGATTAGCACTGAAATTGGCCTTGCTGGGTCGAATTTGGGGTACTGTGGACAAAATTAGATGGTATTGGCCTCAGTGAGCTATCCCAGAGTGTTCCATTGTGACCGCTCTGGACAGCACTCTCAACTCAGATGCACTGGCCAGGTAGACAGGAAAAGAACCGCGAACTTTTGAATTTCAATTTCCTGTTTGGGCAGCGTGGCAAGCTGCAGGTGACCATGCAGAGCTCGTCAGCAGAGGTGACCATGCAGAGCTAATCAGCAGAGGTGACCATAATGGAGTCCCAGAATCGCAAAAGAGCTCCAGCATGGACCGAACGGGAGGTACGGGATCTGATTGCTATATGGGGAGAAGAATCCATGCTGTCAGAACTCCGTTCCAGTTTTCAAAATGCCAAAACATTTGTCAAAATCTCCCAGGGCATGAAGGACAGAGGCCATAACAGGGACCCGAAGCAGTGCCGCGTGAAACTTAAGGAGCGGAGGCAAGCCTACCAGAAAACCAGAGAGGCGAACGGCCGCTCCGGGTCAGAGCCCAAAACATGCCGCTTCTCTGATGAGCTGCATGCCATTTTAGGGGGTTCAGCCACCACTACCCCAGCCATGTTGTTTGACTCCTTTAGTGGAGATGGAGGCAACATGGAACCAGGTTTTGGGGACGAGGAAGATGATGATGATGAGGTTGTAGATAGCTCACAGCAAGCAAGCGGAGAAACTGGTTTTCCCGACAGCCAAGAACTGTTTCTCACGCTGGACCTGGAGCCAGTATCCCCCGAACCCACCCAAGCCTGGCTCCCGGACCCGCCAGGTGGAGAAGGTACCTCTGGTGAGTGTACCTTTTAAAATACTATACATGGTTTAAAAGCAAGCATGTTTAATGGTTCCTTTGCCCTGGCATTCGCGGCTCTCCTGGATGTACTCCCAAAGCCTTTGCAAAAGATTTCTGGGGAGGGCAGCCTTATTCCATCCACCATGGAAGGACTCTTTACCACTCCAGGCCAGTAGCATGTACTCGGGAATCATTGTAGAACAAAGCATTGCAGTGTATGTTTGCTGGCATTCAAACAACATCCATTCTTTATCTCTCTGTGTTATCCTCAGGAGAGTGATATCATTCATGGTCACCTGGTTGAAATAGGGTGCTTTTCTTAAGGGGACATTCAGAGGTGCCCGTTCCTGCTGGGCTGTTTGCCTGTGGCTGAACAGATATGTTCCCCGCTGTTAGCCACGGGGAGGGGGGAAGAGGACGGGGAAGGGGAAGGGGCTAGTCACGCGCTGGGGGGAGGCAAAATGCGACCTTGGAACGAAAGCACATGTGCTATGTATATAATGTTAACAGCAAGGTTTACCATGAAAGAGTGTACCCATTGTTCTAGAAAATGTGTCTTTTTAAATACCACTGTCCCTTTTTTTTTCTCCACCAGCTGCATGTGTTTCAAGGATCACAGGATCTTCTCCTTCCCAGAGGTTAGCGAAGATCAGAAGGCGAAAAAAACGCACTCGCGATGAAATGTTCTCTGAGCTCATGCTGTCCTCCCACACTGACAGAGCACAGACGAATGCATGGAGGCAGACAATGTCAGAGTGCAGGAAAGCACAAAATGACCGGGAGGAGAGGTGGCGGGCTGAAGAGAGTAAGTGGCGGGCTGAAGAGAGGGCTGAACCTGAAAGATGGCGGCAGCATGATGAGAGGAGGCAGGACTCAATGCTGAGCCTGCTGGAGGAGCAAACCAATATGCTCCAGCATATGGCTGAGCTGCAGGAAAGGCAGCAGGAGCACAGACCGCCGCTACAGCCCCTGTGTAACCAACCAACCACCCTCCTCCCCAGGTTCCATAGCTTCCTCACCCAGACGCCCAAGAACGAGGTGGGGGGGCCTCCAGCCACTCCACCCCAGAGGATTGCCCAAGCAATAGAAGGCTGGGATTCAATAAGTTTTAAAGTTTTAAACTTTTGAAGTGCTGTGTGGCCTTGTCCTTCCCTCCTCCACCACCCCTCCTGGTGCTTCTCTCCTCCACCACCCCTCCTGGGCTACCTTGGTAGTTATCCCCCTATTTGTGTGATGAATTAATAAAGAATGCATGAATGTGAAGCAACAATGACTTTATTGCCTCTGCAAGTGGTGATCGAAGGGAGGAGGGGAGGATGGTTAGCTGACAGGGAAGTAGAGTGAACCAAGGGGGGGGGGTTCATCAAGGAGGAACAAACAGATCTTTCACACCGTAGCCTAGCCAGTCATGAAACTGATTTTCAAAGCTTCTCTGATGCGCACCGCGCCCTCCTGTGCTCTTCTAACCACCCTGGTGTCTGGCTGTGCGTAACCAGCAGCCAGGCAATTTGCCTCAACCTCCCACCCCGCCATAAACGTCTCCCCCTTACTCTCACAGATATTGTGGAGCGCACAGCAAGCAGTAATAACAATGGGAATATTGGTTTCGCTGAGGTCTAACCGAGTCAGTAAACTGCACCAGCGTGCTTTTAAATGTCCAAATGCACATTCTACCACCATTCTGCACTTGCTCAGCCTGTAGTTGAACAGCTCCTGACTACTGTCCAGGCTGCCTGTGTACAGCTTCATGAGCCATGGCATTAAGGGGTAGGCTGGGTCCCCAAGGATAACTATAGGCAATTCAACATCCCCAACGGTTATTTTCTGGTCTGGGAATAAAGTCCCTTCCTGCAGCTTTTGAAACCAGAGTTCCTGAAGATGCGAGCGTCATGTACCTTTCCCGGCCATCCCACGTTGATGTTGGTGAAACGTCCCTTGTGATCCACGAGTGCTTGCAGCACTATTGAAAAGTACCCCTTGCAGTTTATGTACTCGCCGGCTTGGTGCTCCGGTGCCAAGATAGGGATATGGGTTCCGTCTATGGCCCCACCACAGTTAGGGAATCCCATTGCAGCAAAGCCATCCACTATGACCTGCACATTTCCCAGGGTCACTACCCTTGATATCAGCAGATCTTTGATTGCGTTGGCTACTTGCATCACAGCAGCCCCTGCAGTAGATTTGCCCACTCCAAATTGATTCCCGACTGACCGGTAGCTGTCTGGCGTTGCAAGCTTCCACAGGGTTATTGCCACTCGCTTCTCAACTGTGAGGGTTGCTCTCATCTTGGTATTCTTGTGCTTCAGGGCAGGGGAAAGCAAGTCACAAAGTTCCATGAAAGTGCCCTTACGCATGCGAAAGTTTCGCAGCCACTGGGAATCATCCCAGACCTGCCACACTATGCGGTGTTGTACCAATAAAATAAAAACCAGCAGGATCTTATTAAAGGGAAAAAGGCAAAATACCACATTTATTGTGAATACAGAAAGAATCATAGTAAGCAGTTAGTTACAGCTGTAACATTCCATTCAATCTCATCTTTATTCACACATTCATTCATACACACACACACACACACACACAGGTTCTGCAAGGTTGTTATCATAGTAAGCAGTTAGTTATAGCTATAACTTTCCATTCAATCTCATATTTATTCACACATTCATTCATACACACACACACACACACAGGTTCTGCAAAGTTGTTATCATAGTTACCAGCCTTAGAGTTGCTCATGCCAAGCCACTGGCCAGGTGGCCTGGACATGAGGAGGGAGCAGGGCCTTGTCAGATGCTCATCTGATGCTCCTGGAAGTTGGTTTGCAGAATCAGACCCCAAAGTTCTCACTTTTTAGAGTCTATTTTTATAGGAATTTCTTCCTATGCCAGTCTATGGGAATTGCTGCATCATGCTGTTGCTGAATCAATCAGCAGATGGCACATTCCTGACGGCTCCAAGATGTTATCTTGTTCTTTGGTTCTCCCATTCTTGAGGCTGTTGGGTGGATTCCAGTCTGCCCTCCGGGGGTCCTCTGGTTATTTCCACTTGACGCCTTCTTCAGCCGATGGACACTGGATTCTTAGGCTGGCACCTCCCTGATCATTCAGTTATTATCCACACCAAGCATCCATCCACATACATCCTCTATCTCTATTTTAATCACAATTGTTAATGCAACAAAAGGGCGGGGAGTCTCTGGGTGCTGTTTCTGTTGTTAGAGTATTGCTTTGAGTCTCTGTGAATTGCTTTGAGAACAGACTCTGTCTTAGAATGTACTAACACAATTAGCAGCTTGCAAGTTTCACACACAGAGGGAGAGAAACAGTACCAAAAACCAAGAGACCTCTTAATTAGTAATACCCTGGAATTAAAACTATGGGAAATCAAACTCATTTGTGATTTTAATACAGAACTTCTTTAATATGATCCAACATAATCCCCCTTTTGACACTAAGATTTATAATCGTCAGTGTCACTTTCTATGTAGCCTATTCAAGAGAAGGTACTGTGAGGCAATTTGAGTTTGTGATTCCAATTCATGCCACATACACGATCCTAGTGATGTATCTTTACTACAAGGTTCTGGGGCAACAGGCAAGGTGAGGCACACCCACTTTTGAGGAGTCCATTCGGTACAACCTCTAGTGTCCAATAGCTTCCCTCCCTCCCCAGCCCACTGGCTCAAGGTCCAGGGTAGCCAGAAGGATCCCATGTGTAATATGGGGAGTGGGTTAACCTTCAATACCTTTGCCTCCAGGGACGGTTGGTGTGCAATTTTGACAACAATTTCTCCCATTAACAAGTCTGGTTTACAATACTGGAAACATATTGCATCCATTCATATTGATAAGTGTCAAACAATGATCTCTTTCTTTTTTAACAAATGCATCAAACCCTTAATATTTCCCAATATGACCCAGAACATTTTGTGTTCCAAAGTAGCTAGTGCAAGTATCTGCATTTCAGTGCGTCCCATAGCTATGGCTGTGGAGTTTCCTATTTCTAATATTTTTTTTTTCTTATGGATTAGCCATGTGGTAGTATTAAGCCATTACTAAAGATTCCATCGGCCTTTTAGGTTACCCAGACCAATTTGGACCAAGTCTACATTGGCATGTACTTGTTTTTGTATCAGGCTGTCCTGTAGTTGGGACAGAAAGCTTAATTTATTTTTAAGTTCCTGCAGGTCTTCAGTATTTTTTTTTTTTTTAAACACACAACAGTGCTAGCGACAAGACAAAACACAAGACAAAACATAGAACACAAAACACAATTTCTATTGTGACAGTAGGTTCATGATATTGGGTTGCTTTTCAGCTGGCGTCAGCTTTTCCTGATTTTCTGAAAGACAAAAAGAACATGTTTCTACCCCTTTTGGGGTGGCAGATTATTGCTTAAAATATTTCTTTTACAAATACCCTTGCTGATTGCAGGCAAAACAGAGGAATTCCCTCACATTTTCCTGTTTTTGTTCTATAGGCAGGCCAGGTTTCAATGGCTTTTATCTTTTAAGGGTTATGGGGAAATTATCCCACTGTTTAGTCATTAAATCCCTGAGTTTTCCTTCTTATACAGCAGACCAAGTTTATAATGTTTTTCCTGCTGTGTTAAGCTTTAAGTTTTATTTACAGGTAATAACTGAGAAGCATCATTACCATACGACCTTAAAGGGTTTTTCCAAAAATCATACACACTATACGTTGTTACAGGGATACTTATCATTAAATTTATTAAAATTATCTTATAATCCCATGCCTTTTATTTAGACAATTTGTTTGCTGACCAGGTGTGTCCTTTATCTGCAGCTCCTTTGTGCTGCTAGTTCTTTCCTTCCTTTAACATTTAGGTAATTTGCATTTTCACAGAAGCTTCCTGCTTTTCGATTTAAAGCCATCAGCAGCTCAGAGACTCTATCTTAAAAGGGACACAATCAACTTTCACCAGAGTTTTGATTACTTTTAACTTCTGCTTCCAAAACACACAGCAATCTGAAAAAGAAAACCCAACCTATTGTGGCTCCCTTTGGAGCCCTAATAGCATTTTAATTAAGTAGCATGGTATGTTTGCATTTCTTTTGCCCCTTCTACAATATACCCTGCACATGTTCTGGGGCAAATGCACATTCCTTCCATAGTTTAACTTCTATAACATTATCCAGATCCATTTTTACATAAGGTGTCACTATTTCTTTTTTTTTTGCTTACAGAGTTTTCATGTACCTTTATCAAAGTGACAGTCTGATTACTCAGAGCCATTTTAAGACTCATTGTTTCTAACATTGCTTCTTTTTGTTTTGTGCACCTCACCTCTGCTGTTGCTTCAGAGAGGCACTGTCTTTTTTAATTTTTTTTTTTTTTACTACAACTCTCATCTGCTATTTTGTTACAAAAACAAACAAACAAAAAAACAAACAAAAAGAATCCAGATTTTTTTTTTTAATATTCTCCTGATTTTGACTGCCCTGCTGCAGCCACAACTTAAAAACATTTTAAATTTTTTAAAGCATTGAGTTACCTTTTAAGGGTTAAATGCCAAATCCCAAAGCCAAACAACACTAATTACCTGTGCCTAGCAAAAAGGTCTGTCAGTTTTGCAACTTTGAATTAAAGAGTCAAATGGATTTTTAGTGGCATTATTTAAAACAAAAACAAAACCAACTGGTCCTTAGAACTTTACATATTTACACACACACAGATAGATACATACACATTTTCTTTTCCTTAACATCCCTTCCACACTGCTCTGCTATTTTTTTTTTTTTTTTTTTTACATCTTACATTCCCTATATACATTTGAGGCAGCTAAGTTCCAATAGAACCCTCTTATGTTCTTTTCGGAAATTTGACTAAATTGTCCAGTCAAATGATTTTAATCAGATAGTTTATTTTTGCCTGGCTAATTTACAGACATTCCTATGGAAAAGGTCCCATTTTTCTTTCAGAATGGCTGCAAAGAAACCAAGAATGCTCTAACACTTTTTTCCTTTTTAACATTTTCACAAAGTTTAACTGCTTCATTCCCTCCAGCCTCTGCAGAGTTAACTTTTTTTTTTTTTTTTACTCTCTTTTCTCTTTGTAATTATGCCTGGGGGTGCCGTACATAGGACCTTCTCCCCCTTTACCTGCCTCCCTCCAGCCTCTGCAGAGTTAACTTTTTCACTCTTTTTGTATTCCTGGAGTGCCTCTTTCACTATTTTCAGCTGGCTTTGGGTATTTGTAGCCAGCACCTTCCAATTGTCTGCTCCCTTTTCCGTTTGTGCCTTTTCCTTTTTACATGAAGACAAGCAGAGGGAAGAATCCTTACCTGCCTCCCACAACAACCAAATTGCTGCTGCATCTCTTTTGGCAGCACTAGAAGGTTTGTATATGAGGATATACTGAGCCAATCTATCCTCTAGGTCCGAAATAGTGCAGACATCAGCTAGGGCTTGTTTAGTCCAAGGACTGTGCCCAAATTTTTGAAGGATTTGTTTAAAAGGTGTAATTTCTTTAACAAAAAGTGAGGTTGGAGTTCCTTCTGACTCCATTCCTCCCTCTGGTACTGGCTTACCCTGTTTTCTTTTAAACATCTTAACATGGATATTTCAATCTCTTTGTCACTGCTGGTATTACTTAGCAAGTGACACAGCCTAGATTCTGAAATCATAGCTTAATCTATGCGTTTTTCTCCTGCTACCTTCCCGGAGGCCAGCAGGTTCCCTGCTACCTTCCCGGAGGCCAGCAGGTCCGGTTAACCTATTTCTCCCTGCTACCTTCTCAGAGGCCAGCAGGTCCCCTGCTACCTTCTCGGAGGCCAGCAGGTCCCCTGCTACCTTCTCGGAGGCCAGCAGGTCTGGTTTAATCTGTTTTCCCCGCTACCTTCTCGGAGGCCAGCAGGTCCCCTGCTACCTTCTCGGAGGCCAACAGGTCTGGTTAACCTAATAGAAATGCCTAGCTCACTAGAGCTGGCGGTGTGCACACCAATATTTACAATAACTGAGGTTTTTTACCAATGTTCCCCCTTTCGCATTCTCCGCCAAAATGTTGTACCAATAAAATAAAAACCAGCAGGATCTTATTAAAGGGAAAAAGGCAAAATACCACATTTATTGTGAATACAGAAAGAATCATAGTAAGCAGTTAGTTACAGCTGTAACATTCCATTCAATCTCATCTTTATTCACACATTCATTCATACACACACACACACACACACACAGGTTCTGCAAGGTTGTTATCATAGTAAGCAGTTAGTTATAGCTATAACTTTCCATTCAATCTCATATTTATTCACACATTCATTCATACACACACACACACACACAGGTTCTGCAAAGTTGTTATCATAGTTACCAGCCTTAGAGTTGCTCATGCCAAGCCACTGGCCAGGTGGCCTGGACATGAGGAGGGAGCAGGGCCTTGTCAGATGCTCATCTGATGCTCCTGGAAGTTGGTTTGCAGAATCAGACCCCAAAGTTCTCACTTTTTAGAGTCTATTTTTATAGGAATTTCTTCCTATGCCAGTCTATGGGAATTGCTGCATCATGCTGTTGCTGAATCAATCAGCAGATGGCACATTCCTGACGGCTCCAAGATGTTATCTTGTTCTTTGGTTCTCCCATTCTTGAGGCTGTTGGGTGGATTCCAGTCTGCCCTCCGGGGGTCCTCTGGTTATTTCCACTTGACGCCTTCTTCAGCCGATGGACACTGGATTCTTAGGCTGGCACCTCCCTGATCATTCAGTTATTATCCACACCAAGCATCCATCCACATACATCCTCTATCTCTATTTTAATCACAATTGTTAATGCAACAAAAGGGCGGGGAGTCTCTGGGTGCTGTTTCTGTTGTTAGAGTATTGCTTTGAGTCTCTGTGAATTGCTTTGAGAACAGACTCTGTCTTAGAATGTACTAACACAATTAGCAGCTTGCAAGTTTCACACACAGAGGGAGAGAAACAGTACCAAAAACCAAGAGACCTCTTAATTAGTAATACCCTGGAATTAAAACTATGGGAAATCAAACTCATTTGTGATTTTAATACAGAACTTCTTTAATATGATCCAACAGCGGTCCCACCAGTCTGTGCTTGTTTCCCGGGCCCAGAATCAGCGTTCCACCGCGTGAACCTGCCCCATTAGCACCATGATGCCCACATTGCCAGGGCCCGTGCTTTGAGAGAAGTCTGTGTCCATGTCCTCATCACTCTCGTCACCGCGCTAAAGTCGCCTACTCACCCAGTTTCGCTTTGCCAGGTTCTGGTGCTGCATATACTGCTGGATAATGCGTGTGGTGTTTAATGTGCTCCTAATTGCCAAAGTGATCTGAGCGGGCTCCATGCTTGCCGTGGTATGGTGTCTGCACAGAAAAAAGGCACGGAACGATTGTCTGCCGTTTCCCTGACGGAGGGAGGGGTGACTGACGACATGGCTTACAGGGTTGGCTTACAGGGAATTAAAATCAACAAAGGGGGTGGCTTTGCGAGAAACTGAATGGCCCCCTCAAGGATAGAACTCAAAACCTCAAGGACAGAACTCAAAACTGGGTTTAGCAGGCCATTGATTTCACAGAGGGAGGGAGGAGAAAATGAATACAAAACAAATCTGGTCTATTTCTTGTTTTGAGCCACTTCATCTATCTTTAGATGGGGGGGATAAACATGGGGAAATAGTTTTACTTTGTGTAATGACCCATCCACTCCCAGTCTCTATTCAAGCCTAAGTTAATTGTATCCAGTTTGCAAATTAATTCCAATTCAAGAGTCTCTCATTGGAGTCTGTTTTTGAAGTTTTTTTGTTGAAGTATTGCCACTTTTAGGTCTGTAATCGAGTTACCAGAGATTGAAGTGTTCTCCAACTGGTTTTTGAATGTTATAATTCTTGACTTCTGATTTGTGTCCATTTATTCTTTTACGTAGAGACTGTCCAGTTTGACCAATGTACATGGCAGAGGAGCATTGCTGGCACATGATGGCATATATCACATTGGTAGATGTGCTGGTGAATGAGCCTCTGATGGTATGGCTGATGTGATTAGGCCCTATGATGGTGTCCCCTGAATAGATATGTGGACACAGTTGGCAACGGGCTTTGAATAGAGACTGGGAGTGGATGGGTCATTACACAAAGTAAAACTATTTCCCCATGTTTATCCCCACCCCTCACCCCCTACTGTTCCTCAGACGTTCTTGTCAACTGCTAGAAATGGCCCATCTTGATTATCACTACAAAAGGTCCCCCTCCCCCCCCCCCCCGCTCTCCTGCTGGTAATAGCTCACCTTAAGTGATCACTCTGGTTACAGTGTGTATGGTAACACTCATTGTTTCATGTTCTCTATGTATATAAATCTCCCCACTGTATTTTCCACTGAATGCATCCGATGAAGTGAGCTGTAGCTCACGAAAGCTTATGCTCAAATAAATTTGTTAGTCTCTAAGGTGCCACAAATACTCCTTTTCTTTTTGCGGATACAGATGAACACGGCTGCTACTCTCAAAATAGTCTGATGAAAGTTTGTCAGTCTTTGCTTTCAGTTGTTCCAATAAAAGGTGTCACTCACACATTTCTGCTATATTTTATCTTAAAAGATAAGGAATACACTGTTCAATACCTATCCTCATTTTGTAACTATTTCCATGTTGCATTTCTCAGTAGCTCATTGTTGCTTATGCCCTAAAATTACACTCTGAATCACACCACGTGTGTACAGTATTTCTAAAATATGACCTAAAATGAAGTGTTGTGCAAGAGATTTCTTAAAATTGCTGAAGTGCACAATAATTTCCCTTTCTAAACAATCATCAATGTCAACTTTAGAGACATAGAAGCCAAAATGAGGCTCTGCAGCAGTAAGCCCGGAAAGAGCTATTAAAACATCTAGTGACTATTTTACAGTTTTTAGGGGGAAGTAAAAAAACTGAGAAATTCTGTGACCATAGAGCCCGTCAGTGCCTACTGGCAAAGGGTTCAATGTAATGTAACAGCACTTCCTATCAAGCCTGACAAACTCACTGTACCTAACGCTTTGGTATGATGATACCTATCTATAAAGAATGTCATATAAGATATCAGATGAAAGCTGGTGACACGCTGCTCATTAATGTCACTGTGAAATGTATATATTAATACTATGTAAGGAATTAAGGATACTTTATACTTTAAAGTCTGTAACCAAACAAAGGGAGAAACAGGTT
This sequence comes from Chelonia mydas, assembly GCF_015237465.2. Lineage (NCBI taxonomy): Eukaryota > Metazoa > Chordata > Testudines > Cheloniidae > Chelonia > Chelonia mydas. Next base: position 226,822,100 of record NC_057850.1, read on the forward strand.
TTCTTCCAGACAAGAGGGAGGATAGTTATCTCCCTATCTCTAATGTAAATTGAGCACGGTGATGCCAGGGATAAAGGACAGTTCATTTGCATAGGAGGTAAACACGAGGACCAAATGAACATGAGGATGTGAATCAGCATGGGAAGACAGTGGGGGCTGAACCACAAGGGTTCATACTGATACTGGAGTCAAACACAATAAACTTTGGGGAATATAAGGAGAAGCAAAAAGACATTTTGGTTATCCATCACTGAAGAAACAAAGAATGCTCTTTGCATTCCATGAACCGTGAATCCCTAACAGTGTGGAGTGGGTGACGCTGAAAGGTTGCTTTAGGTAATAAACTTATCTTAGTCAAGGACTGTGGCCTGTGGAGTTAAGTTTTAATCACTAGGAAGCATGATTATACTTTTGTTTTATTTGTAACCATTTTTTGTTTCCATTATCTCTGCTTAGTGTCACTTAAATCTCTGTTCTTTTTTAATACATTTATTCTTGTTTTATTATAAATTCATCTCAGTAAAGTGTGCATCCCCACCAGACTGGGGTGTTTAGAGACAGTGTCTCTTCAGAGACACTGGTCTTGGTAATTTCTGTGAAAGTCCAGTGATGGGCTGGATGCTGCAGGGAGATGCTTCTGGAGAGTTAGGGAACTGAAGTATGCCAAGGGTTAACCTGCAAGGCAAATTTAGGACTGGCAGAATAGAGTTGTTTGGCTGGCTAACAGACTGGGGAGGCAGGGAGCTGTCACACAGTTTAGCACCAACAAATCCGTCTTTTGCTAAGTCTGAGGTGTAACAGGGTGACTTACAGTTTTGACTTACAGTTCAAGCGCCAAGCCAGTATTGCATAGATGGAGGTAAAAAAAAATATTGAGAAATTCCCCATGCTAAAGGGGAACGTAACCATTTCACTGAGGAGATGTGAAATGGTCACACATAGCCTAAACCCAGCTCACACTCACCCATGGGTTTGAGGATCCTCCACTCATGAATCTCAGCCCCCAGGCTTGAAAAAGTTCACCCTCTTCTTAGCTTCCTTGTCTTCAGGGAGGCCTAGACACTTTCCCACCTTCTGCTCTTTGCTGTATGGGGATAGGTGGTCCCTTATTCACCTCTTGGATATTCGAGGAGGCATTGGCTCACACCATAGAGGCTGTGAGGGTGGGAAGGCACCCTGTATCTGGTCCACTGTTCCTCCATCCTCCCAGTTCTTAATGGATCTTCTGGGGGAGGGGAAAAATGCACTGTATCCCAGTAATGCAGGGGGAGTGCTACCAGCTGGCTTTGCTAACCTGAGCCTGAGGGGAACCCCCATAATCCCAGTGCAGGAGCTAGGTAGTTACCTTGCAATCCCATGCTAGAGATTGAGGGATCTTGCCTAGCATGATCTTTGTAAGATACCTCTAGTGTTTCCGTAGCTACTGCACTAAGGCTAATGGTGCCATCTGTAAGTGATAGTTAGGAGAACCAGCAGTGGGAGCAGGAGCATGTTCCTACGCTCCTGCTGCATTACTTTGTGTGAGGGGGAACATCTTTCTCTCCCTCCCCTTTGATTGGGGAATGTAGCAACCCCATATTGAGCAATCCTCTGAAATCGGTGCTGGGAAGAGCAGTCCATGGGAGGGCCCAGAAGGAAGGAACAAGAAAGACAGGCCCCTAGCTTCCTTTTCCCTGGAAGACAACTAAGGTAAGAAGGGGATCCCAGAGCTTGCTGGGAGTTGGATGGGGTTGGCAGTGAGTGATTTCCCTTGAGAGACAGAGATTGTTGAACTTGAACCTCAAAGCTGAACCTGGATGTGTTGATTTGCTTCCATCCCAAGAACCCTCCAAAAACCAGCCGCTGTAGCGTTCACACAAGTTCTCAAAGGAATAACATTTCCAATTGTAGAATTCTTTTAACCATTACTTTTAGCTGAATACCTTTTAGTCTACAAGTGAACCTTGTTCTCTCAGGTAGAACAAATGCAATATCAGCAGGTATACTACATCTACTAGAGGAGATTGATCCCCAGTGTCTAAGAGCACACACTTCCACACTTCTGACTTAGTTACACAATCCCCCGCAGTGTACACCTTGAAATTGATTCTGCATATACACAACTTCAGATTACACGGACACATTCATGTTTCTACATATCTATGCTATTTACTAATTATTAGGGCTGTCAAGCGATTAAAAATTAATTGTGTGATTAATCGCACTAATAAACAATAATAGAATATCATTTATTTAAATATTTTTGGAAATTTTCTACATTTTCAAATATATTGATTTCAATTACAACACAGAATACAAAGTGTACAGTGCTCACTTTATATTTATTTTTGATTACAGGTATTTGCAAATTGTTTTTCAATTCATCTAATACAAGTACTGTAGCATAATCTCTTTATAATGAAAGTTGGATTTACAAATGTAGATTTATGTACAAAAATACTGCATTCAAAAATAAAACAATGTAAAATTTTAGAGCCTGAAAGTCTACTCAGTCCTACTTCTTGTTCAGCTACCCGCTTCTTGTTTACAATGTCACCTGAAAGTAAGAACAGGCATTCTCATGGCACTGTTGTAGCCGGCATCGCAAGATATTCACGTGCCAGATGCGCAAAAGATTTATATGTCCCTTCATGCTTCAACCACCATTCCAAGGGACATGCATCCATGCTGATGACGGGTTCTGCTCGATAACAATCCAAAGCAGTACAGACCGACACATGTTCATTTTCATTATCTGAGTCAGATGTCACCAGCAGAAGGTTGATTTTCTTTTTTGGTGGTTCGTGTTCTGTAGTTTCCACTTCAGAGTGTTGGTCTTTTAAGACTTCTGAAAGCATGCTCCACACCTCATCCCTCTCAGATTTTGGAAGGCACTTCAGATTCTTAAACTTTGGGCCGAGTGCTGTAGCTATCTTTAGAAATCTCACATTGGTACATTCTTTGCATTTTGTCAAATCTGTCAAATCCCTGATTGAGAACCACATCGCTGCTACCATTTGGAATTACAAACTGTGACTCACATATATTTTACCTACTTTAACACCTCAATAATGCTCATTTCCTTTTCTTAGTTAATAAACCTTTACTTAGTTTACTATAGAATGGGCTACCAGCATTGTCTTTGGTGTAAGATCTAGAATACCAGTTGATCTGGGATAAGTCAGTGGTCTCTTGGGACTGGGAGCAACCTGCTGTGGTGTGATTTTTTGTTTAAGTGACCTTTTATCACAAAGTTCTGTTTGTCTGGGTTGCAAGATTGAGGGGTCTGTCTGTGTCAAGACCTGCTATAGTGATCCGGGAGTTCACCTTTTTTTACTGACTTGGTAAAATCTAATTATAGAACATACCACCAGCGTGGGATGTCTGCCCGTTTTGGGACAGTCTGCCCTAAGGTAGGCACTCACAGTTGTGAGCCATTCCAGATAGCATGAGAAGTGCCTAGAAGCCCCAGTCAAGGATTGTGCTAGGCACTGTACAGACAAGTAACAAAGAAGTCAATCCCTGTCTCAGAGAGGTTACATAGATGCCAGATAAGTTGTAACAGAGGAACAAAACAGACAAATGGTGCTTGGGTGGATTTAGAGGATGTTCTAACAATAAAATTAATAGCTATCTCAGCTTGTGCTGGGGTATGTTTGGTACACACTTAGACATCCCCCCCTTTCAAAATTGGATCCTTTATAGACATCAGATCAGGTTGGAACAACATGTCACCATAGGTCAATATACCTTTGAGAAGATGATTACATGTTCCAAAATCAAAATTCAGTGATTTTTATCTTAATAGATCCACAAACATCCTGAAATAAAAGCTTCAAATGAGCTCTCCTCTGAACCAGGTTGGACAATCTTCTACAGTCTACTGTTAGAAATCCGTCAGTGCCTGCTGCCTTCTACATCCCACACAATTACTAAATAATGATCCTCCCTCCCCCCCGGGAAGGCAAAAAATTGAATAGTACAGCACATTTGTACTCAGTTTATTACTTTTGGAAGAGCTCACACAGAGACTGATGGCAGCACACAAGCATGCGTTTTAACAAGGATTGCAAACTGGTAACCCCTTCTGTAGTTGGGGCAGCCCACAAAGGTTCTTGTGGTATCAACCACAAGTGCCCTAGTCAAAACTGGATCCCTGCTACTTCTGTATTGGGCCCCTGTGTGGTGCTTCCCTTTTGAACTCTGGCACAGACAAATAATCTTTTTACAAGAAAAAGTTAGGGAATTATCTGCTGAGATTGTATATATAGAATGCTGCCAGTCATCTGTGTTGAAAAGGCAAAATTAAAGGTTGCTTCTTTGACTGCAATATTAAACAGCCTAGAAGGAGAATCCCAAATGGCACGAGAACACTGATGAGGTACGGTAACTCATCAGCATGAGCATTGACACTTTTTCTTGTCTGGAATCTCCTTCAAGATCCTACTTGTTGGATGGTGCATGTATCACTAAGCAAACAAAAACATCATAGTAGGAATTTTGTTTATCATGTGATGATTTTTTCCTTTGCAAAAAAATCTCTAAGCAATGTCTAAGTAATAGTATACTTGCATTTAAAATGCTACTGGAAGGGCAAAACTAGCCTACAAATGAGAAGATTATGTGAAATCGGAGCTTATTGATGTATTAGGTTGTTTAAAAGGCATTTTTAAAGCTTTAGTGGTTTAATATCTTCAGTGAAGATAGAGAAACATAACTTAAGATTTCATAATATCCTGAACGATGGCAAAAACTGACAGGATTTTGATTATAAAAGTACTGTAGAGGAAAACTGAATTTGATAGCTTGTTGAATTTTAAAAACTTTTTAAAGTGGATTTTTAGTGCAAATAAAATCAGAAAAAAGAATCAGGGGAAACATGATAACTAAAGGTTAGATGACAAAACTATAAATTACAACCCATGCTGCTTGCTATGCAATCTTGTGTTGACCTGGGACAGCCAAATGGCACCAAAAGGCACCCAAACAACCATATCTCTGCTCTGACTCAAGCCTCCCTTGCTTTCTTCTTTTCTTACTTGAGGTTCAATCCTGAAAACTCTTACTCATTTTGTTAAGGCTTTAAGAAGTTCAAACAATGCTTGTATGTTTTAAGTAGATCCTACTTGGCTGCTTCTTCCCACACATGTAGATGAGATGGTCTGTGTTTAGCTCTGAAGAAGTGAAAAGAAAAGGTATGTAAGTGTCAGATGGGTAGATAGAGGGGTGCTGGAACAATTTGTATAGTGGGGTGCTGAGAGCTGTTGAACCAAACTGTAAACTCTGTATATGATGGAAACCACTTCAAGCCAGGGGTATGACAGCATCCCCAGCACCCCTAGTTCCAGCACCTATGAGTAAATGTTAGAAAATAAGCTAGCAGAAAGCAAGTATTAATTAAAAGATCCAAGAGGGAAGAGAATACCATGGACTGTTGTTGGAGAATATGTCATATGCCACTGAAAGGAATCAAGACCAAGGGATAGACAGGGGTTAAATGGTGACAGGGAGAATGATGTGTGTTGTGAGGGGGTGGTGTCAGTGATGACAAGAAAAAGAATTGAAACCAACAGCATATAGATAGCAGAGTGCATGTGAGAACTTACTGAATGGAAGAGAAATTGGCAGAAAGGAAATGGTGGAATCCAAGTGGATAAAATAAGTTTAGTTTCAGGTATTTTTCTTTTTGCTTTGCATTTTGAAAACCCTACTTCAGGACCTAGACCATGGAAATCCATGCTCATTGGAAGTGAAATTGGGCACTATATTTATATTGCAAATTTTAATCAAGTTTGTAAGCAGTTTGTAACATGGTTTGCTTTAAAAATGTGTCTACACCCAACATGGTGCTCCTCAATAATAGTGGTAGCCCACGGTGTATTGCCCTGGACACCAGCCTCGGCTGGCACATTATTGTCTTCTGATAACCTGCTCACAGAACTGCTTTTTATTTATTTATTTGTTTGTTTGTTTGTTTTTGCTTTGCACACTGAACCACCCCGCTGTGCATGTGCAATCAGTTTGACTGATCTGGCTTCCTCACTCTGTGCATGTCCTCCTTGCCCTCTATATCCCTTGAGAGGCAGGATGAAAAATCTGTCCAGAATGCACCAGTACAAACAATTATGCAGTGTGCTAGGTGTGGATCCAGAAATGTAGCTGACATATGGTTGTATTTTGAAGAAGCTGCTACAGGGGCACAACTCAAACACAACTGTTGTAACTGGGTCAGATGAGTGACACAGACTCGTTACACAAACATGGCTGTATGTGTAGTGTGGGTAAACCCTGTCGACCTATAAAGGTCTCCACTTGTTTTCTGAAGAAGTTGGCCAGCTGTCTCCCCATCACACCTAAATGAATGGCTGGGTATTGCCCGCATTGACTACGACAGTGGTTGCCAGCCAGAGGGATGAGACTTGCATCTTTGTGGAGAGCAGGCTGGGCATGTTTCCCATTTTGTAATACAAAATAAGCTGTGTAAGGAGAAAAATTAATGTAATCTGGTTTTAACTTTGAGCTGCATTAAAACATAATAATGAACAAAATCTTCAGAGTGAGGGAGATCTCATATGGGAGTCTGCAGAGGAAAGCAAAAAATAACGGAAAACAAAATACACTCCTAGAGAGATTCAAGTACTGCCATGAGAAAAGGAGTACTTGTGGCACCTTAGAGACAAACCAATTTATTTGAGCATAAGCTTTCGTGAGCTACAGCTCACTTCATCGGATGCATCCGATGAAGTGAGCTGTAGCTCACGAAAGCTTATGCTCAAATAAATTGGTTAGTCTCTAAGGTGCCACAAGTACTCCTTTTCTTTTTGCGAATACAGACTAACATGGCTGTTACTCTGAAGTACTGCCATGGTTAAAGTAGATTGAAACAGGAGAGGGAGCTCTTGCTTCACCAGCCAAAAGCTTAAGAGGAGGAAAAGCTGTGGGCCTGAGCTACAGAGAGGCAGGGAAACTGCAATCCCTCTGCCCCCATCTTATTTAGCCCCCTGAGCACAACTTAATTAAAATGTTTTTGTAAGCAGTGCTTGTTTTCTTTCAAGGCTGGTTCTCCTCCTCTTACTTTTTTGTTCCCTTTCTTTCCCTCTCCCTCCACTCATCCATCACTATGTGAACTCTCCCTGCTTTCCCCTGTTGTCCAGAGAACACATGCCTGAGTAGGGAAACTCCATGTCCAGGGGGTGCTTTTCAAGTTCCACTGGCTTGAAAGATTCTACTGATTATGATGGAATACCCCATTATGATGATATTCCCTATCACAGTAAAAAGAAAAGGAGGACTTGTGGCACCTTAGAGACTAACACATTTATTTCAGCATAAGCTTTCGTGAGCTTTAGCTTTAGCTCACGAAAGCTTATGCTCAAAGAAATGTGTTAGTCTCTAAGGTGCCACAAGTACTCCTTTTCTTTTTGCTGATACAGACTAACACGGCTGCTACTCTGAAACCTATCATAGTAAGTGGACCTTTAAGTGCATGCACTGTAATACAGGCAAGCAAGGGAGAACAGAGAAGAGAAAAAGGAAAGTAAGAAGTACAAACGAAAGACCTAGCAATTTAGTCCAGAGAAAACATCCTGCTTAAAATTATATTACTTCTCTTTCTCCTCTGTGCCACTCTTTCTCCATGATTCAAGTGGGCACCGAGGAACCAGTTACAAAGAGCATGATTCAGTAAATAAACAAAACCTTATATCAAGATTGAAAAGATCAACAGATTCCAAAAGTAGGGCATGTGGGGTAAAGGTATAATAATGTAGATGTATTTGTAAATGAATGTTGCTTTTCTTACCAGTTTAGGGAAAGGCTTATCACAGCAGACCAGTGGATTAGGATTTCTTTCATTATCACATAGAATTAGCTTACAGTCAAAGCAGAATAACTGCCATTTTTTAATTTTCTTACTCTGAGTGATGAAGGGGAGACTGACTCTGAGGGGATAAATAAGTCCTCAGAATGTCCATTTGATTTAGAGGAATGGTACGCTAATGTCAAGAACACAAAACCTGAACATATTTAACTTCTACAGGTTGAGAATGCATCTGCTCAAAAGGTTATTTAACTCATTATCATCACCATATTTTGAGGAATAACAACAGTACATTTGTCTTGCATATATAAAGTGCTAGCTGGAAACTGCTGTTGCTATGAGTCAATGTGGAAATGAAGCAGGTTTGTTTTTATGTGGTTACATGTTCATATAAACAAAAATGTAGAACCATAAATGCCAGAATTAACCTTTGACTTAAAGGTCTCTAGTGGCTCAGAGGGAATGTCAGATAACACAGAAATTGAACTGAAGCAGAATGGCAATTCTTCATAAAATGGCTTTTATGTTTGGTTGATGTAAAAGTCCTACAGTTTAAGTCCATACCAGCATGCTATGGATAAATTCATATTATCTTTAAATGTCTTCCTAATTGTGTTGTTTGAACAAAAGGCCACATGTAGACAAAATGTTGCATAATGAATTAGCATTAGAAAATCGTTGTCTGTCTTGAGGAGTCCATTAATTGCTACCCCTTTAAAACAAAAACATTCAACAACAGAAATAAATCAGAAAATCGGGGCTCAAATTTAGGAGGATATGGGAAGAGACACAATTTCTCTTGTTAAAATAAGCAGTTCAGTATAGTAGAGGATAAGAGAGAAGGAAAGTTACTGTATTTTTGTTAGTTTTGTAAGCACTCAAATGATGTGCGGGTTTTAGTCTTAGAAATTTTCACTGCGGTACATCCTTAGTTGCTTAGCGTAAACATTCATAGAATCACAAAGCTGTTATTTGACTGCATTCCTTTAATGGAAATCAGAAGGCCTTCTAAAGTTATGGCCTCTTAAGGCAACCTGAAGTTTTCTTTAACAGGGTATCACACTGTGTGACTGTCTATTGTGGCTAATAAATGTATTTCTTCAGGGGTTTGGATAGTGTAATTGGAAACTTGTTTTGTTAAGCAGGAGACAGGGGGAAATGTCAATCATAGTAAGTAATACTTTCAGTTTTCATATGTCACTTTACAAAATCACTTATAGGGATATGCTGGGTACTGCCTAATATCTTAATTGGAACTGACAGAAAAAGCCACGGCATTATCAAACATTCTGAATGTTTAGACTGAGAGAAAGGCATTTGTCTTGAGTCTTCACAAACATGCATAACACGAGAGCATTAGAACAATATTTGTTCATAAAGCCATTTTAAAGTTAACGATTCTTAATGTCTGCAGTCGGCTAGGAGTTGACTTGTATTAAACCCATGTATGTGTTTCATGCCTGCTGGTAACAAACAAATTACATTCAAATTTCAAAAATTCAGGAATCCTTATTAAACTGTAGAAGTTGCCCTCTTTGGAGAATAAAAAAAATCCTTATTTTTCCTTCAGCTTTAAATTGTTCAGATTGGCAGTACTGAGACTGAGATGCGGAAATATAGATGACCACCTATTACCCTCACTTCCCATGGGCTGTGCCTACGCTAGCAAATGTAATATTTGTAGTTCATCATTGGTGGTAGAAATAGTGGAGGCAATAGTGTAGACAACGCTCAGATGTTTAAGATTTTAGGGGACCTAGACCCTGATCCTGCAAATACTCACATGTGAAGTTACTCATGTGCATAAATATTAGCAGGATTGAGGCCATGCTGGTAAAATGCCTGAGCACTATCCACACTACAGCTTCTGCTGTTGCTGCCACCAGTTGTTTTGCACTGATGGTGAATTACAGCTATAGGGATGGCTAGTGTAGAAAACAATTATATGTTCAGTGGGAAAAAAAGATGAAAGAATAAAATGCTTCTTGTTTTACTTGTTTAAAGTAAGATAAGTGAGCAAGAAGTAAAGTAGATTATTTTTCTAGACTGTGACAGGGTCGGGCCAGATGGCTATAGGAGAGTAATAGAAGGCAGATATATTAGCCCCAGGCTAAGTAGGTCCCTTTTCCCTGGGTAAGGTAACAGGGAAGGTTCAAGAACAATCAGGAACATTCTGGAGACAATTAAGACAGGCTGATTAGAACACCTGCAGCCAATCAAAAACCTGCTAGAATCAGTTAAGGCAGGCTAATCAGGGCACCTGGGTTTTAAAAAGGAGCTCACTTCAGTTTGTGGTGTGCATGTGAGGAGCTGGGGGCAAGAGGCACTAGGAGCTGAGAGTGAGAACACAGACTGTTGGAGGACTGAGGTGTACAAGCATTATCGGACACCAGGAGGAAGGTCCTATGGTGAGGATAAAGAAGGAGTTGGGAGGAGGCCATGGGGAAGTAGCCCAGGGAGTTGTAGCTGTCGCACAGCTGTTCCAGGAGGCACTCTAGACAGCTGCATTCCACAGGGCCCTGGGCTGGAACCTGGAGTAGAGGGCAGGCCCGGGTTCCCCCCGAATCCTCCCAACTCCTGGTCAGACACAGGAGGAGTCGACCTGGACTGTGGGTTCAGAAAAACGGCCAAGCTGAGGGCTGCCGTGAAGCTCCAAGGCGAGCAAATCCGCCAATAAGCGCAAGACCCACCAAGGTAGTGCAGGAACTTTGTCACAAGACTTAATAGAAAAAGTAGTGATTACTAGGGTCTGTCCATGTGGATCCCACTCTTGGTGTGCATGCATCCATCCCATGTGCATGAGATCAGAATCTTAACCAGCAGTGTTTGTTAGGGCTATTGCGTGCCCTTGTGCTTCCCTTTCCTTGCCTCCCCCCAGAGGGCATAATGGTTAGACTGACCCCAACCACCACTCATTTCCTTCTTACTGCCTGTGACAGCGAGACAGAACCGCAGTATCCATCAGCTTTCTCTGTAGCAGATTGTTGCATAGTTTAGCATAATTAGTTGTAGTTGTTGTTACCTTATTCTCTGATTAAATCTCATTCTACTAGAACTCAAGCAAGTTCCAGAGCATCTATTAATAGGGTTCCTATAGATGAAATTTGTAGGACAGTTATTTGGAGCTCAGTTCATACGTGTACTAATCAATAGTCTCTAGTGTCAGCCTCTACATCTGATGCTCATTTTGACTGAGCTGTCCTATACTTATTTTGATTAGATTCCTAGCTCCCCACTTCTTTAGGAGGTTAACTGCTAGCCAGTCACCAAGAATGGAATCCACATGGACAGACACCCAAAGAAAGAATAGTTACAGTCATTAGTTCTTTGAGATATTCTGTCCACATGAATCCCACATCTGCCTTCCTTTCCCTCTGCTACAGAGTAAGTTTATTATGGTTTCTGTACATCAAAGGGACAGAATGGCAGTTGCAGTTGCTCTGGCCTTTATGCCCTGGGTCGGGGGAAACACAAGGGCATGCAGGGTGCATATATGGCCCCAACAGACATTAGTGGTTAAAACATTCAGCTCTCGCATGCCTTGGGAATATGGGATCTACCTAGGCAGATCCATGTGGACAGAATGTCTCAAAGAACCCCAGTTACTGTAAGATAAGCAACCTTTCTTTCCTGTCACTAAACTCACTCCAAGTCTTTTAAGGATATTTTCCTTCCTTCTCAGTAGTCAGGAAAAGCTGAAGGACAGGGCCTGGACAGAAATCCTTTGTGGACTGCAGTGAAGGTAATATATTTTCACATGCCAGGCAGGAAGATGTTTTGTTGCACGTTCTACACCCATTTTGTTTGCTCCAGGGACACTTCAGCTGACCATACCAGTACATTATTATTTCAAAATCAGAAAGGTGTACTATTAATCTGTCAAAGTTGCAGCCAAACTAACTGACAGAAGGTGGGAACATCCTTAATCAATCTTGTAATCACCCACCTGTGGTGACAAGAATGAAGTAAATTAAGGGATCTTTCATGTGCATAAAAAGTTGACTGTGAGCTAATTATCAGAATTCATAGCAACGTATGCAAAATCTTCCTTGTGGGGACATTTTGAGTATAAACTTTGTGGATTCCTTTGCACCTTTCATTTGTTGGGGGAGACGAAGAGGGAGGAAGAATCTGAAATGTTACACAAGCATCCTAAACTCAAAAGGATAAATTCACTACATTCTACTTAGCAATATTTTGGGAAATGAACAGATTTCCTTGTTCTCCAGAACTGCTACACAATATTGCAGAAGAGCTGCAACATTTCTGGCCAAAGAAAATAAATACCAAACATCTTTATCTATTGTTTTGTTCTAGCTACATACAACATAGGGAAGGAAAATACTAATCAAGTATAGTGTCTGAAGACTGCTTTTGCTAATTTATTCCCTTGACTTCCTAACATGGATGGTGAAAAAGTATGTTGTGTCTAAGTTAACATTTGTCAATCTTTTTTTTCTGCTGATTTTTGATATTTGGGTCCTAATTTTTCATTTCACTCATAATGCTAATTGAATACACTGGAGCTTTGGGTATTTTTTTTAGACACTATGTGGCTCAATTTCTGAACCCAGGAGTAAGTTTGGTTTTTTTAATTTAAATTCTTACTTGTCACAATACGTGTATGAATTTTGAGTACTGAGGAATTTTTTTCTTTGAATCTTGGAATTGTGTACATTGCCGAATACTAAGAGTTAAGGCTTACAGATGCATGGACCTATTGGCTGTAGCACACTTTATTCTGTCTTTGAAATGGGGGGACTGTCACACACAATGTGGTGTTTTATCATTCCTGTGATCAAAGATTTGACATTGGGAAACACCTTAACCTTGAGGTCACCTGTCAGTTTGACTCAGCATGACATTGGCAATTGACTTGAGAGTTAAAGTGCGTTGTTTGGAGAGCTCTGACTGAGCCTGTGCCCACAGAAGGAAGCCATCTTGGTGGAGAAAGCTGAGTGTACCCAAGTGCTCAGAACACTTTTGTGGTTAGCATGTAAAAAGATCATATGGATATGAATCCAAATGTCATTTCTGCCTGTGCTCCTTTACCACTACCTGGCCCGATGTCTAGTGCAGTATTGAGCAATTAGCTCTCTGTTGTTTTTTTTTAATTTTAAAAATCTCCCAGATTATAGCTCCCTAGCTGCACATTAGAAGAGTTTATACTTCTGCACCAAATGTGGGGTGGTACTTTTTTTCTCTCCCTATCATCCCCTTCTCAAAAAAAGCCATTCTAGTACCACTCCAGGGACTGTGTAGTTAAGGCTGAGATAGCACTTCCATCATAAAACTCTATTTTCCCAAGTATTTACGACTTCAAAACAAAACTCCCACCACTTTGAGTATGAAATTGCTTATGCTTATTGGCTCAGAGATGAATTTTTTAAATTAGAGAGAGAATTCTACTTGAGAAAGACCCAAGTGTGGAGTAGAGAGTTGGGAGAGCTTTAAAAAATGCAAGACCCTTTTCCAGTGTTGCCTTTGCACTTGGATAACTGAAATGGCTTCTTTTTAAAACTTCAGGCTTAGTTATGGACTTAGTGCTCATTAAGGACTAGTGCCACTGCTTGTTTGGAGGAAACTTGCTTTAAAATAGTGATAGACACAAGCTTAAAGGGGGTGGGGGTGGAGTTTGAGGACACCTGCATACAATATAAAAGAGTGGTGTGGGGCAAAACCCAATTTTTTTCCCTTTTGCATTGGAGTAAACCTTTAACTGTTCTCGTCTTAAAATCCTTACATATTCTAGCCCTATTGATTTCAGTGAGATTATTCATCCAAGGGAGGACTACTTGCTTGCATATGTCTGCAGGATCCGGCTCCAATTGAGAATGGCATCTTAAATCAATGTTACATTTTTTTGTTCTTGTTTAAAAAAAATATCTGAATTGGATTTGTATGGCTGACTTAGGTTCTGATCCTCCAAGCTTTCAACATAGGTCTGATCACATGGAAATCATTGGTACTCCATAGATGGGTCTGCCTATATGGAGCAGCTTCCAGGATTGGGACCCCAATTCCAAATTGTTGCTATTCAGCCATATGGGTCATGTAGAGATAATTAATGTTTTATTTAATTCTTAAAATCCTTTTTGTGCTAGAGCTTTCTGATGCAAGCTTATACTTCTTTTGATTGTGGATGGTAGGGTTGAGGGGCATAGGGAAGACAAAACCAGCTTTCTATGGTATACTTTTCTCTTCCCTTGTCAGTGTTGAAATTCTGTGCTATTTGACCTCTGTCAATAGGGGTGAGTTGGGCAACTCAACCATAGTCAGCAGTGATATGAAGTGCATACAAGCCTCTTTTCTCTGACTTTCTCTAGCAAATTTCCTCGTTCATTTTATCCTATTACTGCTGCTTACACTTCAGACTGTTTTCAACGTTATGTATATAATGATCTTTGTTGTTCAGTGAGTGTTCTCTGATTAATATCACACAGAATACAGACTATTTATCTTAAGTATTGATGTTATTTTAATCTATGATGCATGCTTGTAGTGGGGCAGTTGCCCCAGAGGGTTCCCAGGAAGAGGAAGGGTTAAAACAGGCCAGAGGGGGCCTGTGCAGAACCCTCCAATTAGAGGAGTGCTCACTAAGCGAGCCAATTGGGAGGGAGCTTGCTGCAGCGGCCAACCAGGGCCAGCAGGGGCCATATATAAAGGGCTGCTCAACCGAGCAGAGGGCACTCCTTCCCTGGCCTGCTAGGGAGAGGATTGGTTGCCTAGAAGCACTATGGCTAGAGCAGTGCTGGGCAGGGTAGCAGGGCAGAAGGAGCTTCTGGCTCACTGCTGCTAGACTGAGGCCCTGGAGGAAGGGCAGATAAGGTGCTAGGGATGCCCCCAGTTGCCCTGAGGGAAGTGGCCAACACAGACTGCAGTTTGCCCCTGAAGCAAGGGACTAGACTGATGACTGTAGCAGGCCACTGAGGCGAGTGGCTGGACTATAGACTGTCGGTTCCCCCAGAAGAGGACAGCGCAGTCCGGCGAGCAATGCAGTTTACAGAGTGGTGGAGACAGCAAAGCAGGAGTAACGGCAAAGGAGACAACAATGGAGGAGGGTACCCTGCAGAAGGACTTGAGCTAATTCCAGAACAGCCAGCCGGAGGTGCCATGGTGGTGAGTCTTGCACCGCTACACTGCTCAATATGATGCTAGTGGCTTTTTTTGCCTCTGGTAAGATCTATTAATAATAAAAAGAGTGGAATGGTTGTATTTCATTTTTGTGTTTATGCCAGCTGATATCTTTTTGCAAATGATGACATATAGTCAAGCATGAGGCTCCTAATAAGTCAACTCTATCATTTAAGGTGGATGTTTATATAAACGCAAACTAAGTCAGACCACTATGGTAATCTAGACTATGCAGCTTTACCATTACTGGTCAATACTCTGATCCTCTAACTTTATGTAAAAATATTATGCTTATTTAAGTTCTATTGTACATGGCGAGGCATTTGAAATTAAACAAAAATAATGCTGTAAATAGAGATGCCTCCTGGATTTTGTATCTTATATGAATTCCACATTCATTATTTATGTTAAAATTGAAACAGACACATTTATAACTTAGTTTGCCCTTGGCCAGCACTGAAGAATGCTGTTCATGTTATATTGCAGTGGGTTCAGATTTTGCAAAACAATTACTTTTGCCAAGTTCTTAGACTTTTAGATATGTCCTTGAGCTGAGGTCATGTCTGATCTTGGTAGAGGCCAAGGATCAGTTACTTTTTTGTAAGATCAGGGAGTGTCTATGATGTCCTTGACCAGTATTGAACACCAAGCTCCCGGTGCAACACTGTAGCCAAAAGGGCTTATGAGTTCTTTGGATGCATAAACAGGGGAATCTCGAGTAGTTATCTCACCTCTGTATTTGTCACTGATGTGACTGCTGCTGGAATACTGTGTCCAGTTCTGGTTTCCACAATTCAAGGAGGAAGTTGATAAATTGGCAAGAGTTTAGAGAAGGGTGACGAGAATTATAAAAGGGTTAGAAAACATGCTTTATAATGAGACTGAAAGAATTCAATCTCTTTAGCTTAACAAAGAGAAGCTGGTGACTTGGTGTAAGTCTAAAAGTACCTACATGGGAAACAAATATTTAATAATGGGCTCTTCAATCTAGCAGAGAAAGGTATAGCACAATCCAGTGGCTGGAAATTGAAGCTGGACAAATTCAAACTGGAAATAAGGTGTATATTTTTTTACTCTGAGTAATTAACCATTGGAACAATTTAACAAAGATTGTGATGGATTCCCCATCACTGATGATTCATTTTAAATTAAAATGATGGGGAAGCTCTATGGCTTGTGTTACAGACTAGATGGTCCTTTCTGCCCTTGTGATGCATATGAATCTGTGAACAATGGTGCTAGCAGAGGAATTGGCAGCATTTCATTATGGCTGTATTTATACAGTCCTGAGTGCTGCAACCTACTCTTGCAAATAGTCCCACTGAAATTAGTGGAATTGCCTGTGTGTGATGGTTGGAGGATCAGGCCCATAGTCATGTCACTTTGAGCCTCTTCCAGACAGCATTGATACTATATACTAGTTTATATAAGAACCTGACTAGAAGGACTCCCACATGAATTACTATTTATTAATATACATGTACCGCTAAGTCATGTGCAAGAATATATTTCTCTTCCATAATAATTCCAGTAAATACCTCTCACCATGACACTTAAATGCCAGGGATAGTCTTGAATTCCATGACAAAGCTTAATATTCTAAGGTAGTATACATTCTATAGATTATTTTAATTTGATATATGTCCAATTATATATTCTATGGAAGAACTTTTATCAAAAACTTGACACTTGCTTTGAAGGCCATTTTACCATTCTGGACACAAGGAATGTCAGTGAGAGGCAGAGACATGATTGGGGCCTTTTCTATTGCTTAAACAAAAGTTTACTTAGATAGGAAAGCTTAATATCTTTGTAATGCTAAGAGTGTTGGTGGTATCTGCTTATTCTAGCCTTTTGCCTTAAAGCTTTGGCATTTATACCTTATTTACAGATCTCAACAGGCTTTGTCTTGCCAAATATTTTAAAATCTCTAGCTGAGCAATATCTCTTACATAATCACTGGTTCTCATTGTCTACTAGGATGCATTGCTTTTGAAATTATACCTTTTTGTAGGTGTGTGTTGTGGAAACAGTAATTATGCTGAATTTCATAGAGAAGTGAAACTTGATGGGCATAAAATTGTTTGCAAACAGTGGTAAAAAAATGGCATGCAAATTTTCCTAAAGTATTTTAACCATATTCTCCACTATAGTTATTAGCCCCCTGTATGTCTGGCTGCTCTGCTAAAAGGTATTGAAAAATGCCTAGTTACAGGTGTTCATGGATCTCTGAGATGTCATTAAGGGACAGAATCACAATTCCAGCAGCCAAGTCTGATGAGTCAAAGGTGGGTTAATGTTCTGAATGACTTTCTTTGATACTCCAGTTTGATTAAATGGAGTATCCAAGCTTTTCCTATTTATGGACAGGCTTTCCAGTCCAAGTTTGATGGGTTTCCTCCCAGGCATCTGGTGGTATGCTTCAGTTGGTTCACTGGTACACCTCTACCCTGATATAATGCAGTCCTTGAGAGCCAAAAATCTTACCACTTTATAGGTGAAACTGTGTTATATCGAACTTCCTTTGGCCTCAAGCATTTCCATTATTAATAGTCAGCAAATCATTTTTGTTAGAACTAACACGGTGTATGCAGTAAATATATCTGTTCTACAATTATTAAATTGTATCTCCTTTCTTTAATTACAACAATTATTTTATAAGTTTAATACACTGTATCTTGTAAGTAACACAGGTACTAAACACTGCCAAATGCAACCATGTGGGCTAGGTTTCATCATACATCAATCGTTCGATCTGCGTGTAATGCTTAGGGAAAATGCAAAATTCACACAATATCAGAAAATGCTTTTAATTACACATCCTTACAAATTGTTGTAAAAAAGGATTTTGGTATTTTAGGAAATAGGAGCATGGGCCACTTTATCACTTTGCCAACTATGTTATACATAGATTGTTAAGTACTGTAATATGAACTGTTAACTATTAAATACACTGTAGTCTGAAAACATTTTAGAGATGGGAGTTTTTACTTATAGAAAAGGTAAAGTAATCAAGTTTTAGAGACATTGATACCTTTTTTGGGGGTACAAGATGCTTTCTTATTTAAGATGCACCCCTTAACATTTTTTTAATTTAAAAAAAACTTCATGCTACTGCGAGCCTTCTTTGCCAGGTCAGTTATGGATTTTTAACTGCAGTATTTGCAGTCTATCCACATCCTGGCTTTCTAGCCACTTAAGACCAATCTCTAACCCTACAACCGCATCAGCAGCTTTGGGCAGTGGCTCTGAGGGTTCTTCGTCACTATCCTCAGGGTTAGACACATTTTCTGAGGCACCAGGTGGTTGAGAGGCAACATTATGAATTATATCTACATCCGTAAGTCGTTCATAGGTTGGACACAGAGCATCCACCTCCATCCACTTGACGCTATCCCAGTTTGAGCCATAAGTTCCCTGTAGACTCCTTCTGCCTCCATGCCCTCTTCTTCCGTAAAACCTTCAAAGTTGTTCTGTTCGTCGTCTTCCTCATCTTGGTTGTCATCGCTTTCTGTGACAAAAGCACTTTTGAGACCACGATGCCAACATTTCTCTATCATTGACGGAGTGATTCCTAGCCAGGCTGTCTTGCCTAAGTTAAATACATCCAGCAAATTCAATTTCTTGATTACATCCGTTATGCTACTGTTGTCCTCAACAATTTTCTTTACTAAGGCTTTACAATAGTTCATTTTAAATGTGGCTATAATGCCTTGATTGAGGGGCTGTATTTTGGACGTTGTGTTCTTAGGAAGGTTAGCTCACCTTTATCTTCCCGTCTTTGCTGGTTAAGGTCTCAACTGGGGGGTCGGTGGGACAGTTGTCAAGTAGGAGCAATGCCTTTGGCTCCAGGTTTTGTCTGCATAGGTGGCTCCGGACAGCTGGTACAAAATATTTCTTAAACCATTCCTCAAATATCCAGTGTCATCCAGGCATTTTTTTGAATGGCTATAAATGAATGAAAGCAAATCCATGTTCTTATGGTGGAAAGCCCTAGGTGACCTGGATTTGCCTATGCACAGAGGTTTAAGTTTATGTTAACTGGTTTTATTCATGCAGAAAAGTATTTAATCACCTTAAAATCTGCAGCCTTTTGTTCTTCGGTCCTAGAAGCAAGTGTTCTATCCGGCAGCATACAGTAACATAAGCCGGTTTCATCAGCGTTATAGATTTGCTCCGGAGCATAGCCACCCTCGATGATGATCTCTTGTAACTTTAGTGGGTATTCGTTGCAAGCTTTTATATCTGTGGAGCGCATCTCTCCTGAAATTGACTTGCCAAATGCCATGATGTTTTTAAAAATGATTAAGTCATTCAGTGCTAGCTGTAAATTCGTTACCTTGATGTGCAGAAGCATCCTCGCCCAAGTGTCTAAAATCAAAATCCTTCTTCAATTTCTCCGCTTGTTTCCTTACAATGTCACTAGAAATTGGCATGCTGTCGGAGTGTTCTTGGGTAAACCACATAAATACTGCTCTATCTAGTTGATTATCCTTGGCAGTTTTTAGGTGCTTCCTTTCCAGGCCTTCACTTTCATCCAGTTCAACTAGCATTGATCGTAATTTTTCCTCATCTTTGATCCACCCTCTTAATGTTGATTTCCCTCACTCCTAGGTCTTTGGAGACCTTCGCTTGGCTCATTCCTGATTTCAGTCTGTCCAAAGCTTCCAGTTTTTCTTTGACTGTCCATGCCTTTCATTTCCGTGGCTGTGAACTACTTGCCATCACGTCAATGGTATTTTAATTCTGTATTAATGATAACAATTTTTTTTATTTGTTTAGAAAATGTCAGCGCAGAGTTGCAATGTTTCCAAAATACAACTAGTGAGACGACTTAAGCTCAGCCTATACTGCTCATAATTTAGAAACGAGATTAAAATAGGTGGGAGAGATGAGAGTGCCTAATGCAGGGGTGGGCAAATTTTTTGGCCCGAGGGCCACATTGGGGTTCAAAATTGTGTGGAGGGCCAGGTAGGGAAGGCTGTGCCTCCCGAAACAGCCTGGCTCCTCCCCCATCAAACTCCCACCTACTTTCTGCCCCCTGACTGACCCCTCAGAACCCCCGACCCATCCAACCCCCCCCAGCTCCTTGTCCTCTGAAGACCCCACCCCCTATCTAAGCCCCCTCCAGAGACCTCCCTGTCCCCTGACTGCCCCCGACACCCTCTGCCCCTTATCCAACCCCCCCACCCCCCAGGCCCAGCACCCTTAACACGCCGCTCAGAGCAACTTGTCAGAGCCAGACACACTGATGTGCTAATCCGCCGGAGCGTGCAGCCTCGCCCCACAGAGTGCTGCTTTACCATGTTATATAGGGTTGCATTATATCAGGGTAGAGGTGTATGTTGGTCAGAAAACCAGCTGGGAGGAAAAGAATCTGAAACCTAGATACTGTGTTGATTATGTTGGGTTTTTGTACTGGATAGTTAAGAAAGCCCCTGGTAGAGTGAAACTCAAAGTATTCTATTAAGAAGAAAATGCTAAAATTGCCACTACAGGCATTTCAATACTTGCTGTAAATATCTATTTTTTACGTTGGAAATTGCTAATTGTAACAGCATTGGCACCTGCCTCTTGTGAGCGCCCCTTTCTGATTGGGTGTGAGCCTGCTTTTCTTTCAGTTCCTACAGTGGGGTGGCACTCATCTCTCACAAGCACCAACCCACCCCTCCAGGCCCAGTGGTGGTTCAGCAGGTCTTCAGTGACCCAGCCCTCTGACCGAGTCTCTCATACAGTCCCTGCTTCTGGGGTATACAGTCTCTCGTTCTTACGGCCCTCGTATGGGGCCATACCATCAAGGCTTCCTTCCTGGAGGCACTGCCTACTTTAACAGCCCAATAGGGGCCCCTCTCAGTACCCTCAGCTGGTATGGCCTTTTTTGCAGCCCACCCTGGGCTCAGTCTTCAACCAGACCAGTCGGGCCCTTCACAGTACCCTTGCCCGATCTGGCTACGTTCTGGGCTCAGTCCCTTGGGCTCAGCCTGCCTACAGAGCTGCCTGCAGTCCTGCTGCTCTTCCAGCCAGCCAGGAACCCAGTGCTCCCTCTTCAAGTTCCAGGCAGCAACTGGCTGCTCTGCCTCTGCTGCTTCCTTGTATATTACCCTTCTGGCCCTTGATGGGCTGCTGCAGCAGCCCCTCTGATTGGTGGCTTCTCTGTAGCCATCTTGGCCTCCTGGAAGACTTCTCTGCTCTTTTCTGGAGCAGGGTGAGCCAGGGCCTTTGAACCTAATCCACCCTGTCACACCAATGAATCAATGTTTTGTTATCTTCATCTTCTTGATGACTGACTATAAAATAAACCTTAGTTTTCATTTCAAACATGTGCAGGTTTTTAATGCAAGTTAGAGAGAACAAACAAAATCCATTCTACCTTTTGCCATGGAGAGCCTGATGAAGAGAGATGTCAATTCCATTTAAGTTAATGAGAGTTATGCACATGGAACATAATTTAGAAGCCAGGCCCTAAATGTGGAACAAATAGTGTAGTAACCTATTTTCATGCTGCTATTGGAGAAGAGTTTTGTATATATTGGCATGTGCCAAAAAAAAAAATCAGAATGTGATCAGCAATAGAATCTGTGTTAAGTCACTTTCTTCCAGCACATTAGGATAAAACTTTACACACAGGAAACTGTAGTAGGGATTTTAAATCCTGGGATTAGGGAAGTGTATGACAGCATGTTCACAATTCTGCAAACACTTACTATTAGATATAGTACTTATTGCTGTGAGTAGCACCACTGAGTTCCTGGGACTATTCCTGATAATCAGTGAATGTGGTAGTGTTGATTTGCAGGATTAATCCCTAAAAATATTCTGAAGTTAAAATAGTTCCCTTTAGATCCATGAACAACAACTAAGTTTAGATACAGTTGACTATACTATAATTTCTTACAGCCTGAATCTCCACCATGTTTAGCCACTTACGCCTGTTTAAGGTGCATGTAAAATGCTACCAATGAAAACAGTGTTTTACACTCACTTTGCAGATGTAAATTACTACACTAACTGCAAGACAGCAGAGAATCAGACCTTTAATTCTTACTACTCAGATTTTTTTTACTATGTGGGTAAAATCATGGCCCCATTGAATTCAGTGGGAAAACTCCCATTGACTGCAGTGGGAGCAGGATTTCAGTGATTTACCAGCAAACTGTTTTGCTATATAGCTTGTAAGGGCCTGACCCAGCTCTCAGTGACATTATTCCTGCATGATTGTTCTCATATGGTTTATTCCTACTGACTTCAATCTATTTAGAGAATGTAAACAAGTCTAAGGTAGTTAATATCCTTTGTCTTTCCAGAAGACAGAATTTTAATAACTACCAGTGTTCCTGGGTGCATGTGGTGTTGGGGCGGGGGGGGGGGGGGGGGAGGGGGGGAGAGAGAAAAAAAGTAGTGTTGCTTGCTCAGACATTTAACATTTCCAGGATATGTTTAATATGTAAAGTGGAACTTTGTTTGGCTTAGAAAATATCAGTTAAATTGTAAATAGTCTCATGACAAAGTGTCCCTTTAAAGAAATGGATTAGCATGGAGAAATATATTTCAGACCCTTTTTGTAGACAACTTGCCACAACTAGTTACCCATCAAAACAACTAGTATTATTGTACTCAAACTGGTCATAAAATTTACTAGTACAGAGCATAAATACATTAAATGAATGTTACATATATTCTGTTCTTTACACTAGTAATTATATTGTTATAGTTGTAATGAACATGTTTCAGTCACAATTGTTTAACACATCAATTTCTTTAACACAGGTTACATTTTCTCTAAAGTTATCTTTATTGTCTAATTCTTTTGACATAAGGACCTCTTCAGTAATGACTGTATGTTGGCATCTGGGTGTATTTCAACATCTATTCAAATCCATGGCTGCCACTCAGTATGCTGGCTGCCCTGAAGCACACTTCCTGAGATTTCTCTAGGTGTTTTTGGAGGAAAAGTGCTTCTCTTTTGAAGAAACGTACCATTTCAAATCCCCTACCCAAGCTTTCAAAACAAACAATAACATCCAAAAAACTCTTCCTTGTGAGTCAGGGATGTGATAATTGACATAGCAACATATGTAGCATTTACAAGAGTTAAAAATAAATACACACTTCAGAGCTGAAGAGCTTAAAGTCATAAATGAAGAGAAATTTAGAAAATAAACATAACTCTTGTTTCACTTTGCCAGTAAGTGACCAATGTCAACCTTTCAAAAAATAAAAATAAATGAGGATGAAATAGGACAGGCAAGAACTGAAGACAGAGACAGACCAAAACTATGGAAACTAGCTGCCAGAGGAAATAAGAATATTGAATATTGGTGTGAATAGGGTACTAATGCAGAAAGTTGGGATGAAAAGGTGGATTTTGCATTTGGTTCTGAATGCAGTGTGGTTAGTGGACATTCTCATG
Source organism: Chelonia mydas (assembly GCF_015237465.2). Lineage (NCBI taxonomy): Eukaryota > Metazoa > Chordata > Testudines > Cheloniidae > Chelonia > Chelonia mydas. The sequence goes on from NC_057850.1 coordinate 226,845,442, forward strand.
TTGCGTTTAAGCTTTCTGTGAATTCTCTGTGGGGCTGGCAGAGAGAATGTGCATACATGTACACAGGACCTCCCCACACATATATCCGCAGCTCTGACATGTGGTACAGAGACAGCACTGAGGGGAATACACTGAAGGTGGCAGATATCCCCTTTGTGTGGAAATGGGGAGAACTGCACAGAGGGCATGATTGGTGCAAAATATAGATCCTTTCCTGACTTCTTTCACTTCTTGCCTCCCACCACCCAAATCTCAAATTCACTAGGAATTTTACACAGATCAATGGTAGGATATAGCTTGACTAAGTCAGCAAATAACAAACCCACCTTTCTAAAGTTCTAAAAGAAAATGTCTCTTCTACTTTATTTGACCTGGAAAGAGCAAAGCCAACTGGTTTGACTGATTGCAGACATAAGCTAGCCTCTGGGGACAGAAGTATCTATAAGGTACTTCAGGTAAAGACTGTTTTGATTTGCAAGATCTGTCCCCCATCTAAAGAAGTGTGTAATGGAAAGTTAGTAGCTTATGGCTTGAAATCTAAGTCATAAATAAATGTAAGTACTGAGAAACAAAATAGGTTAGCTGTATAAATGATTTGCTAAAGTAAACTAAAATATAATGCAGTACTGAGACTGCTGTTCGGGTGCAACAAAGCATCCTGTTAGGTAGTGACTTCACATGGAGAGCAATTGATTTTGTATGACATTCATTTCTGTCTCACCATCTGCCCCATACACTTCTTTGAGACAGACTGTGCTTGTTTAAGATTGTTTGACAGCTCTGCCCTCTCAAGAGATTATAGTTACTTCTAAATCTTTGTATTTACTATTAATACAAATATGAGAAGTAGTATCAATCTTTAAATTGTGTATTTTGATCATATATTGAGAAATGTATTTCAGCTGTTTGATTTTGAGCCACCTAGTGGTAATATATAAAATAAACTCAGGAGTAGTTGAACATTTCTCAACAACTATGTACAGTTTAATGGGACCAAGCTCAGTAAAGTGAATCAAAATTGGTGTATGCTACAAGGTTCCCATTCTAATATTGAACTTTGTTATGAGAACTGGGGTATTATACATTGAACTATATATTTTAACCCTTCATTTTTTCCCCTCAAAGACAGCTTTGTCAGAAACATAGTAAAGCTTTCATGCTACTTAACAAACAGGCAGAATGCTTACCTCAGATCAGTTCATGTAAAGCATCCTCCAGGATTGAGCTCCCTGGCCTGCACTGAAAGGTCATTAGCCATCTCTGTGGTACCCCACTCCCTGCTTGTGAACCTTGGGAGGGGGATGCAGAGAGAGGTGCAAATAAATCCATTTCTGTATCCAGCCCTACAAAGAAAACACTGAAGTGAATACAGGCAAAGTAATACGGCCTCATGCTTTATACCTTTTGTGTACAGCTCCCTCCTTAAAGGGTAGGGGTCTGAAAAGTAGCCGCTCATGAGATTCCTTTGTAGCTCACCTACACTAGAGCTATGCTGCCTGGAGCTGGAATGGGCTGAAGGCCTTGACATTGATGTGGTGGCACAGGGCTTTGTCACAGATGTCACCAGGGCTCAGTGGTGTGTTTTCTCCCCCAAAAGCATTTTGATACACTGTAAATGTGAATAAGCTGCTAACACAAGTATCTTTAAAAAGGAGTATTTTGCAAAGTGTGAATATGACAGCTAGAAATAGCAGCAAGCATTATATATTCACGACAGAGCTGCATTTTTCCAATCCTGTTGTCTAGATGATGATCAATCACATGTCCTTGTGCACTCAAAACAGCAAAGTTAATTACAGACCTGCTCAGTGGTGTATGAGATACATTCAGTACCAAAAATATACTGTAGCTAATTTTAGGTTTCTTTAAATGGGCACCATAGATCAAAGTATCTTCCATTGTGTCCATGTTACAGATAATAATAATCTCAAGAGCAACCAGATCACTAAATCCTTGTTGCTAATCTTGCACATTAGAAGCCACAGTCACCTTCATACTCTGCTAACTTCTTACACTTTCTTTTTGGTCTACTACTACTAGACTACTAAAGGTTAAGATGATTGGTCAAAATAGCACTGGAGGAGTTAGCACAGAAACCCTTCTGTTTAATTAAAGATTTCCCCTACTTCCTTAGCCATTTTAGTTGTTACATGATTTCTCAAACTTCTGACATGGCCAACTTCTGTTTCAGTTTTTTCCCCCCTTCTGAATACAATACTGTCTACATAATATTAAGTAGAAAGGTAACTACTGCCAAGTCATAATGGCGGGTGCATCAGGTTCATTACAACCAAGCTAACAGTGATGTGCACATTCTGCTCAGAATAGGTAGAAGCACCATCTGCTCATGCATAGTGTTAGTTGGAAAGTCTGTGTAGAAGCTGCAGGCCTAGGTATGCCAACACAAGCCAGCATTCTGGTAGAGGCACTGCAGCAAATAGAGGACTACCTGAGGCTAAGCCACCAGAGAGCATCATCAGCAGAGTTCCAACCAAGAGCTGAGGGACAGTCAGTGGAACAGAAGAGGAACCATCAGAGTAAAATGAAGGGAACTGGAAACTGCAAAGGAGGAACCAAAAAAGTACAAAAACATTCAAGCAGGGCAGCTACCAGCCCTTCTGACTCTTTCATTTTATGGTGAACAGAAGCACGTATAAAAATTCTGTCCCTTCGTGGACTATGGCTTTGCAGAGATGCTAGAAAGGGTGATAGCATCTGGCCTAGTGAACTTGGAGTGCAGGAGTTTAAACATTTAATGCAGGAGAGCTTAGTCAGAACAGAGCTATTTCAGGTAGCAGAACCCATTCAGATCACCTGTGTTCAGCATGATGCCTGGACAGATACCTCTTCTGTAATTCCCTAGAAGTAAGGGATCAGATATGTTGACACCAGATGAGAGCGTGACCCACTCATAACCCTGGCAGGTCATGAAAGTCTCTCCCCAGATTGGCCTTTCAGCTTCAAGGTGTTGCGGGGGTCATGAAACATCCTTCTTACCATAGAAGAGGAAACATTTATCTGGGGAAACAAGAACCAGAGGGAACAAGAAACTTTTGAAATTGAGGTAAAAAGGGTTGAGCAGAGTAGGACAAAAAAGGAGTGAGGGCATGCCCAGGGCATTGCTATAGGGGGAGATGTAGGTAACAGAGGACTCTGTAAAGGAAAGCAAGATTCTTCTGAAGTAATCATGAATGGCAGGTGCTTGAACCTTTTAGTAAGATGCAGGATAATTGCTGAATCATGATAACAGGGTGATACCTGTTAACTCCAAAAGAGCCACAGTATCTCTCGCAGCATGTCTAGCGTCAGAAAAGAGGCTGTATCATTCCATAAACAGAGTCAACATCACCTCTTCACTTCTGTTCAATAACCCCAGTTTGTCCATCCAAGGATCATGGTAACTCTTTATACTACTGCATCTCACAGGGAGTTCGGTTGATTATCAATGTCCCCTATGTCCTTTTCAGAGTCATTGCTTTCCAGGATGCCAGATGGCAGACTGCAAGTACAGCTTACCTTTTTTTTGTTCCTAGATGTATGACCTTGCATTTGACTGTATTAAAGAGCATATTTGATTGTACCTACCTTATCAAGTGACCCACATCACTCTGTATTAGTGGCTTGTCCTCACTTACCACTCCACCAGTCTTTGTCCTTTGCAAATGTTATCAGCAGTGATTTTATATATTTTTTTTCCAGATCATTGATCAAAAAGGAGTCCAGCAGCCTTCTTGACCAGAGGAAACTTGTAGTGATGGAGAGCTTACTTAGGGATAAGGTAAGGAATTATACAAGGATAAAATAGGCTATTATAAAATGTCAAGTGAGCAGGGAAGATTTGGATTTCCCCCTTGAACTATTTCATTCAGAATTTAATGGCCAATACAGTTTCCATTTTTGGCAAGGAACCTGTCAGACCACTTTTTAAACTATGGGCCACTGGCCGCCCATTGGAGTACAGCTATTTAACCAAACTCATGCTGAGTTGCATTCTCAATAATAGTTCAATAACACTGCTCACTTATTTCTTCCCCTTTCATGTAATTTATTTTTTCATAGCTACATTTCAGCTCAGCTCTTGTTCAGGAAAAAGTGAGTGAGTTGTGTTATCCAACGGAGTCCAGCAGGCTAGCATGATTAGAAATATAGCTTCTACTAGAAGAAATATTGGTTTGGTAAAAGGAGCTGATGGCATTCCAAGCTGCAGCCTGAAAACACTGAGAAAATCAAATCTAGAATTCCAGCTGTAATTCTTGTACTGTGCAGCACAAAGTTTGAATGTAACAAGCCATTGCTTCAGAAGTTATTCAGGTCTCTAAAAGTTAATGCTGATCAGAATGGTGTGCACAGCACTATAGTGAAATGCTGGCTTGAACAGCATCTATATGCAAGTGACCCCTCTCCTTTCTCCACCAGTCTTGATGCTGTCAGCTCCCTGCCTACACCAGAGTTTCCTGTTACTGAAGGTGCTGGACCATGCTCCTCCTGATGGAAAAGTTCCTTTTTGTTTCCTGAGTCCGCTCATTTTTTCTTAAACCAGATTTTTACTTTAGTCCCAAGGCAGACGTTTTGGAGTCCGCTCTGTGGGCCTCCTTCCCCCCTCCCTCTCTGACCTCTCTGAAATTCTGCTAGTCATGTGTAGAACCTTGCCAGTCTTCATCCCTGCTTTGATTCTACCTAGGCTGAAATCTTTAATCGTGTCTTAATCACTATATGTCTTGACTATTGCAGTTCTCCTCTTTTGTTTACAGTTTTTGCGTAATGCAGCATCCAGGCTACTCTTGAAATAGGTCACATAACCTCCAGCACTGTCAATGGCTTCTGACACATTTCTGAATCTGATTTGAAAACTTCTTCCCTCCTGGTTTTCAGACCCTCACCCACTCCCCATTGCTCCCCTTCCTACAGCTTTCCTTAGCTGGGAAATTGCTCTTATATGTGCTGCCCCAGTGACATGTTAAACTCTCTTCTTCTTGTGAGCTACTAGTAACTTAGTCTCTCCTTAAATCTCCCCTGATAAGGTCTCTTTCTTGTCCCTGACCATGAACTGTTGGTAGTCCTCTATATATGAGGGGCTGTATTTTTAAAATGTTTTATACACTTCATACCTTCAATAAGGGAATGGATCTTTCTCCTGTACTGTATATATTTTCTAAAAATAACAGACCACATTATTTGACTGTCTATAGCTTAGAGATTGAGTGGGTTCTCTATTTTAAGAATTTTACCATATATCTGAAAACATGCTACATAGTTAAATAGCAAAGAGACAGAAATGGAGAGGCATAGACAAGGCAGTGGTAAAATATATATATTATGTATTTATATTTTAAAAGAAATGGCAACATTGGTGCTAAAGTCTCCTCCACTGCAGCTCTTGCATTTGGAGCAGTCCACAGCTGAAGCTAGGAGAGACTGAAGAAATAAGAAAAGCCCAGTATCAGATGGGTGGGGAGAAGCGGGGAGTTAGAGGCAAGGTCCAAGTTGTGGTATTCTGTATGCAGAATGACATCCCATTTTCTGTATGTATGTATCTAATGAAGTAGGGAAATAATATGCAGCAAACTGAAGTTTGCACATGGAATGTAGGAATGGACCCTCTGAGGGTTTATGAATATGAACTGTGGTGGGGCAAGGCCAGATGGCTATAGAAAAGTAGTGGGAGATATATTAGCTCCAGGCTAAACAAATCCCTGGTACCAGGATAAGTGAAATGGCAGCTGCTCCAGGTCAATTAAGACACCTGGGGCCAATTAAGAACTTTCCAGAAGGCACCTGAAGCCAATCAGGGGCTGGTTGAAACTAGTTAAAAGCCTCCCAGTTAGTCAGGTGGGCGTGCATGTCAGGAGCTGTGGTAGGAAGTTGTGCTGTTGGAGAGACTGAGTAGTACACACCATATCAGGCACAAGGAAGGAGGCACTGAGGTAAGGGTGAAGTGGAGCTTGAGGAAGTGAGGGCTGCTGTGGGGGAAGTAGCCCAGGGAATTGTACATGTCATGTTTCTAAAAGGTCCGCTACCATAGCTGATACTATTAGGGTCCCTGGGCTGGAGCCCAGAGTAGAGGGTGGGCCTGGGCTCCCCCCCCTTAGCCCCCTGATTAATCACTGAGACTGGGAGACAACAGACTGTGCAAGGAAGGATAACTTCTCCTCACCTCCCTCGCTGGCTTATGATGAAAACAGCTCAGTAGACTGTGACCCTTGTCTCTAGAGAAGGGTTACATGGAGGGTCACAGTGAGCCTCTGAGGCTAGCGAAATCTGCCAGGAAACATGGGACCCACAGAGGCAAGGACAGAGCTTTGTCACAGAACAAAAAGTTAGCGTGAAACTCACTTTTAATCTCAAACTAATTTTTTTTAGCATATGGAGTTCATTAAAAGAGTATAAAACTTGTCAGTGGAGGCTTACTGTGCTTTATTTAAAAAAAAAAGATTGGATTGCTGTAATAGCAACTGCAGCTGACTTTCACCTCTAACAACAAGCGTAAATCTAGTTTAGTGCTTCATTTAATAAACCCTCAGCTGCTAGCATTTCACAGCCTGCACAAACACTGTGTGGCAGAATCTGTCTTCTAAAGCTAATATGTAATCACTGTTTTGTGCTAGAAAATGTGAAGGTCAGAAGAAGTTACCTAATTTATATATTTCATGAAACAGACTATTACTGGATATCTAAATCTGCATAATGTGGGATGCTTTTAAAATCACTGGTAGCAGCATAGCATGATTCTAATAACCTATAGGGCCATTAGCCTTCAGATAAAACCACCCCACTTCCCTTGAAGTAAATGGGAATTGTGTGCTGAAAATGGTCACCCTTAATCTTTGCAATTGTCATAGATTACTTCAAACACTAAGAATTTTAGTTTTTCTAGGTATTTCCCATAGCCTAAGGAATACAGCAGACATGGTAGCATTTGTCTAGCTGTCCAAGGCAATTACTGGAAAGTTTAAGTGTGGTGATGGTATGTGGGCAGAATTTGGCCGTATGGATTTAATTATATACCAGCTGAAGCTATGTCTACATTTAAAACACCACTAGAGCATTTTAGTGTAGATCCTTACAACAGTGACAGGAGGGTTCTGTCATCACTGTGTGGAATCCATCTCCCTGAGAGGCAGTAGCTAGGGTGACAAAAGAATTCTTCCATTGACTTAGCACTGTCTACACTGCGATTAGGTCAGCTGACCTACGTGTCTCAGATGTGTGGATTTTTCACTCCCTTCAGAGACATAGCTATGCTGATGTAACTTTTCAATGTAGATCAACCCTAAGACTAGGAAGAGTAAAAGACCAGAATAGAGGCCTACATAGACAGTGTTGTCCTTGGGTGACTAAGCACATCTGACATATCCTTCTAAGCTTTGTGCCATTCCCCTCCCTATTGAGGAAGCACAGTGTATCCTGATTCTTATTTTGTTTAGCAAAAATTGCACATGCTTAGCTTGTGACTTCTCCTATAAATATACATCAAATCAGGAACAATATGAGAGACTCCTTTAAATTGATATACATAAAGAATTCTTAATGCCTTTTGAACCAGAACATAAAATATTACTAAATGGAAAAAACATAAACAGTAATGAGCTGTATAGGCAATCCCCCCTCTTAATCCAGCAACAAGATGAACACGATAATATCCTAAAAGAAAGGTAAAATAAAGAACTGGTGGTGGGGGGGGGCATGGGAAATGCTTCTAATATGCAGAATAGTCTTAAAGTTCCATATCATGAGTGTTAGGGAAAACTCCGACGTTAAATGAATAATGACTGTAGAATATGAAAATGGATTCTCTTCTGGCTTTCCTGAGTATGGATTATAAAGCAGATGTACATTCCGGTGAAACAAGGCCTCTTTCATTTCCGGGGTAAGAATGGTTGGTTGCATGTTAGAAAAATAATATGCTAAAGTGACTCTGTAGCTCACCAGAAAAGGCAGAGGAATACCACGGGAGGGGGCACTAAAGGAGAAGGGGAAGCAATGATAGTTTTCAAGAATGGAGGGAAGACACTCCCCTAAATTTGAATAGATTGGATTTGTCTAGATGGGGGAGAGAATCCATACTTCAAAGATAAACCTGAGCACAACTATTATCACAGCTATCACTAATAACAAAGTTTAAGGGTAGACATCCATTTACTACTATAGGAGTCACTATCCATATTCTGTAACATAATGCCAGTATAAGATGGCTATGATAATGAATGTATTAAGTCTCTGAAAATGCCCAGTTTGAAGTAGATGTTTCTAGTAGCCTGAGAAACTAGACTTAGCTGAGAGTTTTTGTACTTAGAAAATGATGTGCCTTCTCTCCCGTATACTTACTAAGCATAAAAATGCAGCCACTAAGTGAAAAGAATGGGCAACAAGAAGCCAATGCATTAGTGCACAGACTATTTTAAAACAATGGTTGGAAAAAGAGAGCATGACTTCAAAACACTTTTTTTTTTTTTTTTTTTAGAATTTTAGAGAAAACAAATGCAATAGTTTCTAGCATCTATTTAAACAGAGCAGGCCAAATCCCATAGTCACTTCTTTTGACCACATTTACTAAGGGCATAGGCCCAGATCCACAAAGCTAGTTAGGCTCCTAACTTCCACTGACTCCCTAAATAGCTTTGTGGATCTGGGCCGCAGTACTCCAAATTCTTACTCATGGGAGTAGTTCTTGCCCTCAAGCTTGGTCCCATTGTTTTAAGTAGGACTATTACTATGTGTGTGCAGGTATAGTAGATATTATAATTCCTTGAAGTATGCTTTATTCAATTCTACTATTCCAGTACTGCTGTGCTATATGAACCTATCCTTTTAAGAGCTAACAGTATGGTAGGCACCATAATTTTTATTTTATTTCACTTCTTGTGGGCAGCCTGGAGAAAGTGAGTCTTAAGGAGGAACTGGAAGATGAAGAGTGCTGTCTTGATGAACTGGGATAAGAAGGCAATTCCAAGTATGCATTGAATTTAAGTTACTCAGGGCCACTAGTACTAATATTTCCTTTTTAATCTCACATTATAAATTCTTTTTCTTAAGAAGAATTAGATTCAAGATCCCTTCTCTACTGATTGCATATTCTCACTTTAGAGAACATAAGTGGACTGTATTAAGAGGTGCTCAGGAGGTGAGTGCCCCCCAGAAACTAGATGTGATACAGCAGTCTTTTCTCAGCCCTGGTGTCCACTGCAGGTTGCCAGTCAACCTTGGTGGGTCTTCAGTGGCTTGGCATTCTGATCAAGTCACAAAGTCTGAGTGAACCCCTTCTGGATATTCCAGTCCAATAACTAAATAGTCTATTTGCCTTTGCCTTTGTCTTTAGCCTCACCTCTGGGCCCTTTAAAATCGGTCCTTTATTCAGACTTTCAAATAAGCCCTGTCCCCTTCTTGGGGTTTATGCCACTTTACCTGTGGCTAGTAGGGGAACCCAGGTCCACCTACTACTTCAGATTCCACTTCCCTCAATCTGTCACTACTATTTCCTGTGGCCTTTTCCTAGGGGCCCTTGTATCTCAAGCCTTACCTGACAGCCAGCATCCTCAGGTTGTTCTTTCTGTGATCTCTGTTCAGCCCACCATAAACACTGAGTGTCTGACTCCTTTGGTCAGAGCAGAGCACCCTTCCTCACCCCTCTGGTCCAAGCCAGGAACTGACCTGTGAAGGCCTGCTGCACTCTGACTGGCTGTCGCTAGCCCTTGGAGGACCAGGTCTCTCTGGCTTCCAAGATGGCTGTCAGTGTCTGGTACAGTTTGACCTGAGATTGGCACTCTCAGCTGTAGACTGTCAGAAAACTGGGCAGGCCCCCCAAACTGGTGTATTCTATTAGTAAATTTCACCAAACCAGTAACAAGTGTGACCTCCTGGATCACTATATTAGTCTTACCATGGAGCCACAGTCCCCCTTAGGCTCTCCAGCCCCTACTTTACCATCCAGTTTGACTTTATGATGAAAGATTAATAAAACTAAAATTCACCACTCATTAGGTTACTCCCAACCCCGAGGTCAGTGGATACTCTTGATCTCGCCAAAGACAACGCTGTAGCCAATTTCTCTAGTAAACTAACTAAAGATGTATTAGCTAAGAAAAAGAAATGAGTTATTGAGAGGCTAAAGCAGGAAAAATACATTACAGGTGAGTTTAAGTCTGCTGTCCAAATGACAGCAGAGATGTAATATCTGCTAGTTTTCCATAAGTCATTCAGGGTTACCCAAAATGGTTTTGGGAAACTCTGTCCAATCACTCAGGATTCCCCCTCAGTCCAGAGATGCAGGATCATTCCCTTAAGCTAGTGTGTGTGTGTGTGTGTGTGTGTGTGTGTGTGTGTGTGTGTGTATAGGTCATGCTCTCAGGTCCCTTAACCCATGTTGATCCTTTATTTAAGGAAGAATAAGCAATGCAGGCAGTCTGAATTCCCACTGTTGCTTAATGGCCCTTGCTTTGAAGTTAACAAGCTCCTGCATTTACATGCACAAGGTTTCTTTGAGGAGCAACAGCAAACAATCTTTCATTAGTTTTCATGAAGCTTCCACATCAAGTAAATTCTCACTAGCATACACTTTTGATCTAGATTACATTATGTATACCCCATACTTAATTAAATGTGATAGTAAACAGGTTTATAGATAAGTGAAGACAATGCCATTAACATTTCACTAGTTTTCATTAATTTACTGCAAATGTATTTACCAGGGCATAGGCCATGTAAATGTAATGTGATAACATCCCCCTTGTTCTAGTCTGACAAGTGAATTGGCTTGAACACACAATGACCTTTTTAGCATTTCTCTTACACACACACACACAGAGCTGAGCTGGCTAGCTGTTTGATAGCATCACAATGATGTTTCCAGTGAGGCCTCTCTAAGCAGGCCTGGATGACACATCTTTGTTCTTTTCCTCCCATCTCACTGCTGTCTGGGGCAGGGCGTAGCAGAGCACCTGGGTCTCCAGTAGAGGTCCACAAAGGGCTGATACACCCCATCACATAGACCCTTTGTATAGGAAATCTCTGAGTTGAAACATGGTTGGATGCAATTGTTACCTAACAAGGTAGCTAATCCTCAGTTTCACAATAATTAGTCCCAGGACACTTTCATTCTTCTGATATTCCCATCCTGGAGGCTGACTGCACATTTGCATTATAGTTTATCCTTTGCTTTTATTTCTTCCTGCATCCTTATCCAAAAATTGTACAAATGGTTTAAACGGTCATTTCTAAGAATGTGATAAACCGAGGTTATCTTGCATTTGCTGGGTATCAGGACTCATGTGGCCATCACTTTGTCAGATGCTGATTTTGATTCTCAGAAACTGCTAACCACTGTCAACAAAAGATCCCAGCACCAGGAGGTAGCAGGTGGGGGAAATCTGTGGGTAGGTAGACTGTGATGACAGAACTAGGAGGGAAAGAAGGAATATAGGGAGGGAGCAGACCAAGACCTAAAATGATGGCCATGTAAATCTGAGACGCATTTAAAGAAATAAGAATCCATTCAGGATGTTACAAATACACACAGATGTGTCTGTTGGCTAAAGTGTCTTGTAGCGCAATAATCAAAGCATGTTGTTGCTGAATGGACCATTCTAGTACAAGACAATAGTACATGTAAACTATTTATTACACATATAATACTGTAAAAAGAACATTATTAAGGTTGCAAAGTAAAGCATGCAATAATTAGGAAATGCAAGAATTAAGGTTGCCTGTCTGATTCTCTTTGTTTACCCATTTCCATTCACCACTCAGGCTTCTAAGACTAGTCAGTCTCCTTGCTCAACCTAACCTACTTTCCTGCTCTGGTCCCATTGTCTGAGTCCTAATCTCCCTCTCTGCTTCCAGTTTTCCCCCTTACCCCATCCAGTCCTAGCTCCCCCACTCCCACCCCAATTCCTTGTCCCCAGTCTTTTTGCCCAACCAGTCCCAACTCTCCCTTCCCAGATCATCTGATCTCCCTTTCTCCCCTTCCTTCCTCACATCCTCTGTGGTTCCTTGTCCCAGTCCCTCCCCGGTCCAACTTTTGTCCCCTCTGCAGACTGCTTCCTCCTCTACACTGACTAGGTGCCCGCAGAGTGGTCACTTATGGTACATCTACACTGTGATTAATATATCCACAGCACTGAGTCTCAGAGCCTGGGTCAGCTGACTTGGGCTTGCAGGGCTTGTGCTGCAGGACTAAAAATAGCACTGTAGACATTTGGGCTTGGGCTGGAGCCTGGGCTTTGAGATCCTCCCCCTTGCAGGGTCGCAGAGCCCAGGCTCCAGCCCAAACCTGAACATCTACACTGCAGTTTTATAGAGCCCACAGCCCAAGCCCTGCAAGCCCAAGTCAGCTGACACAGGCTACTCCTGGGTCTTTTATTACACTGTTGAGATACCCTGAGAGCACAGGAGAGGCATGTTCTCTACTCTCAGTTCCAGCATCTCGCCCCACCCTGGCCTAGAACAGCCATAATAGGGAAAGTCCAGCTTCAACCTGTAACCCTTGGCTGGAGCATGCTCACTTGCTCTGTGATGATCGCATGTGTGCAGTTCTGTCACATGTAGGAGCTGTGAGGGAACCAACCATACGCAGTTGCTCTGTGGGGATGAAGTGTACACAGTCTCATCAGCACTAGAAGCTGTCAGAGGCTCAAGCATGCTCAATACAGATGGAATCTTTGGAGATATTAGCAGAAACTTCAATTTTTAGTAGCTAAGAATTTGCAAACTGTCAGAATTTGTAAGCTGTCATGGGATAAGAGGGAAGGTCCTCTCATGGATTGGTAACTGGTTAAAAGACAGGAAGCAAGAGGTGGGAATAAATGGTCAGTTCTCAGAAATTGAGAGAGCTAAATAGTTGGTATCCCCCAGTGGTCTGTACTGGGACCAATCCTATTCAACATTCATAAATGAATCTAGAAACGGGGTAAACAGTGAAGTGGCAAAATTTTCAGATGATACAAAACTACTCAGATAGTTAACTCCCTGGCAGACTGTGAAAGCCTACAAAGGTATCTCACAAAACTGCGTGACTGGTCAACAAAATGGCAGATGAAATTCAATGTTGCTAAATGCAAAGTAATGCACTGGAAAACATAATCCCAACTATACATATAGGATGATGGGGCCTAAATTAGCTGCTACCACTCAAGAAAGACATCTTGGAGTATTTGTGGATAGTTCTCTAAAAACATCCATTCAATGTGCAGCAGCAGCAAAAAAAACTAACAATGTTGGGAATTGTTAAAGAGCTAGATAATAAGACAGAAAATATCATATTTCCTCTATATAAATCCATGGTACACCCACATCTTGAATACTGCATGCAGATGTGGTCTCCCTAATCTCAAAAAATATATAGTGGAAAAGGTTCAGAAAAGGGCAACAAAAATTATTAGGGATATAGAACAGCTTCCGTATGAGGAGAGAATAATAAGATTGGCACTTTTCAGCTTGGAAAAGAGATGACTAGAGGGAGAATATGATTGAGGTCTATAAAATCATGACTGGTGTAGAGAAAGTAAATAAGGAAGTGTTATTTACTCCTCCTCATAACACAAGAACTAGGGGTCACCAAATGAAATTAATAGGCAGCAGGTTTAAAACACACAAAAGGAAGTATTTTTTCACACAACACAGTCAACCTGTGGAACTCTTTGCCAGAGGGTGGTGTGAAGACCAAGACTATAACAGCATTCAAAAAAGAACTAGATAGATTTAATGGAGGACCATTCCTTCAATGCCTGTTAGCCAAGATGGGCAGGGACAGTGTCAGGAGCCTCTGTTTGCAGAATCTGGGAATGGGCGACAGGGGATGGATCACTTGATGATTACCTAGGGTGACCAGATTGCGAGAGTGAAATATCAGGACACATTGGGCAAGCAGGGGGTGCGGGGGGAAGAGACAGACACAAGTGCACAGCCCCAAACAGAGTCAGAGGCACACTGGTCCGCCTGGCCCTGTACTACCAGCGTGCCCCTTCCTGTTGGGGGTGGGCCCATGCTGTGCCACACAGCTCCCCTGCGCAGGGCCCCCTGGATCCACTATGCCCAGAGCCCCCCTACAACCCTTCCACCACAAATGCACAGTGCTGTGCACACACACACACCCAGCACTCCCCTGCCCACAGCCCCACCACAGCTGCCCAGCACCCCACACAGAACCCCCCCACTTGCTAGTTTCCCAATACGCACAGATTGCCCCTCCCTCCCAGTGCCCTTCCCCACAGCCCCACCACCACAACTACACAATGCCCCTCACAGGCCCCCAGTGCCCTGACACACACAGATCTCCCCCACTTCCCAGCACCCCTCAACAGGCCCCCATTGTCTAGCACCCCAAAACACACAAACATCCCCCACTGCCCAGCACCTCCCAGACACTCACCATCGCACCCTGCCCCCTTCCCTGGCCTCACTCACCAGCCCTGCTGGGAGGTCTCTGGCTCCTAGGGTGAGAGCGGCGAGGGGAGTCTCCAGACTCTCCATGTGCTGCGCCCGCCACAAGTGCGAGCTCTGTGGCTCCCATTGGCCGGGAAAGGAGCCAATGGGAACTGCTAGAGCCACGGAGCGAGGCTTGCAGGCGCCAGCAGCACACAGAGCACCCCCCCACCCTAAGAGACAGAGGGACCTGCCAGGGGGTGAGGTGGGGAGTTCCGGCAGGGCTTACCTGGGGCTGCTCCCGTCCCGGGAAGCATCCAGCAGGCAGGTCCCTCTGGCTCCTAGGGTCGTGGGTCGGGTCTGGTGGTGAGGGGGGCAGAGGGCTCTCTGCCCACTCCCAGTTCCTGCAGGCTCCACCCCTGCAGCACACAGCACTCCTGCCGGCTGGCGGGTGCCAGGAGCTGCCCCAGGAAGTGGTGAGCAGCGGTGCCGCGGCTGCAGTCTGATCAGTCCCAATAGCGGGACAAAGGGTGTCCCGACCGATGTAAGGTCGGGACGTGGGACAAGTCCCCTAAAGTCGGGACTGTCCCGATAAAATCGGGACGTCTGGTCACCCTATGATTACCTGTTTTGTTCATTGCTTCTGTGACACCTGGCATTGGCCACTATGGGAAGGCAGGATACTGGGCTAGATGGACCTTTGGTCTGACCCAGTATGGCGGTTCTTATGTAAACTGCTATTTTCAAAGGTTTATAAATTGGTCAAATTTGGGATTTTCATGGGGACCATAAAAAGGCATGATGCTTCTGCCAAATTTTGAGTCCCAGCTTGCAAGTATGGGGTCAGCAGGCCTTTTAAAAGAAAAGGTTGCTGGAAAATTTTAATGTGGGCAAAACAAATTATTTTTCCCCTAGCCTCATTCTTTTCTGCTAATGGCTACACAATTTTGGCTGAAACTTTCCAAAAACATAAAACTTGAGGCAGATATCTATCATGGAAAATTTCAGCCCAAAAGGCTAACATTTGGCAAAATTATAAGCAACTGAAAACAGTGTCTTGTAATGGGAAGTGTCAGACTACCAGATCCGCCCATAATACAAAGCTCTCATAGTATAGATAATATGGGCTAGCATGGTCACTCCGATTTTAAACTGAGTAGTCCACACTATGTCAATACTGTATGTGAAATTATAGTACTGGCTATGGACTGCCACGTCATCCTGTACTTGGTTAGTTGCAATTAATTTCACTATCCCGGTTAGGCATTAGGGCAGCCCAGTGCAATTTAAATGATTGATTAGCATATTTTGACAATCATTTCGATTAGGTCCATTGGTTTCACATATAATTATTTGTTATATCTCTGCAGCAACAAAAGTTATGGCACATTACTGAAATTATTTTTTTCAAAATAAAGATTTAGTAAAATGTGGATATATTTTGTAATTTCCAACCAACAATTTTCACAAGACACGAGCTACAGTATAAGTACTTCTAAATGATATATAACTCTAGATAATTGATTGCAATAAAACAGGTGGATTTTCTTTAAAACTACATATTCAAAATCCAGAAGGCATGAGACTACAACACATTTAAGGTAAATAGATCATAATTGTTGGCCAGGTTGGGATGGGTGCAGGGGAAGTATTGGACTGGCTCACAGTTCTCTACTTCTATCCAAAATGAACCGCTAAGGACACTGAGAAACAAGTAATGTGAACCTACACTGCTGACACCAGTGTATTGCAACTAATAATTCGACCTGTGGCCTACTGGTAAGTTTAGCTCTTCAGTCACTTGCTAAGTTTTGATATTGCATATTTTGGTCAGCAGTACTGCTTAATGAATCTCTGTTTTGGTGAGTTAATGATGATCACATTCTGCTTTTAAAATTATTTTAAAGAGTTGAAATGTGATTTCCTTCCCCCACCCCGCCTGATGGAGAAAGGATGTCCTTTTGGCAGGATCAGCTGTTAGCTATGCACAATCACTTTAAAATGTTTGCAATGTAAAATAGTTAATTAAATGTTGAGGGTGTTATTTAGGATAGCAGAACCTGCTAATTCTATGCCTCATATATATGGTTCACATACATAGCATTGATAAGGTTTTTTGTTTTTGTTTTTTTAAATTCTCGTTTTAGATGACATGAAGTGCAAGGTTGTCTCACACTTCAATTGATTAAGTGTAGTTCACCTCTGCAGCTAGATTTGATTTTACAGCAAGTATGAGCGTGGGCGAGTAATTAAGAGTTTCATTCCCATTCTGCAGTTCCATATTTAGATTATTAGCAGAACCCTTCAGGGTTTTTTATTTATTTTTACAAGATGTCACAGATTTACATTTGTTTGGCAGCAGACACAGAAGAATGTGCATTTATAAAACACCTTGAGCCCTTAATAATTAAGAGACTTCTCAGGATCAGTGACCTCCATCTTTTTTTTTTTTTTTTTTAGTTTATCTGTAGATACAGGCAGAAGTAGTTTTGGGAGAAGTGAATCGAAGGCAGTTAAGCTGTTTAGACAGCAGCATTAATGCTGACTTTGATTACTTCTTAAATGTGTTCATAGTCTGCCATTCAAAACTGGCAGGTGGCCAATAAAGCATTCAGTGAAGTTTATATCTGTCCATCCATTATTTGCATGCAGATTGTACAGTTTTTGTCTTGGACTATTATACATCTGTCTCACAGGAACATATATGAGGTACCAAGTTCTGCACTGTACACTAACATCATAATAATCAGACAAATGAAGAAAGTGATACTCTTTTTGTGATCTGAATAATGCAATTCATTAATATACACCTTTGCTTTATACTGAGCAGTTCACTAATTAGCATCCAGTTATCCACTTATAAATATGTGATTTAAGAGAATACTTGTTCCTGCTAATATAGCCGTTCATAAAAGTTCAAACTCTGTCACTTGTTTTGAATGCAAATGATTACTTTTATCAAGTACAGAGTTGAACTACCCTACTGGACTTTTTCCTCACTGCCATACTATGAAATCAAGTCTGAGCCTGACATAAAGATTAAGTAACACTTCCCCTCTTTTTCTTTTGCAAGTAATATCATTCATCATCTTCTAACTGAAAACCAGTGTAAAACAGCAGCAGCCAGGCAAACTATGTTTATATGGCTTAGTGCTGAATAAATTTCAAACTTTAGTTGAATTCAGATCTGAATCTCAATGGAACTTATGCAAATGTCTCTGCTCTAAATGTTGGCATGAGACCCCAGCTTTCTTTCAAGAATTCCGGTGCTGCTTGATTCGGGCAGGGTCAGAAATAACACAAGAATAGCTTTTCTCGAGGTGTTTTGGTACTTCTCCTTCCAGCTGGAAGGAAAAGTGCAAAAGGCACTTAAAATATAAATCTATCTGAATTTTTTTTTAAACCCTGAACAATCTGGTTTAAGCTTTGAGTAAAGCTTCTGGTCAGTTCTTGTTTCATCTCAACCTGTTCACCCATCCCTAAGAATGGATTTCATCCCTATTCCTTGCCCATCCCAGGTCAGAAGGGTGTTTTAGTTTACTGCTTGTTTGTATTTTGGCAATATTGAGGTTGCCTTAATGCACGCTTGTACATAGTATGTTGATCTATAATGTAATTTCAGTTTATTCCCTTTGAGTTCCATACCAGGTCAAGAATCCTATAGAGAGGAGAGATTATTTTATCTTGGTAATGTGATACATGAGAAGCAAAAAATCGGTGTGTGTAAAATGCACCATATTCCTATAGGCTGTGAATCCAAAATTCAAGCCTTAAGTAGTTTTGGTTTTGCCACTTGAAAGGCAAAACATGATGGCCTGATTCTCACCTGCTTTTCATCTTGCGTAGTAATTTGCACCTGTGCCAGCAAAGCAAATGTCAAGCACCACTATTCTGATTTAGTAACATTTTCACTCTGCACAATGTAAATGATTATACACAGGCCTGCCAACAGGAGGGGGGGAAAAGGGGGCAATCTCCTGGGTGGGCCACAGGGCTCCTAGGCACACGCAGGGTGGTGCCAGCAGTGGCAAAGGCAGCCGGGCGGGCATGTGGAAGCCCAGGCTGTGCCGGAAGAGCATGCCCAGAAGCGCAGCTGGCAGCAGCTTGCTGAGCACCAGCCAGCGCAGGCGCAGCACCGTGCATGCGTGCACACACAATTCAGTGAATGCCATTGTGACTTCACATATTTGTATCTTAAAAAAATATCTAGCAATATTCAGGAAGGCATCTTTGGAAATGATGTTTTCAGGCAGTTCAGTATATCACTCTCGATAACATTGGTCTCTGTCCAGAGATACAAAGCCCCACATTCAGCACATAGATAGAAATGACTTTTCCTCTCAAGATCAGATGAAGTACAATATTTTTCCTAGCAATGACAATTTGTGTTGTATGTTTTATTTCAACTTCCTCTGCCATAGCGTATGTACTGTATGTGATCCTTCCTGTCCTATAAGGAATTAATTTCATACCAGGTAGTTGAAGGCTGCTATCAAATTTCCTCCCTGGCCCCCATTCTTCTCTGCTGCAGACTAAATTAGTGGTTTTCAAACTTTTTTCTGATGACCCAGTTGAAGAAAATTGATGCCCATGACCCAAAGGAGCTGGGGATGAGGGGTTTGGGGTATGGAAGGGGCTCAGGGCTGGGGCAGGGAGTTGGGGTGGGGCTGGGAATGAGGGGTTCAGTGTGTGGGAGGGGGATCTGGGCTGGGGCAGGGGGTTGGCGTGCAGGAGGGGGGTCAGGGCTCTGGGATGGGGCTGGAGAGGAGAGGTTTGGGGTGCAGGAAGGGGCTCTGGGTTTTGGAGGAGCTCAGGGCTGGGGAAAGGGGGAGGGAGTCAGGGCTCTGGGCTGGGGTACAGGCTCTGGAGTGGGGCTGGGGAGGATGGGTGTGGGGTGGGGCTCGGGGCAGGGGATTGCGGTTGGGGCGGGGGCTTACCTTGGGCGGCTCCCAGTCAGCGGTGGTGCTAAGGCAGGCTTCCTGCCTTTCCTGGTACCGTGAACTGTGCTGCACCCCAGAAGCGGCCTGCTGCAGGTCCAGCTCCTAGGTGGAGGCGTGCAAGTCGCTCCACGTAGCTCCCTCCCCCCCAGCTCCCATTGGCCGGGAACCAGTCAATGGGAGTGCAGAGCCAGTGCTCAGGACTGGGGTAGTGCGCAGAGCCCTGTGGGCCCCCCCCCCGCCAAGGAACCGGACGTGCTGCTGTCTGCTTCCAGGGCGCAAGCATGGTATCAGAACAGATAGGGATTAGCCTGCCTTAGCTGGGCAGCACTGCCGACAGGACTTTTAACGGCCCGGTCAGCGGTTCTGACTAGAGCCGCTGTGACGCAGTGCCTTACATTCTGCAACCCAAAGTTTTAAAACCACTGGACTAAATAAGCCCAGTTCCCTCGGCCTCTCCTTATAAGTCATGTGCCACAGCCCCCTAATAATTTTTGTTGCCCTCCACTGGACTCTCTCCAATTTCATTCCATAATGTATTTATTTTATTTAATTTAATTTAAAATAACAAATTCTACATCTTATATTTAGGCTCACAATTTGTTTAATGCTGGTGCTGTAACTGAAAAAAGAAATTAACTACATCAAGCAACGCCACAACTTATGTATAGTGGGTTCTAATGTGTAATCCATAGGATAAAAAGTAGTGTTGCAAACCTCAGTCATCCCTTTCTAGGGGGCCCATTGACTATTCTGCTCTGGGGCCCAGAATTGCTGTCAGCAGGACTGATTATACAAAGTACAAGATGGGAGAATCAGGCTGAGTGATTTTGGTTTTGCCCAATACAAAATCGTTTTAAGTGATAATGATGTACTATTGCACTGAAAAAGCTCTCGTGTTGTGCATCAGGTTATCATGTGTTCTAGTCCATAAAGAAAAGACTGTGTTTTCACTCAATTCCTATACTACGCTGCTGCATGAATGAGTAACCCACACGGTTTTGTCTTCCAAATCCAGTGTAGGCAGCACAACTGTAATTCTCATAAAATATTTTATCATCAAACAAAATTTGAATGCGTGTATGCCTGCTGTGACCCCTACCCTGCCCTTCTTTCCTCTTTCTGGCTCTGAACAACTGGAACAATAATTGCTGTAATTTTTAACAATACGATTCTTTATGTGTTTGCTTATTTTGAATGGTAGGATATGAGGGGAGATCAGCTGTCTGCTTAACTTTTTGTCAGTGCAGTCCAAATGTCAGACTTATAAAAATGTCTAAGCAGAATCAAATGTTCATTAGCATTCTGAGTGCTCACTTTAATTACAGAAAACTCCTATTTTGTATGCCTCACTGGAGGAATGCAAACTAAAATCAGAATATGAATGAGGCTATATTTCATAATAACTTAATATGACAATCTTTTTCTACTAGCAAATGGCCCAATAAGGGTCACAGTTTAACACTAATTAGCAAAGGAAAGTGCAGGTTCAAAAAATGCATCATAGTCTGCAAATTGTTTTCAGTTATCTGGCAGAGGTGTGTGGTTTGGGTTTTTTGGTTGTTTTTTAAAGAACTGACAGATGCAGATATTTAAATATACAAACAGCTCAGCATACTGGTGTTTCTGAACCACTGGTTTAATTGCCAAAATTCTTAAATCCTTCTTGAGAGGTTCACAAAGACCATAACAAGAAGCTCTAATGCCGTATATAAATTAACACTGTATTCCTAATTGGGCTGGTGATTAGGTGCTATGGTGACAACTGGAGGTAGTCTGTTCTAAGTATTATCTATACAGTCTTTTTGTCTATCAATATATTCTTTAAATAGGCACCTATTTCATTCTGATGTGGATGATCAGTTTTTATTTAATTAGTACTGACAACATGTTCCGTGTTGTCCAATAAACATACAGACATGTCATGCACTGAGGAGCCTACCATTTAAGGAATAGATTATGGCTTTGGCCGAAGCCTTTGCAAGGGGCAGCATGTAGTTGCACTGGCCAAGGAACAGAGACCCAGAATGAGGAACAGTCTGGTTCCTGGTTCTCT
Source organism: Chelonia mydas (assembly GCF_015237465.2). Lineage (NCBI taxonomy): Eukaryota > Metazoa > Chordata > Testudines > Cheloniidae > Chelonia > Chelonia mydas. The sequence continues at coordinate 226,866,790 of NC_057850.1, forward strand.
CCTTGCTCTGGGTGGGGAGTGAGCGGGAAATGCAGATTATTAATTTTTACATTTTTGTTAGAAAATGGTGAATGATGCATTTCTTATTTACTAGATGATTTTATTTTCTCATGAAGTGCATCAAACTGAAATTGGAATTCAATTAAAATGCCCCAGAACAGCATTTTGAAGTTGTTTTTTATTAGTTAAATGAAACTGCTTTAAATGTGCTGGATACTTAAGAAAAACGTTTATCACAACATGTTTTGCATATAGAACTGAAAGATTTATTAAACAAAGGAAGTATTAATGGTAGTTAGTAAATTAATGGATTGTTTCTGGTAATCATGGGCTGGGATTTTATTGTCTAAGATTCAGATAGGTGCCCAGTGAGATTTTCAAAAATGCCTGAAGTTAGGTGCTTAACTGCCGTTGACTTCAATGGGGGTTAGGCAAGTAGCCTGCTTAGGTGCTTTTGAAAATCCCACTAAGCCTCCTGGCCAATGGGAGCTGCAGAGCCAGTGTTCAGGGCAGGGCAGAGTGGAGCAGGGACAGCACACAGAGCCCCTGTGGCCATTCCTCCTCCTAGGAGCAGCGGGGACATGTCGCTGCTTCCAGGGAGCCATGCAGAGCCAGGTAGGGAGCCTGCCAGCCCCATGCCAACCGTATTTTTAATGGAGATATCAGAAATGCTGGTTTCTAGAGCTTTATGGTTGGTAGAGTGCTGAATAACCCAGCTTTTGCTGTACCAGCATTCACTCCACTGAAAAGACTGAAAATAATATATACTTAATGCAGTATGTGACACTGACATATTTATAAAGCTTGAGTTGACTTCAAAAATTAAAGATGGTTTTTCCCCTGATTCTGTAGTTAATAAAAATGCAACACCCTTTCCTTAAAATGTGTCGAGGGCTCATTGATGCAGCATATTTTTAAAAATTATTTTTTATTTACATGATTTTAATAGACTCTAGTAAGGTTAGGCCTCAACATAGGTTGTCAGTTTCAAACAGGTTTATTCTAAAAAGAAATATTTAATTTAAATTAAAAATGTGATTCAAATAAAATCCAGGTTTAAAAATTGATGTTTACCCACCCTATTGTAAATGAAACCTGTGATTTGGGTGCCAGGCTGGGATCTCTCTTCCTTGTTCATAATCACTGGCACTAAGAGCTCTGTTAAGAGTCCAAGCTTTCTGTTGGATTCCAGTGCTCTCAGTGAGGTAAGCTGTCTTTAGAAGTAAATTTGGGTAAATTGCCCTAGGGTTTTATTTTAATCATATGTTTTAAAATTGATTTCTAGACAATTAAACCCCAGAAAGGCATTATATATGTCACCTTTGCTCCCCTCCACTGCCCCTCCTCTCCTCAACTATTCCACGCAGAGCTCAGAAGCAGCCTAGTATCTAGCCCCATGTCTATTCAGAAGCAATGGGGGTGATCTTGGCAAGAAGAGGAATATGATCCAGTATTCTCTCACCATAGTTGCAAAGTGTGAAGTATATTTGCTTCATGGGTAATAACGGAGGATTCTTTTTCCAATCCTGCTTACATGGAAAACAATCCTGCAATGACTGAGGGCCACTAGAATGAACTCCCTTAAACGTTTATTCATCAAGAGTTGACCAAAAAGAAGAACAATTTGATAGAAAGTGTAGCTGGCACATTTGCAATGCAACTGGGATCTCAGAGATGATTGCTTGTCTGAAGCATCAGGTATAGGGAGGTCTCTGCCGTTCACAAAGATGCAGTTTGGTAGCATGCGAATTTGTATGTGTAAGCATGAATGAACTCTCCCCTGACATCTAGTGGTGAGCTGTGGAAAAAGTCTTCAGGAGCTGATCTAGTTTGCTTGGACATACCCACCCTGCCAGTGACGGTTGTTGGAACAGTGGTCTCTTGTTCACAAGTGCTCCACTACTCCCTAGCTACTCTACTTATCTCTGTATATAGTTACCCTATTGTTAGTTATCTGTTATCTTTAGTGTTGAGTATAGTCATTGACGCTTGAAGGGGTTTCATTTCCCCTTCAATGAGTGCCCTCCGGGGCATGCTGTCCCAGAGCTTCAAACCTTGCAACTCCTGCAGCAAGCCTATGCCCACAGGCAACCCCCACGACTCCTGTCTTTGGTGTCTGGGAGAGGCCCATCAGGCAGATAAGTACAGGATTTTCAAAGCATTTAAACCTCGCACTAGAAAGGAGAGGGACATTAGACTCAAACAACTCCTCATGGAGTCTGCTCTCCGTCCACCACAACACTCGGCCCCGAGCACCTCGGTGCAGAGCGCTCCTCCAGCGGTGCCATCTACAGCACCGAAAAAGGACTTTGCATGCCCCTCTAGGGCCTGGCGGTCTCCCAGGGCCCAAAAGCGCTCTCCCTGGCACTGTTCTCACTCCCCGGCCACCCGTAAGAAGCAGGCCATGGAGAAGCCCCCACAAAGGCCCAAGGCGGTAGTCGCACCCCAGACAGGACACGGTGTGGACCAGGGACATGAGGCCGACAGACCTTCCAGTAGGCCTCATCCTCCATGAGCCGATGCCTCCCCAGGAAGCCCTGTACCGCCGGACTCCCTGCAGCTGCAGGTGGAGGAGGTCACACTGCCTTCCACACCTAACACCTTTTGAGGCCGCCAGAGGGCTCATTGAGATGACGGCATCCAAGTCTCCGGTCTCAAGGCCTAAACCATCTTGAGCCCCGGTACTGTCAAGAGGCAACCCGGCAATCTTTGGGCCATCTTCCCCCAGACCAGCATCACCAGGCCACTCTGAGTCCCAGCACCACACCCATACTCTGTGCCGATCGGACTCGCGGCGCCGGTCCCACTCACAGCACTGGTCTCACAGCCCCAATCCTCGAAGCCGCTCCCACTCAAGGTGGTCATCGGCTGACAGGTCGTGGTCCCGCTCAAGGTCTAGGTCAAGGTCCGAGACCTCACGGTACCGCTTGAACTGAGACCGTTCTGCGCAGCAGCATCTCTCCCCATCACGGCACTGCACCTCTTCGTGAAACCGCTCTCCACTGCAGCACTGCTCTCCATTGTGGCCCATTCACCGGCATGGCACCATTCCCCAGCACTGGTCACGGTCGCACTCCCGTGGCCGCTCTCCACCGAAGCGAAGTCCAACATCTCAGTGCCGGTTGATCTCCCCGTACTGCTCTCCACAATGGCACCGCCGATCACAGTCTGGATCTCGCCACTCCGCCAGGTACCCATTCCACCTGTCAGGAACCTCCCCTAGCACAGTGTACTGCCCCTCCTTGACCATCCCGCTCCCAGTCATGCTCCCTTGGGTCGGGTAGGGCATTGGGAGCATCGAAGGCACCCCGATTAGGTCCAGGCAGTCTTGGACGGGATGCTTCAATGCCCCACTGGCAGCCCCAGTGGCAGTTCTGGACTCCCTGGGCGCCCCTCCAGGCGTCTCCCGCCATCACGTTCTGGGTCCCATATTCCTGAGGCAACTATCAGTCATCCTCCTCCAGACCCCATACAAACCCTGGATCCAGCCCCACCCCCGGTGGAGGCTACACCCGTGCCCAGGAGGAACCGGAACCAGTGGACCAAGGGGCTATCTCGGACCCAATCCTGCTGGTTGCCTCCTCCTCGTCTTCTCCTGATGAGGTGGTGGCGCGTACATCTGCATCCGGCCCCCAACCCATGGACTATCAGGTCCTACAGGAACTCCTACGGCAAGTGGCCTTAAACGTGAATCTCCAGGTGGAGAAGGTCGTAGAAGAAGAGGACCCCATTGTGGACATTCTGACACCAGAAGGGCCCTCTAGGGTGGCGCTGCCCATTATAAAGACCATTCAGTCGAATGCCAAAACAATCTGGCAAACTCCGGCCTCCATTCCCCCCATGGCCAAAGGGGCCAAAAGAAAGTACTTTGTCCCCACTAAGGGATACGAATACCTTTCCCCCCCAGCCCCATGCTCCCTGGTGGTGGATGTGGTAAACGAAAAAGAAAGACAGGGTCAGCAGGGGCCTGCCCTAAGTCAAAAGACACAAAACGTCTTGACCTCTTTGGGAGAAAGGTTTATTCTACTTGTGGCCTCTACCTACGGATCGCTAATCAGCTCGCGATCCTTAGCAGATACAGCTATAATTCCTGGTCTGCTACTCAAAAGTTCAAGGAGCTCCTCCCATCTGATTCTCGGCAAGAACTGGGAGCCATTGCTGAGGAGGACAGACTAGTGGCCTGGACTGCTCTTCAAGGCTCCCTGGATGCCGCGGACATGGTGGCGCATACACTGGTATCGTCATGTGGCCAAACGCCTGACTTCAGTCCTTGGGTCTTCCGCTGAAAGTTCAGCAAACTATCCAAGACCTTCCGTTCGACAGTCAGGGGCTCTCGCTGAACAGACCAACTCTAGGTTGCGTAGCCTGAAAGATTCAAGGAACACAATTAAGTCTCTAGGCATGCATACCCCAGCAACTCAAAGAAAGCCGTTTAAGCCCCAGCCCACCCAGCAGCGGTCTTTCCCCGCTAGGCCCAGGCAGGACTTCTCCCACAGGAGTAGTAGATACACCAGGTGCAGACCATAGCGTCCTCCCTCTGGACTGGGCCAGGGACGGTCCAAGCCCCCTCCGGGCCCTAAGCACCCATTTTGAAGATGTGCACGAGGAGAGATTACCAGTTCATATCCCGGCCAGTCATGCTCTCTTCCTGAACCATCTATCCCGCTTCTACCGTGCATGGTCCTTTATTACATCGGACCAGTGGGTCCTCCGCTACTCTATCCACTTCTGCTCCTTCCCGCCCTCCCAGCCCCCTTGCCCGTCCCTCTTCAGAGACCCCTCTCACGAGCAACTCCTGATTCAGGAGATCCAGTCCCCCCTCACTCTAGGAGCAGTGGAGGAGGTACCTCAGGAGCTCAGAGGCAAGGGTTTCTACTCGTGCTACTTCCTTGTTCTCAAGGCAAAGGGGGGTCTACAGCCCATTGAGCTGTAGCTCACGAAAGCTTATGCTCAAATAAATTGGTTAGTCTCTAAGGTGCCACAAGTACTCCTTTTCTTTTAACAAGCACATTGTCAACTCAAAGTTCTGCATGGTCTCCTTGAGCACGATCATCCCCTCCCTGGATTCGGGAGACTGATACGCCACCCTCGATATGAAGGACGCTTATTTTCACATTTCAATAAACCCGTTTTCTCCATTTCGTAGTAGACAAAAGGCATTATCAGTTCACGGCTCTCCCATTCGGCCTGTGCATGGCTCCCAGCATCTTCACCAAATGCATAGCAGTCGTGGCAGCCTTTCTTCATCACCATCATGTGCACGTTTACCCGTACCTAGACGACTGGCTCATACGAGGCCGGTCTCACCAGTAGGTAGAATCACAGGTACAATTGGTCAGGGACACGTTCAACCGCTTAGGCATTATTCTGAATGTCAACAAGTCTGTTCTCACCCTAATATGAACAATAGAGTTCATTGGGGCAGTCCTGGATGCAAACCAGACCAGAGCGTTCCTCCCAGAGGCCCGTTGTCTAGCCCTCATGCATGTAATCACTGGCCTTTGCAACTTTCCCACCACCACAGTGAGACAGTGCCTCAAGCTGCTGGGCCACATGGCGTCCTGCACCGACGTGGTGCAACATGCCAGGTTGCTGCTCAAGCCCCTGCAAGCGTGGCTTGCGTCCATGTATTGCCTGGGTCGCGACAGTCTGAACGTGGTGCTGACCGTTCCAGGACATACCCTTGACTCCCTACAATGGTGGCTGGACCCCCACATGGTAAGCGCCAGGGTACCGTTCCACCCCCCCAGCCCACTCTGACATTGGTAACAAATGCGTCGGCGCTCGGCTGGGGAGCACATCTCAGGAGCATGACGACTCAGGGCCTATGGCAAGTAGAGGAACTGGCTCTGCATATCAACATCAAAGAGCTCAGGGCAATCCGCCTCATGTGCCAGGCGTTCCTGTCCCGCTTGCAGGGCCACTGTGTAGTGGTGCTGATGGACAATACCATGGCCATGTTTTACATAAACAAGCAAGGCGGAGCCCGGTCATCTCCTCTCTGCCAGGAAGCTCTCCTTCTTTGGTAATTTTGTTTAGCCCACTCCATCCTTCTCCAAGCCTCATACCTGCCGGGTGTTCAAAACATACTGGCAGACGGCTTGAGGAAGCGGTTCCTCACACACAAATGGCTGATTCAGCCGGACATCATCCACTCCATCTTCCTCAGCTGGGGGTTTCCCTGAATCGACCTGTTCACCACGCGGGCCAACAGGAAGTGCCCAAACTTTTGCTCTTTCCGGGGTCACAGCCCAGGCTCGATTGCAGATGCCTTCCTGATTCCATGGTCTGGTCAACTACTATACACCTTCCTGCCATTTCCTCTCATCCACAAGGTGCTTCTCAAAGTCCTCAGGGACAAGGCGGACATCATCCTGGTGGCCCCAACTTGGGCTCACCAGTGCTGGTACCCCACCCTCATGGACCTATCGATCCAGTCACCGATCCGTCTACCTCTCACTTCCAACCTCATCTCGCAGAATCACAGTCGCCTCCTCCACCTGAACCTTCAGTCACTTCACCTCATGGCCTGGAGGATCCGTGGTTGAATCAAGCAGAGCTCGCCTGTTTGGACCCGGTAAGTCAGGTGCTCCTGGAAAGCCTCAAGACTTCTACCAGAACTGCTTACAAAGCAAAGTGGAAAAGGTTTTCTATCTGGTGTGCCCAATGGCAGGTGCTCCCACTCCAGGCTTCAATCCCATGCATCCTGAACTATTCGATGCACCTGAAAAATCAGCACCTGATTCACCTTGCAGCTATTTCGGCATTTCACCCAGGCATTTCCTAAAAGGCCTAGAAAAGATCCATCCCCCGATGAAGCCCCCTGTCCCTGCCTGGGACCTCAGTTTAGTCCTGTCTCATCTCATGGGTCCTCCCTTTGAGCCGCTAGCTTCATGCTTGCTCCTCTACCGCTCCTGGAAGTTTGCCTTCCTAGTGGCCATCACTTCAGCACAACGGGTTTCTGAACTATGAGCCCTTACATGTGAGCCCCCGTATATCATCTTTCATAAGGACAAGGTGCAGCTTAGGCCTCACCCTGCCTTCCTACCAAAAGTCGTGCCCCGCTTCCATGTCAGCCAAGATATTTTCCTGCTGGTTTTCTATCCAAAGCCTCACGCCACCCTCCGTGAGCAGCAGCTGCATTCGCTGGATGTTAGAAGGGCGCCCGCCTTCTACATAGACCAAACGAAGCCATTCCGCAAAACAACCCAGTTGTTCGTCGCTCTAGCAGAGCGGATGAAAGGTTTGCCGGTCTCTTTCCTCCTGGATCACGGCGTGTATTTGTACTTGTTATGACTTAGCAAAGGTCTCTCCACCTGTTGTCACGGCTCACTCCATGAGGGCTCAGGCCTCGTCAGCAGCCTTCTTGGCACGTGTACCCCTCCAGGAAATCTGCAGGGCTGCCACATGGGCTTCGGGGCACACGTTCCCATCGCACTACGCCATCGTCCACCAATCACGTGATGATGCAGCCTTCGGCAGGGCGATTCTCCAGCTTGCAATTTCTTGACTCCGACCCCACCTCCAAGGTAAGGCTTGGGAGTCACCTAACTGGAACTGATATGAGCAAGCACTCAAAGGAAAACGGTTACTCACCTTTTTGTAACTGTTGTTCTTTGAGATGTGTTGCTCATATCTATTCCATTCCCTCCCACCTTTCCCTCTGTCGGAGTAGCCAGCAAGAAGGAACTGAATGTGGGTCGGGCCAGCAGGGTCATATATAGAGCACCATATTGGCGCCACTCCAGGGAGCTCCACAGCTGGCCCGACAGGTAGCTGCTAGGGGAAGAGTTCCCGACATCCGTGCACGCAGCGCGCATGCGCACCTAACTGGAATAGATCTGAGCAACACATCTCGAAGAACAACAGTTACAAAAAGGTGAGTAACCGTTGTTTTTGGCTAGATCCTCAATGTGTTTCGCCAATGCAAGCTGACATGGGCATGACATCATTAGCCAAGTTTCAGGCCCACTGACCTTATCACCATGGCTTAATCTGCTCGGGTCTATCTTCCATAATAGTGTTGTTGAGAATTCCTTTATCAAATTTGTTGCTGGCCCACCAGCTACGTGGTGGTGGTGTGAGATCTGAGTTTGTGGAACCGAGTTAATGAAAAATATGCACTCACGAGTTACTGTATGTCTGTAAACTTCTAAAGCCAATAAGAAGAGTTTTGGTAATTGGTTTCAGAAGTGTAACTTTATTTCTGCATTTCCTTAGTTGCTAATATTTAGGTTTAGTTTTTTTAATTCTGACGTTCTTGAAAAGTATTAGGCACTCAAACCCCTGGGATATTGTGGCAACCTTAAGTTTATTATGGGAATTTGACATTTTGATTCAGAAACTAATAATATTTTGCATATCCATTCCTTTTATCCAAAACTTTCACACCATTTTACAAACCTGACTACTTTGATTTAATTAAAAGATGCATAAGGATCACTTCAGCTTCCATTAGAAATGATGCTACTTCTGGAATGGAATGCAGCAACATTACACATAGGTTTAGAAGGCAACAATAAGGATCCTCTAGCTAACAGGGGCAATTAAGTAGACAGAACTACCTGAGCTGGAATATGGGAAAGACACCAGGGTTAACCAGGTTTTACTCTTGCAAAGTTTGCCATATGAAATTCAGTGGTCAGGACCTTGTTTTTGTATTTTATCTCAAAGATGGCATCTCTAGCAGCACAATGCCATAGCACCCGCCTGGTGAGTTTAGTGCTGCTGAAATATATCCAGCCAACTACACTGGAAACTCTAGTGCTGAGTTGGAGGGAAAAGCACACTCTGGTAGACCACCAGTATTTTACACATGTTCCGTACATACAATTCCCTTGGGCGTCAGGGGGAGTCCTACATGTTGAACCACCACAGGCTATGCCAATTAACTTTGTACATTTCCTCAAACACCAACTTTGGAAAGATAGAACCGTATTCTAGTCAATTTACTCATGAAGGTAGCCCTAAAATAAGCAGAAATTGGCCTATACAGTGTATGGTAAAGGACTATTTTTATTGCACTGATTTCTGTCTACTGTATGATACTGTAATGTGTCTAGCACTGTAGTATGAAAGCACCAGTTAAAAATACCCCAAACCTAAATTAAGCACCTGGTTTTGATTACTCTTTATACATGTTTTAATTTTCATGCTTTGCAACATGTTAAATGCCTAATCCATAAAGTTTATGGTTCACATAATTATTCTTACAGTGTACAACACCATATTTATTTATGTGGACATTGAAACAATGAGATAGACACAATGGTGTGGTGCCCTCTGCATTTAACAAGTTTATTTAAAACTATTAACTAACTGGAGTAACCACTCCAACTACCCAGCAGGGTTGTTCCAGTGTGGCTCCAACTGGCATCAAATGGCCTCTGGTGTACTATAAACCTCTATGAGGCCATGCCTCCTCTATACCCTCAGGCCTCCCCAGAAAGCTTAATTGGAAGCCATAGTCCTGACCTGTTCACCTCCTCTTAGCCAGACAGAGAAGAGCTAAGATGATGGCAGCTGCAAGCTGAGCAAGACGTAGAAGCCATCTCTCTCACCATGCTAGGGTGTGGCCAAGACCAATGCCCAAGACCAATGCCAGGCAGTCCACTGGACCCTGTCGAAGTTGTGACAGTTGTAATTTAATCATAGAATCATAGAATATCAGGGTTGGAAGGGACCTCAGAAGGTCATCTAGTCCAACCCCCTGCTTGAAGCAGGACCAAGTCCCAGTTAAATCATCCCAGCCAGGGCTTTGTCAAGCCTGACCTTAAAAACCTCTAAGGAAGGAGATTCTACCACCTCCCTAGGTAACGCATTCCAGTGTTTCACCACCCTCTTAGTGAAAAAGTTTTTCCTAATATCCAACCTAAACCTCCCCCACTGCAACTTGAGACCATTACTCCTCGTTCTGTCATCTGCTACCATTGAGAACAGTCTAGAGCCATCCTCTTTGGAACCCCCTTTCAGGTAGTTGAAAGCAGCTATCAAATCCCCCCTCATTCTTCTCTTCTGTAGACTAAACAATCCCAGCTCCCTCAGCCTCTCCTCATAAGTCATGTGTTCCAGACCCCTAATCATTTTTGTTGCCCTTCGCTGGACTCTCTCCAATTTATCCACATCCTTCTTGTAGTGTGGGGCCCAAAACTGGACACAGTACTCCAGATGAGGCCTCACCAATGTCGAATAGAGGGGAACGATCATGTCCCTCGATCTGCTCGCTATGCCCCTACTTATACATCCCAAAATGCCATTGGCCTTTTTGGCAACAAGGGCACACTGCTGACTCATATCCAGCTTGTCGTCCACTGTCACCCCTAGGTCCTTTTCCGCAGAACTGCTGCCTAGCCATTCGGTCCCTAGTCTGTAGCGGTGCATTGGATTCTTCCGTCCTAAGTGCAGGACCCTGCACTTATCCTTATTGAACCTCATCAGATTTCTTTTGGCCCAATCCTCCAATTTGTCTAGGTCCTTCTGTATCCTATCCCTCCCCTCCAGCGTATTTACCACTCCTCCCAGTTTAGTATCATCCGCAAATTTGCTGAGAGTGCAATCCACACCATCCTCCAGATCATTTATGAAGATATTGAACAAAACCGGCCCCAGGACCGACCCCTGGGGCACTCCACTTGTCACCGGCTGCCAACTAGACATGGAGCCATTGATCACTACCCGTTGAGCCCGACAATCTAGCCAACTTTCTACCCACCTTATAGTGCATTCATCCAGCCCATACTTCCTTAACTTGCTGACAAGAATACTGTGGGAGACCGTGTCAAAAGCTTTGCTAAAGTCAAGAAACAATACATCCACTGCTTTCCCTTCATCCACAGAACCAGTAATCTCATCATAAAAGGCGATTAGATTAGTCGGGCATGACCTTCCCTTGGTGAATCCATGCTGGCTGTTCCTGATCACTTTCCTCTCATGCAAGTGCTTCAGGATTGATTCTTTGAGTACCTGCTCCATGATTTTTCCAGGGACTGAGGTGAGGCTGACTGGCCTGTAGTTCCCAGGATCCTCCTTCTTCCCTTTTTTAAAGATTGGCACTACATTAGCCTTTTTCCAGTCATCTGGGACTTCCCCCGTTCGCCACGAGTTTTCAAAGATAATGGCCAATGGCTCTGCAATCACAGCCGCCAATTCCTTCAGCACTCTCGGATGCAACTCGTCCGGCCCCATGGACTTGTGCACGTCCAGCTTTTCTAAATAGTCCCTAACCACCTCTATCTCCACAGAGGGCTGGCCATCTCTTCCCCATTTTGTGATGCCCAGCGCAGCAGTCTGGGAGCTGACCTTGTTAGTGAAGACAGAGGCAAAAAAAGCATTGAGTACATTAGCTTTTTCCACATCCTCTGTCACTAGGTTGCCTCTCTCATTCAGTAAGGGGCCCACACTTTCCTTGGCTTTCTTCTTGTTGCCAACATACCTGAAGAAACCCTTCTTGTTACTCTTGACATCTCTTGCTAGCTGCAGCTCCAGGTGCGATTTGGCCCTCCTGATATCATTCCTACATGCCCGAGCAATATTTTTATACTCTTCCCTGGTCATATGTCCAACCTTCCACTTCTTGTAAGCTTCTTTTTTATGTTTAAGATCCGCTAGGATTTCATCGTTAAGCCAAGCTGGTTGCCTGCCATATTTACTATTCTTTCGACTCATCGGGATGGTTTGTCCCTGTAACCTCAACAGGGATTCCTTGAAATACAGCCAGCTCTCCTGGACTCCTTTCCCCTTCATGTTAGTCCCCCAGGGGATCCTACCCATCCGTTCCCTGAGGGAGTCGAAGTCTGCTTTCCTGAAGTCCAGGGTCCGTATCCTGCTGCTTACCTTTCTTCCCTGCGTCAGGATCCTGAACTCAACCAACTCATGGTCACTGCCTCCCAGATTCCCATCCACTTTTGCTTCCCCCACTAATTCTACCCGGTTTGTGAGCAGCAGGTCAAGAAAAGCGCCCCCCCTAGTTGGCTCCTCTAGCACTTGCGCCAGGAAATTGTCCCCTACGCTTTCCAAAAACTTCCTGGATTGTCTATGCACCGCTGTATTGCTCTCCCAGCAGATATCAGGAAAATTAAAGTCACCCATGAGAATCAGGGCATGCGATCTAGTAGCTTCCGTGAGCTGCCAGAAGAAAGCCTCATCTACCTCATCCCCCTGGTCCGGTGGTCTATAGCAGACTCCCACCACTACATCACTCTTGTTGCACACGCTTCTAAACTTAATCCAGAGACACTCAGGTTTTTCTACAGTTTCGTACCGGAGCTCTGAGCAGTCATACTGCTCCCTTACATACAGTGCTACTCCCCCACCTTTTCTGCCCTGCCTGTCCTTCCTGAACAGTTTATAACCATCCATGACAGTACTCCAGTCATGTGAGTTATCCCACCAAGTCTCTGTTATTCCGATCACGTCATAGTTCCTTGACATCACCAGGACCTCCAGTTCTCCCTGCTTGTTTCCAAGGCTTTGTGCATTCGTATATAAGCACTTGAGATAACCTGTTGATCGCCCCTCATTCCCAGTATGAGGCAGGAGCCCTCCCCTCACAGACATTCCTGCCTGTGCTTCCTCCCAGTATCCCGCTTTCCCACTTACCTCAGGGCTTTGGTCTCCTTCCCCCGGTGAACCTAGTTTAAAGCCCTCCTCACTAGGTTAGCCAGCCTGCTGGCAAAGATGCTCTTCCCTCTCTTCGTAAGGTGGAGCCCGTCTCTGCCCAGCACTCCTCCTTCATGGAACACCATCCCATGGTCAAAGAATCCAAAGCCTTCTCTCCGACACCACCTGCGTAGCCATTCATTGACTTCCACGATTCGACGGTCCCTACCCAGGCCTTTTCCTTCCACGGGGAGGATGGACGAGAACACCACTTGCGCCTCAAACTCCTTTATCCTTCTTCCCAGAGCCACGTAGTCCGCAGTGATCCGCTCAAGGTCATTCTTGGCAGTATCATTGGTGCCCACGTGGAGAAGCAGGAAGGGGTAGCGATCCGAGGGCTTGATGAATCTCGGCAGTCTCTCCGTCACATCGCGAATCTTAGCCCCTGGCAAGCAGCAGACTTCTCGGTTTTCCCGGTCAGGGCGGCAGATAGATGACTCAGTCCCCCGGAGGAGAGAGTCCCCGACCACCACCACCCGCCTCCTCCTCTTGGGAGTGGTGGTCGTGGAACCCCCAACCTCAGGACATCGCATCTCATGCCTTCCAACCAGCGGAGTCTCCTTCTGCTTTCTCCCCCCAGGCATATCATCTGGTCCACTCTCCGCAATGGTACCTGTGGAGAGAATCCCCTAATACTTTACAGATGTCAGGTGAAATAACTCACACAGCAGTTTGCCAGTTTTGCCATATGGGAGAAATCATTTCAGACCCCCAAACTGGAGATCAGATAAGCCCCTGGCATCATCAGAGATCCAATACCAGAATTATGGTGGGAAGGGTGTGGCTGAAACGGGAAATCCACAATAGTCGTCCTAACTAGGCAGTGAACTGTAACAATCTCCCTCACACTATACTCCCACAAATGGGAGTCAGTCACCCACCCCACCACCCAATGGCGGCAGAAATGGGTGGGATGGGTCCAGAGCCTGGGCCTAAATGCAACATGTGACCCCATCGCCTTCCTCCACCATCCTGCAGCATGAAGCAGTGGGAAAAGAGGGGGAAAAACAGGCCCCACAAACTGAAGGGGTTGTGGGGAGAGGGAAAATGCAGAACACTGTCTCAGCTGCTCCCAGTTGAGATCTCTTCCCAAGCAGAAGATGTCTCCTCTGCTTCCTGCCCTAGCAAAGCTAGCAAGATGAGCATTTCTGCTACATAAAAGGTATGTTTTTATGTGCTTTAAAGCTGTTTTATAATATGCTGCACTATATGAAGCTTAAGCATCTGATAACTAGGCCTATTTTCCTCCTAAAGTGCTTATTTTGAATGTTCATAGAACTATTTAATTGCAATTGGACTTCCAATGCCATAAAATATTAAGTCAAAATACTGTCAATAAATTGGAAATGAAGGTGTCAGTGTTTTGCTTGTACAATCTTGAGGATATCTTTTGGCCTTATTACAGTTTGAGGGAAGATGATGATGTACTGTTGTTTTTGCAACATTTCAAATTTATTTCACAAAATAAATCACAAAGGCTGTTGTAATGGTCCCAATAGCAGGAAAAAGGAATTGTTACAGCCATACTTCAGTGACCAGTGAAATAGCTAACAATTTGTTAAATAACCCATGAGTGGATTAAACAGGCATATGATTAGTTATGTGGCTGCCAAACCACAGCAAAAACCAATTAGAATCCACCAAAAAGAATTCCAATGAAAATGGATGCATCTATCAAAACCTAATTAGATTTATAGAAAGAAGCAAACATCCACTGAGACATTATATAACCAGTGAGGTTCTTTGTAAGCATTCTGTAGTATAAGGGATGGCTGATAAATGTAAGGCTGTATTATTCTGTCATGTTTGCAGAGTGTTGAATGTTTTTTAGCATTTTAATATTCCTCCTGTAATAGTTTCAGGACAATTACTTCAGAGGAATTGAATTAGTCAGTTTTAGATTAAATGACATGGAGTTATCCAGTAAATTGTAACTATTAATTTTTTTCGTGGGCAGTCTTGCAAAAAAAACCCCAACACATTCTTAAGTACTTCATGAATTTAAACTGAACAGAGAGATGCTATATAGATAGAAAAACTTTGTAAGGTCTGATTTTTACAACAAACTAAAAACATAGAATAATGATGGTTTTTGGGTTGTTCAGTGCTGCCAAGAGGAGTTACGGTTCCACAATTCTGATGCATAATATGTTTTTGTTTTGGGTGTTTTTGTAGTAATGTTTGAGATGCTGGGGAAGAAAAGGCACAAATACTGATAAATGCCTCTAGCTGAACACAAGCACCAATCTGAAATACTATTGGCTTACTCAACAACAAAACCCAAAAGGCAAAAAAGGCAAGATCTATCCAAGTCAGATTCTTCAGCGACAGTAAATAGACTTGGCCCCTTTAGAGCATAGGTCCTATACAGTTATTCTTACTGAGCTAGACCAAGGGATTTGCCTCAAACATTTTTGTCGATAGTCCTACTGTAGCAATGTCAGGATACATTTTTTAAAACATACCCCTTATGCTTCAGTTGTTTCTCAGATTTCTGGGTTGTTGACTTACCCATGAAACTGTTGTGTACCATGAACTATAACCTGACTTCTTCAGCTATAGTTCACAATCTTTCACAGTGTACAGTGCTTTCATGCAGCATGTGTGGTGTGTGATCACTATACCGAAGGTACATCTGTATGCTGCTTTGACTTTTTTCCCCTAACAGAGAAATGAATAACAGAGGAAAAAGGTTAAACATTCTTTCCCTCTTTGTCGGTGCCTCTCTTGGTGCTAGGCCAATTTTGGACCCAGTATTCTCTCCCCATCAAACCAGCAACTCAACAATTAGTTCCCTCATCTCCTATTGACTTCTTCCAGAATTGAAGACGAAAGAAAACGAACTCTTCAAAAATAGAAAAGGAGTACTTGTGGCACCTTAGAGACTAACCAATTTATTTCAGCATAAGCTTTCGTGAGCTACAGCTCACTTCATCACTTCAAAAATACTAACCATATTTCCTCCAGACAGAAGAATCTGTTTAATTTCAGATTGGATAACAGAAAAGATGTTTCTTTTAAGGTACAGAAGGGTAGGGGGAAATGAACAAATAAAGTGTTTTAAACACAGTTCCTAACTGTCAGACAAAGTTTAATATTAGCAGAATTCTTCAGTTAATGATGCCTGAATTGCCAAGGCGGAGTATAAAATTACCATGTTCTACTCTGTCTGGCTCATGTTAGTGTGTCTCATTTCAGAGATGCACAGTGGAAAGACACACTCACTTACCTGTACCACACAACAAAAACACTAACCCAGGAACCTATCCTTGCAACAAAGCCCGTTGCGAACTCTGCCCACATATCTATTCAGGGGACACCATCATAGGGCCTAATCACATCAGCCACACTATCAGAGGCTCGTTCACCTGCACATCTGCCAATGTGATATATGCCATCATGTGCCAGCAATGCCCCTCTGCCATGTACATTGGTCAAACTGGACAGTCTCTACATAAAAGAATAAATGGACACAAATCAGAAGTCAAGAATTATAACATTCAAAAACCAGTTGGAGAACACTTCAATCTCCCTGGTCACTCGATTACAGACCTAAAAGTGGCAAGTCTTCAACAAAAAAACTTCAAAAACAGACTCCAACGAGAAACTGCTGAATTGGAATTAATTTGCAAACTGGACACCATTAAATTAGGCTTGAATAAAGACTGGGAGTGGATGGGTCATTACACAAAGTAAAACTATTTCCCCATGCTTATGTTTTCCCCCTACTGTTACTCACACCTTCTTGTCAACTGTTGGAAATGGGCCATCCTGATTATCACTACAAAAGGTTTTTTTGTTTTTTCCCCCTCCTGCGGATAATAGCTCACCTTAACTGATCACTCTCATTATAGTGGGCATGGCAACACCCATTTTTTCATGTTCTCTGTGTAGATATATAGCTTCCTACTGTATTGTCCACTGCATGCATCTGATAAAGTGGGTTTAGCCCACAAAAGCTTATGCTCAAATAAATTTGTTAGTCTCTAAGATGCCACAAGTACTACTCGTCCCCTTTTCTGTGGGTCAGTTATGGCCAAGTCCTAGAGATTTTGAGAATATACAAAGAGCAACGTCTCAGCTCCTGATGGAATATTCTACTGTCCTTTTAAAATGCTTCTTCCTATTTCAAAACTTCCATTAAGTTTTTTCTTTCAGTGTCAAACTGTATCCTTCTAACATGTGTATCACATGGATTTTTATAATGTCTTATCTCTGCTTATAAGATCCACAAAAGCAGTTATCAGAGACTTCATGTAAAATAATCCCCCAATGGATATGATGGCAAAGGGGACTGATCTGGACAATATCAAACCATGCTGGTCTGGGTTTCATGAGCAATGTTCTTTTAGTCAATGACTATGTATAATTCCTCCAGTCCCCGGCAGTAGTCACGGCTAAACTAATAGCCAGGTAGGTCATTTAGACCAGAGGTTCTCAAACTATGGTCCACGGACCACCAGGGTCCGCGAGCTCCATGCAGGTGGTCCGCGGATAGTTCCCTCTAAGGTGCAGACCTGGGCGGCCGCAGATAAGAGAATGAAGACCCACCCACCTAATTAGTGGAGCTGCACAGGTGTGGATCCACTAATTAGGTGCCTGGACCCTGGAGAAGACGCACATGTAAGGTGAGGTGGTGGCCTTGGGGGGAATAGGTGGGAGGGGGCAGTGGGGTGAGAAGAGGGGGTGGGGGGAATTTGGGACATGCAGGGCTGCCACGGCCAGAGAAAGAGGTGACTTTCCCCAGCTCCAGGGCTGCAGCTGCGGGGAGAGAGAGCCCTCCTTCCCAGCCTCAGCTCTGTGGCTGCTGTGGTGGGGGAGACCCCTCCTCCTTCCCAGCCCCAGCTCAGGGGCTGCCGTGGCAGGGGAGAGAGGGCACATCTATCGCATGAGAAAGGTAAGACTACTGATATTAAAATATGAGTTGTGTGCTTTTATTTGTAGAACAAAAAACATTTATTATTAAGGGGTTTTTTTTTGTACAGCGCTTTTGTCCAAAGCACTTTACAATCGTTAGCTAACGGTACAGACAACGTTTGGAAAGATCACTAAGTGATCCTCAGCAATTTTCAAGTGGTCTGCGGGGGAAAAAAAAGGGTTGATTTAGACTCACTGCATTACATTCGCTGACTCTGCCATATAGGGCTGGGTGAAGGCACAACATCTGTAGTAAAAATATGAAATGAAAATGTCAACAGATTAATTAGGAAGGCTATAACACGGCACAGAAGACATTGGTCTTTATATAGGTATTGGCCCATAGTGACTTTAGGTTGATTTGTTTGTTTTTAGTTTGGCACTTTTGGACATTTTTTTTTTCTTAAAAGATCACAGACAAAAAATAGCGCCCCAGATTGTTGCTGTAAGCGACTGTCTATGACAGGTGTGTGCAGAAGGTTTGCTTGCTAGCGGTAGTTGTCACAAGCAAACTAACTGTATATTAATACACACACACGCTGCAGGAGCTTATGGTATTTCCCCCTGTATATTAAATGTTACTGGTTTTTAATCTTTGCTACATGTCTAGTGCAGAAATCTGAATTAAGAGCTACATAATCAACTAATTCCTCTTTACAGCATGGGTGCAAGATGAGTTTACAAAATTAAAAGATCTTATTAAAATAAATTAATGTTAACCTAAAATCACACTGTATTCCTGAACAATCACACCACCTGTTCCAGAGGCATTAATGTTGTCCCTAATAACCTCAACTTAACGACTCCATGAGGGAGCAAGTTAAACAACAGTATCTATAATTCAAAGCAAAGTGGCAGTTCCAAATATTTGCTTGGCTTCAGGGCTCAAGTTAGACGCTCTCTCTGGTATTTACATGACACCAGTTACCACAGTATCTGAGCCCCTCATGCTCTTCAATGTATTTATCTTCACAACATCCTGTGAAGTAGGAAAGTGCTATTATCCCCATGTTTGCAGAGGAAAAATGGAAGCACAGCCTGATTAAGTGTCTTGCCCAGAGTTACACAGGAAGGCTGAGGCAGAGCAAGGGATCTCCTCGGTCCTGGGGTAGTACCCATCCTTCCCCTCTCTGTATCAAATGCCCAGGCCCCCTGTCATTAACTGTTGGAGAAGCTTAGAAAACTTTTTAAACTTGCTCCACTTCTACTAGCTACTTTTTAAAATTATGATTACAATAGCTATCTACATATAAATGGCTATGTCGCTGTTTGCTTCTCTCTGCATATAATGTTAGCATCCATGCAGGCAGCTATTGCAACACCCAAACTGAAATACATAGCCAGAACAGAAGATACAAAATGTGAATCTTTCATTCTACACATGATGACATGCTCTAATTTTGAAGTCCAACATATAAAGTGTATTTTACACGATTTTTTTGTTTAATGCTTGTATCATTTTTTAAGCCTTCACATTCAAAACCATCCACTAATGAATTACCACTTTTGACTTATCTCCAGTTAAGTTTTGCTTGTTAGAGTGCTGTAGATATGTTGTTTTGTATAATGAAGATCTTTTCAGGATTAATGTTGTTTGATTAATTGTTGGTATATGTGGCCTTAATGACATTGCAGTGGAGAATCTGGCTTTGGCAGGGTTAGTAAGTCATTGAGCATCTTTTCTTTTCCAGCCCCGCTCTTCTGCTTTGACTCTTTACTTTTGCTGCCTTTTCATTTGTATTTTGAACTAGTTTCTGTTGCTTGCATATTCTGTTTGGAATATCTTTCTGAGATCTCAACTGGATTTAATGTGTTGTTCCACCCGGTCTCATCTTCATTCACTCATTCCTGTTCTTTATTGCTGTTGTCTTCAGTTACTCTTCTCCTGCCAACGCATAGTAGGTTGATTTATTTTGTAACTATTACTGAGCCTTTCCAAGTTAAGCCCAACCATTATTTCCTTCAGGAGGAGACAAATTTTTGCTCCGAACAGTGAATTGGCATTTCTATTTCCACCCACAAAAGAAAATCAGCATTGATTTCTTATGAAGAACAGTATTTTATGTAATTGACTCTGAACTGCAAATGTTAGAAACCCAGGACATGTAGAGTTAAGGTTGCCTTTTAAAAATGAAGAACCCGAACTTAAACTCTGCCTCCAAGGATACGCTAGCCTACCATTTTCCTTTATTTGCATGCTGAGTATTGAAAATGTGTATCTCAGCACATAGATTTTGTATTTTGTTTTATGTGCTAGTCTGATATTAAATGTGATGATTTTTCATCTAATTAACAATTAAATGTGTGATCTTGGCATATGAACTGTATATATGGAGACATGCTAGCTCTTTGGAGAATTGGCTGTCACCTGGAATCATAGGGACTGATTCTGTGAGGTGCTGTAAACCTCTGATGAGGTGCTGATGGCCAGATTTGTAAAGGTATTTAGGTGCCTAAATTTGAAATCAATGGAAGTTAGTGCCTAAAATACTTTTAAAAATCTGTCCCTGAGTGCCTTTGGCACCTTGCAGGATTGGGCTCTTAATGAAGAGTGTGTGTTTGGGGGGCGGGTGTGTGTGTGTGTGTGTGTATGTGTATGTGTGTGTGAATGATTGCCTTTAGTATGTTATTTTTCTCATAAGGAATCTCAAATTATTGTATGTGTACTGTATACGACTCTAAAGCAGACCATCCACTCTATGGTTATGAGTGAGGCATTCTAGTTTGTGTGATAAAATTAAACTGTTTATTATGGATGTGCAAAGTGTTACTCTGTGATGTCAGCGTAGTACTTGGGGAGTGGAATTAAGGTCTATTGAGTGCCTTTTTAAAATGCACCCTTGACTCTCACTTTATTTGGGTTCTAATATTTACTTCTTTTAGTTCTAATGTTCTTGAAAGAAATATGCTCTCAAGCCGTGGATACGCCTTTACAACTTTCAACTTTCCTTTGAAGTGATTTGTGTAGAAATTTTCTTTGCTTTACAAAATTGTCATAATATGCTACTTGCGAGTGAGGATGGCTAGGGTGGTGGGCAAGGTGCTTCCCACACTCTAACTTTTTGACTTCCTTAGATCTGGAAGAAGGGAGCTCATCTCCTGAAGACGTGAGCAGATGAAAAAGAATAGAGCTATATCTGGGTAAGTGCATCAACCCCATGAGAAGTCTTATGAAAGATATCGGGTTACACAATTCCCTACTAGCTGTAGTGGCTTGTCATCCTCTGTAGGCCTTATGCTGATGGGACACTCTGAGCAATATCACTTCTCTGTCTTCTCCGTCCAGTTTATCAGAGAGAAGTCCCACTAGTACAAGCCACAGAAGACCTCAAGAGGTCCACAAGCAGGATGACTAGGTTAGAACTGGGGTGGGGGCATAGAGCACTCCCCTCCTTCCTGTAGATTGTATCAAATCTGCAAGAGATGCAAATCCCCAGCAAGCCTTGAAAGCCTTGTTGACCCATCACACGAGCCTTAAGACATTAGTTAAATCCACCCACCTACCTTCATGAATCTTAGGAGCCTTGGGCTTCCTCCAAAGGGCCTTTTAAAGGAAAAATCATCTCTTATTTATTAACTAATCCTCCCAAATGATTGGCCTATACTAAGCTCACTTGCTGTCTCTCTGCAAGAAGAGGGGCTAGAGATTCACTCTTTTGGAATAAAAATATAGGTATGCAGCAGTCATTTTGATATCTTATGCTAAGTTCATCAGAATGGAGGTTCCCTGGTGTCAGGCCACCAGGTCAAAGGCAGTCATGCCTAGTGGTTGGAGTCCAAATGCCAAGAATACAAGGTCAAAGTGGAGTCAGAGCCAGGGACCAGAGCCAGAGGTCAGAACTGAAGTCAGGGTCTGAATGCCAGAGCCAAGGGTCAGAAAAGAGTCAGAACCTATAAATAGTTAATAAATATCAGAAAAATCTCAGACCTTCAAGTTATGATAGACTGGAAAATGTGAAACAACTTTTACACAAGAACTTAGAACTGTTTATTTAAGTCTTCTTTCTTTTCTTTATTCTCCTGCATCCTCAGGTGCATAAGGCATCCATCAGTTTCTGCCATTTATTTTAGTCTTGTGTTGGTCTCTTCAGGCTTCCAAGTGTCATGTTGATGGATTTGGCTTCTTTCTCTATTGTTCTTCATAATGTTTCTCTAGGTTGCTTTCTTTTTCTCTCCCTGGGTGGTGTCCATATTATCACTTGATGTAAAAATCACGTTGGCAGTATGTTAAAAGCAGTATAAATATGTCGATTGTTATTGTCTCACAATGTTTGAGGCTTTAGGTTGGTTTGCTGTACTTAGAATTTTTGACGTAGCAAGAAACTCTTTCCCAATGGACTCTAAAGATCTTCCATAGGGCTTTACTTTGCAATGAATGAGTTTTTGTTTATTTAATAGAACAGCTTAAAGATAAAAACATCTAGATCTCAATAATTTTCAGTGTGTATCACATTTTAATACAGAGACTTTCTTGTGGATTACCTTCCTTCACATTCGCAGTTGCACAGACCACCTTCTCCAATTGGCAATTGCTGAAAGAGATGGTAGAGATTATATCTGCCCCGAAGATTGGGGACACTCAATGACCATTGACAACCAAGTTTATAACCTGGGGTCTGGCTTAGGGTGACCAGACAGCAAGTGTGAAAAATTGGGACGGGGGTGGGTGGTAACAAGAGCCTATATAAGAAAGAGCCCCAAATATCGGGACTGTCCCTATAAAATAGGGATATCTGGTCACCTTAGTCTGAAGCATCTGTGATCAAGCAAGTGTTTGGTCAGCTACATCTGATCTGACTGCCTTATCTTTCAGATGCAGATCTTGTTACCATCATCCATGCTTTCAAGACTTGACTATTGTAATACACTCTGCATGGGGCTACAATTTATTTTAAACAAATATTTTATTTTAGGTAATTTCTTGTTTGTCTTTAAAGATTGTTATAATATTCTTTGCAAAGTTTAAATGAATGATTTTATGTAGGATTCTAGAACTTACGTCAAATGACAATTTTCAAAGTCTTATTACCCAGGAGAAAATTATTGGTTTACTATTCCTTTTTGGTATTGATATGAAACTATTGTTGCCTAATACAGGTCTTGATTAATTTGCCAGTCAAGATGTCTAGCAATCAAAAAGGTTATGGGACTTTCAATGACAGTTAAACTAAAAGTAATTCTAAAGTTAGAAATGTAGACATTTAAATAGTAACTGAATTAAATCTTGAAATATCAGTTGAATTAAAAATTGCCTTCTGAGACCATGATAATTCATAGCCAACTCTTTTTCTGAAGTATGTCCTTAATGAGTCATTGTTACTTTAATCAAATGTTAAAACAATGTAAACTCATGAATTAATGAGCTGAGTTAATGAATACTCCTGCCTCTTGACTGAGATGCTGTCAGCTTTATATGACATCACAAACTGTATTTTTATGCTGCAAGGTGTTAATGGCTGCCATCGGTCACAGACCTGATTAAAGTTGATGGGTGTACTAATCATCCTTCACTCAATCAGGCTAAATAGAAGGGGCATTTAATTGCCTTTTATGTAGTGATAGCTGAAACACAAGCCACTGTCCAAGTCACTGGGCCTCAGAGATTCTAAGGCCAGAGGGGACCTTTGTAATCATTGAGTCTGACCCCCTGTATAGCACAGGCCATAGAACTTCCCCCAAATAATTCGTGGAGCAGGACATTTAGAAGGACATCCAATCTTGACTTTAAAATTGTCATGGAGAATCCACCACAACCCTTGGTAAATTGATCCAATGGTTAACTACTCTCACCATAGAAAAAATTACGCCTTATTTCCAGTTTAAAATGATAAGACCTGAGCAAGAACTTATCTAGGGAGAATAAGAGGGGTTTCCTTGTGATGAATTGCAAAATGCAGTGGTTAGGGGATTGATTGGTTGTAGTTGTGTGAGGCAGAAAGCAAGAGAAGCAGTGGTATGTGGCCCTGGGAGAAAGCTGAGACACAGCATCTTTTGGGGACGTTACTCTCTGGAAAGGAAGACTTAGATGTTTGTTTGTTTTTCTTTTATGTTCATGGAAGCAGAACTTTGTGCACAGGCTTTGTAAAGGAGCAGGGTTGCACCAAAGAAATACCTGACTCGCATAATCAATTTCTCTTCCTACAGGAAACAACCTGGCAAGGCCCCAGATATTGGCTGACTGCTTGGGCCAAAGTGACAATGATGATATCTGAAAGTTCTCTAGTTGCTCCATGAATGCTTTCTTTTATGCTGTATCTAAACAGTTTCCTATTAAAGTAGTGCCCTGATGAACTAGCATAATGAATTTTCCCATCTCAGAATTTAACCACTTACTGACTCAATTATTTCTAGACAGCTGAGGTGAAACTTACTAGTGAAACAAGCACACATCAAGCATGTAAATCAATGGCGTCCAACCTGTGGCCCAGGGCCCACTTGTGATCCTCAATAGGGACTGTGTTATGAAGAAAATTTCTATCTGATTACAAATAGAAGTTTTTTGAGGCATGCCCTGCAATTTGTAAATGGAATATTTGAACAAGCCCAATCATTATGGCCATGTCTACACTACAAACTTTGGCTAACACAAAGTATGTCACATAAAGATGTCGCAGCTAGTGTATCGCTCTTGTGCATGCATACTTGGCCCCTTGTTTTGGCACTACACATGCTCACCAGGAGTGCCTGTGTCACTGAACAGTGCAGTGCATCATGGATAGCTATTCCAGTGTGGAATTCACCACCATCTGGTGAACTGTTTTTGAGAAGTATTGGTAGTACATGGTGGGGCAGAAACAAGTCACTCAGGGCTGGGAGCAAGGGGTCAACTTAATGCAACTTTCTCCATCCTATAATGTCATCCATATCCGATAATTTTTGTGCCTGTTTTAAAAATCCCATGTACCTGCCCAGCCCTCCTTTCTGTCTCCCATCAGTCACCGAAGCATGGAACCTGCACAGCTCTGCACTATTGTCATGAGCATTTCAAGCATAGGATACACGATCCTCCAATATTGGCAGAGCAGCAAGAAGAACTACGTCAGTGGGGAACATGACGATGTTGTGGAGTACAGATTTCTATGACATAGTGAAAACCAATTCAAGGTCATTGGTGGCATTCACAGAGCAACTGCAGATGGTGGAGCACCACTTCTGGTCCTGAGAAACGAGCACTGCCTGCTTGGATCATACTGTAATGCAGGCTTGGGATGATGAGCAGTCGCTGCAGAACTTTCAGATGTGAAAGGCCACGTTCCTGGATCTGTGTGCTGAGCTCGCCCCAGCCCTCCAGTGCAGGGATACCAGAATGAGAGCTGCACTGACAGTGGAGAAGTGAGTGATGATCGCATTTATGCTTGCAAGGCTGGATTGCTACCGGTCAGTGGGCAATCATCTTGGAGCTGGAAAATCCACTGTGGGGGCCATTGTCATGCAAGTGTGCAGGGCCATTAATTGTCTTCTGCTACACAGGACTGTGACTCCTGGCAATGTGCAGGACATAATAGATGGATTTGCAGTAATGGGGTCCCCAAACTGCCATGGAGCAATAGATGGCATGTACATCCCTATTATGGGACTGGCCCACCTTGTCTCAAAGTATATAAAAAGAAAGCACTGCTTTCCTATGGTTATGCAAACATTGGTGGGACACTAGAGATGCTTCACTGACTTCAGTGTTGGCTGGTCAGGTCTTCCAGAAAGCTGAAAGCAGAGACATTCTTTCCCAACTAGAAGATTACTACTGGCAATATTGAAATGTCATTAATGGTTCTAGGGGACCCAGCCTACCCCTTGCCCATGAAGCCAGATGCTGGCCACCCCGAGAGCACCAAGAAAATATTCTACTACCAGCTCAGCAGGTGCACAACGATAGTTGAATGTGCTTTTGGTAGATTGAAGAGACAATGGCATTAATTACTCACAAGAGTGGATCTCTGTGAGAAAAATATTCCAATGGATAGCTGCCTGCTGTAATAATAATATTCCTCCGGGATAATATCTGCGAGGTAAAGGGGGAAAAATATCAGCCAGGGTGAAGGTGGAGTGGCTGGCTTTTGGGTTTGAACAGCCAGACACAAGGGCTATTAGAAGAGCTCAGTGCAGAGCTATAGAGCGCAGGGAAGCCTTGAAAGAGCACTTTAAGAGTGAGCCACAGTAATGCAATGTGGTGGACTGTGCTCTATCTGGCTGTCGCGGGTCATGCACACCTGTCCCCTTTTGGGATGGGGCACAGGTTGTTATAGGCCCACAGTCAGGTTTGTGTGACCCCTCTGGGTCTCGGAGTAATGTGGCATAACAGCCAAAGGCAATCTACTCGCCTTCTCTGTCAGGCCGGGGTGGTCTAACAGTCAGAGTCCCTCTCGCCGCCATCTCTCTCACAACTGTGTGGCCTAGCAGCCAGAGTCAGTAAAGTTGCCCTCACAATCAGGGCTGTGTGGCCTAGCAGCCAGAGTCAATAGAGCTGGTGAAATGGGCCACCACCCTATGATGGGTAGCGGCCAGAATATGGGGACCTGGGCCCTCCCTCTCTACCAGGTCCCAAACCATAGCCCTATCAGTGATGGGGTTGCCCACCACCAGCTCATCAAGGATCCGGCCGAACCACGTCAAGCTAGTCTCTTGTTCTCCCACCACCTCCCCAGATTACTTCCTACCCGCTTCTCCGCAGCTTGTGTTCTCATGGTTCCCCCATTCTCTCCTCCCTCTATGGCGTCCAGAGCCTGGGGGTCATGGGTTGCTGTCGTCTGGCTGGCCTCCACATCGTGAAGTGCTGGCAGTCCTTCAGCAGGAGCCTGCAGCACTCCTCCTTCCTCTCCGGTGGTCAGCCCCAAATGAACTGGGCTGCTCCCTTTTATACCTGGCCTCCAGCCAGAGCACACCCAGCAGGGTCGAGGGGACGTGTCCTCCTCGGCCCAAAGAAAGGAATTTACCTCTGTCGTCCCAGTGCGGGGCATGCACGCCCCATCACCCTGGCCCTGCAGTTTTGGGGCCTGTTAGAAATTGTGTGGTGCTTCGTGTACATATGAATATCACACTGTCAGTGTACCTATCAATTTTATGGTGCTTGTTGTACATTTATGATTATTACACTATTTGCCACTGATCCTATAGGTTTTGTCTCACACTGTATGGTAACAAGTGGGAGCCTTCAGTACTGCTGTACACCCTGCAGCATATGTAGGGAACTAATACAGGTGAGTTATTTTCCAAAGAATTGAATTTTATTGACTAACAAAACCAGTGCAAAGAAAATTCTGTGCAATTTAAAAGAAAATATATTAAAAACTTAATAGAACCGAACTTAACAAGGGGAAGGAACATTCATGTCCATTTTGGCTCCACATACACAGACCTGTGAAAGGCCACAGTTGCTGTATGTGAAGCTGTGGTTGCCCTTACTGTCCCCTGGGGTGGAGTAGTAAGGATAGGGATGTGGCCTCTGATGCTATGTGGAATATTGAGAACGGGTGTCGGGAGGTGCTAAAATGGAGTTCTCCGTGTACTGCAAAGGGAGGTGAGCTTGGGATTGTTGAATCTGTAGGTCCACAAGAGTCTGCAGCGTCTGTATATGCTGCTAGAGAAGCCCATTATGTCCTGAAGTATCTCCCTCTCCTCTTTCTGCTGGGACTTTCTCCTGTCTGGTCTTTCCTTCTCCATACAATCTGCAGTATTCACCCTCCAGGCCATCTGCTTGTGGTCCGATGCAGCACTGGCTTGCAGAATCTTGCTGAACATTTCGTCCCAAGTCCTTTTCTTTCTCCGTATGTGGCTCAGGCATTCTATGGGTGTGGACAGGGAACGCCTCAAGGCCGCAACCGCAGCAGCTGCAGATTAAACAGACAGACGTACCATGTCAATATAGTCTGTCAGGGGCTTTGCTCCACTCTCCGCTCAGTGACACCTCCTTGTGCTCATCTGGGGAATCAGCTTGCCATTGTCTGTGCCCTGTCTAGTGGTTACTCAGCCCATTACCTCAGTCACTCATCCTGTGGCCCCTCTCTCGCTGGTCTAGAACTGCAGCACCTCTACTTTGTGGCTTAGCCCACTGGCCAAGTCACCATTGTCCTTACCTTCTGGGGTATCAAAGTCTCTCAGGACCCACTGTCCCAAGCAGTCTTTCCTCTCACTGCCCCCAAACTGCACCACTGTCCAGTGACTGGTAGGGGAACCCAGACCTGCCTCTACACTGGGTTCCAGCCCAGGGCCCCTACAACAAGGAGTCAGGGTCTGCACAGTTCTATCCCTTACTGCTGTATCACCGAGCTACTTTCTACCTTGCCTGCTGTCACCCTAACAGTGACTGTAGCCTCTTTCTCTGCAACCCCCCTCTACTCTCAGCTACTAGGCTTTATACAGGCCCCTCCTGGTCCTGTCCAGCTGAGCCTCATCTCTAATTAGTCCTCACTCCCTGGCTTCTCCTTCAAGTGCAGCTTAGGTGGATAATTGGCCCACCTACCCACCTTAATTCCTTCAGGACTTGTGTTGGGTGGACACCCTCATTATATCGTCACAACAGGAAGTGAAAGTTAAGGTTCACAGCTTTGTTCCTCTTAAGTTTTACACAAGGTCCTTGCTCACAGCATCAGTGGATCCCTGGCTGCATGTCTCCCATCCTCCTCATCACTGTTCACACCAGTGATCTGTGTCTTGGGCTTCGGTGGTATTGACTGTGGTCTGTGGGGTGGTGGTGGGGTTTCTGCCAAGTATGGCATGTAGTTCTTTGTAAAAGTGGAAGGTCTGAAGCTTGGCACTGGTGTGTCAACACCCTGACCTTCTGGTATGCCTCCCACAGTTCCTTTGCCTTCACATAGCACTGCTGCTGGTCCGTGTTGTACCCCTTCTCTTGCATCCTCCATGCAATCTGCTCACAGATGTCCATATTTCTGTGGCTGATCTGGAGCTGTGCCTGCACGGCCTCTTCTCCTCACAGTCCCAGGAGATCCAGTATTTATTGTCTACTCCAAACCAGAGTGCATCTGGATCATGTAGCTGGCTTGGTCAGCTGGGCAATTGCACACAACAGTGGACAGCTGCTAGGTATGCTCACCAAGCTGAACAATCAGGAAAAGGCATTTCAAAAATTTGCAGGGTTTTAAAGGTGGTAGAGGTGGGGTTTCTGTTCCTATGACCCCTGGGCAGTGGAGTTCACAATTGTGAGCAGAGTGATCAGTGTCAGGCATTGTGGGACAGCTTCTGGAGGACTGTTAGGATCGACATAGATCACACAGTGTCTACAATTGTGCCTCATCTATCTGAGTACATCAGTGATGGCTCAACATTGCACAGGAAGGTGGTGTTACTGCGTTGCTGTAATGGAGCACTTACATCAGTGGGAGACAAATTTAAGTTTAGACCCTTGCACAACAAAGCCAATGCAAGGCATCTAATTTTGTAGTGTAGACCAGGCCTAAAGGGAAGGGTACATGACAATGCATCCCTAACAGCAGCTCTGCTGTCCTTTCCCTACTGTAGCTTCTCATCAACTGTCCTGTCAGTCACCATCTATATACCAACGGAGGGACAAGAGATTAACTTTGGTTGCTACTATGTCTCCCTTCTGGTTTGTGGAAGTCCCAAGAAGAGCACGGTAGGAGTTTGACTCCCTCAGTGTTGCCTGTTCCAGCTGTTTCACTTTGTATGAAGTACTTAATGATCAGTGAGTCAGGGAAAGCATGAGAATAACCCTATAGCCCAGGAGTAAGGGCACTCACCTGGGAGGGGGCAAACCTGAGTTCAGATCCCTGCACCACATCAAGCAGAGGAGGATTTGGCAGTGAGTCACTTAAATCCCTTCATGGATCTAGCCCTAAATCTTTAAACGAAGGCACAGATATCTGCAATAATGATTTTTTCAATGAAAGTTTCCAAGGGAAATTTAAGTTCAGAATTGATATGATTCGTATTTTAGATCCCCGTGATGGGGCATCTGCCCCACACTGGCCCATAAGAGATAATCGAGCCCTAGGGAGGCTGTGCAGGAGGCAGCCAGTTCGAGAGGGGCTGTGAGGAGCAGCCAATCAGGCCTGGGCAGGCCCATATAAGGACTGCAGGGCAGAGCGGCTTCTGGAGCTCAAGGAGGGAAGAACAGGCTCCTAGCAGGAAGAAGGAGCACCAGAACCCTGGACAGATCAATGTTGCTAGCAGGGACTGGGAAAGCTAGAGAGAGCTCCTGGCTGGCTGCTAAGACTGGCATGCTGAGGCCCTGAGATAAAGGTGAAGAAGGTGCTAGGGCTGCGGGGAAGTGGCCCAGGAAAGTAGACTGAGGGGTTCGAGGGGACACAGCACGTGGCTGCCATCTACAGGGTCCCTGGCCTGGGTCCCCTCCACACCACTCACCATTGAGGAAGTGGCTGGACCATTGGACTGCAATACTGTGAGCCTAGAATGTGGCACAGCCAGAGGGGTGGTGTCCTGAAGAGGATACCGAGGTTCTTGGAGTGACATGGGTCCAGGGGCAGAAGTGATGGCGGGCGAGACACCACCAAGAGTTGACATACTGACCTGTGGAGTTGATCCGCAAGATGATCAGGAGGAGGTGCTAGCGTGGTGAGTCGAACCCCATCACAACCCCATTAACTAATTGTTAGTAAACTAATTATTTTTCTGCTGCTTTCAGAGCTGCTGAATAGGTAACAGGATCATGGAAATTCCTACTTTTCCTTAAAACATTTCCCATTACAATCATAAATCTGAATCTACAGGCTATCTTTAGGAATATCACCTTGAAAAGTCCAGGGGCTAGATTCTGTGCTTTGCCTCCTGGAAAGTGCAGCTGCAGAAGGAGAAAAAATATGGCTTGAAGATACCTTTGCATCATCTAGGTTGTGTCTGCACAGGGGAGAGTGCAGAGCAGTAAATAAGGGCCCCAAATTTGGCCCCAGATACTTTGCAGGTGATTTAGTGATAAATGCTACCTGTAGCTCTCACGAATCTCTAACCAGGAAGCCCAGTTTTTGATAGTTCTGACAGGAATTGCAATTTACACTTCTAAAATGTCTATTCACAAAAATAAGCAAGAGCAGTTCACTACATCGAAGGCTTACTAGTTGTGCTGGTAGTTACTAGCTGACTAGTAATTCTTTGCAAAATCACCCTGATGGAGGCAGTGTGTTGCAGTTTGTAAAGGCTTGTAACGTGCAGCCTTTAAAGGGCACTTTTTGAGAATCAGAACCTTGTGGAGGCAGTCAAGTTTAAAAAGGTAAATCACTGTGTATAAATACTGCTGAGAATTGTGTGATTATGGGAGACTTTAATTTCCCAGATATAGACTGGAGGACAAGTGCTACTAATACTAGTAGCACCAAGATATTTCTAGATGTGATAGCTGACCGATTTTATCTACAGATAGTCACCGAACCAACAGGAGGTGATGCCATTTTAGATTTAATATTGGTAAGTAGTGAGGACCTCATAGAAGAACTGGTTATAGAGGACAAACTTGATTCAAGCGATCATGAGTTAATTCAATTTAAACTAAATGGAAGGATAAACCAAAAGATGTCTGTGAATAGGATCCTTGATTTTAAAAGTGCAAACTTTAAAAAATTAAGGAAATTAGGGAAGAGGATTGAACTGAAGAACTCAAGGATTTGAATCTGGAGGAGGTTTGGAATTGCCTCAGTTTTTAATAAAGGTAATGAGGAGCTTGGAGGAAGTGGCAGGATGGCTAATGGGAACAAGAATACAGAAGTTGAAATGATCACATCCAAGGTGGAAGCCAAACTCAAACAGCTTAATGTGACCAAATCAAGGGGCCTGAATAATCTCCCATCCAAGACCATTAAAGGAACTGGCACATGAAATTGTAAGCCCAATAGCAAGGTGTGACCGGGGTCCCAGTGGGGGCCAGCTGAGGTCACTCAATTAGGGTGAACTGCAAAGAATGGGGCAGATAATCCCCAAAGCTGGTGGATATTTTCAATTCTTAGATTTACCAAGACAGCATAAAACAGCTTCTTTATTACCTCACTGGTTGCCCAGAAGCCAACAATAAAGTTCTCTTGAAGTAATCCAGCCTCAGGCCTCCATCCAGGTACCCCAGTCAAATATGATGAAGATTTCTGAAAATCTTATTTCATCATATAAAAGAAAAGGTTCTACCAATACCAAAGGATCGGACACATTACCTCCCAGGTTAATGAATATTCCAGATCTTACCCAAATACATGCTACAGCCAGTTCATATTAACTAAACTAAAATTTTTTAAAAAAGAAAAGAGAGAGTATGGTTAAAAGATCAATATGCATACAGACATGAGTTCAATTCTTGAGGTGCAGATACATAGCAGAGATGTATGTAGTTGCAAAGAGTTCTTTCAGAAATAGTCAATTGGTTATTGTCCAGTGGTTATATTTCAGGGCGGTCCAGTCAGAACTGGGGATCTCAGTCCTTGTGGCTTAGGCTTCCCCCGTATGAAACCTCAAACAGATGTGAGATTTAAAAGGATCAGGACCCAAGGATCTTTTATACAATTTCAGGTCTTCTTTGACAAGTTGGAGTCCCTCAGGGAACAAAAGGCTCTTATTTCCTAAACATCATTGTTAATTATTCACACAGATTAACATAAAGCAGTCTATCACTGGTACTTAGCTATACGAATTAACATAAGACAATTGCCTGTTCCTCCACCGTTCACCGATGATTTGCTGTACATTTCAAAGAGAGATGAATACAGTGATTTCCCGTGTTTACAATTCATTTAAATGCTAGGATGTACTTTTGATCTCTGAATGATCACAATACAGCATAGACAGGGACTGTTGATTACATTGTTGACCACTACTCCTATAAATGTAAATACGCAGAAACACAAACATTATCTCCCCATATGTCTTTAAGGGTTGAATTTGAGTCATTTATTTTGCAGGATGCTTAACCCTTTCTGGCCGTGCATCACACAAGGATTTTTTAATGAATCCATGAATTTGGCAGGTCATACCCGATGACTGGAGAACTGAAAATATAGTAGTAGCCCCATCATTTTTATTTATTCATCTTTATTTGTCACATAATATGTCCCCAGCACATTCATCTCTTTATTCATTTGCATCCTGGATTGGAGACTTAAAATCACATTTTTGTCTTCAAGCCAAAATGCAAAAACTTCCTGTGTAGAAATTGCCTAGATTTTTGATAACCACCCAGTCCTCTTTATAATTATATTAAAAGAATTGGTAATAATGTACAGTGCCTGTCAACTCTAGGGCACTGGCTCAAATTCAGTCCAAGTTAGTAGGGTCAAAAATTCTTTACCACCTGGAAGTTGTCTGGTAATCCACATGAAACCACTGCCACATTTACTGTTAATTGGTACCCGGAGGGAAATTTGCAAGGATTTATACTGAAGAAATTTGACCAATAAGTGGAGTTTCAGATATGTAGCCTCAGATGTAGTACTGAACTGGTAACACCTTAGAGACTAACCCGTTAGGCATAAGCTTTTATGGGCTAAAACCCACTCATCAGATGCATGGAATGAAAAATACAGTAAGCAGTATATATATTACAGCACATGAAAAGATGGGAATTGCCTTACCAAGTGGGGGGTCAGTGCTAACGAGGACAATTCAGTTAAGGTGGAAGTGGCCTATTCTCAACAGTTGACAAGAAGGGGTGAATATCAGAGGGAAAACTACTTTTTGTGGTAACCCATCCACTCCCAGTCTTTATTCAGGCCTAGTTTGATGGTGTCCAGGTTTCAAATTAATTCCAGTTCTGCAGTTTCCCATTGAAATCTGGTTTTGATGTTTTTTCAGTTGAAGAATTGCCACTTTTAACTCTGTTATTGAGTGTCCAAGGAGACTGAAGTGTTCTCCTACTGGTTTTTGAATGTTACAATTCTTGATGTCTGATTTGTGTCCATTTATTCTTTTGCACAGAGACTGTCTGGTTGGCCAAGGTACATGGCAGAGGGACATTGCTGGCACATGATGGCATATATCACATTGCTAGATGTACAGGTGAACGAGTCCCTGATGGTGTGACTGATGTGATTAGGTCCTATGATGGTGTTCCTTGAATAGATATGCGGACAGAGTTGGCAATGCGGTTTGTTGCAGGGATTGGTTCCTGGGTTAGTGTTTTTGTTGTGTGGTGTGTGGTTGCTGGTGAGTATTTGCTTCAGGTTGGGGGGCTGTCTGTAAGCGAGGACTGGCCTGTCTCCCAAGGTCTGTGAGAATGTGGGATTGTCCTTCAGAATAGGTTGTAGATCCTTGATGATGCGTTGGAGAGGTTTTAGTTGGGGGCTGTAAGTGATGGCTAGTGGCATTCTGTTCCTTTCTTTGTTGGGCTTGTTCTGTAGTAGGTGACTTCTGGGTACCCTTCTGGCTCTGTCAATCTGTTTCTTCACTTCAGCAGGTGGGTATTGTAGTTTTAAGAATGCTTGATAGAGATCCTGTAGGTGTTTGTCTCTGTCTGAGGGATTGGAGCAAATGCAGTTGTATCCTAGAGCTTGGCTGTAGACAATGGATCTTGTGATGTGTCCTGGATGGAAGCTGGAGGCATGTAGGTAAGTATAGCGGTCAGTAGGGTTCTGGTATAGGGTGGTGTTTATGTGACCACTGCTTATTTGCACTGTAGTGTCCAGGAAGTGGATCTCTTGTGTGGACTGGTCCAGGCTGTGGTTGATGGTGGGATGGAAATTATTGAAATCCTGGTGGAATTCCTCAATGGCCTCCTTCCCGTGGGGCCATGTGATGAAGATGTCATCAATGTAGCACAAGTAGAGGAGAGGCACTAGGGGATGAGAGCTGAGGAAGCATTGTTCTAAGTCATCCATAAAAATGTTGACATACTGTGGGGCCATGCGGGTACCCATAGCAGTGCCACTGATTTGAAGGTATAAATTGTCCCCAAATCTGAATTAGTTATGGGTGAGGACAAAGTCACAAAGTTCAGCCACCAGGTTTGCCATGACATTATCGGGGATATTGTTCCTGATGGCTTGTAGTCCATCTTTGTGTGGAATATTGGTGTAGAGAGTTTCTACATCCATAGTGGCTCGGATGGTGTTTTCAGGAAGATCACCAATGGATTGTAGGTTTCAGAGCAGCAGCCATATTAGTCTGTATCCGCAAAAAGAAAAGCAGGACTTGTGGCACCTTAGAGACTAACAAATTTATTTGAGCACAAGCTTTCGTGAGCTACACCTCACTTCATGAAGTGAGCTGTAGCTCACGAAAGTTTGTGCTCAAATACATTTGTTAGTCTCTAAGGTGCCACAAGTCCACCTTTTTCTTTTTTCAATGGATTGTAGTGATGTCTCGACGATAGCTGGTAGCCTAGGGCCTGAGGAGAGAGTCCACATAGCCACACAATCCTGCTGTCAGGGTGCCAATGCCTGAGATGATGGGGCATCCAGGATTCCCAGGTTTATGGATCTTGGTCGCAGATAGAATACCCCTGGTCGGGGCTCTAGGGTTGTGCCTGTGTAGATTTGTTCCTGTGCTTCTTCAGGGAGTTTCTTGAGCAGATGGTGCAGTCTCTTTTGGTAACCCTCAGTGGGATCATAGGGTAATAGCCTGTAGAATGTGGTGTCAGAGAGTTGCCTAGCAGCCTCTCGTTCATATTCCTGCTGGTGGGTGTGGAGCTAATTTTTCCCTGTGGGTGCTGCGGGGCTGCAGCACCCACGGAGTCGGCACTTATGAGGATACATCAGTAAATGCACACACAGAAGAATATTTACAAGAAGTAGCAAAATAAAATCTATAACAAACTGAAAAGAAATTCAAATATCTAGTATGCAGCTTGGTCACAGACAATGCTGCAAATGTATCCAAGATGAAGAAATTATTTAGAAGAGAGTCCCAAGCTAATAGCATACGACTGCAGTGCTCATTTGATGCACCTCCTAGCCAAAGACTTCAGTGTTCCAGAAATAAAGGCTAATGCTGTTGAAACTGCAAAATACTTCCGTAACAACCACTTTGCAGCAGCTGCTCTGAAAAAAGTGGGAGGAACGAAGCTAACTCTCCCACAAGACATGCACTGGAACTCAGTAGTGGACTGTTTTGAGCACGATATCAAGAACTGGCCTAATCTGATGACAGTTTGTGAACAAAACTGTGAAAAAATGGATGGCATGATCACAGCCAAAGTTCTCAACATTGGACTTAAGAGAAATGCTGAACACATGCTGAGTACCCTGAAGCCTGTTTCTGTAGCCTTGAACAAAATGCGGGGAAATAGCTGTTTTATTGCTGACGCTGTTGAAATTTGGAAGGAACTGAGTGAGATCTTAAAAAGAGAAATATGCAATGACAGAGTTAAATTACAAGCATTAAAAAAATGAATGGAACAAGCACTATTTCCAGCTAATTTTCTTGCAAATATTCTCAATACTCGGTACTGGGGTCAAACCTTCACTGCTGAAGAAGAGGAGTTGGCTATGACATGGACAACCAGCAATCATCCCTCCATAATGCCAACTATAATAAACTTCAGAGCT
Source organism: Chelonia mydas (assembly GCF_015237465.2). Taxonomy (NCBI): domain Eukaryota; kingdom Metazoa; phylum Chordata; order Testudines; family Cheloniidae; genus Chelonia; species Chelonia mydas. The sequence goes on from NC_057850.1 coordinate 226,902,810, forward strand.
AAGGTTTCAGAGTAGCAGCCATGTTAGTCTGTATTAGCAAAAAAAAAGGAGTACTTGTGGCACCTTAGAGACTAACAAATTTATTTGAGCAGAGTGAGCTGTAGCTCATGAAAGCTTATGCTCAAATAAATGTGTTAGTCTCTAAGGTGCCACAGGTACTCCTTTTCTTTTTTCAGAGCTAAGGGTGAACCATTCAAGAAATAAATGTTTGCTGATGATGTTTTAAAGAAAGTCACACCAGTGAACTGGTGGAAGTCACTTAAGCACTTGGATTCAGAGACTGTTGAAGTGATGATCTCACTTTTAACAGCAGTAGCTTCTTCTGCCAGTGTAGAAAGAATATTTTCTTCCTTTGGACTAATTCATTCCAAATTGAAAAATTGTTTTGGACCTGAAAAAGCAGGAAAGCTTGTTTTTTTTCTTTTCCAGATTATGAACAAACAGGAAAATGAAGGTGAAGATGACTGAGTTAGTTGCAGAAGCCAATATTTTAAGTTTCTCTTGTTGACCTGGATGACACAGTCGATTTAATTTTTGGTGGTTTTTTAAAATAGTTCATTTAACTATTTCAGTTAAAAACAATTTTAACAAAAAGAAACCTGATTTTTAAAAACTTGAATGTTGAACTAAATTAAAAAATTCATATGCTTGTTTTGTAAAAATATTATATGTTTGCTGTTGAAGAAAAAAACCCAGAGTACATAACGTGGTTTTAATTACATAAAATAATTTAAATGTCTGTCTGATGATGATCTCCTCCGAATACAGCATGGCAAGAAAATCCTCCAAATATTAATGATTAACCTGTTGAATTGGAGATAGTTCACCTCCCAAAGACGTCATAAATATCTGCTTCAATTACCTTTGGTAAATAAAATAACCAAACAATCATTCATTTTCTGATATATGTGTATTAAGGTTATAACAGCCAACAAGAATGCACTTTTATGTAGAAATCCATGATTAACAGAGTCTTTCTGACTAGTGATTTAAATCATGATTTAAATCAATTTGATTTAAATCAAATCCACCCTGTGTTCAACCATGCTGCTTGTCTGTTTTATCTTGTGTCCACATCAGAAGTATCATCTGATATAATTCCCCAATAAAAGTGCATGTTTAGTTATGCTATGATGAGTGGCTCTACACCCAGGACTAGAGGGACTCTGCATTTGGAAGTCCTGTTGACTCAGTGAGAGCTCTACATGCAGAATAGGTATAGGCTGGGACCAGAGTGTGTGAACAGCTTGGTTTGTTTTTTTAAGAATCTCATTTCATGCAGTATTATGTGGGTTGATTTTTTTTTTTCAGTGCTAGGATGGATAATGCTGAGAAATCGCCACTACAGTGGATTTTGGACATTTAATAGATGGCAAAATTCTAAAGGAATGGGGAGTTTAAATGATGATTGGTATTCCCTTAAGGATATTTGGCTATATCATTGCAATCTGTGGTATGCTAATGAGATTTGAGAATGTCCAGAGAACCTTTAAAAGCACCCTACTTTGGATAACGGGAGGCGAGTTTGTAATCTGTTCACTTTACTTAAGCTTTGCAAGTTGAACTCTATTCTTAGTTTTAAAAAAGTCATAAACCAACAAAACAGAAATAAGCAGACAGAAATAGCTGTTTTCTTTTCCTCTCTTTTCCTTTTTATTAACTCAAGAAATACCCTGTAGCAAAGCATGATTGATGTATGTAAACAATGAATTTCTATCCAGTGCACAAGAGAACTTCGACAATGCTATGTACTTGCTGGTATATTCTGTTCTGTATTGTGCTCTTTACTTTGTTATTTCCAGGCCTTGGGCACAACCAAAATAGTTTATCCTGACTATAAACTTCAAGCAAAACAGACAATTTTAGTATTTTTTCTTTTTTTTTCTTTTTCTTTTTTTACTCTTCAAGCTCAGTTTTTCATCTGTAGGCAGCCAGACAGCTGGAATCCTTGGAGGAGTACACTACAGACGTAACCAATTCAGAGAACCTAAAACCAGTGTATAATGGAGAATATTTCACACTCTGACTCAAATGTATATTACAATGGAAAATGTGGGAGTTTTTTAAAGAATTCTTTCTTCTGCCCATAATGAAATACTCTTAGCATATTTTGTAATAGTTATTCTTATTACTGTGTATGCAATATTCTTTCACAGAGTTCTGGCATATTCCAGTAATTGTACAGACTTAGCAGATAAAAGTGCTTTTTAAAAGCCTTTATGCTAACAAGATACAGGGATGACAATGCTATTATATTTACTATAATATTAAGATATAATATTTACCAAAATATTTATCAAAATTATAATAGTTATCAAAATAATGTTTACTTTTTCAGATGCTTTTATTTTCCTCTCTAGATTTTCCAGCTCAAATTGCTCCTCTGCAAAAGAATGCCCGGACTGTTTGCAAAGGCTTGGTCTTCACTATCCTTCTTTGGGAAGATTACCACCATTTCACTAGCACTGGCGCAGCTGCATTGATCATAGCAACAGTTGGAGAGTTAGCTTTCTTCAGGTACCAGTGTTTTTACCACACTGTCTAGGTGCCAGGTTTATGTAACAGTGGTTAAAAACATCAGTGCTCTGTCTACATTAGTGCTACTGCCATTGGTACCATCAGGGAGGTGAAGTAATGGGAGGTTTTCTGAAAGCGGCTGGAGTAGACAAGGCCAGAATTTGCTTCTGCTTGATCATTTACTGAATCCCTTGATGTTCGTACGAATCCTTAGAATGGAAATGCTAGTGGTTCACATATATAATCTAAAACTTGCCTCTGAAGGTTCTGAAACAGACCTGGGGATTGGAAATGAATATGGATTATTACATATCTAGGTCACCATTGTTATTACTGACCTGGAGTAGATTCACAAATACATTATTCTCTGATGTTCATTCAGTGGTCTTTATGATATGAGTTGATCTCAGTGCATTCTGCTCTAGCTCTCTAGCTCAATCAGAAGTTATGGGCTTTATGCAGGAATTATTGGGTGAGGTGCTCTGGATTATGCAGGTGGTCAGAGTAGGTGATCATTAATGATACCTTCTAGCCTGAAAATCTCTGGAAAGTTGTCCACACTACAAAAAAAAAATCACTATTTTTACAAGAACTATTAGAAGACAGATGAAGCATTCAGTAGTCATGGTAACTGGACTATGTTATCAGTCCTAAATGTAATCTCTCCAGGTCAGGGCTGAGGCACTCAGTGGGCCATATTTGGGGAGCTCTTATTGCTCCAAATGTGCAGTATCTCTTCTGTGGATGGAAAGTGACAGCTCTGGACACTGAAAATCTGGCACCTTTCACAGGTACTAAATCATATAAAATTAAACATGCCTCCAAATAAATTCTTGCACTGCTTCAGCTGTTTGGGGTGATAATTTATCATGTCCATGTCATGATACCACGTAAGGAGCCTTTTCCATAAAGGGAAAGCAGGCAGTCATCTACAGCAACAAAATATTAGGGACAGCAAAATATTTAGTGACTGCTTATACCGACAGTGGAACATTTTAATTCTGGGGCAGCTACATTAAACTATTAAAGGGCTATTCTAGATTAAAAATAAAACAAAAAATTATCTGGGGGGAATATCCAGTTTCATAAGCCATAGTTTGCTTAACTCAGAGGCTACAAGGAACAGACATCTTCCAATTTGTCTAGGATAGCAAAGTATGTAGAATCCACTAGTTTCAAAATAGGACACTGGTTTGTGGGCGATGAGTGATTTGAAGATAGAGGGATTAGTAGTTGAACACTTTAATAAAGTCCTTAAGGTTCAGATTTAGATTTTAGTAAAGTCACTGTTTAACATATTTAGTTTGAATTGGCAAATCATCTTTTAAAAGTACCTTATGTGATGGTTGAATTACATTGACTTTCATAACCACTGTTTGGGGTGGGGAGGAGGAGAGGGGATGGAAAGGAAGGAAGGCATTTGTGTTTCAGTCCAGGAAAATACAACAAAACTGTGGACTAATCGCTGTTCACCTGAAGGCAACTGTTGAACTGAATTGTCTGCATCCTTTTTGGAGAGATTCTCCCTTGTAGTTTCGTTTTGGATTAGAGAAATTAGTGCTTGCCACCAAGGGCAAATTCGTTCTGTGGGTGATGCAGAGAGGTTACTTGAGGTAAAAGGAAGATGTACGTTGCATTTTATTTCTCACTGTAGGGATGGGACAATAAAATTTGTATCTATTATTTTAATTGTAAGCTTCGAGACTTGGGATCTGAAATACTAAGTCAGAGGTTCACAAACAGGTCCACAGCACACAGAAGGGCTCTTAAACACTTTGAGAGGTCCCAGCAAAGCTTAGCTTTTCCTTGTATAACTTGTCCATTCGCATTAATGGATTTCAACGAATGCAGCAGGCATGTAACTTACTTTCAAGACTTATAAAATGGGCCCTTGGTTTCACAATATTAACTCTGAATTACAATTTTTAAAACTGGATTGTTGAAGTTCATAAATCCATATTAAATCCATGTTAAATCCATATTTAGGCACCTAAAACAAACCTGTGGTCTGACTTAAAAAAAAAAATTCCAGAGCACTTGCAGCTCTCATTGCCTTAAGAGTACGTGTGTAGCTGTGCGCCGCACCTCTGAAAATCAGGCCTTTTTAAAAACAGGCACATAAATGTGGATTTAGGTTCCTAGCTGTCACCATCCAAGTTTGGCCATTGTTCCTTCAAGAAATCTGGTAGCACGATGACTGAGATAGATCACTGTGAGGTACTGAGTAGTATTTGTGTGTGGGTGGTGGGAAAAGATGCTCTGTCTATTTTGTACTGTTCTTCTTGAGCCTGCCTTACATGGCTGTTCAACCATTCTCTGTTTCTGGGCAAGTTATATTATAAAACAAACACTTTCCTCTTTTTCTGTCACCTTGTCCACATTACAGAATACTATTTGGCCTACAGCTGCTGTTAAATAACGTTCAGCATTGGCTCACTTATGCACATTGACAGCAATGGGTATTTTTAGTAGTACTGTATAGACAAGGATATAGCATCAAGTTGCCCCTAAAGAGTAGGTGATAACTGCAATCTTTAAATGGCTTGCTAAATAAATCTGATTGACTAAACAAGTCCTTTTGCTACTCTTCCCATTTCAGTTATACATTATGGACTTAATTCCACTTTTTTTGTAGACAATGGTAGTCTTGTTTAAATTGAGCTTGGAACAGAATTTCAGGATATTGGGTTAGTGATTCCATTTCAGAGTTAACTGGCAAGCTAAACCATTTCCATTTTCCACCCTAAAGGGTAACAAAAAGCTTTGGCTTTCTACGCTTTCAGCAATAATTAAATGGACATTGTGAAGTATGTTTGCAGTGTCATAGCTGTGTTGATACCAGCATATTAGAGCAACAAGATGGGCAAAAGGCAATATATTTTTCACCACCAGAAGTTGGTACAATGAGAGAAACTTTAGAGCTACGTGGACCTGAAGAAGAGCTCTGTGTAGCCCAAAAGCTGGTCTCGTTCACCAATAGAAGATGGCCCAATAAAAGATATTACCCCTCACCCATCTTGTCTCTTATTGTGAAGTATGGTAGTTCAGACCAAAAATATTAGTCTTGTGTAAAAAAAAAAATAATTCTTAAGAATTTTCATAATTCAGAACCAAAACATTTTTAAAGTGTCAAGGCTATCTTGCAGATATGAAAACCCAGCCACTCCAACAGTGAGTTGACTGTGTGTGAGAACCAGAAAGTTAAACTGTAAATAAGGTGAAATGACCTCTTTGGGGAAGGAACTGGCTTTTCATATATGCAGTACTTGGCAGAATTAACATTACTGTAATGCAATAACAATCTGCTTGGGTTTTTCATTAATCCAGTTGCATTACAGGTATAAATGAATTACATTACAGGTATAAAGTGAAACTGGATTGAAAGGGAAAGTGATTTTTTTCATACTATCTAAAATTGATTTTGCCAAACAGTTAGAAAAAGTATTTTTGTTCCCATCCTATCAATTGGAGCAAGGAAAGTTCCCAATCCACATCTCTGGATCCTTAAAGGAGACCTCCATAAAGCCAGGAAAGAAAAGAGACAACATTCATGGTATTCCTAAAGTTTATAAAAGGCAGAAAAACCTCCCAGTTCTTCTTTAAATCCTAATGAAGCAAAACAGAAATCTATTTTAGTTCCCTTTATAGGTCACCATTAACAGATCACTAATTTTCTTGTCCAACCATGGTAAAACAGAAAAAGATAAATACCATAAACTCTGAAGTTGGATTATTTTTTAAATTATTTCAGTTTTAATAATCCATGGTGTTATACATGTAAAGAAATGTGTTATTCTTAATTTGTGATAGTTTTCCTTTATATTTATTATAGAGAGAATTTTGCATTCTTATGGCATTATTTCCATCAGAGATTAGATAGTATGATGATGGGTGATATTATAAACCCGAGATAAATATTTACATATATGCCATTTTTAATTACATTATTTTCCTCTGATAGTAGTTTTAGTGAAGGGTTGTGTTCTGAAAGGAGAGAGACTGTTGCTAGGATGAACTGTAGTTTGTTGCAGTACTCCTTTCTTCTCCCTCCATTGCAGACATTAATTGGGGAATTACTGAAGGACAGTTTTTCTGCAATTTTTCCTCACTGTGGAGATCTGAAGTTAAGTCCAACAAAATACAAAAGGATATATCTATGGGAGAAATTCAAAAGGAAGAAACAAAACATCCCCCTCTCTGCCTCCCAAGATGTGTAGGACCAGAGAAAACTTTGAGTGCTAAACTAATTTTCCATTGACTGCAAAACTAGGATGACTTACACCAGGGGATAAATTTGGCTCAGAGTCTGAATTCCAAGCTCCCTGACCTCCACAGGGTTTTGTTCTGTTGCAGTGGCTCTGCGTTGCTGTAAATGGTGCTTTCTGGGAACAGTGCCTTTGCTAAGTAATTCTGCAGCAGTGCAATACTATACTTAATCAATTCAGGTGACTTACAAATTCTTCATTGCACAGAATGATCAGTACTGCACAATTGCAGAAACAGAGCAAATGTGTGTTCTGGTCCTGATTCACAAAAAATAGCGTTACTGTAACAGCAAATCCTTTGGGACAGCAGGAGGAGGAAAGTTAGCTTTTTGCCAGAAGCTGCAAATGGGCGACAGGGGATGATGGATCACTTGATGATTATCTGTTCTGTTCGTTCCCTCTGGGGCGCCTGGCATTGGCCACTGTCGGAAGACAGGATACTGGGCTAGATGGACCTTTGGTCTGACCCAGTGTGGCCGTTCTTATGTGAGGGGAGTCTTCCATCATATTATTTCTAAACTGTTCTTAAATGGTCAAAGTGTGGAAAGTTTAACTTTTGGTAGTACTCATCTACCCTCCCCATCACTTCCTCTTCTCCCACAGTGCAAAAGGGTTCCTTTGGGCATGTTTTCCAAATGTTGAATGATTTAATTGCTTCCAATGCAGTGCAAACTTAATTAAAGCAAAAGCAGAGCCATTAAATCAGCAGTCCAGATACAGAAGTTTTATGGACAGTATATCTAAATAGTTTCCTCCATTTCTACATTTGATCACTGAGAATCAGAAATGGTTCATAAATGGAAAATTTTAATGTAGCACAAACCTCAAAAAGTAGGGGCATATCACATCTAAAAAGCATTTTTAAAAACATTGATCTTTAGGTGAGTACCGGTATCCAATCCTCTTAACTTATTGCTCACTGTGCTCTCCTTGAGAATAGCTATATATCAATATCGAATCTTGCTGTCCATAACAGATGTACAAGTTTATATAGAGCTTCTTTCTCTAACAAAGGCTGTATCGAATACAGACATGCTTTTCAAGAAGAAGATTCCTTTTGAAGAATTCCACTTCAACAGAGCAGAAGTATTGCTTAACTCCTTTGCAAGGACTCCAATCCTGCTTTTAGTAAATTCACTGGAAGCTTTGACTTTTACTTCAATAGAAGTAGGAGCAGGTCCCAGTTTAGGGCTTGTCTACACATAGAATTGCACCATTTTAATGTAAGGGGTTATTTTGACCAGATTTAGTTAAGGCAAAAGGCTGGGTGGACACTTACTCGGTTCAGCTTAAAATGATTAGGAACAGATTTAAGCTAAACTGAAATGAGTGCCTGCATATGATTTTGGAGTGGTTTAACTAAGATGGTGCAAGTATGTGTATTTACAATGCCCCGGTCCTGCATGCTGATCCACACACACACAATGCTTCCTGTAAGGTTCAAGGAGACTTCGACTCTGAAATCAATGGGAGTAGAGGTCGCTCAGCAGCTGGGGAGTAGCTACAGAAGTTCTTTGCTAGAGTATTAAGTCCTTATGGCAGCTAACACTGTACTTAGATCTGAGAAGATGTTTCCATTATAGTGTCCTGGTTTCACTCACTCACTTATTTTCCTTCTAGGAAGAATCTTCCATGCTTGGTCTCAGCCACACCGTGTATCATTTTAAAAAAAAATGGATTCATTTCTCATCAGCTGTTTCCACATGTAGATTTTTTATATATACATAACCCCCTGTATCTTCTTAAATATGAAAACAGAAGACATTTGTACCTCTGTTCAGATTCACCTCAGTCTTGATATTGGGATAAAACTGCTCTGCACTGTAGGCCAATTTCATCAGTGTAATGATTGCTCATGACGCATCTGCTCATTTGAATGGAGCTATGTCCCTGCAAGCATTACAAACTTAACAAAAGCAAAACAGATACTCTTGAGAATTATATTTAAAGTGAATTCAAATTAAGAACTATAGCACAAATTAAACATTTATAACTAGTGCAGCTGTTGTCACTTCCAGAATACAAGTTATACAAATATACATAAAGATTTTTATTTTAAGTTAAATGGCCTGTCTGGTTGTGGTCATCCAAATATTATTCCTCTTATAAGTATCTACAGTACAGTTTTACTAACTTGTACCAATGTCTGGGACGCCCATTGTAAATTAATGAATTTTGCAAGTCAGCAACTACGGGACAAATCTAGGTACCACACAAGTACTTCGCAAAACTCCATGGGGATCAGCATTTGGGCTCCATCATGCAAGATGTCAAACACTGCAAATTCCATTAACGTCAGTGGGAGTTCAGTGTGTTTAGCATCTCCCAAGAAGAGAGTAAAACATCACAAATGTAGGCACTAAGAAAATGAAATATTGCATCATAAACTGTACTTTGTACATGTAATTTTCTTAATTGTGGTTTTGTTTGTTGGTTTGTGTTTAGAGACCGTGCAGACTATTTAATAGGGCTCTACACTGGGAGTCAGGGGACTTGGGTTCTGCCACTGACCTGTGTGACCTTGGACAAGTTACTTCACTTATCTGTGCTTCTGTTTCCCCTCTAACTCTTTGTCTGTCTGGCTCTTCAGGCAGGAATTCTCTTACTGTGTGTATGTACAGTGCCAGCACAATGGAGTCTCAAGCTCAGTTTCAGTCTCTAGGCATTACTATAGCTGAAATAATAGAATACTTCTTGGAATAGTACTAAATGCAGTGTATCATACTTTGCAAAAATGAACTGATCGTAATGGGATTGGTCCCTAAAATATCTGAGGTTATGTCTGAGTGGAGGGCAAACATCACATTTTTTTGGGATTATTAAATGTGCAGTTTAGCAAAATATAGATTAACAATGTTCTGGTGTAGTTCTAAATTCTTGTTTAAACATCATTTATTCAATTTCATAGATTTTACTTTTTTAGCATAGTCATAAACTATATAAACAAATTAGCTATATATTATAAAAGGCTAAAGTGTCCAGTCTGTTGAGAGATATTTGTTGGTAGGGAACAGAGGGTGCCGATTACAATGGAAGGCAAGGTTTCTAGCTGTCCACATTTTAGAACATGAGCCGTGTCTGTAAATTTTTTAAAGAACCTGCCACTCTAATATTAGGGATTTTAAATATTTCCTGTCTTCTCTCCACCCACCACTGCCACTTCATCCCTCAGAGCTCCATTAGTACTTACAAAATTTTTAGCTCCTGTAGGAAATATTGCTGGTTTTGAAAAAATCTATATTCAATATGGTACTATGTGGGCCATGGGCAATGTCAAGGGGCTTTTAAAAAACAAAAAGTAATGGGGAGAATTTACTTCACCCCTTAACATTCAGTTTTTCCAGGTAAGGGTAAACATGGATTTTTTTTAAAAACAGAGTAAACAAACTTATGTTTGCAGTATTTTCTATGGGATTATGCAGTTAAAATGAATCCAGGATGCTATACTATTCCAGCACTCCTTGTTTAGTGTGATTCCTGCTTAAGGTGTTTTTCAGAACTTTACTTACTCGTAGAGGTTTTTAATCCTGCAAACATTTATGTATATGCTTCATTTTACTTCTGTGAGTTGGTCCATGGAAGAAAATGGCCATGTCTACACTGGGAAAATACAGCCTATAAGAAACCACATTAACTAACTGGTTCAAATTAATTTAATGCTATTCCGCCCTTAGTGTAGACAAGGACAGTAATATTTAAAAATGTTATCAAAAGTGCAGTCAGGGACAGATTTACTTAAACATGTTAGCTTGTCATGGTGATCAAGAATTGTGCCTATCTGCAAAAGATGAAAAATTATTTAATATTTCTGTTAATAAAAATGTGTTCTAACATGATATATTTACCAGTGCAGACACTGCCAATGGAATTAAGATTAAACATGTGCCTAACTGTTTGAGGGATCCAGGCCATAAAACTGACATGCCTGAAGTACTCAGTGTAGCTTTATTTAGTTCACATGATATTTAAGAAATTATTTTTTTATATTTTAAAGATTAGTTGAGTGATTTACAAAACAGTGGGGGCAATTAAAGTATTGGTAGGCAGCAGCAGCAGCACACAAGGAAACCAGCAAGAACTTTTTTCAGGAAAATTCAGGGGGGCTTTTAGGTGACTGCAGAGCTTGTAATTGAGGAAGGAAATTGACAGGCTGCTTCTGCTCTGATGCTGCATATTTTTAGGACTCAAATGAGCCTCCTTTACCTTTCTGTCATTAACTTGCCCACAGAATTAACACATGTTCCCAGGCTATAAGGAAGGGCAAAGTTCAGCAACTACTGAAAGATGAGAGGCACAGAAGACGAGAATGTTAGGAAAATGGGAACTGCGATATTATCTGATCCTGCATTCCCCACTTAGCCACCTCGCCTTTTGCAGCCACGGGGACTTAGCTTCCGAGGACTCTGCACGTGGCATCACAAGACTGTTCTGAAACAACAAGGGGAAAAAAGGGGAGTGCCAAGTGCCAACTTTAATTGCCCAAGTGCCTTCAACATCAGCACAATCAGGCCTTTCGAATACTGCCCAGCGCGGGCAGCCCGAAGGGGCTTGGTTTTGTTTTGGAAGGAGTCTCCGAGAGGAACTCTTAGCTGTGTAAACGCACATGCACTAAACCCCTCAAACCAACCCAGTGCACTGCGTCACACGGGAAGGTTAACAGAATGGAAAATGCAAACAGTGGCCACTCGGCGAGGGGGCAGGAAGGAGGAGGTTTGTCTTCTCCCCAAAACAGACAAACTTCAGACCAAACAAGCCCCCCTCCCCTCTGTATCTGTTCACAACGGGAAGCGAAGGCCGAGCCTCTTTACGGCCCTTTAAACTTCTACCCCTTAAAGTACGTATCTGCTCAGACTGTCTTTTCAGGGTGAAAGCTAGTGCTGTCAGCGGCTCCACGTCTGGGAGATTTTCCACATGAGCTACTGGCTGCCCCTGGTCACCCGGCCCCTGTGGGAGCCAAACGTTTGAACTGTTCTGGGCTTTGTCTGTTCCCAGAGAACCTGGTAGGACCCCGCGGGGGCCGATCCTGCGAGGGCTGAACGAGAGCCCGGCGTCTGAGAGCGCGGAGCAGGGCCCCGGGTACTCGCCGCGGCTGCGATCTCATCGCACCTGAGATTTCGGGGGCAGCCGCTGACCCAGACGCAGCCCGTTGCGCCGGCTGCGCGTCCCGAGACGCACCTCGGAGGGAACGAGCCCCGGCTCCCCACCCGCGCGCGAAGCGGGTCCTGCACGGGGCATCAGCCCCCCACGCAGCGCTCCCCTGACGGGGGCTCGGCATCCCCACACCAAGGCCAGAGCCCGCGGCCCCCGCCAGCCTTTACCCCGGCACAGCTCCCCCAGCGGGAGTCCCCCCGAGCCAGCACCCCGGCTCCCGCAGCGGCAGCTCCCCCCGCGGTGAGGGTGGGGATGGCGGTGACGCAATGACTGCAGTCCCGGGGAGAGCTGCGGAGCGGCCCGGGCGAGCGGAGTGCGCGCCCCGGCAAGCGAGAGGGAAAGAAGGAGGGGCGGCCGGGGCTACCTCCAGCCGGGGCGCTCGCCACTCGGCCCCTCCCGCCGCGCCGCCTGCCGGGAGGGCTCCGCGCCGCTCCCGCCCGGCCCGCCTGCAGGTGAATTGAAAGTCGTCGGTCGGCGGGGAGGGAAGGACGCGGGCTGCCGAGCTTGCTGCAGACCTGGCACCGGCTGGGGCAGGCGGAGCGCGCAGCCCGCTCCCTGCAGGGCGCTCCCCCCCTCCGCGCAGCGCCGGCGCCGCCGCCGCCCCCTACAGCGGCGCACCCTGAGCCGGAGCCGCTCCGCTGCCCGGGGCATGTCTGCCGCGCAGGGAGTCCCGCTAGCCGGAGTGCAGCCGCCGCCCGCCCAGAGGCTCGCCAGCGCGGCAGGGGGAGGCAGCCGCCAGCCGCCAAGTAAGTGGCACCGAAAGTTTGCGCTTGGTCCCCCTCCCCGTTCCTCATATCGCCGGGGCTGGCGGGTCGGGAGCAGGGGCACAGCGGGAGGGGGAAGAGCATCCCCCGCCCCGGCAGAGCGCGGTGTGAGGGGCTCGCGAGGAGCGTGTCCCCTCCACCGGACCCAGCAGTGAGGGGAGTCCCTAGGGCAGGTGACCTTGGGGTGCTCCGAGCTTGGGGCAGGCGAGCCCCGCAGGGGCGTCTCGTCCGCCGAGCTCGCTGGGTTGGCGTGGCGCGTGTGCGGGAGTCCGCTCAGCGTGGGGCTGGGCTGCTGACTTTGGCCAAGCCCTTTAGCAGTGGCTCGAACCCCAGAGACTCCCCGCTGTGTCCCAGGCGGCGAGATTTCAGCCTCTGCCTGCGGCTTAGTGGTGCTGCAAAGTTGACCAAACTTCTGAGGGGAAAACTTCAAAGTTCGCGTGCTCGCTCGTTGGCTCCTGCTGCAGTGAGCGCTGCTACTTGCCCCACGGCTAAGTGCTGAGATCCGCAGGGGATCCAGCTGAAGCCGCAGGGGGCTAGGGTAGTCTGCTTTCCCCAACTGGCTCCCTGAGTGAGGAAGGGGACCAGTGAGTGTGGTAGGAAATGTAGCCTTTAGTTATAACAAGGCTTTTTGAGAAAGAGTTAATTAGTTACCCTTGAGAATTGAAAACGATTTAGTCATTGTGGTCAGGCTTTCAGGCTGTTCCTGAGAACTGAATAGTTAGGCTGCTTTTTACATGCACGCAAGGTTAAATGGCTTTCCTCCTTTGTAAAAGTAGATTGTTGCAAAAATGACAATAATTTTGCAGCTACATGTATAGAAGAAGGTTGTATTGCATACATTGACCATCGTTGAAAGGCTTTGTAATCCTAACTTCTGCCTTTTATAAAATATTTTTTTCATATATACATAAGGAACAAACTTCATTTTGAAATTCAGAGGAGCTCTCAGAATAGTGAGCAAGGCTTTTTTCAATGACCCTAGGATTTGATGGCGTCAAGCCTTGACTAGATGGTTGTTTGGTATTTAGTTTCTCTGAGTGAGGAAAAGCCTTTAGGGTAGTGTGCAGATTTATGAGTGGCTGTCTCTCTGTATAGGCAGAGGTAGGTTCTTCTACTACTGATTGTTAACATTGAACTGAATTTTCTGCTGCTTCCATTGAAGTTAATGAAAGTTTTGCCATTAACATGAATGGAAGCAGAATTGGGCCCTTCCTTGTGTGGTACAGTTTATCTAGGATTCATAGTCATGGGTATGGGTGGTGCTACGTAATATTAAAATTTACTTTTCATAGTTTAAATTTCATGTTCTCAACTTTGTCTTTGTATGGTGTGTGAGCATTTTAAGAATCAACTCTTGTTTTCTTGCACTGTTTCCTTCATAGTTCAACACACACACTCCAAAAATACTACTAGTTTTGAATGCTATACAAAAACACTACATATTATGCAGATTAATTACTGGATGGTTACTCTCATATCTGAGGACATTCAAGAGGTTCACTTTTTCCTGACCTCAGGTATATTTACATAGTATTCATATTTTCATTAGCAAAAGTGTAGTGAGAATAGTAGTTAAAATAAAAACATTGAACAATATGAGACATCTAGGGACAAGAATCAAAACCACATTATTTGTCATTCTTCTGACCTCATGAACTGAGTAAAATAAAATACAGTGACTGTTATTCTACCACATAGAATTGGGTATTAGTTTGACCAGAGAACAAAGATATGTCTTTAAGAGCCACATTTTTATATCCAGTGACTAAGCTAGGGAAGTCATTGGCTAAATACTCTAACTTTTTATACTTGGACTTTATCAAGAAAGAACTTAATCAAAAATAATTACAGTTTTAGTTTACCTCCATTTTCGGGTCTTTGAGTAAGTATAGTCCTCAAGAGGATTCCTAATAAAGGCCCTGATCCTGCAAAGACTGTACTCCTGAAACTAGTGTCATTGTACCTGTGACAGGTTTCAGAGTAACAGCCGTGTTAGTCTGTATTCGCAAAAAGAAAAGGAGTACTTGTGGCACCTTAGAGACTAACCAATTTATTTGAGCATAAGCTTTCGTGAGCTACAGCTCACTTCATCGGATGCATACTGTGGAAAGTGTAGAAGATCTTTTTATATACACAAAGCATGAAAAAATACCTCCCCCCACCCCACTCTCCTGCTGGTAATAGCTTATCTAAAGTGATCACTCTCCTTACAATGTGTATGATAATCAAGGTGGGCCATTTCCAGCACAAATCCAGGGTTTAACAAGTACTCCTTTTCTTATTGAACCTGTGTTTACATGATTAAGGTTTAGCACCTGTATAAGTCTCTTCAGGACTGGGACATGTTGGGTCTGATCCTGCATTCTGTGCATACTGGGAGTGGGCCCAAAGTTTGTATACATTATGTTAGATCACTGTTAAAGTTCCTGGTTTTCAGCCAAACTTTACCAGCAGATCATTACCAATTATAGGATTAGGCGTGCCACTGAGTATTTTTAATGCCACTATGCCTGAAAATATGTCCTGACTTTGCACTGCTGATGAATTATTTAAAAACTGTTTTGCTAATTTGCTGTACATTAAACTTGCTACATGTTCTAGATGATTTCAAATTACAATCGAGACAGCCTTCAAGAAAAAGTAGTAGATGTTAGAATTTTTTCAGTTTTCCAGCAAATGTCAGTGGGCCTTTGCCATTATATGTATTATGCATTTCTCTTAATCCTTTTCTCTTCGTAAAATAGGTCTTTTTCTGAAAAGCAAGCTTGCTTTTAGGGTGTCCCTCACCTGAAATCATAACATTCTGTTTATGACTTTACAATGTTTATGTCACAAACGTGACTAATTATGACTTTAGGATTAAGTGGTAGGAAGAGATGACTTCAGGAAAAATAAATCTATTTTCATGCAAATATTCCTGAGCAATTAAAGAAAACTTAATATATGACATAAGTAGAATTGTTTCTACATAGAACAACTTAATTTATTTTAGTGTGAATTTAGTGCTCCTGGAACGTCCCATTTTGCCAGCCCTGGAGACTGAAGTCTTCTGTCCACATAACAGGCAAAGCATGGGCAATGGCATTGCTGGGGGTGGGAATACCTAGGTTGCTGTTGGTGGTGCTTGGGCCTTTGCAAACATACTCTGCTGGGAGCTAGCTCTCTCCTCTGCTGAGCACCTAAGGAGGCCTCTGGTTGCAAGAAAAGGGGTCTGTTCTCCGTTGTGAAGAAGCAGTGTGGTTCAGTGGACTAAGCATAAAATTGAGAGCAAAAGGCTCTACTTGCTCTACTTCTAGTTCTGACCCTGAGTCTGGTTGTCCTTGGTTAAGTCACTACCTTTCTTCTTATTTACAGTACATTGGGGCCCCAGTTTTCTGGGCAGTATGTGCACACGCAAGGCTGTTATGGGGATAAATACATAAAAGTTTGTGAAGAGCTCTGAGATCTTCTGATGACAAGCACTATACCAAATTATTATTATTTATTATAATACAAACATAGAAAGAAAGAGTGCTTTTCTTGAAGAGTTTACGATCTAGATTGATTTTCCTGTCGTAAAACAGGGATAAAACTTGCTTATTTGATAGGTGTTATGTTGATTAATTAGTTTCGAAAACATTATATAATTTAAAAATTATCAGTTATTAGTGATGGGGAAGACAATGAGGAGACCACAGAATGCAGATGGAAGCAAATAGTACCAAAAGAGTATAATACAATCAACAAAAGATGCAGGGGGACCAGAACAATTGAGGAGAAAGAGCTTAGAGCAAATGTAATTGGGAAAGAGGCCAGTGGAATGGAATACATGTTTGGGAAAGAATGAAAGGAAAGGAGAGGTAGCTTGTTGAAGGAGGAAGGAGAGAGAGGACAGACTGTTTTCTTTGATTTCGTAGACATAAATTAGAAAAAATATGGTATGGAAATGTACAGAATGGGTCAGACATAAGAGAAGGGACTAAGCAAGAAAATGAACAATTTTAGGTTAGTTAATTTAATCTAATTTGATTTGTGCTGTCATATTGTGTACTTCTCTACCAGAAGTCCTTTATCTTTGCAAATGTTGGGGAATGAAATGGAAGGCTATTTTGAACATCTGTTTATATTTACCTGGAAATATTAATCTGAATTCTGTGGTTAAAAAATTGGAGAAAAAGATAGAAAATAATTTAAAGTTCACAAGAATTGGGGGGAAAAAAATTAAGCTGGAAGATGTGTAGACCCCAGCTCTGGCTGCCAGCTCCATTACTACATCCATGAATGCTGGTGATATCCCAAAGATGATAGGATAGCCCTCTTTTACATAAAATAAAGTGAGTTAACTTGTTTGAGGGTGAAAGAATCATCTTACTGACCCTCCTCAATGCAGGTTCTGCAAACAGTTCTGTGTTCTTGGTGGACAGGATTTCAAGCTTGGGGAGAAAAATTGTATTACAGGCCCACCTCAAATTTAGCTCCAGTGAAAAGATAGTTTCTTCTCTGCTAAGACTGTTCAGAAGAGTGATAGCCATACCTGTTTCTTGGAAACTGAACTGAAATCACCCAAGTCATTTCACCTAGGCTTTCAGACAGCCATGAGACAGTAACTGTTTTCGCTTATTAACAGCCTGGGATGAATCTGAATCCCTAACCTAGAGATGAAAGCCTCTTTAACCCACTACAATCCTTTGAGCCATCCACTCTCCTGAAACAGAACATTTTCAGTTTTCCAAGAGGCACCAGTGGTTCTTTAATTATGCAGAAAATAAATTGCCTTTCCTTAAATGTGTTGTACTTTGATAACAGGAAATGGTGCGCTGATGATTTCAGCAACTATGAACATCCCTCTAACCGAACAAAAACATTACTATCTTAGGTCTTGATTCTATATAGACTTACAAACGTGCTTAAGTTTAAGCATATGTGTAAGTCTTTGCAGGATCTGGGTCTTAGGGCTCAATTGACCGGAATAGTTATGCTCTTTTTAGGTAGAAAGAACAGGAGTACTTGTGGCACCTTAGAGACAAATTTATTAGAGCATAAGCTTTCGTGGGCTACAGCCCACTTCATCGGATGCATAGAATGGAACATATAGTAAGAATGAATATATATATATATATATATATATATATATATTCACATACAGTGAAGGTGGAAGTTGCCATACAAACTGTGAGAGGCTAATTAGTTAAGATGAGCTATTATCAGCAGGAGAAAAAAACTTTTGTAGTGATAATCAAGATGGCCCATTTAGACAGTTGACAAGAAGGTGTGAGGACACTTAACATGGCGAAATAGATTCAATATGTGTAATGACCCAGCCACTCCCAGTCTCTATTCAAACCCAAGTTAGTGGTATCTAGTTTCCATATTAATTCAAGCTCAGCAGTTTCTCATTGGAGTCTGTTCTTGAAGATTTCTGTTGCAAAATTGCCACCCTTAAATCTTTTACTGAGTGGCCAGAGAGGTTGAAGTGTTCTTCTACTGGTTTTTGAATGTAATGATTCCTGATGTCAGATTTGTGCTATAGAATCATAGAATATCAGGGTTGGAAGGGACCTCAGAAGGTCATCTAGTCCATCCCCCTCCTCAAAGCAGGACCAATCCCCAACTAAATCATCCCAGCCAGGGCTTTGTCAAGCCTGA
The DNA here is from genome assembly GCF_015237465.2 of Chelonia mydas. Lineage (NCBI taxonomy): Eukaryota > Metazoa > Chordata > Testudines > Cheloniidae > Chelonia > Chelonia mydas. The sequence goes on from NC_057850.1 coordinate 226,921,132, forward strand.
CCTTAAAAACTTCTAAGGAAGGAGATTCCACCACCTCCCTAGGTAACGCATTCCAGTGTTTCACCACCCTCCTAGTGAAAAAGTTTTTCCTAATATCCAACCTAAACCTCCCCCACTGCAACTTGAGACCATTACTCCTTGTTCTGTCATCAGCTACCACTGAGAACAGTCTAGATCCATCCTCTTTGGAACCCCCTTTCAGGTAGTTGAAAGCAGCTATCAAATCCCCCCTCATTCTTCTCTTCCGCAGACTAAACAATCCCAGTTCCCTCAGCCTCTCCTCATAAGTCATGTGTTCCAGACCCCTAATCATTTTTGTTGCCCTCCGCTGGACGTTTTCCAATTTTTCCACACCCTTCTTGTAGTGTGGGGCCCAAAACTGGACACAGTACTCCAGATGAGGCCTCACCAATGTCGAACAGAGGGGAACGATCACGTCCCTCGATCTGCTGGCAATGCCCCTACGTATACATCCCAAAATGCCATTGGTCTTCTCGGCAACAAGGGCACACTGTTGACTCATATCCAGCTTCTTGTCCACTGTAACCCCTAGGTCCTTTTCTGCAGAACTGCTGCCGAGCCATTCAGTCCCTAGTCTGTAGCGGTGCATGGGATTCTTCCATCCTAAGTGCAGGACTCTGCACTTGTCCTTGTTGAACCTCATCAGATTTCTTTTGGCCCAATCCTCTAATTTGTCTAGGTCTCTGTATCCTATCCCTACCCTCCAGTGTATGTACCTCTCCTCCCAGTTTAGTGTCATCTGCAAACTTGCTGAGGGTGCAATCCACACCATCCTCCAGATCATTTATGAAGATATTGAACAAAACCGGCCCGAGGACTGACCCTTGGGGCACTCCACTTGTCACCGGCTGCCAACTAGACATGAAGCCATTGATCACTACCCGTTGAGCCCGACAATCTAGCCAGCATTCTATCCATTATATAGTCCATTCATATAGTCCATTCATCCAGCCCATACTTCTTTAACTTGCTGGCAAGAATACTGTGGGAGACCATGTCAAAAGCTTTGCTAAAGTCAAGAAACAACACGTCCACTGCTTTCCCCTCATCCACAGAGCCAGTTATCTCTTCATAGAAGGCAATTAGATTAGTCAAGCATGACTTGCCCTTGGTGAATCCATGCTGACTGCTCCTGATCACTTTCCTCTAAGTGCTTCAGAATTGATTCCTTGAGGACCTGCTCCATGATTTTTCCAGGGACTGAGGTGAGGCTGATTGGCCTGTAGTTCCCAGGATCCTCCTTCTTCCATTTTTTTTAAAGTTGGGCCATTTGTTCTTTTGCGTAGACTGTCTGGTTTGGCCAATGTACATGGCAGAGGGCCATTGCTGGTACATGATAGCATATATCACATTGGTAGATGTACAGGTGAACGAGCCCCTGATGGCGTGGCTAATGTGATTAGGTCCTATGATGGTGTCACTTGAATAAATATGTGGACAGAGTTGGCATCGGGCTTTGTTGCAAGGATAGATTCCTGGGTTAGTGTTTTTGTTGTGTGGTGTGTGGTTGCTGGAGAGTATTTGCTTCAGGTTGGGGGGCCGTCTGTAAGCGAGGACTGGTCTGTCTCCCAAGATCTGTGAGAGTGAGGGATCATTTTTTAGGATAGGTTGTAAATCTTTGGTGATGCACTGGAGAGGTTTTAGTTGGGGGCTGAAGGTGACAGCTAGTGGCGTTCTGTTGTTGTTTTCTTTGTTGGGCCTGTCCTGTAGTAGGTGACTTCTGGGTGCTCTTCTGGCTCTGTCCATCTGTTTCTTCACTTCGGCAGGTGGATATTGTAGTTGTAAGAACGCTTGATAGAGATCTTGTAGGTTTTTGTCTCTGTCTGAGGGGTTGGAGCAAATGCAGTTGTATCTTAGAGCTTGGCTGTAGACAATGGATCGTGTAGTGTGTCCTGGATGGAAGCTGGAGGCATGTAAGTAAGTATAGCGGTCAGCAGGTTTCCGGTATAGGGTGGTGGTTATGTGACCATCGCTTATTAGCACAGTAGTGTCCAGTAAATGGACCGCTTGTGTGGATTGGTCTAGGCTGAGGTTGATGGTGGGATGGAAATTGTTGAAATCATGGTGGAATTCCTCAAGGGCTTCTTTTCCATGGGTCCAGATGATGAAGATGTCATCAATGTAGCACAAGTAGAGTAGGGGCGTTAGGGGATGAGGGCTAAGGAAGCGTTGTTCTAAGTCAGAGTTATACTAGTTTTAATATTTAATTGTTCCTGAGAATGTGGATACAACCACTATATCAACAGTATTCTGTTGTCTGAGACCTATTACTATATGATATACTGTGCAACTCCATTTTCTAATTATTACAAGTTGGACTTGGTATTAACTTCTCTTCCAGTATTTTTTCTGGGAGTTTACTGACACTGTAATTAATTTAACTACCCTCTAATGAAAAACCACCAAATAAGCATATAAAGATATGGAAAAGCCTTGATACCTTTGCTGTTAAATCCGGGATCTGTTCTCTCTAATGAAGCTTTTTTATGTTTTTCTAAAATCATATTCTCTGTTGTGTTTATTTACCTAGAGCCAGAAACTAGCTGGAGCTGCAACTCCCACTGATGTAAATACAAATGGTACCACATACAGATTCAGGGCAACATGTAGTTCTCACTGATTTTAGGGCCAGCTGTTACTTTTCCCAGGCTCCTAATCTGAGATCCATATGTCAGTCTTCCCCTTCTGTACACAAGGGGTGAAATCGTGGCCCAGTGAAGTCGATGAGAGTGTTGCCATTGACTTCGGGGTGGGCGGGGCATAATTTCACCCAAGGGGTAGCTGCCTCCATGGCACTGTCCCCTATCTCCTGGGACCCTGTGCAGGTCATGTGAAGGTTGTGGATCTGTGTGGAACAGGTCAGGAGGGGCAACATGGCACATGTATTATCTTCCTACTAACCATGTGGAGAATATGCTTAAAATGTAATGCAGCTTGAATTGTGTATCAGTTTTAAGCAAAACCCCCTCACTCTGAGGAACCTCTCTACTTATAGAGATTCTAGGAGAGAATTATGGGTTACAAGAATGTCAGCACAGCTCCACAGGAACCTTGCTGACACAGCATGCAGACAGGAGCCATTGGGAACACACAGGGCCGCCCCATATATGGCGAGCATGAGAGGGATGAGTAATTTTATTTATATATATATAAAAGTACCATATGGAAGGTAAGGATGTGTATTGCAGTGTGATCACATTTTTATATGAGCATTGGGGCGACAGTACTGTTGAATTAATTGAACATGTTAAAGAGAGTATCATGATGGCAGTGGGATAAGGTGTGGGGGTTGGTATTGTGTTGAATGTGAATGTTGCTTAAATTTGTGATATCTTTGTTTTTTAGCATGCGTGTGTGTCTGATGGGGAGAGAGAGAGATGAAATCCACTTTAGCAATTTTAACACTAAACTAACAAAGGTTTTATAACGTTTATAACGTGGGTTTTATAATGTTGGAATTTACAGGAGTTCATGCAAACTTGATCAATAGGGACCTCTGTATAATCGGGTGATGCAACACCATAAATGGCCACATAATTTCTCTTTTTGTTAAGATGCCATCTAAAGCTGTGTTGCATAAATTAACACAAGTTGACATTTTCCTGCCACTTTTCCTCTGCTCACCTTGTCTGCCCACTACTTTGCCTTTTGCATTTCTGGTTTTTCTGTGTTTCCCCACATAGGGGAACTCAGTGAGTTTCCTGTGTCTATTTCCATGCTACTGCCCTTTAAAGGACAGCGCAAGAGGACAGCCAGAGGGAGATTCTTTCTGACACAGGGAAACAAAGATGAACTCAACTGGTCTAATGGCTCTTTTCTAATTGGAAAGCAGGCACAAAGAAATGAAGCACTCTTGTGGGGCTTAGATGCTCTAAACGGCATCCACCGTTCTTCACTGTGTACCTGTGAAGGAGTGAAGCCTCGCTCTTATTGTATATAGCTTTGGATAGTGCAGCATAGGAGCCCCTTGCTCTGCAAAAATCATGCTCTGATCTTATGTAGCTCAGGAGCTCTGGAAAGTAGCACCTCTTTCAAGCCTTCCTTTCCAGACACAGTATTGCAGCACTTCTGACTCTAATGCTGATGCCTGCTCCACCTTCCCATTGCTGAATATGCAATTCAGACGGGCTCCTCTCCTATGGAACTCCTGATCCAGGAATCAGAGGTATTCCTCTGCTATAGTGCAAATAAATAACATGCATTAATTTATTTTTCAATTTGTGATGCATTTTTAGAATTTCAGTAACATTGAAGGTTATTGAATAAGTTAATGCTTGATTAACATGGCCACATAATTCCCTATTTGCCCTAGAATTCATTGGAGTTGTGCTGCATAAATCAAGAGCCTTGCTGCATAATTTAGGTCTAATGTGCAGAATAGTACAGCACTTATTAATTGCTCTAGAAACTAATGAATTGTGCACAACATCTGGGTCGAACAGTGCTCTTAATAGTGAAATGCAGTAGAGCAGGGTTTTCTCATTGATACAGTAACTACTTCCTGATTTTAAAAGCATTTGCCTATGTGTTACACAAAATAGCAAAAGCATTTATCCTTCAGAAATACAACTGAACCTTGTACAAATATGTTGAAGTTTGGCATTATGCTGGCATTGGGTACTTTTCTGTGGGGGGAAAAAAATTCTAAATTTCTACATGGTTTCCTTGAGACCACATAAAGCAGAAAACAAGCAGGCTGTCAAGCTAAGATTAAATGTAATATCACTTCAGTAAGTGATGTACTTTCTTTTGGAAGGCCTGTGTTTTGTCTGGCAAGAGAATGACTCTGATTTAATAGGTCTTTTCCGTCTTTAACTAGTATAAAACCTGTTTGGATATTACTTTGTAACTTACAGTATGTTGTGAAAGGTCATGCAGAATTAGCTATCACATTATGTCAGAATCAGCAGAGATGGATTATATGTATACTTTAGTCCAGTGGGATATAATTACTATTTTGGTTGTGGCTATAGTTGGGAAAAAATGGTTTGTTTAGAGTAAAAACAAAAAGCTGTAGTTTAATATGTAATAGTCATATTGATTACAGTTATAATATATTTTAATCATAGAAATATAGGGCTGGAAGAGACTTCGATAGGTCATCAAGACCAAGTCGCTGCACTGTGACAGGATCAAGTAAATCCATCCTAGACCATGCCTAGGGGTGTTTGTCCAACCTGTTCTTAAAACCTCCAGTGCTGGGGATTCCACAACTTCCCTTGGAGGCCCATTCCAGAGTGTAACTACCCTTGAAGTTAGAAAGTTCTTCCTAATATCTAACCTAAATCTCCCTTGCTGCAGATTAAGTCCATTGCTTCTTGTCCTGCATTCAGTGGACATGGAGAACAATTGATAGGCTATATTACACATACAGTATCTTGTTACTTTGAAAGAGTTCACTTTTTTTAGGATAATTATAGTATGTTATTAAAATACCACTGTATCAAAAGTTGGAGAACGCCCCCAAGAATCATTAATTATTTGCATTTGTTTTAATGAAAGCTTTATTCATGGTGAGGTCATCAGGAACAACTGTCTCTGCAAGATTCATATATGGTGGCAAGGTCAACAAGGAGACATAATTGGCTAAGAGCTATATTTTCTTTCCACTCTGCACTTGCCAATAGGGCAAGGTCCTGGCCAAATCTTTCAAGAGGATACAAAAATCAGCAGGGGCCAAGAACAGCAGATATAAATAGCTGATATGGAACTAAAGTTCAGCTGTTATGTAGTAGATAGTTAGGTAAAGGCAACATTGTTTCCATACTTCTGAGACTTGCAAAGAATCACAATCTTTTCATTTAGCAAAGTTAATGTTTAACACAAAACAACAAAATTGAGCCTAGGGTTTTGTGGCTTTGCACAGAGCTGTAATTTTGCAAACACTTATGCTTGTTATGTCCACTAAACATTTTTGTGGCCTGTGATCTGGTAGCTGTCCAGTAGAATCTGTTCAGTAGTTTGTTTGGGGTTAGACAAAGGTTTGGTGAAGACAAAGAGTATTTTACAGTGTGCCAGGTTAGTTTCCAAGCTTTACTATTCTCCTTTTCAGTTTTCATTTCATACAAAGCAATAAGGTGTTAACAGAATATAGCTACATGCCAATATGATATTCACTTTTAAAGTTATTTAGGTTACCCCCTACCTCCAACAATGATACACGTTATGGTACAACTTGAAACTTTAATTTTTTTTCTTTAAAGTTTCCATAATTGTTCATAGAGTCAGCCTTTTATTATTATTTATTTAATTGTAACATAGTAGCTCACATATGCCTTAATTGAGCTCAGGACCTCATGTGCTCTTGGGGGGGAGGGATAGCTCAGTGGTTTGAGCATTGGCCTGCTAAACTAGGGTTGTGAGTTCAGTCATTGAGGGGGCCACTTGAGGGGGCTATTTAGGGATCTGGGGCAAAAATTGGGTATTGGTAAGCAGGGGGTTGGACTAGATGACCTCCTGAGGTCCCTTCCAACCCTGATATTCTATGATTCTGTGAAATTGGAGACGTAATCCCTGGCCCTTAGGCTGTGTCTTAGGGTTGCCAGGCGTCTGGTTTTTGACCAGAGTGCCCGGTCGAAAAGCGACCCTGGCGGCTCTGATCAGCACAGCTCACTGGGCCGTTAAATGTCTGGTCGGCGACGCAGCAGGGCTAAGGCAGGCTCCCTGCCTGCCGTGGCTCTGTGCGGCCCTGAAGCAGCATCATGTCCCCCCTCCAGCTAGGTGTAGAGGCAGCCAGGGGGCTCTGTGCCCTAAGTGCCAGTTTCACAGCTCCTATTGCCAATGGGAGCTGCCAGGGTTGCGCTTGCAGATGGGGCAGTGTGCAGAGCTGCCTGGCCAAGCCTCCGTCTAGGAGCCGGAGCGGGGACATGCCATTGCTTGCGGGAGCCGCCTGAGGTAAATGCTGTCCAGAGCCCTCACCCTGTCCTGTACCCTAACCCCTTGGCCCCACACCAGAGCCCACACCCCCAGCCAGAGCTCTCACCCCCCCCCCCCCATGCCCTAAACTCCTGCCCCAGCCTGGAGTCCCTGCCAACACTCCAAACCCCTTGGGCCCCACCCCGTAGCCCCTTCCTGCACCCCAAACCCCTCATCCCTGGCACCACCCCAGAGCCTGCACCCAGCCGGAGCCCTCACCCCCTGCCTCACCCCAACCCTCTGCCCCAGCTCAGTGAAAATGAGCAAGTGAGCGAGGGTGGGGGAGAGTGAGGCATGGGGCCTAGGGGCAGGGCAAGGATATTCGGTTTTCTGCAATCAGAAAGTTGGCAATCCTACTGTGTCTACATTAGAATTTCTCTGAATTTCCACTGTTGCTACCACTGGTGAAGCTTCACTAGTAGTAGTAAGAGTGTGAACAGTAGTATACCTGCACAAAGCAGGTAGATGACGTGGCTTTTAAAATGCCAGTGATCGCCAGCTGACTTTCTATGCTAGTACTCCTGCTATTGCTACTGTTGGTTGAATAGAGGCAATGATGGGAGATTTTAAGACAAAGTCTGAGAGTCAGAGTCTCTTTGTACATCTTTTACTCCTGGGGGAATTCTGCACCAAAACATTAAAAATTCTGTGCACAATTATTTTAAAATTCTACAAAATTCTACATATTTTATTTATTAAAATAACACAATATAATCACCCTGGTTTCAATTATTTCAGTAATTTATTTAAACTACTATACAATGGATGAAGAATGGGAGTGGGGAGCATTGGAGAAAATCCCCAACCCCTCTTTTAATAGTAATGTAGCTAGTATTGACCCTTTACTTCTAGTTATTAGTCAACAAATATATGCAGCCATATGCTCGGGGTTATATCCTAGTTAACAGAAGAGCAAGCAAGGGCTGGGGACTCAAACTCACAATTTATATTGGTTACTGACCATCCCCAGAAAGATCATTTGCAAACAGTTCATGGAGCACATTTTGATAGGAGATATTTTCAGTCCAAAAATTTAGACCAGTTCTAATCACAAAAGCACCATAAGCGTTTATAAAGCCACACTGTCCTTTACAATAAGGCTCCTTTACACCACTCTGGCAAAGTAAAGGAGCCTTAAAATTTTTACACCTGTTCTATACTCCTGGGGGAATTCACTAAGAACAATGGGGACAATTCACTAAGCAGGTAGGCTGCTACATTCTGCTCTGCCTGAGGGGACAAAACCTGCCCCACGCCTGCCTCCCCAGAAACACCCCAAAGCCCTGCCCCTCCACACCAAGCGTGCTGCAATAGCAAGGGAGAGGGACTGTGTGTGTGTGTGTGTCTCACTCTCTCACACACATGACTGCCCAGCCATTCCATCCCAGCAGTGATTTGTGTCTCTACCTGTCTATGGCTGCTCTGGGCACCCAAACTGACCTGCCTGCACTGCCTCGGAGGGGTGTGTGGCCACTCTTGAGGCTTCCCTTTGCTTCCCCATCAGAAGTCATTTTTCTGTGGGGAAGCAAAGAAATCTTTGGGGGTCATGAATTCTGCTCACATGCAATGACGCAGGATTTCTCCAGGAGTAGTGTTTGTATAGCATCTACCAATGGAGTCTCAGTCTGGACTGGATCCTCTGGATCCTGCTGTAATATTATTAATATTTTTATAATTTACATTATAGTCTGTGAAATAACATACTAGGTTTATAAGTATATTGTCTGAAACCATATATTTAGTTAAGATGTTTCATATCGTACAATGAATGTGTCAAGCTCAAGTGGTCTTCTGATTTTTTTTTGTGTGTGTGGTGTCCGCATTTAATTTAAAACGGAGGCAATGCAGACTTGTTTCTTCTTGGTTTGCTTTGGTTCGAGGTTATTGCGCTTGTCCTGTGTTCCTGGTAGTTCTGTTTCTCCTTTTTTCAAGAGTTCTAGCCACTGTGCCTCAAGCTATTGGTTAGTATATACCAATTATTGTAGTAATTTTTTACCATGTGTAGAATATCTTAAGGCTTCCACTGATATTTTCCAACCAACATTCTGGGACTTGCTAGCCTATGATTTCATAATTGCCTGGTTAGGTGGTTGCAATTGATTGTAACTGATTTGCTTTATAGAATAGAATACTAATTCTCCTAATGATATTTACTTAGCATAAAACTAGGCCTTGACTGCTCAGTGGAAACAAGACCTCTGAAGACTACATATCATTCTTAATAGTGCAGGCCATTCACTGGCTTCTAGCGAGACAGTGGATTGATTCAAATTCTTTTGCTCATGCAGGGGGCAAATCCTGCTCCCATCCATCATCTGTGTACGTAGAAGGCCAGATAGGGAGTAGAACTAGTTGAGTTCTGTTTTAGAGGAAAATTGCAGGAGCCTGTGGATGAGATCCACAGCCACTTGCTAAAGATGAGCTGTGCTCCCTTAGCGTACACAGTGTTGAATGCAGAGGCGATGGAGGGGGGAATTCATGACATTGTAGTTCCACTGGCCTCAAACCTTCTCCAACCTTGTGAAGGGGCCCAACAAAGTCAGAGGCTACTGCAATCCTGAGGCTTCAGTAGTGGGAGCAGAATGAGTACTTACCCTTAGAGGTATAGGGTAGGCATTGCATTCCATCCCATCCCTCACAGGCCTCCCCTGTGTATGTCCTGTTTACTTGGGCTGCGTGCAGGAAGCAGGATTTGGCCTTTACAGAACACTGTGTGGCTTTCACTCCTATTTATGAGACTGTTTCTCAGTGATCTGAGCTCAACATTGTTTTCTGCATTCAAGGGAATTTTAAAGGCTACTTGGAGCAGGACCACTATGTTCGAGGCAGGAACAGCAGTCTCTTTCTTGCACTGCCTGACAGCATGTATTAGGGCTGAATAGTTGCTAGCAACTTTTAATGAACGACAGTCTAATTTTTCTAGTTTTACTGTTACAGGCATTTTTATGGCCTTCATTTTAAAATTTCTGAACAGATACCTGTGAAGGGCATTGATTGAGTTTAAGATGGTTTAGAATCAGATATGTAAATGTGATTATGTAAATATTAAAACAGTAATACCATTTATCCTTTCTTTTTCCTCCATTGGTTGTGATATTTTCCATGTTAGCAGGAGATAATCCTGAGGGAAGACATATTTTTGATGAAATTTTCCTTTGAATGGAAAAACTAGATTGTCCAATTTTTTAACTTTCTGTATGATTTCATATAAAAGATAAAGGTAGTAACTTAATTCATGAAGGTGGGCTTTTATTAAAAAACAATTTAAAGAAAGTCTATTATAGATATAAAATACTTCAGTAAGAATTGCAAGTTAATGTTTTTATATTTTATATAAAAGAAGGGATGGTTACAGTACTGTCAAATGGTTTTTACTGTTGAAAGTAACCCAAGGCAGATCGTCGTTCCTTCCTAATAATTTCCACCTGTTTGAATGCTGCCATCAACCCCCTCTCCCTCCCCCACCCCTTTGCACTTGGTCCCAAGCCTGTTGCTGGGACCTCACTGTCCTCCCCTTGTATGAGGGTTAAAGGGCTGGGGAAAAGGGGTTATCGCCTCACTGTACCAGACATTAGAAACCCCAACCTCTTTCCCCAGCTTCTTGAAGGGATGCCTTCCCTTGGGTACACTTCCAATTCTAGTTTATCAGGGAATCAGACCCCCCTGGGGGACACCTGACTCCTAAATTAAATGGTTTGAACTGTACCTACTGACCTACCCCATCAGATCCCTGAGCTGCTGTGGGGAAAATCCACTCCACCCTGGCCAATTTGGTATTGAGGGAAAAATTCCTTTGTAATCCCCAAAAAGGTCACTAATGCAGTGCCCACAGTGGACCAAACAACCTGGTTCCATTCTAATCCCAGGGTTGGGAGCTATAAATCTACAGGAGGGGAGTGGCCAGAGGGACAGGCTTATATACCCTCCCCTAGCTGTTCTGGGGCCAGTACCTTACCTGAGCCCCACCAGTCAGATCACAATATCAGGTGATGAGTCCTCCTCCCACCATAGCCACCTGGGGTTGGGGGAGAGACCCTTAAATTACACCATTCTCACTCTGGTCCAGACAAGACAAAGATCTCATGCCTTCGAGGTTGGCGATGGTGATTCAATCTTCCTCTTTAGGAGCCTTGTTGAGAATTTTTAAAATGTTTGTGCACTTGAGGGAGTCTGAGAAGGGAAACATGGTGCACTGCCCAACAGTAAATATATAGGGAAATTCACAACACTTTGAGAAGCTGGTGTTCTGAGGTGCAAAAGGAAGCTTAAAAATTTAGAATTGAATTTTATTTGATTATCTCTCTCATTTCTTTATTAAAGGACTTTAATTTCTGACTTGGGCTCTCCACCTCATTTTTTGTTTCACATAAAGCGTACACTGGGGAAGATTCCTTTAAGAGGATGAACACATACTACGAAGTCTTGATAGTCACAAAGGAAGGTGCTCCTGGAGAAGAAGTCCCGCCTTTCTGAGAGACAAAGGATTTGATTACAAGATCTGCTTTTAAAACATTATCATGAGCCTTAATGATAGTTATATTTTTGTTTTCCTCTTACAGTCTGTTTGTATAAGGGAAACTGGAACACTCTTTGGCCATCATCCTCTTATTGTGTTTAAAATTAACTGCACCTGCATCATACAAATGTATACCTAATTTCAGTCAATTATATGAGGTAATATCTACATAGTTACTAGGACCTCTGTGACATGGCAAAATGCTGATATGGGATTTAGTTAAGAAAAAAGTAGTAATCTGTTGATTGGGGTTTGAGAAGAAAAAGGATAAGTAAATATTAAATAAATTGGAAGTTGAATACATTAGAGAGGAGTCAGATGTAGAATGGAAAATTTACAATATAAAGTGAGGGAGGCTTATGTTGGACAATTTCTTTTTAGACATCACTGTCTGCAAGTAGATCTAAATCTAGGGAGAGGGCAATAGATGGTCATTTGTTTTTGTAGTAGCATAATTGATTTAAAGTCTAAAGATTACAATCTAGAGACCCAGATTTATATCGTGATAGCTTAGTATTGTCATCTCTCATGGTTTTATCACGTCTCACATAATATTTGGGGTTTTAACTAAAGCTCCTGGTGTCAGGTGTTTACATGAGAATCTCCACTTTCATTTTTTTAATTTTTAAGTTTTTCAGATCTCATGATAACAAAGGAAAGCTTGAAAATATGATTTGAATGTATACCCTAAGGGCTCAGAAACCAGAAGGCAAATTAAAAAATCAAAATGTATTTAAAAAAGTCATCTTTTTTTTTTTTTTTTTTTTTAAACCAAGCTCATGATTTTGAATGCATGGGATTGGTGATGCTGAATGCTGCTCCCATAAAAAGGTGAAAGAGCAATTAGTAGCAGCAGTTAACAGTGAAGTTCTGTGACTATCACAGTTTTACTGTAAACATTATTAGGGTTGTCAGCTTCCCAGTTCGGTATTATATTTAATCTATGAACTAATTTTTAAAAACAGAAAAATAGGGTCTGGAATTGGGATATGGTCATGTGATAAAATATACTGGGGAATTAGCCAGGCTGCGTCAGTGAGTGCCCTTGGAGAATCTTGACATGGTACATGTTGGGTTGTCACAGAGGAGCAGGAGCCAGCTGACATGACATTATAAGCCTTTGAAAACTTATTGGGGTTATATGTGAAGTGCGTTTCTGTATACAATTTTTTTCTATGAGCAGCTCACCTGACGGGCAGTTTTGAAAACTAGCAGAGAAATTCTGAGCTGTCATATTTTCATTATCCAAGATTCTTATTCATAATGAGACTCTGCAGGAAAGTCCCCAAATCAGGTCATCCTTAATGCTGGAGGTTTAATTCATAAGCACACATGGTTATATTTGTGTTATGTTTTTCAAACCTTTAGAAACTTAATCTGATTATCATAGACTCCATTCGTTATAAGGTTTGTGAACAGAGAAACAGACAAGGCATTTTTTTCTGACAAAACCAAAATTGGAATTTCTGTTATAAATTGTGCTTTAACTCCAGATCCTTTTTTGTGATTAAAAGCTTGCTTGATATTTTAACTGTCCCTGTGAGGTATGTATGCATGAGAATGAATTTTAAAAAAAGTAAACAAGTTATTATAAAATATTCCTAAGGTATTTAAACTCTTTAGGAACTAGATTCTTTTGTTTCTGACAGCACTCTCTGACTTCAAGTTTTCTTCTCAGCTTTGTTATTAATACTTATATTTCATTGGCGCCTAGAGGCTCTGGTAAAGAGATTTAGGCCCCATTGTGCTAGGTACTGTTACGCACACGCGCACACTCTGATATATCCTGAGACATACATATAGTTACATTTATATCTATATAATTATTGACACTTTTACATTGAATTATATATTTAAGAGTTTCGGTAATTATGTAAGTGGGAGGCTCATGATGTTGGCAAAAAAACAAGTATATTATGGACAGATTGGCCCAAGTTCTGTACTCACTTATGTTTTATACACTATTCAATCCCATGGATTTCACTGAGGTTGCAGAGGGTTTAAAACAGTACAGTATTGGTCCAAACTACATTAACTTTTCATACAGCTTCCCCTGGGCTCCTTCATTTTGAAACACCTTTCCGTTCCAGACCTGGCCTTTTCTGTACTTTGAAAAGTAGTGTGGTGTTTTTGTGAGGTTAGGTAGAGACTAAATGGAGACTAGTAAACTTGCTCTGCCATTGCTTGTATATTTGACCTCCTGTCTTTTGAGATTAAAGGCTACTGCATAAACCCCACTGCACCAAAGCAAAAGGTTGATTCGCTTCATTAAATACATAACCATTTCTGCTTTTTTAAGTTCAAACTAAGTTCATGGTTGTCCCCTTGTAATCGTGTCATTTCTAAAACAAGAAATAATTAGGTTAGTAGTACACAAAATAAACACACAGCTTTTTTTCAGATAAGTTAAAAATAATTTAGGATAATCAATGGAAGTAATAGTAAGCTAGTTGCTTCGGTAATATATTTAGAAAAATGTTTTTAATGCAGGCCTTGTTTATTCACTAAACTTTTGTTGTACTAGAACTACTAGCATTTTACTGTGAACACTTGGGGTTATGTCTGGTATTTATTGAAAGCTGTTGCTTTTTCAGGAGCAGCATGCAAACACAAAACCAAAATCAGTAGCAGCTGTTTGCTACTACGACATGACCATAGATAACCTTATCCCTCTGTGCTTAAATTTACATAAATAACCATCTGTAAAAAATTTAAGTTAATAGGGAACAAAGATAATCTTTGTTAGTGTTAATATGCTAACGTTACTGGAAAGCATACTGCTGATATTGCACTTGTTACTTCAAAATAAAGTACTTCCTTTTTGTGTAAAAATCATACCACTTGCCTTTTTTTTTAAAAGGCATTTCCCCCTCTCCATCACATGTTTCTATAGTTAATTCAATTTTCAGGTTCCCCTTGTAGGTCACTTTCAAAGTTTAATAGGTGCCATTATGAGTTCTCAACAAGAAGAGTAAGTTTGTTTGTATTCATGTAATATATTATGCAGGTGGTAGTCAAATCTAAATTCCAGTTTTCACTGCAAAGGGGATTTAGCCTTTGTTTTTTATGAAAAAATACAGCATGTCTGCCTCAAATTTACAGCATTACTCTTTGAGTACAGAATGATCTTTTTTTGGAGAATTTACCAGAACAATAGATTTTGCTTATTAGTAACCCCTCAGTTGACGGCAAAAAGTTGTTGTTGTCCGGCTGTTGCTAATAAGCGGAAGGCAGGTTTGTGAGGCAGCAGCCAGGGAAGGAAGCACTGGGACGTTTCTTCTCTGGCTGCAGCCCTACAGATGTGCCTACGGGGAGGGAGAACTGCAGCCCAGGGGCTGGAGCTTTCTACGCAGAGCAGAAGCGCAGGGACCCCTTGTGGCTGCACCGTACCCTCTCACTATACTCTCTGAGTGTTGGGGCTCAGTGTGCCCCAGTATTTTCTTCCCTGCAGTCCAGGGCGCAGCACCGTGCAGCTCTGGCTTCTGGGCTGCAGCCCCAGTTCCTACTACCACCTTGCCCACAGCATCCCTTTCTCTCCCCTCCCAGCCCACAGCTCCGACCTCCTGTGCGGTCCTTGTGCACAGTGACAGGCAGGTTTCAGGGACTGCAGGCAGGGAAGACAGATCTCAGCATTTCTTTCCCTGTGTGCAACCTTGCAAACCGGCCTGCAGGTAGGGGGCGAAGGGGTGTGTGTGTCTCACTTTCTTATTTTCAAAAGGGAAATCTCACTCCTAAGTGCCTAAACCCCTTAGGCTTTGTGACACTCGGGCTATGTCTGCACTACAGCCTGGATATGAGATCGATCCACCTGCAGTCGATTTAGCGGGTCTGGTGAAGACCTGCCAAATCAACAGCAGATGGCTCTCCAGTCAACCCCTGTACTCTACCCCCGACAAGAAGAGTAAGGTAAGTCAACGGGAGAGTTTCTCCCTTTGACCCCCTGCTGTAACTCAACCTAAGGAACGTCAACTCCAGCTACTTTATTCACGTAGCTGGAGTTGCATAGTGTAGGTCGACATACCATGGTGTAGACATAGCCTGAGTGCAGCAATGGCTAAATAGCTTTCAAAATCTGGGCCTCAGAGACTGGGATCTCCCTGTCCCCTTCTCTCCCCAGTCACATAGTGGCAATCTCACTAACAGCTCTCTAAACCAATCAGTCAATTGCAAATTAAAGGTCCAATTCGCCACTGTGCTTCAGCTTCTTTCCACTGCTCTGGCAGTTCAAAGCAGCTGTAAACCCAGATTAACTGGTACACTCTGGCTACTTTTCATTGATTTTGGTGTACTGATGAATCTGCTCTTTTATTAAATTTAAACTTTTAAGGTTGATACTTCATATTTTCAAATAATTGAAAATATCACATGGTAGCATTCTTGGGTTTCTTGTTTAGTGTTCATGAATGAAATTAATAATAACTTAAAGGATGAAAATTGGTGAATTCTCTGTAGCTTGAAGTCTTTAAACCATGATTTGAGAACTTCAGTAATTCAGCCAGAGGTTACGAGTCTATTACAGGAGTGGGTGGGTGAGGTTCTGTGGCCTGCATTGTGCAGGAGGTCAGACTAGATGATCACAATGGTCCCTTCTGACCTTAAAGTCTATGGCCATGTCTACACTTCCCACCGGATCAGCGGGTAGTGATCAATCTATCAGGGATTGATTTATCGTGTCTAGTGTAGACGTGATAAATCGATCCCCGATCGCTCTGCTGTCAACTCCGGAACTCCACCAGTGCGAGAGACAGAAGCGGAGTCGACGGGAGAACGGCGGCCGTCGATCCTGCACCGCGAGGATGCGAAGTAAGTGATTCTAAGTTGATCTAAGATACGTCGACTTCAGCTACACTATTCTCGTAGCTGAAGTTGCGTATCTTAGGCCTGGTCTACGTTGGGGGGGAGTGATCTAAGAGTCTAAATTCCCTGACAAAAATCTGTAAAATTGGAGTTAAGGTTGGAAGCACATACCAGCAATTTAGAGGTGAAAAATATAGTGATGTTGAAATTATCCCAGAACCAAGCATTGCAAACGCTGGAAATTCAGAGTTAAAATTAGGGTTGTTGATTAATCACAGTTAATGCACGCGATTAACTCAAAAATTAATCATGATTAAAAAATTAATCAGCAACTTACAAATGTAGATTTTTTTTGTTAAAATAACTGTACTCAAAAACAAAACAATGTAAATCTTTAGAGCCACAAATCCATTCAGTTCTACTTCTTGTTTAGCCAATTGCTAAAACAAGCAGGTTTGTTTACATTTACGGGAGATAATGCTGCTGCTTCTTTACAATGTCACCTGAAAGTGAGAACAGGCATTCACATGGCACTTTTGTAGCCGGCATTGCAAGGTATTTACGTGCTAGATACGCTAAACATTTGTATGCCCCTTTTGCTTCAGCCACCATTTCAGAGGACATGCTTCCATACTGATGATGCTCATTTAAAAAATGTGTTCATAAAATTTGAGACTGAACTCCTTGGGGGAGAATTATATGTCTGCTGCTCTGCTTTACCCATATTCTGCCATGTATTTCATGTTATAGTAGTGTCAGATGATGACCCGACATATGTTGTTTGTTTTAAGAACACTTTCACTGTGGATTTGACAAAATGCAAAGAAGGTACCAATGTGTGATTTCTAAAGATAGCTACAGCACTCGACCCAAGATTTAAGAATCTGAAGTGCCATCCAAAATCTGAGAGGGACGAGGTGTGGTGCATGCTTTCAGAAGTGTTAAAAGAGCAACACTCGGATGCGGAAACTACAGAACCTGAATCAGCAAAAAAGAAATCAACCTTCTGCTGGTGGCACCTGACTCAGATGATGATGAAAATGAACATGCGTTGATTCACACTGCTTTTGATTGTTATGGAGCAGAACCAGTCATCAGCATGGACAAGTCCTCTGGAATGGTGGTTGAAGCATGAAGGGACATATGGATCTTTAGTGCATCAGGCACGTAAATATCTTGCAAGGCAGGCTGCAACAGTGCCATGTGAACACCTGTTTTCACTTTCAGGTGACGTAAACAAGAAGAGGGCAGCATTATCTCCTGCAAATGTAAACAAATTTGTTTATCTGAGCAGTTGGTTCATTGTTTTATTTTTGATGCAGTTATTTTTTGTACATAATTCTATATATGTACGTTCAACTTTCATGATAGAGATTGCACTACAGTACGTATTAGGTGAATTGAAAAATACTATTTCTTTTGGGGGTTTTTTCAGTGCAAATATTTGTAATAAAAAATAAAGTGAGCACTGTACACTTTGTCTTCTGTTGTAATTTAAATCAATATATTGAAATGTAGAAAACATCCAAAATATTTAAATAAATGGTATTCTATTGTTTAATATCTTGGTTGATTGGAATTCATTTTTTAATTTTGCGATTAATCACAATTAATTTTTTTATCATTTGACAGCCCTAGTTAAAATTACATTTAAAAAATCCAAACATGTTAAGGTGCCTAAACAGCCTTAATTCTGCCCAGTAGTGAAACAATGAGGAGGAAAAAAAAAATCTTTTTTTTTTTTTTAAAGTTTAATGTGAGTACTGAACAAATACCAAAGTGCCTTAATCATAATGCATAGTTATTTCAGGATATCACTAATGGGTTTATAATGTTTGGTTTGGGGAATATTACAACATTCCGGTAATGTTTTTCACCGTTAAATTGTTGACATGTACTTCCAATATTAACATAGCTTTTTTTTTTTTGGTTGGACAGAAATAAAATTATATATATATATATAAATAAATAATTGTTAGTGGAACTTGATTATCGTTAACCTGTGATGTTTTAAAATGTGGTGGTAAAACTGTGTGAAAAGCTCTAAACACCAATTATAAGAGGGGCATTCTGCACTTTGACTCTAAACTCAGTTTTCCCTGTTGTAGGTCTCATGAAGTCACACTTAGCCAGCAACTGGTCTGTTCTGATACCAAAGCATGCCCCATGCTGTGATGTCAGAACTACTAGGCAATCCTACTGGAGAATGGAATTCTCCTATAGGGAATCGGGTAAGTGTACAACCTTGCCATAAATGTGAAAAACCCAACTTACCTAACCATTCTGCAGGCTAGTTTTATAAGCCTGGTAGCTGAGGGAAAAGAGCATGGTACATGTTGGGTTGTCACAGAGGAGCAGGGGACAGCTGGAACTTCAGAGAACTTGTAGTGGGGGTTGGAAGGAAAATTTATAAAACTTTGTGCTTTTTTTTGCTCTTACCTTTGCTGTTTGGGGTATTCAGCACATAATTTTAGATGATTGCATTACAAATTATTATCATTTATCAAATGTATGTGGTCTGAGGGCTTTTTCATGACTTCTAGCAATTTTCAAATATATTGTTTTTCCTATGATAGCAGAGAGTGCAAATGTGTCTGTTTGCTTATGTTGGGGCTAGGTCTAGTGCCTTTGGTTTTGTTTTAAAAATTTTGGGCTACTCTGAAGATGAGATTAAAAAAAATTCAGTGCAGGAATTTGAAGCAGAAGGTTACAATATGGGAAAATCACCAAAGCAGGTCCATGCCCAATAGTGTTCCTTTAATGCTGCCCTTTCATGGCATTTTTATTTTGAGTGTGATAACATTTTCAGCTCCTTTGAAATACAATCACATCCTGGGTTCACTGGATCCAGTTTGACTTCAGTAGAAGTTTCTTACATAGTACTCGCTTTTCTCCTCTTTTTTTTTTTTTTTTTTTTTTTTCATGTTACCCTTCTATTCTTGAAGCTCTCTAGAGAGTGTTTGGACCAGGCCTGCAGCTCCAAAGTACAAAAGAACAATTGGATATGAATGCCCAACAACCACGCTTGTGGTAAGAAATACTCTGCATTGGAAAAATGCTCATGCAGTTTAAGAGTTCAGTAGTGTGCAAACTGAAATACTTTTGAGAGTCAGATGATATATTTTCCTAACAAGTCAGACTTGGTTATTTGGGACTGCATCTGGCTTGAATATAATTTTTAGCCTAGGGAAAAATGACAGACAGCTAAGGCATTTTTCATTGTGTACATTGTAAAATGAATGATAGATCACAGAATTGTAAATAGATGGTTAACTAGAAAGAAAATGGGAGTGAGAGCAGGAAGTTTAGTCATGGACATGGACTGGACTAAAAAGAGTGAATTAAAAACATCTGCATCAATTATTCTGAGAAAACAAGAAGCAAAGAGCACTTGTGCAGCAAAACTGAAGAATCTTTCCCTGTCCCTCCCTTTTTCCTTTCCTTGAGACAGTCACTTTATTGAAAATAAAACTGGAGCCTACAAAGAGTTCATAGTAAATGACGAAAAAGGTCAGTGATTAAATGCTCCATAACAGATTCCAAATGTGGCTGATGTAGGGTATACATTTTTGTAGTATTTGTCTCTTGCTTTTTGGAATCCTTATCTCTGGGAGCATATGACATATTTTCATTGACATAGAACACGTGTGCAGTATTTCAGGCACAATAGCATATTGGTGAAACTGATGTTAGTGGATATGTATGCAACACTTATTAACTGTTAAGAATTTAATGGAACTGTTATTAGTGGTTGACTATGAAATATTTTCACTCATGCAAAGTGAATCTGCGAGATACAACTTGGAGTCTGGTGCTGTGCTAATTGGAGGGCTGTTTGGGAGGGCTGTCTCTTTTTACTCTGAAAATGTCTCCTATTACTGTTAGGAATGAAAGTCCTTAAAACAACATTCCTAGTATTTTTTGAGATTTTTGTTTATTAATACAAATCTGCCACTTCAAAAAGGGTATTAAAAATAAAGTATATGGACATATGCATTGCCATGCTGAAGCATACTAATGATTAATTTCTCCTGAAATCTTATGTCTAAGAGTCTCTGGCAAATGTTGGGTAAATACTTCAGGTTGGCAGTGTAAGCCTGAGTTATTAAAAACTCATGAATCAGGTCCCTCAAAGTCATGAAGCTTAAAATTCATGAGATATTTTTAAAATGTTGAGTTCTCTTTACTACTGCCTTTTGAGTCTTTGAGGTTCCAAAAGCTTGGCTTGTTTAACCTAGCGAAAAAGGCAGCTGGGAGGGGTTATAGAATCATAGAATATCAGAGTTGGAAGGGACCTCAGGCGGTCATCTAGTCCAACCCCCTGCTCAAAGCAGGACCAATCCCCAATTTTTTTTGCCCCAGATCCCTAAATGGTCCCCTCAAGGATTGAACTCACAACCCTGTGTGCAAAAAGGGTGAGTCTTGGAACATGCCTTGCAGCTTAACAAATTCAGGCACTGGCAGACTAAGGCGGAAATGCATTCCAGGACTAGCAGCCCTCACAGAAAACTCCCTATTGACAGCTCCCCATGTTGTTGATGGTGCTCCAGCCCGAATTCTATTGCAGATAGCAATTATGACAGTCTTGAATGAGGAGTGAAGCAGTCCTTTGAGTAACCCTGACCCAAACCATTTAGGGCTTTAAAGGTCAAAAATCAACAACTTGAATTCCATCCGGAGGCGCACAGACAGCCATTGCAGTTCCCAGAGAAACAATGTTAATATGCTTCCAATGAAAAGTGCACTTACCAGATGGGTAGCCACACGCAGTTTTAATATCGGTTTATGAATGGTCCCAAAAGTGTGGTTCTATGTAGAGCATAGATCGTTAACCTTGAGGTGACAAATCATGGATAAGCATAGCAAGGACCACATTCAAAACAAAATGTCGCACTTGGTGCCCCAATGTACGCATTTAAAAATGCACTCTTCACAACATCCAGCAGCAGCCCAAGTCTAGAAAGACCTGTCAATTACAAACCTGATTAATAAATAAAGGCAGCTCACCATAAGTTAATGGTGCTGGTATAATTCTGTCCAAATCTTCTCACTGCTTCTCCCTACTTATACATATTCTCTGTGTTAGATTGAGCCAGTTGGCCTTCATTCAAGCCTCAGTTTCTGTAACAGACCACAGGCCATTCATCCCACTGCATCGGATGGACTGGCCGTAATGGATATGTAAAACTTAGTATTGTCTGCTTACTGTCCCCTTATTAAACTTCCTAGAGGCTAAAAGTACACATTAAGTGTGAGTAGGGACAGAGTAGAAGCCTGCAGCACTCCATAAAAGTGTTTTAGAGGTGGGCAAATGTTCACTCAAAATCACCCTCTGCATCCTCCCATATGCAGAGGAGAAAAGCCACTTCAAAGCAGTTCCATCCTCTCCGTCTAAAGCCTACAGCCTTTTCAACAACATCTCATGATCAACTCTGTCAGAGACAGCTGGCAGATCTAAGAATCATCATGGACACATCCACATCATTAGCCAGGAGATCATCAGCTAACACCTTTAGTATAGCTTCTGTCCCATAATTGGGTTCAAAGCCAGATCGACTAGGAAATCTGAAGACTGCAAATATTGCTATAGCTGCTTGGCCACTTCCCGGTAATCTTTCCCAAAAGTGAGGTAGTCAGTAATAGTATATAACCAGCAAGGTCATTAACTTCAAATGACAGTTGCTTGAGTAAGGACTTCCCTAGTGCTTTCTTTCAATATTCATGAGCATCACTGGCTGAAATTCAGAGAAAACATTGGATTTGTTCCCTAGAGACACTGCATTGCAGCTCTGGATGCAGGAAGCAACATTCAAACATGAACAATTTTATCCCCAAGATAAATAAACAAATTCCTCTCAGCACAGGTGCAAGCAGCTTGGATTAAAGCTATTCTTACCTGGGACAGTGTGCTGTTTGTGATTTTGCAAACTCTGTGGTAGAGGCAACAAAACCTTTATCTCCTGCACAAACACAACATAAGCTTTTAAAGAATTCTTGGTATCTCCATTAACTATTATTATGCCATTGATTATATAAAGCTGTCCCTGAGAAAAGGATGTGATTGGCTGACCCCATAATTATCACTTTTGCTGAGTTGCTTCACTAATTTACAGACCTATAATATATATTTCAGAGGATGGCACAAAATCTGCTGCATGATTCTATGTCTATAGGGAAGCTTCTTCCTGACTCAATCAATTAATCGTGTTATGCCCTGAAGCATGAGTGTGGGGTACCCCTTGCAGTTTTTATCCTAGCTACATAATAATTGCCGATACTGTGATGTCTAAGCCTTCCGTGGTCCCTTCTAAAATATGGTCTTGAGTATAGGTGTTAATAGCTATTAACATAGCTTAATATGTTGTGCATTTTAAAAAAAATCTTTAATTTCATAATGGCCATTGCTGTAAATTGGGAGTGCTCAATGGTCCTTCACTATACAATGTGTATTTTATATGCTATTTTTATATCTTCACTTTATTCTTCTCCTTTATGAACTAAATAATCCTGGTAATTTTATTCTTTGTGTGGAAGCCCCTCCAGAGCTGTCACAATTCCTCTATTTTTTGTTGTCCTTCTCTGGACCTTTTTTTTTTTTTTGCTCTTTAAATAGAAATTACTTCAAAATATTAACTTTGAATTTCTTAATTACTCAAGTTAAGTTGGTCACTTTGTACGTTGAAAGTGGTGAAGTGAGCTCTGAGCAGGAGTGGTCTTGGAACAGCATACGGTCATATGTGTTGCAACATTTAGGCACAATAGTGAGTTCATTTCAGAATGGTTACCTTGATGCTGATTTTGCTTTTATTGGGCTTCTATCCCAGTAGTTCTCACAAGGACTGAAAGCTAAGGAGGAGACACAAACTAGTAGCCTTTATGAGAGTCTGTACTAGGTGACACTTTGCTGAGACATGTTCTTTGTAGAAGACCAGCAGAAATTTATGTCTAAATCTTAATTTCAATACATTTAAAGTGCTACCTGTCTCACTTACAGCCCTACTTTATCATTTCAACATTATATTTTTATTTAAATATTCAGTGTTGACTAAGATTAACCTTGAGTGTCTTTGTGTCTCTTACTTATTCAGAGCTGATCTAGCCATCTCTTTCTCAGTGGAGTTCTTTAATCCTTTATGAGGGGCACAATAGTTCATTCTGTGCAGATTAGTGACTGTTGCTCTTGTGATGCCCAACTTCCTATTGATAAGGTGGTGGTTTTTTTGGGAGGGGAGAGGCGATAACACTAGCGTTGGTCTGGTTGCTGCACAAGAACAGCAGCTTTCTGTCAGGCACTGCCTCCAATAATCTGGCCTAGTGGTTGGAGCATGGGTCACAGTTAGGCGTAGGATTGGGTCTGAGCCAAGGGTGGTCCTGGAATCGAGATCTGGGGACAGGCCAGGGTCAACAGTGAGATCAGTGTCCGTAGTCAAACCAAGATCAGAACCACAGCCAGAGTCCAGGTGCAGGCCAGAGGTTGAAGGCAAAGAGTCCAAAGTCCAAGAGTCCAAAGACAAGCCAAGTTGGGACTGAAGCCAGGGTCCAGATACCCGCCAAAGGGAGAAAACTGGATAGTCAGTCTGAGGGTTTAGGGGGCATCCAGAGGGAAAGCTGGAGGAGGTCAGTGACAAGGCTGGAGTGAGGCTAGTGCAGGGCAAGGACAGGGCTCAGGCAAGGTTGGGCCAAGGAGCAGCCTGGGAGTCACTGGAGTCCGGTGCAATGAGAGGCAGCAGCAAGGGGTCTTGGCTGGGTAGCACTGTTGCACATATTGATCTGCAGCTCTGTTGGGGTTGTGGGAATACCTGAGTCTGGGGTGATCTGATCCACACTCCTTTCAGTGATAGGTTGCTGCTGCAAGCCTGAGGGCTGACTCATTGCAGGCTCTGCTGAGTGCTGACTCATTGCAGCAGCTGAGTGAGCAGCTCTGGTTTGGCTGTGAGTTTGCCTCACAGTTCCAGCCTCCTCAGTGGAGGCTTTGTCTTCACAGATGAAAGAAACATATTAGCTATCCTTCTGTAAAATCCTGGTGGAGACAAGATACTGTAGTTTTACCATGAGGTAAAACTAAGGGCAAGTCTCAAATAAATTGGTTAGTCTCTAAGGTGCCACAAGTACTCCTTTTCTTTTTGCGAATATAGACTAACATGGCTGCTACTCTGAAACACTACAAAATTAAGTTGACCTAAGTTACATCGATGTGTACAGCCACTGCAGTAATTGAATTGGTTTTACACGTCCAGGCTACGCTTCTTGTGTCACAGGTGCACAACCTCACCAGGAGCACTTGCACCGATTTAACTGCCAGTGTGGGGCATTGTGGGACAGTTTCTGAAGGGTAGCAACGGTCAATATAAGCAACGCAGTGTCTACACTGACACTGTGTCAACCTAACTACATCGACTTAAGCATTACACCTCTCACAGAGGTGGAGTTAATTCAGTGTAGTGGGCGTTGGTGGGAGCTGCATTTTAGTGTAGATGCTTACAGAGTCAGGTCGACATAACTAACTCTATAGTGTAGACCAGACCTAAGTAAGGCCAACCATTGGTGAGAGTATAGTGTTGAACTGACCTAGCTACTTCATGGTAGAATGCCACATCTCTGGGGCAGGTGTGGGGTAGATTTCCAATGTGGTGCCTGGAGAGTACATATGCTAAAAATAGCCATTTAGTTTTGTGTGTGTATTCTATATTTGAAAAGTTGTTTCCAGGTCTTTGTTAGCCCAGCGTGTAAGTCAAAAAGTTCCTTCAGGAGATTGGATTTCCTATGTTGTCTCTATGTCACTAAGCTAGTTTAGTTAAGTTAGAACATATAATAAGTTAGAACATATTTTCCTTATCAACAATAAGAGTATGCTATGAGTGTCAGTAATAATTTATTAAGGGCTAGCAGTTTCAGAAAGCTAAATGGATTTTGCATTTGTGTGTGTCTAGAGTATTCATGTTCAAACTAATTTATCAAAAAGTTTTAACCTGGCTCCCTTTATGTATTCTTTTAGACCTCTCTAGGGTGTGTCTGCCAGAGATCCCTGTTGTATTGTCTTAAAAATATGAATGAAAAATCTGGGCTTCTGTAGAAAGGAAAACTGAGGTTTATGATCTTGGGACAGAAGGGGTGGAGGAGGGAATAATGGGGAGAAACTTACAGGCATCTTTCATAAATGTAATTCTTATAACAAGTCACCGTAAATTTCTTGAAAGAATTGGTTGCATGCAAAATTAATACTGAGCAAGAGTTTGTAAAATTTGATTTTGGGGAGACGGGCATGCTTTTGGAAAGGTGCTGTTAAAATAGAGGTACTTCCAGGGATTCACGGTCTATACAGCACCACAGTGCTTGTTTAATATAACAAACATTTTGAGAGATGGAATTAGCAAACTCTTTATTGTGTCAATGGTCTTTGGCATAGTTCAGAGTAAACGGAACCGTAATTTTAAAAAAATGGCCAAGGTTTTAAAAAATGGGGGATTGAAGTTCCCCCATCTGTAAAATGTGGATGACACTGACCTTCTTTGTAAAGCACTTGGAGACCTACTGATGTAAAATGGTATATAAGAGCTAGGTGGTGGTGGTGGTGTTAATAATTAGATAAATAAAATATTACTATTAAAGTATTGTGATATTACATATCGGACTTGTTTTATAAAGATGAAGATAAATGTTTGCTACATGAATATTTTGACTATCTTAGAAGATTCTTTGAAGGTTGTTAGGAGCCTGCTTCTTTAACGTTTGCTCATATTTAGTAATCTTTTATTGTTGTTCATTGCAAGTAAGGATTGCAGAGTCAGGCCTTCGATTTGAAATGCTGCAGGCTAAATTGCAATGGAAGGAAAGGGAAGAAGCAGCTATCCCCCACAACCTCTTGAGAAGCCAGCATAAAGGCTGCTTCTGAGTTGCTCCTCCATTGGGAGCAATTTACCGAAAAGGGAGCAATTTACTGAAAAGGGAGCGGAGAGTGGCGTGATCACTGATCACTGAGTGCTTGAGGTGCTTGTGTTGCCAGCCTCCTGAAAGGTCAAGGTTTTACTAACCACATGTAAAAAATAGCCTAAAAATGACAGATTGCTTCAAAAAACCTGAATTTTCGCCATTTCAAAAGAAGTTGCTGAAGTTGGCAATGCTGTATTGCAGCTACAGTCACTCACTTGTGGGCTGCTTCTGGGATTATACCCTGCCACTCCACTGGCTGCCTCTCTGCCTGATTGGATACATCCCGTGGCCAACAGGAAGCCCCACTATGCTGCGGCCAGTGGGGCTTTCCTTCCAACAGCACATGTGCCACATGGCTTCTGCTTAGGGTTGCCAGTTTTGGTTGGACATGTTCTGGAGATTTCATCACATGACATAATCTTTAATTAAAGATTAATTTTTAATTCCTGGGAACTCCAGGCCAATCCTGGAGGACTGGCAACCCTGAATCAGGGTAGATGGATGTGGTCCTGTTGCACGTGTGCGTTGGTGGCTGCTCATTTGAAAGGCCACCTTAGGGTTACCAGGTGTCCAATTTTCAACCAGAACACCCAGTTAAAAAGGGATTCTGGTGGCTCCAGTCAGCACCGCTGACTGGGCTGTTGACTGTCCAGTTGGCGGCACCGTGCAGTGGGGCCGGCAGGCTCCCTGCTAGACTCCGCACTGCATGGGCCCAGGACACAGCCAGCATGTCCCCCCTCCGACTCCTATGCATAGGGGCAGCCGGGGGCTCCAGATGCTGCCCCTGCCCCAAGCGCCACCCTCGCAGTTCCCATTGGCTGGGAACTGTGGCCAATGAGAGCTGCGGGGACAGCACCTGTGGACAGGGCAGTGCGCAGAGCTGCCTGGCCGCACCTCCACGTTGGAGCCAGAGCAGGGACATGGTGCTGCTTCCGGGAGCTGCTTGAGGTAAGCGCTGCCCGGAGCCTGCATCCCTGCCCCCCACCCCATGCCCCAGCCCTGATCCCCTCCTGTCTTCCGAACCCCTCAATCCCAGCCCAGTGCACCCTCCTGCACACCAAACCCCTCATCCCCACCCCAGAGTCTGCACCCCAGCTGGAGCCCTCACCCCTGTGCCGCAACTCCCTGCGCCAGCCCTGATCCCCCTCCCGCTCTCCAAACCCCTCAGTCCCAGCCCGGAGCACCCTCCTACCCCCAAACCCCTCATCCCCACCCCAGAGTCTGCACCCCCAGTCAGAGCCCTCACACACCCCCAGTACCCCAACCCCTACCCCAGCCTAGAGACCCCTGTTGCACTCTGAACCCCCCCCCTCAGCCCGAGCCCGGAGCCCCCTCCTGCACCCCAAATCCCTCATCCCCAGCCCCACATCAGAGCCCACATCCCCAGCTGGAGCCCTCACTCCCCCACACCTCAACCCCCTGCCCTAGCCCGGAGCCCCCTCCTGCACCCTGAACTCCTCATTTCGGGCCCCACCCTGGAAACCACACCCCTGCCTCAGCCTGGAGCCCCCACCAATATTCTGAACCCCTCAGCTCCACTCCCCAGCCTGGAGCTCCTTCCCACACTCTGAACTCCTCTTTTCTGGCTCCACCCCGGAGCCCGCACCCCAGCCCCCTGAGCCAGCCTGGTGAAAATGATCGAGTGAGGGTGGAGAGAGTGAGTGACAGAGGGAGGGGGGATGGAATGAGTGGGGGTGGGGTCTCAGAGAAAGGGTGGGGCATGGGCAGGGCATCAGAGGAGGGGCGGGACAAGGGTTTTCGGTTTTGTGTGAGTAGAAAGTTGGCAACCCTAGGCTACCTGCTGGCAGCAAATCAACAGGTACAGGGGAGTAATCGGGCTCCAAGAAAAATCACTCCAGTTTTGCCACAGGAAAGTAATTTGTAGCCCCAAAGGTTACCTGTTGCTGGTTAAACATTTTTGTTGTTGGTGCCATCAAGGCCTTTCAAAAGTATCCAAAATCACCAACTCTGGCAACAGCTCTGCTGTATGCTGTGTAGTCCCAACTGGCTGTGCATTACGGCAAGAGCTGCACAGCATCCTGCCCAGACTGTCTGTCTGGGAATCTCAGCTCCTAATGGCACAGAGGCTAATACCACAGAGAATAGGTAGAGCTGCAGCTTTCCCTCCCCCACATGCTAGCCAAACTCCTGTCCCTTCTGAAGGCTGTAGAGAATTACTCCTTTCTCCCTCCCCAGCACAGCTGGGGAACTCCAAGGGGAGTTATGAGGCCGAATGCCATCCAAAACTCTCCTGGCAGTGCACCTTATGGCTGTGCTAAATGTGTTCTGCCCAGCATGTTAAATACCGCAGTCCGGTATGGTGGGAGTGACAGGAATATAAGCAATGCCCACTCAATGTAGCACTCTGTCTCCCTCTAGTGGTGGCGAGGCCAACTAGAGATTGATGAGCCTGCTACAGCCCTGGCTAAGGGTATGTCTAAGCTGCACACGCCTTATGGCTGCATGTAGAGTACATATGTTGCACGCCTCCCCCTCCCCCCCAGCATGAGTATAATTAGTAGCATAGATGGTGAGGCACTGATTAGGCAAGAAAAGACACTGCTGAACCTTTATCTACCCTACGTGGCTCTCCACATGCCCCATCTACTCTGCTGTTTTTAGCAGTGTAGTGTCCCAATGCCAGAGCTTTTCCCCACATCAGGGAGAGGCTCTGGCAGTGGGGAAAGACTCTGGCAGCAGAGGGGCAGCGGGAACAGGCTCTGTCAGCGAGGAGATAGCAGGGAAAAGCTCCGACAGTGGGGAGCTGCCGGAATCTTTCCTTGCTGCCTCCCCCTGCCAGAGCCTTTCACTGCTGTGTGTAGCTATACGTCACCACAGCATGGATGCAGCCTGCTTTTCACTGCAGCATGTGGCTGCGCTACGCATATCTTACGTGCCACTGTGAGTGTAGACAAGGCCTCAGAAAGATGGGCCTTCGAGCATAGGCAGGAGAGGCTCATGTATTAAGAGATTCCAAGGTTCAGTCCCTGCTACTGGCAACACACCCGGGCATGTCAGTGTTACCGAAGAGGCTTTCGTTTTTTGGGTTTTTAAAAAAAGCTAATCTATTTAGCCTACTTAATGCTGACATATCTTTTTTGCTCTGAGAAATAGGGTTTACTGTAGTCTCTGTAACTCAAATCAGCAAAGGAAATTATTTTTTAGCTTCAAAAGTGTAGTTTATAAATTGCTTTGAATTTTATACTATGTTTTCACTAACCATTCTGTGAAAACTGCAAAAGAGGTTCTGAGTTAGAAATCTCAAATCAAAGTATTGATAAAGCTGAAATGTTTTAACAATAACAATGTAGTACAGCATTTAATTTCTTTGACAGATTCTGTAAAGTCAGAGGCAGCCTCTACTTAGAAAGGAGCCCCCACCAAAACCTCACAATTGGTTATCTCTCACATGTCTCCTCAAGGGTTGCTAGGACACATTTGTGGGTCTGCTGAGAAGCCATTCTACTGGGACTCCCTTTCATATGTGCAGACAGATATTCAGGGTGCAACTTTTACCACTTCTGCCCATCTAATACCAACTGTTTTGTTTGTCTGTTGAAGAGGTTCAAATCCACAGAAGCAGGAATGTGGGAGAATAAGGTATGTGTACAGGATGAGAGTACATGTGGAGAGATTTGAAGTCTTCCTGTTAAACCAAAGGGCTGGAGAAGCCTGTGAGTATCCTAGCTAGGACTGCAACGACAGACAGAAAGATCCCGGTTTCCCAAAGGCTCAAGTTATCCCCATGGAGCTCAGTCTGCATGAATCAGCTCATGGATCACACCAGTCATACCACTGCATGAGCAGAAAATATCACACTAGCCATTTGTCACTGGTGGTGGTGGGGCCCTGTTCAGTTGCAAGTTTGACAGCGCCGTATCCTCATCCTGCAGTAGAAAAGGATCCTTACACCAAGCATTATGGTGGCACTTGCTAGGAAGCACAGAGGCAAAAGTATTGAATTGGGACAATATATATGAACTAGCCTGCCCATTCCCACCCTATTCTGTTTGCCGCCTTCATTGCAGATGCATGTATTGCATGCCCGTTTCTTAGCATCTTATAATTTTCTTGATTAATCAACTTTGTCTTTCTACCTTCTTCCAGCTGCACTCAGAAGAAGAATGAAAGAAGATAGCAGGGAATAACAAGAGTTGTAGACACAACCATGAGGGCTAGAAAACTACTTTTTAAAATTATTATATTTATATGTATAATATATATGAATGTAAACTAGCCCCACTCACTAGTAGGCACCCCCTCCTGGCCAGGTATGGTATTGCAGAGCTAGTGCCCCCTGGTGATGGTCACTCTGGTGCAGTGGGGGTTTCTCTGCCAGTATCTCATCCAGTGACACAGGCAGTGACTCAGCCCTCCAGCTAGGTCACAGTCTTTAGACCACCCCTTTTGGCATCACAACTGTCCAAATAAAAAGTCCCAAAAGTGTCTTAATGCAAAACAGATCCTTGTGCTCTCTCTGGGGCTGTTCCTCAGCCTGTTGTCAAAGTTCAGCCTGCAGCTCCCTTTACTGGCTCTGGTAGAGAAACCTAGTTCCACCCTCAATTCTGGGTTCCAGCCCAGAGTCCTGTACTGAAACAGCTAGGACTTTATCCATCCTCTTTACCTGTGCTGCAGTTTACCCTGAGACCTTCCTGTCTCAGTGCTTCTTGCACCCCTTCTGGATCTTCCAGTCTCTTCTCTGTTTAGTCAGGGTCCTCCAAGGCCTTCCTGTCTGGACAGCTTTCCTCCCTGCTGTGAGCTTCTTTTCCTGCTCTGACAACTCCTCGCTCAGGAGCCTTTTTGCTCCCTCCAGCTCAGCCCTGTTAGCATAGAATCCTGGCTCCTTTTGTACAGGAATCACTTGATTACAGCAGGAGCCCCGACTGTGAGCAATCAGGGTTGGTTTAGCCCTAAGCTCTCCAGCCCAAGTGCAAGCCACCCTGACCTTACAATGAAGCTTTATGTGATTCTCTCATATTCACAGTGCTCCAGAAGTTTGGGGCTTTAAGAAACACATCACATATCCCAAGGCTCATGATAAAATTGCAAGAATTGCCATCACTGAGTGAATGAAAGGGGGGAGAGACAGAAAGGAGAGAGGGAAGGAGTGAGGATAATTGGATTAGATTTAAAGTGAAAGAATGAACAAGCAAAGCGAATAAATACTGTGTGAATGGGGAAGGGAGATGAAGGAACTGTGTTTATAAGTATTAGACTTTTGCGAAGCCTGACTGTCATTCTACAAAAAAAGGGGTGGGGGGAAATTGAAGGATCATTGCTGTATATCCCCCCTCCAAACACTCAATGGCCTACGATGTGAGGCAAAATAAAATATTTAGGAACTGATTGTTTTGTTTTTGAACTTTCACACTAATAGTTGCAACATCCTATATTGCTCAAAAATATTTTCCAAAACCAAAAATTTGTCAATTGTGATACTGTGGTGAGTTCACTGCTAAGTGAAAGACTAGTCTAAGGAAAAGAGGATGGATGTTTGCGTTTTTTATCAGAAAGACTGCCGTTTTGACTCCCTCAAGCAGAGCAACATGCGTTGTTTATAAAATAAAAGTGTATTAAATGTCAAGAAACTAATTATTTTATAATCCCTGAAGAAATGTGCACTTCAGTTTAGAAGTTTTTGATTTTTTTGAGATTACATTTGTTTTAAAATATAAGGAATCCTTAGACCAAAAGGTTACCCTTCTTTTGTGCTCTTTGATTTTCCTGGGGGTCCCTGATACGATTTTTTTAAAAATCAGGTTCTTCCTTGGTTGTCAGATTTCAGAGTAACAGCCGTGTTAGTCTGTATTCGCAAAAACAAAAGGAGTACTTGTGGCACCTTAGAGACTAACCAATTTATTTGAGCATAAGCTTTCGTGAGCTACAGCTCACTTCATCGGATGCATACTGTGGAAAGTGTAGAAGATATTTTATACACACAAAGGAGGTATTTTTTCATGCTTTGTGTGTATAAAAGATCTTCTACGCTTTCCACAGTATGCATCCGATGAAGTGAGCTGTAGCTCACGAAAGCTTATGCTCAAATAAATTGGTTAGTCTCTAAGGTGCCACAAGTACTCCTTTTCTTTTTCGTTGGTTGTGTTTCATTAAGGACTAATATTAAAAATACCAAAAAAAAAAACCCCAAACAAAAAACAGACACATGTTTAAAATAAACTTATTTTAAACACTCTTAAACATCTTGTTTATTTAAAACTAATATATGGCCTTATTTAGCAAACACTACTAAGTGTAGTTGTGTTAAATTCAATAGAACTAAGGATACATCTGCACTGGAACAGGGGTGTGATTGCAGCTTGCATAGACTTATTTGTGCTAGCTTTATTCTAGTGGTGCTCGTTTCAGCAAAGGCTGCACAAGCCCACCTGCCCCCACCAGGTGTATACTCACTTGCGTGGCCTGTATCACGGCCTGTGCAGCTGTGTCCTCCTTGCTATTTTTAGCAATCTAGCTAGAATACAGCTAACATGGATACCTTAACACAAGCTGCAAATCACACCCTTGGTTGCAGTGTAGATGTAGCCAAAATGTAGAAAAAACTGTATTTCCAGTAGTGTTTGTGATATTGGGCCCAATATCATGAACAGTTGTACAATAATCTTGACTCTAAGGAGAACATATATTTTTGATATAAAGTCACAATTACAGTTAAAAATACTTTCAATTACCATCTCACTACTATGCCGTACACTGTTAAGCCACTTAATATTTTAAGGTCCAATTAGGGTTAGCCAATAATTTACATTTCTTACTTTACTGAAGGTTTGCAGACTCTTATAAGTGGAATGGCATGGAAAATGTTACTTTTAAAGTAAGTTATTAGGTCAGAGGCTCTTTAATTAGAAACAATTTCATCAGTCAGCTGCTTTGCAGGAGGCTTGAATCTGAGGACAGATTTAAAGCCCTCTACCTTAGCAGGATGCTGAACACTTCACAGGGAAGTTTTCCATGCTAGTCCAAAAAAAAAAAAAGAAAAAAAAAAAAGGAATAATTACTAGTTGCACAAGTCATTAGGGGCCCCATGTGGTAGCCAAAGAATGTTGAAATAGCTGGCATAAAACAGCTCTTGTCCATTTCTGGCTGCTAAGATTTCTAAAAGATATTCCTAAATAAAATCTGCAGGAAAAAAAGATTTTGAAATTCACATGATAATTTTTAAGATTATGTTGTCAAAGAAATACGCTACACTACACTTCATTTTTTGACCACATTATATCAAAACAGTAAAAGAACAATGTGTAAATGTATTTTTAAAGAATTTACAGGATTAAACAGTTTTGTACTTTAATAAAATGGCTAACAGTAATTTCCATTATTTTATTGTAAAACTAGAAAATGAAGGAAGCAGTATATTTTGTATATTTTAAATTTCACACTAGCTGGTAATCAGAATATTACCTGCAACTTTTTTCATTTTACTTAAAGTGCATTACTGGGCAACACATCACATTCCAAAGCTTCTCCAAGAGCAATCAGTGTGCATGCAGGGAAATGCATTTCTAGGCAAATTATTCAGGTGTTAACTTAGTGCTGGCCAGCATGTGCATGGGGAAGCAACACTTTGTACCCTTCTGGAAGGTAAGTATATTGTTTTTCAAATACACAAAATATTGTAGCAATATTTTCAGATTTTGATGTGTGATAGAGTGGCACTACTTGTAAGAAATAAGGCTTTGGCAATTAATCTGAGGTTCTAGAGTGACCATACCAAATACTGAACCTTCATTCTGTGTGGGTTTTTTTTATCCCTGTTTACCCAGATAATTAAATTAATACCCCAGTTCAAAAAATCACCTTAAGTGCCCTGTTAGTAGTAAAATTTATAGCTAAAATATATGAAAGTTCTTGTTTGCAGTGTTATAGCCATGAGACACAAGGTGGGTGAGGTAAAATATATTACCTCATCTACCTTGTGTCATGAAAATTCTTGTTCTCACTTTTTTTTTTTTTTTTTTTTTTAAATTGAAGAAAAGCACATTAGATGAAAGCCCAGCTTCACCACTCTCCCGTGCTAATTTTACTGTGGGGTGTGTCTGGGAGAAGTTTTTCAGGCAAATGCATTATTTGCCCCAAAATGCAGTTTCAGGTCAACTGAAACTATTTGTGTTGAGTTCACCAAGTCAAAAGAGTCATTGGTGACAAATGAAAGGAAATGTAAAATTGATTGTGAATTTTAGGCTCTTTTACAAAAGGATTTACAAAAGCAAAGGATTTACAAAATGACTCGAGGAGGATCCACTACCTCCCCTTATAAGCTTTGGCTTAGTAGTTAGGACACTTTACCTGGGTATTACGAGATGTGGGTTCAGTTCCCCCTCTGTCTGATGGAGAGAAGGGATTGGAACTTGGAGTATCACTCTGCTTATGGTGAATTTTCATGCTACAGTTGCTGGTTGGGGATAAATGCTACATTCCAAGAGAGTTAGTTTGTCACCCTTTCCCCGTCGTCCTTAACTTAGCTGTAGCAAAGGTAAGAGAACAGAAGGCTTAGTGAAATGGAGGATGTGCAGAGGTTTGCTATTGTACGAGGAGCTGACCTGTTCTTTGAGGCTTCTAGACAGCAAAGTAAAGTGCAGTTGCTATTATCTTGCTGCTTCTGGGGGCAATAGTAGACCCCTTTGCAATTGATGGGGAGGAGGAGGTGGACCCCTCCAATGCTGGTGGTGGGGTGGAGATGGAGTGAAAAGGAGTCCTAGAGTGTCCCTGCATGCTAATGTTGCCAATTGTCATGATTTTATGATGAGTCTTATAATATTTTGAGTTTTTTCTAAAGCCCCAGCTTCTGGAGTCCTGTGATTATGTAAGGATCTCAGCTTTGATTTAAAAACTAGTCAATCTCTAGCCTTCATGGTTTTGAAGAAAAGCTTGAAAACATGAACCCTAAAGCTCAAACACTGCAAGCAAAAAAAACCAAAAAACCCCCAAACAAAAAAAAAAAAAAACACCTGACATTTATTTTCTAAAAATCTCATGGTTTTTGAATGCTTGAAGTTGGCAGTATGCTATAAAAGCTGTGAGCTACATGAGCCTGTTATAAAAGCTGTATTTATGCATCTTAAAAATGTGAAATGATGTATTGGAGATCATCCCTCTTTAATTTTCAGTGAATTAAGACACTTATTTTCATGAGAAAACTGTGTAATGGGAATAAATTGTCTCTTTTGAAGTGCTTTTTTCCTCCCTGTTCATAGCAGTAAGCATGCTGGCAGAAACTGTCCAGTGCAATTTATTTTAGATTTACAACGTTGATTACATCTGTACTCCTGGGGGAATTCTGTACACAATATTTTAAAACGCTGCATATTTTATTTGTCAAAATAACACTATATAATCATGCCAGTTTCAAGAAGTACTCCTTTTCAATTATTTTGGTAATTTATTTCAAAATACTGTCAGTAACTTTGTCTGTAACAATACAGACAACAAAAAAGATTCCCCCAGAAGTAGAGATTTAACCCCCTATTCCCCCAGTTCTTGTTTGTCTGCCTGCTCTCCCCCAGAGCCCAGCCGGGGGGCCAGATACCTACACCCCTCCTCCCAGAACCCAGCTGCAGGGCACCCCCCAGCCCAGACAGTCACAATTCCTTCCCCCAGAGTCTAGCCATGGGCCCTCCTGGCTCAGACACTTGCACCTCCTCTCCCCCAGAACCCAGCCATGGGACCACCCCCAGCCTAGACACTTGCACCCCTTCGCCCCCAGAGCCCAGCCACAGGGTGCCCCCCAGCCCAGACACCCACACCCCTTTGCCCCTAGAGCCCAGGGTTCCAGAAGGAGAATCAGTCTGATGCTGGGTCGTGGGCTTGTATGGAGTTTCCTGCTTCCTTCAGGGCATGCTGGGACTGCATGTGCCTGGAACCCTCCAGCTCCATACCCCTCCCCCTGGCAGTGCCTTCTACTTGAGAGATGGAGAGCTGGGTTCTGCTGGGTCCAGCAGCCCCTAGTGGCGACCATTGGCTCTGCAGTCCATTTCTACAAGAGAAAAAGGAAATTCTGCACAGAACATTAATTTTCTGCAAATTCTGCATTGTGCCATGGTGCAGAATTCCCCCAGGAGTAACATCTAGTAAGGATCTCAGATACTGAGGGGATACTCCTGATATGGGAATCTGATTAGAATAAACTGTTCATCTATTGTAATTTATTATAAAGCATTATGAAAAATCTTTCTTTATATACAGTATGTCAGTTTTGTAATCCTGCTTCCTGAAAAATACCAAATGTAGTTCTGGTCTACTAAACTAACTGTTTTCTTATGTTGTTCTGATGTTTGTCTTCATTTTAAAATTTTAATCAAATATGTTCTAATATTTATGGCATGACCAAAAGCTAATTCCAATAAGGTTAATGTATAAAGCACTTCTCAATTCATGCTGAAGAAAGGCCTGCTGATCTGGGGTTTGAGGGGGATGAGAAATTAAAACAAAATTGCTTTTACTGGAAGTTGTTTTGGGAAGTTACTGTAAGTGAAGCACAAGGAAAATGTTGTGCAATTCTGGGAACATTGGGTGATCCTGATTAACTCCTGTAAGGGTTTATTTTCCTCCTAGAGAAAAAATCATTATAGCAGAGTTGTTTTCTCCTTTAAAAAAATTAGGATGTGTGATTGCTTGATTGAAGTTTATAGGTGGTCCATTTGGGGACCTGTGTTGTGAGCCTAGTGGCCTGCTAGGCAAGGCTGAGAGCTTCCTAATGAGGCTCAAGGATGCCATCCTTTGATCCCTAATCCCTTTAGGATCACTTGATGAGGGGTGGGGTTAACTCAGGATGAACAGAGGTTTAAAAAGCCAGCTCATAAGCACCCAGAGGAGCTAGAGAACAGGAGAAAGAAAGAGGGGAGTTTTGCAAGGCAATTCTCCAAGTGAAGGAGGGGTGACTACATGACCCTTGGGATAAGTTTGTTGTCTGTTAGTTTGGTGGTGTGTGTGTGTGTGTGTGTGTGTGTGTGTGTGCCACCCCCGTGATGCTCCAGGCCCCATGCTGCTCCAGGAAGTGGCCGGCACCACGTCCCTGTGGCCCCTTGGGGAGAGGGGGCAGAGAGCTCCGTGCGCTGCTCTTGCCTGTGGGTACCTCCCCCGAAGTTCCCATTGGCTGGGAACAGGGAACCGCAGCCTTCCGTGGCCCCGGTGGATGCTGCTGCCATGCCAGAGCCCACACCCCGAACTCCTCCTGCACCCCACACCCCAACCCCCTATGCTGAGCAACCTGCTATACCCTGCATCCCTCCTGCACTGAGCCCCCACCGCACCCCTCCTGCACCCCAAGCCCCTTCCCTGAGCCCCTTCCTGCACCCCGCACTCCCTCCCGCACCCCAATCACCTGTCCCGGCCCTGCATGCAATTTCCCCACCCAGATGTGGCCCTCGGGTCAAAAAGTTTGCCCACCCCTGCTCTAGAATGCCATCCTTCGATCCCTAATCCCTTTAGGATACCTTGATTAAGGGGCAGGGTTAACTCAAGGAGAACAGGGGTTTAAAAAGCCAGCTCATAAGCAACCAGGAGCTAGCAAACAGGGGAGTTTTGTGAGGGAGTTGAGAGAGGGATCATGAGAGCCAGCTACACCTAATAAACCATTCTCTAAATTTAGGCCAATACCACCCCCTTCCAAAGAACCCCACCCCCCACAGAATGAACAAACAACCAAAAACAATGCAAGAGTAAAAGAAAAATGCAGGCAAAATTCCAGCAGCAGAGTGGGCGCTATCAAATTTATTGCACTGAATGCCACATTTCTGACTATCTGCCTTGTGGGCAGGTGGCATATATATATGCATTTGGTGCAAGCAACTCCTTGTTCTCAGAGACCGAGTATGGGCTCTTGAGACCAGAGTGCCTGAACTGGAGGAGCTAAGGGAGACCAGGAGCAGAGGTGAAAGGAAGCCGGTATGCCCTGGTACGGCGTACAGGCAAGAGCCGGTGCATCGTACTGGGACAAACCGGCTTCTCCAGGGGGCAGTTTGAAGGGCCTGGGGCTCCCAGCAGTGGCTGGAGCCCCAGGCCCTTTAGATTGCCTCCAGAGCCCTACTGTTGGAGCCCTGGCGTAGCGGTTGTGGGGCTCCGGTGACTATTTAAAGGGCCCGGGACTCCCCTGCTTCTACCACCCCAGCCCTTTAAATAGCCGCTGGAGCCCCACCGCCACAACTGCAGGGCTCTGGGGGCTATTTAAAGGACCAGGGTGGTAGAAGCAGGGGAGCCAGAGGCCCTTTAAATAGCCCCCAGAGCCCTGGGGTAACGGGGGCTCCAGGGGCTATTTAAAAGGCTGGGGGTCCAGCTGCCTCTGCCGCCCCAGTTCTTTAAATAGCCGCTGGAGCCCCGCCGCTTCCCAAAGGCTCCGGTGGCTAATTAAAGGACCGGGGCAGTAGAAGCAGGGGAGCCCTGTGCCCTTTAAATAGCTCCCGGAGCCCCAGGCTGCTGCTGCTACCCCGGTTGGGCGGGAGAGGAAGAGAAGGCAGGGGCACTTACCTTACAGGGTGGGCTGGGGCTGGCTGTGACCCCCCTCAGCTCCACCCCTTCCAGGGGCCAGAGCTGGCCCCAGCGTACCAGTAAGTCACTTGACTTACTTTCACCCCTGACCAGGAGGTACATAGACAAGACTTTCTGGGACACAGTAAAACAGTCCCTCCTCCAGTCTGACAGCCTCTGTGCTGATAAGGAGGATGAAAATCTCAGGGAAGGAGACCATCAAACTGGAGCAGAGGAAAATGATCCCATAATTGGGACCCTCATTCCAGATGATAGGTTTCAGAGTAACAGCCGTGTTAGTCTGTATTCACAAAAAGAAAAGGAGTACTTGTGGCACCTTAGAGACTAACCAATTTATTTGAGCATAAGCTTTCGTGAGCTATAGCTCACTTTGTCGGATGCATACTGTGGAAAATACAGAAGATGGTTTTTATACACACAGACCATGAAAAAATGGGTGTTTATCACTACAAAAGGTTTTCTTCCCCCCTCCCCCCACTATTCCTCAGACGTTCTTGTTAAACCCTGGATTTGTGCTGGAAATGGCCCACCTTGATTATCACACACATTGTAAGGAGAGTGATCACTTTAGATAAGCTATTACCAGCAGGAGAGTGGGGTTGGGGGAGAGAAAACCTTTTGTAGTGATAAACACCTATTTTTTCACGGTCTTGTGTATAAAAACATCTTCTGTATTTTCCACAGTATGCATCCGACGAAGTGAGCTGTCGCTCACGAAAGCTTATGCTCAAATAAATTGGTTAGTCTCTAAGGTGCCACAAGTACTCCTTTTCTTTATTCCAGATGATGTCATTGTATCTTCTTGCACTGACAATACCCCTCTGTGGCAGGGAACCCCAGTTGTTAGGAAGAGACAGGTAATAGTAATGAGGGATTTGATTATTAGAAATATATATTGCTGGGTTTGTGATGACTGGGAGAACCAGAGGTGAATTTGTCTGTTGGGTGAGAAGGTTGCGGCCCTCTTGAGACATTTAGATAGACTCATGTGCAGTGCTGAGGAGGAGCCAGTGGTTGTGGTACATGTAGGTACCAATGACATAAGGGAAGGTAGCAGAGGTCCTGGAGGCCAAATTTAGGCTGCTAGGAAAGAGCTTAAAGTCCAGGACCTCCATGGTAGCATTCTTTGAAATGCTTCCAGTTCCACACACAGGGCCAGTTGGACAGGCAGAACGGCAGGGTCTCAATGTGTGGATGAGGTAATGGTGTTCGGTGGAGGGATTTAGGTTTATTAGGAACTGGGGAACCTTTTGGGAAAGGAGGAGCATCTACAGGAAGAATGGTCTTCACCTAAACCAAAACAGAACCAGATTGGCATGTAAACTTAAAAAGGTTGAAGAAAAGTTTTTAGACTAAGGCTGGGGGGTAGGGAGCCATAGGTGCAGAGGAGTACACAATTCACACAGACACATGCCTTAGGAGAGGATTTATTAAGAAGATACTCTATATCTCAGTAAAGAGGAGAGGATAGAAGTTGATAAAGTACATGTAGGAACTGGAGAGAAACAGTCAAATGAAAAAGAGTTCCGTTCAATTACATCACATGCAGGCAGACAACTAAATACTGAAAAATTTTATATGTCCTTGTATACAAATGCTAGAAATCTAAATACTAAGATGGTTGACTGAGTTCATATTTGACTGAATTCTTGTCACCTCAGGACGGCATGCGGGCATAAAATTCTAGGCACCATCAATTTCTGCTTGGAAGAGCTAGTCTTGGAACCCATAAGGAGGGAGGCAATTCTTGATTTAGTCCTAGTTGGAGCACAGGATCTGGTCCAAGAAGTGAATATACCTGAATTGCTTAGTAATAGTGACCATAACGTAATTAAATTTAACATCCTTGCAGTAAGCAAAATTGCAAGGAAACCCACTACAGTAGCATTTAACTTCAAAAAGGGGAACTACACAAAAACGAGGAAGCTAGTTAAATGGAAATTAAAAGGAACAGTCACAAGAATGAAATGCCTCCAAGCCTCATGGAAACTTTTAAAAATCACCACAATAGAGCCTCAAATTAAAAGTATACCCAAAATTAAAAAAAAGAAAAACAGTAAGAGGAGCAAAAAACCACCACCATGGTTAAACAACAGAGTAAAAGAGGCCATTAAAGACAAAAAGACTTCCAATTTTTAAAGGGCTACTGAGGAATATAGAAAGGAGCATAAATTCTGGCAAGTCAAGTGTAAAAGTATAATTAGGTAGACCAAAAAAGAATTTGAAGAGCAACTAGAAAAAGACACAAACTAATAGCAAACACTTTTTTTAAGTTTATCAGAAGCAGGAAGCCTGGCAAACAATGAGTGGGGCCTCTGAACAATCGAGGTGCTAAAGAAGACATGGCCATTGTGAAGTAGCTACATGAATTCTTTGTGTCGGTGTGCACTGCAGAGGATGTGAGGGAGATTCCCACATCTAACCCATTCTTTTTAGCTGAAAAATCTGAGGAACTATGCAGATTGATATGTCAATAGAAGAAGTTTTGGAACAGTAATAAGTAAGGCTAAGAGATTTTGTCACGCATACTTTTCGTTAGTCACAGACAGGTCACTGGTAATAAAGAAAAATTCATGGAAGCCCGTGACCTATCTGACTTTTACTAAAAAAATATGCATGACAAACTGGGGAGTTGCAGGGTCCCCACATTGCTTGCAGGTGGCCCTGGCTTGGAGCTGTGGGACACGCACCTTCCTCCTCACCCGCGGTGGCTGAGAGCTGTGGGGCACCCCACCCCATGGCCAGGAGCTGCAGGGCACACCCCACCCTGCCAGGTGAGCGGGTACTCTGCAGTTTCAAGCCATCCTGGGTGGGTGACCCTGCAGCTCGCAGATGCATGGGCTGAACTGTCAGAGGTCTCTGGAAGTCTCAGATTCTGTGATTTGCACAGCCTCTATGACAAAATCGTAGCCTTAGGGACCAGATGGTGTTCACACAAGAGTTCTTGGAAATTCCAGAACTACTAACTCTGGTATGAAACCTATTGCTTAAATCAGCCTCTGTACCAGATAACAGAGGATAGCTAACATGGTGCCGATTTTTAAAAAAGGCTCCAGAGGTGATCCTTGCAATTACAGGCTGGTAAGCTTAACTTCAGTGCCAGGCAAATTTATTGAAACTATAGTAAAGAACAGATTTATCAGACACCTAGGTGAACACAGTTTGTTGGGGAAGAGTCAACATGGCTTTTTGTGAAGAGAAATCAAGCCTCGCCAATATATTAGATTTTTTGAGGGGGTCAAGAAACACGTGGACAAGGGTGATCCAGTGGATATAGTGTATGTGGAATTTCAGAAAACTTTGACAAAGTCTCTCACCAAAGGCTCTTAGGGAAAATAAGAAGTCATGTGATAAGGGGGATGCTCCTCGCATGAATCAGTAACTGGTTAAAAGGTAGGAAACAAAGGGTAAGAATAGACAGTCAGCTTTCACAATGGAGGGAGGTAAATAGTGGGGTTCCTCTAGGATCTGTACTGGGAACTGTTTTGTTCAACATATTCATAAATGATCTGGAGAAAGGGGTAAACAGTGAGGTGGTAAGGTTTGCAAACAATACTAAATCACTCAAGATAGGTCCCAAGCTGACAGCAGAGATACAAAGGGATCTCACAAAACTGAGAGACGGGGCAATAAAATGGCAGATGAAATTCAATGTTGATAAATGCAAAGTAATGTACATTGGAAAACATAATCCCATCTATGCATACAAAATGATGGAGTCTAAATTAGGTATTACCACTCAAGAAAGAGATCTTGGGGTCTTTGTGAACAGTTCTCTGAAAACATCTGCCCAGTGAGCAGTGGCAGTCTGCTAACAGACTGCTATGATCCATTAGGAAAAGGATAGATAATAAAACAGAAAATATCATGATGCCACTATATAAATCCATGGTACACTCATACCTTGAATACTGCATGTAGTTCTGATCACTCTATCTCAAAAGATACATTATTGTTGAAAAGGGTACAGAGATGGGCAACAAAAATGAATAGGGGTATCAAATAACTTCTATATAAGGAGAGATTAAAAAGACTTGGACTGTTCTTTGAAAAGAGACGACTAAGGGGTGATATGATAGACCTATCTATAAAATTATGAGTGGAGTGG
Source organism: Chelonia mydas (assembly GCF_015237465.2). Taxonomy (NCBI): domain Eukaryota; kingdom Metazoa; phylum Chordata; order Testudines; family Cheloniidae; genus Chelonia; species Chelonia mydas. The sequence continues at coordinate 226,963,920 of NC_057850.1, forward strand.
AGAAAGTGAATAAAAAGTATTATTTACTGCATCACATAACACACAAAGCAGGGGTCACCCAATGAAATTAAAAGGTAATAGGTTTAAAACAAAGATAAGGAAGTAATTCTTCACATAACACATGGTCAGCCTGTGGAACTTATTGCCAAGGGATGTTGTGAATGCCAAAAATATAGCTGGGTTCATAAAATAATTAGATAAATTAATGGAAGATGGCATGAGCCATTAGCCAAGATGGTAATGCATGCTAACTCAGTCTCTGAGTGTCCTTAAAACTCTGATTGCTAGAAATTGGGACTGGACAACAGGGGATGGATCACTAGATAAATTGTTCTGTTCTGTTCACTTGCTCTGAAGCATCTGGCAGTGGCCAGATTGGAAGACAGGATACTGGGATAGAGGGACCATTGGTTTGACCCAGTATGGCTATTCTTATGTTCTCACTGCGTTTTCTGAACAGCAATTTAATTCTTACTGGCAGGGGTAGCTCTGAGATTCCTCTGTTTTCCAGCACATATACCAAAAACACAGCTACACTTTCTTCTCTCACACATACTAGTCATGTGGTGGCACATCGTAAGAGACACCCTCTGATAGTATGTATATATGTACGTATAAAATGTTAGCATATTCTTCAGTATTTTCCCTTCTTTTCTCTTGTAATCAGTTGGCCGATGATGTAAGGAATGTTCTGTTTTCTTAGATCAGGGATTTTAGTAACCCATTAAGTACATACCACTCTTTGTGGGCTAAATTCAGCAATGATATTCATGAATATGTTTTCAGTAAAGCCAGTTGTGCCCTCTTGAATCAGGTCTCAATTCAGCACAGTGTCCCACTAAGTCGCCAATACATATAATATGGATGACCAAACTCTAAACTTTAATTTGTGCAGTTACAAACAAAAATTCAGCTGTGCAATCCATTTCAACAGAATCCAGGTCTTTTATTCCAGAGTTTACCGTCTGATAGATGAAAGTGAGTATCTAGGGGTGCTCTTAAAAATGAATCTATGTAACAAGAAATAGTCTGTTGGCATAAAGAAACACTACACGTTCTTTCCTGGATGTATATTTACTAATACATTAATTTGTTATAAGATTAATAATTTCTATGACAAGTTATTTCTTTGATTTATAGAATGAAATTCTTTTACTTCATTGGTTTTAGAGAGGTGTCTTCTGGTATATTATATGTTCTCTACTTTATCCTTAAAATACTTTTGCATTCTCGTGATGCTAACTTCTATAACCATAAAACATAATTATCCTTAAGACACATCTGATAATGTTGAGAGGTAATTGTGAAGCAAAATGACTTTTATATACCTGAATGACAAACTCAAATGGTTTTTCCTAAAATTAAAGGGCAGGTCATGTTCAAAAAAGAATTACATATTAAATGGGGGAATTACTTTGGAACAGTGCCCAGATTCTAAAAGTAAATTGTTGAAAACTATAACCTGGCTTCCTCTGTGAGTATTAGTCTAAATCATATATAGTGGACCCTTGCTAGAATGTGGGATTTGGGATCCATGCCAAGTACTGCGTTATAGCGGGGACCGCGTTAAAATGAAATTACTGTATACAGTAAATGTCACATCAGTAAAGTATAGAAAACCTTAGAAAATAAACTCCTACTTGAAGGAAACAATAAATGAGAAAAAAAGTGTTGCTTTATTAGAGATTTAAAGTAAACATTACAATAAACTAGTCTAGTTTTTCTTAAAGTTGGCGAGTTGCTTTTGCTTCTTGCTGCTGTGCCACTTCCGCTTAGCAAACTGCAAAAGACTATGTAGCTGCATAACTTTTATAGGCTCAACGTCTTGCGTCTCAAACCATCTCAAAGCAGTCTCTAAGCCGGCTACGGTCGCAGTTGACATTGGAATGACATCCACTTCATCTTCCTCTTCTTCTTCCGCTGCGAAGGCCAACGCTTCTGGAATGTTGTTTGGTCATACTGCCTGAAGAATGTGGTCATCCGTTAGACTTTCAGCAACGGGACAAAATTCTTCTGCTTCATCATCGCCTCTTGTCCAGGACTCGATATTTTGTGGCAGAACAGTTATCCCGAGCCCGGACAGTTGCTGGCATAGCTCCTGCATCCACTCCATGTCTGTTCTTCCAACTTCCTCCTCTGTAAATCCCTCCAAGTCGAATTCCTAGTCAGACTGTGATTTGCTTTCTTCACTTTCTTCCAGGAGCGGGTGGCCAAACAACTCTCTCAGTCCCACCATCCAACAGTGGTTTATTGTTTCAGCGCGTAATAAATGCCGCCAATTTACGATACTTAAATTTGGGATACATGGCCGTGACCGCGTTATATCCAAATTCGCGTTATATAGACCCGCGTTCTAGCGAGGGTCCAGTGTATAGCAGATATGGCAGTAATAGTTAAGATGAGGATCAAGAGTCCAATTTCCTTAGCATCTTTCCTAAGAAATACAAGACCCAGTGTTGTTAGCAACAGACTGAGGTATAGAGATATTTATACTTTAAAATATGTAGTGCTCTGAGGAGAATTAGATGGCTTGATGAGATTGATAGTGAGGAAATGATATTATTTTCCTTTAGGGCACTAGTTTAAATTCACTCCATGACTGAAGTGACTGAAGACCATTATCAGAAAAAAACTAGTTAGAGGTCTGAAAAATGAACTATTGGTCTCAGTCCAGTTTCTAGTGGACGTGTGTCCACATTATAAAAAAATTGCCATATTTGGCATCCTTGCTGGAATTCTCAGTAGACATCACAGATTTAAATGGGCATGGAGATTGCACTGCCATTTTGGGCCTAATGTGGTGGTTTAGGTTAGAGTTGGGGCACTCTTATATTACCATGGCTTATGTTGTTCTTGTTCTGTTGCTAAATAGAGGACTCCAGTGTTATCAGTCCATCCTTTTTTACCATAATGCATTAAGAACTTCCAATTTCTAAGCTCTAGAACAGAGGTGGGCAAACTTTTTGGCCCGAGGGACACATCGGGGTGTGAAACGGTATGGAGGGCTGGGTGGGGAAGGCTGTGCCCCCCAAACAGCCTGGCCCCCACCTCCTCTCCACCCCCTCCCACTTCCCGCCCCCTGACTGCCCCCCTCAGAACCCCTGACCATTCCAGTCCCCCTGCTCCTTGTCCCTTGACCGCCCTACCCCAAACAGTGCCCCTACCTCCTATCCAACCCCTGCTGTCCCCTGACTGCCCCCCGGCCCCTATCCACCTCCCACTCCCAACAGGCCCCCTGGGACTCCCATGCCCTATCCAACCCCCCCTGTTCCCTGATCGCCCCAGAACCTTTGCCCCATCCAACCGCTCCCTGTCCCCTGACTGCCCCCTGGGACTCCCTACCCAACCCCCCCGTGCGCCACTGCCCCCTCTTACCATGCCGCTCAGGGTACAGAGGGGGAGGGGCCGGGGGCTCGCCTCCCCAGCCAGGAGCTCAAGGGCCAGGCAGGATGGTCCCGCGGGTCGGATGTGGCCCGCGGGCCGTAGTTTGCCCACCTCTGCTCTAGAAGAACCAGTCTCACATGGGTAGCTTTGTGATGCGTTTTCATGTCTCTTAGTATGCTAGAACTAATGAGCCCACTCACAAACACCTTTTCTCACATTGGTTAGCATCTCATTGGTTAAGTAGTCCCATTGCCAAACTTCTCAACTTAAGGCCTGAGAAGTTGTGGCAATGAGATTACTTTATATTAATACCAGCTTAATAAGAGGGGGCTCCAGGCTGGTACTGAGGGGTTCAGACGGTGGGAGGCGGGTTTGGGGTAGGGCTGTGAGGGCTCTGGCTGGGGGTGCAGGCTCTGGGGTGGGGCTGGGGATCAGGGGTACAAGAGAGCGGCTTTGGGCTGGGATAAAGGGGTTCAGAGGGCGGGCGGGAGGGAGATCAGGGCTGTGGCAGGGGATTAGGTTGCGGGGGGAGGCTCAGGGGTGCAGGTTCCGGGCGGTGCTTACCGCAAGCAGCTCCCGGAAGCATGTCCTCCCTCCAGCTCTGAGGCACAGCCAGGCGGCTCTGTGTGCTGCCCCATCCGCAGGCACCACCCCTGCAGCTCCCATTGGCTGGGAACCGCGGCCAAAGGGAGCTGTGGGCAGGGCCGGCAGGTTTTTTGCCACCCAAAAAAAAAGGGGGGGGGGTGGCCAGAATGCCGCCTGTGGAATTGTGCTGCCCCAAGCACGTGCTTGCTTTGCTGGTGCCTAGAGCTGGTCCTGGCTGCGGGGGTGGCGCCTGCGGACGGGGAAGCACGCAGAGCCGCCTGGCCACACCTCCGCGTACTACGTAGGAGCCAGAGGGGGGTCGAGCTGGAGGAGGGTAGGGTGGCCAGATAGCAAGGGTGAAAAATCGGGATGGGGGTGGGGGGTAATTGGCTCCTGTATAAAACAAAGCCCCAAATCTTGGGACTGTCCCTATAAAATTGGGACATCTGTTCACCCTAGAGAGGGGTCATGCCGTCTGCTTCATGGGAGCCACGTGGAGCAGGGCAAGCCCCCGACCCCGCTCCCCAGCTGGAGCGCCAGAGCAGGGCAACCCCCTGACCCTGCTCCCTGGCAGGAGCTGAGGGCCATATTAAATGGTCTGATGGAACAGATGTGGCCCGTGGGTTAGGGCATCAACCTCTCAAAAATTTGAATAGTAGTCCACTGTAACCAAGCACTGCTTTTCATGAAAGGAAAATAAGTTTGCTCCTACCTTTCCCTGTGGATGGGTGGGCAGCTCATGTGGTAAAAAAAGTCTCTTTCTGCTGGCAGTTATCACATGACCAGCAGGTGACCTCCCCCCCTTGCCCTCTGCACCCTCTATTAAGCAATGGAGTCATGTGTTTATTCCTGGACAGTAAACACAACTTGAGCGCATATAAGACAGTTGTCAATGCCCAGGTGTGAAGCATGTATTTTTTACATGACATCCCTATGTAACAAGGTGGAGACAGCAGCTCTCTGTCCTTGAAATATGATTCCATCCTGTACACTCAACTCATCTTTAAGTTGAAAATATGGTTCTGTTCCTACTGGTACGTAGAATTTGTCTTCTGGGTGCTCTCCAGTATTGCTTTCTTGACTGCCTGTAATTGGATGTCCTCTTCTGTACCCTCTTTTGTTTCCATCAGCTTTGCTGTTGAAACTGGGAGACTGAATCCATTAACATGTTGTACTGTGTCCTGCTCCCCTTCCCTGAAGTCACCGATGCTGTATATGCCCTGCTCAGTGTGTCAGCTAACATTAGGAATCATCTGGACAATATCTGATTTCTACCTGGTCGTGCAATACCAAAACAGGAGCACTCCCACATGTGTGCAGCTATTAGGCAGCAAAAAGATACTTCAAATAAAATAAAAATCTCTCAACCCTCACGTTTCCCAAAGCTGGCCACCTGAGCCCTCCCCAGATGCCAGCTGAAAAAGCTGAATTTTGCAGTGTGCCCTGAAGATAAACAGATTTGGGTTATTTTGGACCACTGTGGTCCATGAATTCCAAAGACAAAGGGCCCATGGAAAATGCCCTGTCAGCGGCCGCCTCCTTCTCTCTCCTGTACATAGGGAGCTCCAGCTTGTGTGTCTCCAGAGCTTTTTCCAAGAGACAGATTCTGCTACCCATTCATTGAGTAATACCTTATTTTACAAAATTGAAAGCAAAGGGACTTTTTGCACAGCTAAGGTATTACTCGTCAGGGGTAAGGGTGGCCGAATCTGGCCTTAAATTATGAACTTAACAGGTATGTAAGGCTCTACTACACCACATGATGGGGGCTGGGGAAGAAGGACATAGGTTACACAAAGAAGATTGTATTGTTACTCAGTTTATGAAGGCATATGCCCTGGAGGTTCAAATGCTGCTGTTGTTTAATTAAAGTGTGACTATTTATTTTTAATAAGTAATTCTACTGTGAGCTTTTTTTAGGAGTAATTGTAATAAGATGTAACAGGAGGATTGGTTAATAGATTTTTGGAAGGGCATTCCTAGCATAAGAGGCACCATGGATATGTATGAAGAGAAGGAGAGGAAAGTGATAACAAGGCTGGCATCATTGCCAGCATAGGGAGGATCAGAGTACCTTGTCAGAGCAGTAAGTGGGAGCTGCTTGATATAAAGTTTTTAAAGCAAAGACGAGCTTGAACTTGATACTTGGCACAGTGGGCAGCAGGTGAGTAGGGTGATATGGTCAGAGTGACAAGAGAGGTGATTTTGTCAGGTGTTTTCAGTGGCCTGTAGTGGAGCCAGGTGAATATAAACTATTTTAACACTAGCCGGGTGTTAAGACATTTATGTAGTGACTTTCACCCTCTGAAAGATATTTATTGCAAATAAGCCTATCCAGCCACTAAAGTTCAGTCGGCATTTTGCATCTGCACAAGGCACAACAACTGCAACTTACTGCAACTGGGCTTAGTTTAGGATTATTTTTTCTTTCACAAGGAGTGAGACTGATGCTACCCAAACTGTTTTCATATAGCTTCCCTTTCAGAGTCCTATTGCAGAGGGGAAAGGTGAGTCACTCACTGAACTGCCAACACTTAATGCAGTTAATTCTTTAAAAAATGAAATTTAAATACTTGATCTCTAGACAATGCATAAAATGGCCTCTGGAAAAGTAATTATGTTAAAGGGACTCTGTCAAATACTTTGGTTGCGTTCTGTATATTATCTGTCTTTAAAACTGATTATTTTTAATAAAGCAAATGACCTCTTAGTTCAATACTACAACTGACCTCTTTGGCTGTGAGCAATAAAGTAATAATAAAACACCCTCCGACATGGCTCTGAGAGTAATTCTAAAACACAAACAAAGTAGTTATCAAATCTGCTCCTATGGAGTTGGTAGTCAGCTTTGTTTCTGTGCAGCCTCAACTATGAGAGAATTTTTATTAATTTATTAGGGCAATATTTACTAAATGATGATGCAAATGTGAAGTGATGTACTTTTTATGCCATATAGCATAAGACTACATGGTATTGTGTTTTTTTTTTTTTAAATCCTATGAAAAGGTCAAATGTTCAGTTATTTATTCTTACATAATACTGTATATGCTTTTTCAAGTTAAGAAATAGTCCTAATGTATATGATTACTGAAAGCTGTAATTAAATGTTAGGAAAATTATATGGAGTGCTATAGAATCTACTTGGGCTTTGAATCAAATTCTCAGAATCTTTTTCTATTTGTATCAGAATATGAATCTGTGATGTCCTTTTTCATTTACTTATAACTTATTTTTAATTACAAAAACTCCATATACTTGAGTTTTGCCCTTCTATTTCCCTCTGTGTCTGAGCCTTTTCTGCATGCTATTCTACATCTTTGTGGTTCATGGTGTGGGAAAAACAATACCTATCATGTGCATTTGTTTGTACTAACATTTAGTTTACAGCATCTTGTTCTGTCATCAGTGTTACACTAGTGACTCAGGTTTATACACCTGAGTCTATGTAAGCTTTGATATACTACTTCCGTACTCATATTTAGCCCTTGCTATTTGGAATTACTATTTTATCTTAATTTGAGCAGTAGCTTCTATCCAGGATTGGGGAGGGATTGTAAAATGCTACCTGTGTTACACTCACAACATCCCATTTCCTGCTGATGCTTCTGCTTTCACTTTCTTCCTGTTTTGTTGGCTGTCCTTCCTTTTCCCTTTCTCTTCTCCCTGGATAGCTCCCTTCAGTTCTCCTTTCCTCTTTGTTGGTGACTACTAACTGTCTCCTATGCTTCCTTGACATAGGTGTTTGTCTCTGCTCTTTTCCCTTCTTTTGTGGCAGCTTCTCCCTTCCCCCCTTCCCTGTTTGATCTCTGCGTTACAATGAGGAGTAAATGAAATGAAAGAAAAGAAAATTATGTTGGGGATGGGAAATGAGGAAGAACTTTTGAATGGTGAGATGTCTGGTAGGTTGTGGAATTGTTTCATAAGGCATGTAGAAGGCTAATTGCTTGGGCCATTATACTGCATTGGCCAAAACACTGAAACCTGGTCTATATGAAAAAGTGAGGTTGACCCAGCTACGTCACTCAGGGGAGTGAAAATCTGATACTCCCTGAGTGACACAGTTAATCCAGTCTAACTTCCACTGTAGACAGAGTTAGGTTGACGGAAGTGGTTCTTCCATTGGCATAGGTAGTGTTTACACGGAAGCTCTACAGCTGTACAGCTGAAGCAGTGCATCAAGTATGGACAAGCCCTGAGAGTAGAAGCCAATCCTTCAGCGATTCCAAGAGTTGTAGAGAACGACTCCATGACAGGTCAACCTATTTGGCTGAAAGGTTAGACTTCCATCAATGATGTCTCCTCCTGTTGGTATCCTTCAGAAATAATCACTCTCAAATAATTGCTCACAGTTGCAGAGCTGGCTGAAAGATAGGAAGTTAATTTAAATGAGATCCTCTCCTGCACCTTCCACTAGGGCTGTCTTCATAGTCACTGTTTCAAAGGAGATCTCCACTTCAAATACAAAGTAATACTGAACTGATCAACTCCTAGTCTCTCAGTTTTGTTGGACTATCTAGTTTTGTATTCTGAAAAATGCCTTGCTGTATTAGTGTATTTCCTGGTGATCATTTCATTTCCTCTTTTGAAAAAATCAAAATTTATATGCTCAGTCCTTTAATGCATTGAATAATTGTTCCTACCTTTGCACTCTAGGAGGAGCTGTTTGTACACTTTTTCAGGTTTAGATTAACATTTCTTAAGTTGTAGAGACATAACTTTCTTTTAAACTAACTATGTATTTTGGGTTTTGCAACCCAAATTCTGGTGAGCTAAGTTAAACAATCTGAGGTAATAGTTTAGTGAAGATACAAAATAACATATCCTACTGTAGTATATTGGCATCTAGTGGAGATTTGATGTATTAGTAATTTAAGGTCAAGAAATTGAACGATGTTAGATGCGGTGGGATCTGAGTTACTACAGAGAATTCTTTCCTGGGTATCTGGCTGGTGAATCTTGCCCATATGCTCAGGGGTCAGCTGATTGCCATATTTGGGGTCGGGAAGGAATTTTCCTCCAGGGCAGATTGGAAGAGGCCCTGGAGGTTTTTCGCCTTCCTCTGTAGCATGGGGCACGGGTCACTTGCTGGAGGATTCTCTGCTCCTTGAAGTCTTTAAACCACGATTTGAGGATTTCAATAGCTCAGACATAGGTGAGAGGTTTTTCGCAGGAGTGGGTGGGTGAAATTCTGTGGCCTGCGTTGTGCAGGAGGTCAGACTAGATGATCACAATGGTCCCTTCTGACCTTAATATCTATGAATCTATGAAAACATCTTTAGCATTCTTTGAGGTGAGATGTTGAATCTGCCTTAATCTGTAATGTTTATTGTATTATACCTTAATAAAGGCAGTGTAGAGACTTCAGGTTAAATGGTGCCTTAAGAACACAACAGACTGTGTGTATAATGTCAGTAGGAGGTTCATAATTTTAAAGGTAGGGAGTCCATCAATGAACTTCTACAATTATATTAAATTGATTCCAAATAGCCAAATGCAAAGAGAGTGGGAAGAAAAAAAATGATGGCCACTCCATGCTAAAATATATTCTCTAGTCATTTGTTTCAGTAATAATCAATTCTGTGGAATCCTCTGCAGATAGACAGTATTTACATTCCATATGTTACAGATATATATTTCATATAAATCATGTGACCACTATTTTATAACACACGGGAATGAATTTTCAAAAGGAGTTTTATTATTTGTATGTTCCTGTGTGCAAATTAGGGGCTTGTTTGGGGCAACTTTGGAATTTAAGCCTAGTATATTTAAGCGTTGTCACTTTTAAAACTGGTAGTTGTCAACAGGCTGCATTACAATTCCTCACAAAAATGTTTTAGCAAGTTATTTCTCATCAGCAACTGTAAAAATTGGTAAGTTACATATTCAGATGACTATCTCATTTCCATAAACCAATCTTTGGATTTTTGGAATTCTGCTTGAAGAAAAGGGTAAGTACTTTAAACCATACAGACAGTACATGTTCTTCTTAATTAAATGTGGCTGCTACTTTAGCAGTCATTGTCATATATGCAATTTAATCCTGAGGGCATTCTGCACCAAAAAATTAAAAGTTCTGCGCACAATATTTTAAAATTCTGCAAAGCTCCAGCATGGCATTGGGGAGCACAGGCCACTGGCTGCACAGAGGTGGGAGATCGCTGTGCAGCTCCCCTCAGGGACACGGACTCAGCTGTGAGGCTACACCCAACCCTGACAGTGCAAGGACCGGGCCTGTCCCAGAAACATCCCAGGGCCCTACCCCTCCATGCCAGGTGTACCAGGTGTGAGCAGGCAGGCTCAGCAAGGCAGGATCCAAGTGTGGGGGGATCCAGGTGTGGGCTGAGAGGGTGTGGGTGGCTCAGTGGGGGATCCAGATGCGGGAGGGATCTGGATGCACAGGGGCTTGTTGGAGGGTTCTGGGTGCAACAGTAATGGAACTCTGCAGGGGGGTCCAGGTGAAGGTGGCTGGGGCTCAGTGGGTGGGCCTGAGTGTGGTGGGGATAGAGCTCGGAAAGGGGGTCTAGGTGTGAGGGGGCTCAGTGTGTGGGGGGGTCCAGATGCTGGCAGAGTGGGGCTCAGTAGCGTGGGGATCCAGGTGCAGGTGGTTGGGGATCGGTAGGGTGGGGATCCGGGTGCGGGTGGCTCATTGAGGTGGTCCAGGTGCAGGGGGAGTGGGACTCGTGGGGGGGGGGGGGTTGTGGGTGCAGGGGGTTGGGTAGGAGGGTCTGGGTGCGGAGGGGTTGGGTGGATGGGAGATCAGCTTCCTGCATCTGAGGAGTGATGGGTGAAGGTAGTGTTGGGAGGGGAGTTTGCAGAGCTTCCTACAGCTAGGGGAGAAATCTGAGGGTGGGTCTGACACAGCCCCAGATGCTGTGTAGGGGAAGAGGAAGTCCCATCCTCCACAGCCCAGCCGGGACTAGCAGCCGAGTCCGGCACAGGGTAGAAGCCACCAGCTGGGTCTTCCCCCGTCCCGCCCCTTGACCCAGAGTGATTTACCTCTCTGCCGGCTGCCTTGGGCACCTGAAACATATTGCTGGGGAGGGACACATTGTGACAGCTTTATGTTACTAACCTACCTGAGGCATCAGGTGATTAGGCTGAGGCCTCAGGATTGTTAGGGGAGGAGATGAAGGAGCACACCAAGTGACTAAGTTTTAAAGTTTTATTAATAAAATAATAGCGGTGAGTGCTGGAGCTTCCCGTGTTACTCAGGGGAAGAAAGAAAGTGTTAGTGTCCATGCCCTAACTTACTTTTATACTTACACACGCACAACCTGAGGCTGGTCAAGCCTGGGTGTAACGTTAGAAGAAGAGGGGGAAGGGTGGACAAGAGTTTTGTTTTGTGCACAGGCTGTTTAGGGTTTGCTGTTGATTTTTGATTTGCTTTAGCTTTTGGGAGGGTTTTAAGTTTTGGGGTTTTTGGGGGGCATTTTGTTTAGGGACTTGTTTTTTTGTACTTTTTGTACTAGTTTAAACTGGCCTTTTGTGGCTTTTTTAGCTTTTTTAAAACACACCAGCTTTAGGGACACGACACTGTGGGTTTTGTGGTTTTTTTTTTTTTGCTGGCTTTTATTGTTTTATTAGTTTTTGCAGCTTTTGCAGTTTTGTTTAGCTGTTTTTTTTTTTAATGGCTGGTTATGGTTGGAATTTAGGCCCCCATTTTTTTTTTGGCAGGCAGCCGAGAGTTGGTTGTGTGCTGTGGCCTTGGGCGGGAGTTAGCGTTTTATTTTTGGACCTAGTTGGAGCATCGAGTTAACCCAGTCCTTTCCTCCCTCTGCGGCCTCTTGTAACCTTCAAAGGAACCTTTCACTCTACACTCACACCTGCAACCCTTCCCACAATACATTTTACCACATGTACAAGCGCTAGCAACATGCAAATGCTAAACTGCTTACCCAGGAGTCCCCATGGGGGTGGAGTTATATTGTGACCCCGAATTAACCTTTTGTTGTGCGGGGTCACGATTTAGGTGTTTTGTTTTGTTTTGTTTTTATGGTGGCTAGTGTTACTGTTGGTTTTATAGCACAAATAAAATTGTTAGGGTGGCAATAATTGCATACATTAGCCAGTAATGGCTTTTAGCTTTATTAGTAACATAGCATAGCACATATTTTTGTTGACATAGATGTCCCATTTGGACAGCTGTGGCAAAGGCAGCTTTTTTAGATTAAATGTGTGTTGCAGTACTATAAAGGAGGAGGCATTTGTTTGGAACATGGTTAGTTGTTTTTGGGTGTGCGTTAATGGAAGAAACATATTGGGCATAATTTATGAAAAATTAAACACAGTATAGTTAGAAATATTATATTTTGCATAACTGCAGTCCAATGCACCAAAAAATTTTGCGCTTGAGAGTGCAACAGCAAATTAAGGGGCACCCTGGGGTAGGTGGTCCTCTAAACACACACGGAGGTGTTGGTGAGCACGTGTACTTTAGTGGGGGCATATTTTGATATTTTGAGGTAGCTGAAGTATGCTGAAGGTTGCTTCATTATGCCACATTAGGTACAGTGCCTTGGCATGATAATTTTTATTTAGAAAGAGTGAACATTTTCTTATTGAAAAATTAATTCACTTGAACTTTAGACCACTCCCTTTCCGTCAGTTGAAAAAATTAAAAACATTGAACGAATGCTAAGATATACTTTTATGATGCATAACTAAGACTGTGGAAAAAATATTGTTAGAGAACAACTGGACCTCTAAACCAGAAAGGGGGCTGTATGGTATGTAAAACAACTTGAAACAAAATTATATCTAAGAACTTCGGAATTCTAGCCGGGAAAAAATCCGACACAAGTGGTGGATAATGTAGGAAACTCCTGCTCCTCTGGATCTGGATAACAAGGTTGATCCTGTGTCAAAATGTTTTGTTTCAGAAGGTAGAAAAAACCATAAAGGGGTGTATGTAAATCTGTTGCAGATTTAATGTCATGGTCACTCTTTTGATTCCAGAGACAGGGAAATAATTTTAGTGTTGTATCCTGTTTTTGGTTTTCTAAATTAAATAATTTACAACTCGTCATCAATTTTTCCTTGTTTGAGTACTGAAACTAAAGCAGGAAAATATTTAATACGTTTTTTTAAGCATCTATGAACAACATTTTTCTTGTTTTACTTTGCTTGTATACAGCCAATATACTTTGCTTGTATACAGCCAATATGAGAGAAATGTACAAGACTTTTCTGTTTTGATGTGTGTTCTCTGCACAGGAACTTCAGAAGAAAATGAATGTTAGAGAAAAGGGTGCTAAGCACAGATTCTGAAATAGTTTCGTCTTCACCAGATGGCTCCAACTGACTCCCTTTCTCTCTGTCTGCACTGTCTTGGAACTGGCATTGTTATAAGCTTTTTGTTTTTCTTTCCTCTGTTTATAATTGCAACTTGTTTCCCTTGACTTGTTCACCTCTTTCCTCACAAAAGATGGACGGACATTATCACCCTTTGAATTTCATAAGTGTTGCTTTTCATAGTGCTGTGGATACTTTATTTGTTTTATTTTATTTACTTTCTTCTGTGATGTAGAGAATAGAACAGAGAGTTTTTTCCAAATAGGACTAACTTTTTTTTGGTACATAATGATTACTTGCTTTTTTTCCTGAGGAAGTAGATGGTACAGCTGTATTTAGGTGGGGTGTTTTGACTCTGCTTATAATCTTACCAGCCTTTTTTCACCGAGCATCATTCTGCACCTTTCCAGTTCCTTCAAACCATATTTAAAACTTTACATTTTGGGCTGCTTTAAATAGTTATGCTTGGTGTGTACATATTGTAACACTCAAACTTATAACTGTATTTTCAGCATCATACAACCACATGCTACTCCGTATTTGGGGCTAGATTGCAATCTCGTATGTGGTATCTACCGAGATGTGTCAAAAAGTCCAATAGTGCATTTACACATATGCATGCCATACCAGATTTGTCAAGATACAGAGCAATTTAGGCTCAGCGGGCTTATAAATTTCAAAATTTAATGCATGCAGGTATTGCAAGGTAATTTCTTCTTCAGGGATGGTGGTGGTGGTTCATTTTACAGGCTGATAGAGAACTATATTTTTTAACCTGTGAAGGAATTTTGCTATCTGTATATTTTAAAAGTTGCACTTACCCTTATCAGTTTCATTTGAGCACTTATTAACGAGCTAAAGGTCTCTCACTTGTATGTTCCAAGTTGCCTCTCTGAGGTATTCATATGGATTTATGGGGCATTTTATTGTGGATTTCAAACAATTGTTTCTGAAATTGATTTTGGGGGTTTTACTAATACAGTGACTCCATTCAGTCATGCTGTTTTCTTGTAGAAGCATACTCCAGTCACACACAGCACTCCTGGCAACACTGTTTGTACCCATAATCTGTGCATTCCGGGATATCAAAGTAGCTGTCTCATAGTGCCTCCTTAGCTGGTGCTTGACCAATGGATTTTAGGAAATGTCAGTATGGCTGCCTCTACGTTGCAAGAGGATTCTGGGAAGTGTGTTAAATGCTAGGAGAGTGTGATGAGTAGGAATTCAGGGACCACTAAACCACCAATGTATTACCTCCATGGAAAGGCTGTTTCACTAACTAGCTGCCTTTGTCCACATTGAGGTGATGAGGTAAAGTACCTGGCTGTTTGTAGATGGAGAGAGGAGAGGTGGAGATTTAGGAGAGGATTCTAAAATATGTAATCCCTCTGAATTGAAATACCCAAATGGCCATATTAATGGTCCGTGCTGGTGACAAGTTTTGATGATTGAAAATACAATGTGTGTGCATGCCTAGAAATATATAGCATTTTCTCCACATATTTTTGGGGTTGCACAAGCTGTGAATGCATAAATATATAGTAAAAACTAATACTGAAGATTTTGTTTCTTGTACCTCTAATTTTCAACCACTTAAAGAAGGCAAACAGTTATCTTGTTCCCTGTGTTTACCATTCCTTTGTGAAGCAGAAAGTGCTTCATACTTTTTTTTTTATAAAACAAAAATGTTATACTAAAATGCTTAACATAGTCTATCATTGTACTGTAAACTTAGCCCACTACATGTTTCAAGGATGATTAGTTACAAAGCTGTCAGCATCAGTCAGTGGTTCTGTGGTACACAGAGGTAGTTGACCCCAATGATGGGTAAGACTCCAATGCTTCATCATTATCTCAACTGCCCTTGTTTCTTTAATCATGTCTGATACTTGTTCTGAAGCCAGTCAGTCTGGGCAGAAACACATAGGAAGGTTAAAGATTAGATTGCTTTACCAGATAGGCCTATTTATAGAAACAGGTACTGCTGCTGTTAGGCTTGTTCAGAATAGATTACTTGCTGGATAACCCTGACTTGGCAAAACAAATTTGTGGAAGGTCACAATGGATGTGAGTGATTCTCTGTAAATAGAGAATGAAGGTGATTTATGTTGTCCGATTCTTTTGATATTTTTTCTGCATATGTAACAGCTTTGTTCATACCTAGTGATTTGATTGTCTACAATAGCTGGGGGCTGTACTTGAGTTCAGTACAATAACAGTTCTGTGAGTTCTGTTTGCAGGTATCTTCTCTACAGGAGAAAGAAGCATAGGGACTTCTATATAGGACTGTGTAGGCAGTTGAAATGACATTTATTGTTAAAGCATGGTTCTTCTGTACATTTGACAACTATGCCTTGTTTAGGACTGAGCAGATATTCATTTCACTTATTGCTGACTTATTGCATTCAAATTTATGGTTTTCATGCGACTTTTTTCCCCTCAGCATTTCTCTTTATTAGTAGTAAATATTCATATTATGGTAGCATTCAAAGTACTAGTAAGGAGGAGGACACATGGTTCTTGGCTTTTGATGTGAAAGATGCGTATTTTTCATATAGACATCCTCCCACTCCACAGGAGGTTCCTCTTCAATAAACAGCATTGCCAATTCAGAGTCTTTCCTTTCAGTCTAGCTACAGCACCTAGGGTCTTTATAAACGTTTTTTAGTAGCGGCAGCTGGGATGAAAAGTAAGGGAAGACTATAAATTCCTCTTTGATAATTGGTTTGGGATGGGCAGTTGCTATAAGGAAGTCCAGTGGGCAATCAGTGTTCTGCTCAGGCTTCTGCCTTCCCTCAGCGTCTCTGTTAATCACCAAAAAAAATCCATGTTGACCCCCATGAGATTCATAAATTTGATAGGGGTGATGCGTTACCTAGGGACGTGGTGGAATCTCCTTCCTTAGAAGTTTTTAAGGTCAGGCTTGACAAAGCCCTGGCTGGGATGATTAAATTGGGGATTGGTCCTGCTTTGAGCAGGGGGCTGGACTAGATGACCTCCTGAGGTCCCTTCCAACCCTGATATTCTATGATTCTATGATGTTGGACTTGACGACAGCAAGAGTTTTTCTACCTCTTGAGAGGCTTTGGGCTATGTGCGCTGTCATACATCAGGTCACTATCAGACCCAGGACATCAGTCAGAACTTGTCTTCCCCTCTGTGGCCATATGGCCTCATACATACGTGGTGCCATTCTCCTGGCTTCACCTTTGCTGCCCACAAGCCTGACTTCTCTCAGTGTACTCGCCTGAAAAGAACAACATTAATGGCAAGGTGACAGTTTTGCTCAAAGTTTTAGACTCTCTCAGCTGGCGGACACAACCGGAGGAGGTTCGGGTGAGGACCCTTCTCACACCAACTCCTGAGGCAGCTGTCATTCACCTCGGCTCTTGGGGTGCTCACATGAACGATCATATGGCCCAAGGCGTCTAGACCCTATAGGAGTCCAGAATGCATATCAATTTACTAGAACTCCAGGCAGTCCATTGAACCTGCTACACCTTCCTCTCACTCATCGGATCCAGACATATCCAAACAGTGTCAGACAACATGATGACGGTATTTTATATAACAAGCAAGAGGGAGTGAAATCTCTCCCTCTCTGCATAGAGGCAGTCACTCTCGGGAATTGGTGCATCAGCCAGCACATAACTCCATCAGCAGCATATTTCACCTCACGGGAGAACAGGAAACTTCCCTAGTAGTGCTCCAGGGTAGATGGGAGATGCCCTACTGCTGTCATGAAAGGGTTGCCTAAGATATGTCTTCGCTCTTATCCCATTGATACCACAAGTTCTATGGAAAATCCGTAAAGACAGAGCTTGAGTCATCCTGATTGTGCACAACTGGCCGAAACAGGTCTGATTAATGGGTCCGCTGAAGCTCTCTGTTCACCCACCCGTGAACATCCCCACATTGGCACACTTTCTAATGCAGCACAAGGGCAGGTTCAAACACCCCAATCTAGAACCACTGCAATTTAGGGCCTGGCATTTGGCTGAGATGTACCCCTCTTAGAGATATATAGGGCAGCTACTTGGAGCTCTTTGCATATCTTCATGGGACATTATGCTCTGGTCCAATTGTCAACTGTGGGGACAGCAGCACTACAGTCATCTATCACTTCTGTGACCTTGCACCCACCTCCTGTCTGACTTCTGCTTGTTAATCTATCACATGGAATACACATAGGGACCATAACTCAAAGAAAAAATGGAGGTTACTTATGTGTAACTGAAAGCTCTTTTGTGGTCCCTATCTGTATTCCACTATCCTCCCTCCATCCCTTTGGAACTGTGCTAAGATTGAGAAACTGGAGAGGCATTGGCCCACCACCTTTTATGCCCCTGGTTCAAAATGCAAGGAGAGCTACAGCGCATGTGTGGGCCAATGGACGCTGCTTGCAAAAAATTCTAGACTCAGACACATAGTGCACATGCCTATTCCATGTGTGGAGTACATATAGGGACCACAAGAACCTCCAGTTACAGATAAATTAACTCCATAGTGAAAATACAAATTTATATTCTCCTTTGCTGAGGGGAAAAGAAATTAATTGTTATATTACTGATTCTCTATTCAATAATAATGCTTTGTATAACTCTTACTGCAAATGTATCCTCTTTATTCTTAAACATGTAGTAAAATTATTAAATGAAAAGTTTTGCTGATTAGGGCTGAGTCGATATTTAATTTTCCAGACTGGTCCCTAAAGTCCTAAAAATACCAGTTAAAATGTGACCCTGCTCTGAAAAGTTTTAATAAAAATGATACAATGAGGTTTCATGTTAATTGTCTGCCAATGACTGTCAGATCAAATTTGGTCAGTTTACAAGTTAAAAAAGGGTTTTCCCCCGTTAAATGCCAGTCCTGCGAGTTCAGTCCTAAGATTTCAGAGTCAAGTTGTGCTAGATTAATTTCTGCAAGAGCAACAATAACTTTTTCCAATAGTAAACATCTCTCTGGACAAAGTTTTCTCTGTTATACCTGTGGAAACTCACTATTTCAGTGTGTAACTGAGGACAGGATTTGGCCCAGTACTGAGCCAAAATCCACTCTGGGACATCAGTTTAAATGTGTAGTAATGTATCAAATTCACTGAGTTAATTCCAAAGTTACAGTGATGCTCTTGAAAGCAAAATTGTGACCTTGGTTCAATTTGTGATGTAGGAGCTAGATTAGCTCACTCTCTTTTTGCTGTGTTGGTTCTGCAGTGCTGACAGGGTTACAAAGCAGTAAAAACATTTTGCCATTAAAGTGAGCTGATGCACACAGGAAGCAGGCAGCTTGAATGAGAAGATGCCATAGAACCAGAGTTGTTGGTAACGGTAAGTCATTGTGAGTGACATTCATATTAGGGCCAGTTTAAACCCCTTGGTATGAGTGTTCTGGGAGAATCATGGGAAGTAGTTGTCTTGCAGCAGGGACTTCAACAGCCCCTGCATGCTACAAGGTGTGCTACGTAGGCCAGGATGGAGGTTGGTGCTGGGCAAGGTTTGGGTCGCAAGATTCACAGTGCTGACTCAATAATTGCGACAGCCTGAACAAGTGGTACCAAGGAACTATGTCAGCTTTTCTAATACATAGGCTGGGGCAGTTGTTGTAGGGGGCAGGTGGATTTCTCCCAAGAATGACCATGCACTTTGTCTTCATAGCCTCATTACACAGCTATGATGTGGGTGTGGAGAATTTAACTCTTTATGATCATGTGTTACTATTAAAGTAAAAGGTGCAGAAATGATTTAAAAATGATTATTTACATAGATGAACAGCCTGGAAGGAACACTTATAACTCAGTGTCCTCCAGAACAGTTTATCTATTAATTAGAGCCAGTGTTTGAGCCCCAAACTATAGTTTGATTGACTAAAAATCCTGGAAATTTACACATTATGGATGTTATTTCATGAATCAAGTAGTTCTGAAAATAGATCTTAATCAGTTAAACTAAGTTCTGGCTCACAGGATAAATTCCACTTTGTTGTTTTGAAATAAATACACAAATTAAGGCAAATAAAAGATAGTCCTTTTAAAAAGTAATAATTTTATACTGTACATATTGGAAGAATAATCAACATTTTGATCAGCTTGCAAAAAAAGATTTGTCCTTCAGGATTTTAACTAACTTAGTAATTTTTAGGCACCAATTCTCTTTTTTAACACCAAGAAGCTCAGAAAAATTCTGCATTTCATATTTGAAGAGAAGAAAAGCAGTACTGCTGTTCTAAGTTCTGTACTGTTAGCAAGATAGTGGTGTATATAGTGCCTGTCATTTTTAATATGTTAGTGTTGTATAGAGGAAAATACAAAAAAACAAACAAAACAAAAACTCACCAGACAAACCCACGCAAACAAAAGAAAACTGGAGCCCACTCTTGTAACCTTGTGAGAGATTATTCTATAATCAGTTTGATAAAATGTCATGTTTTTGGTTTCTCAACTGCTGTGGGAGTTAGTTGCTTTTCTTTTCTAAAATATTTTGAAGCTAAGTTCACGTAAAGAGATGAAGAGAAAATAATTATGTAAGGCAGGAACCAAAACTCATAATAGCCGTGTTTAAGAAATTCTTCATAACATGTTCAGGAAAAATATTTATCATCTTAAGATGAATAGTGGTTAATTTGAATGTAAACAAAAGATATTAGTCTTCATTTTATTTTACCAATAAAGGGACGGAGGTTTGAGGAGGTGGACCACTTCCTTTAAATTACAAATGAGATTAATTGGAAAAGATAAAAATATAAAAGCGACAATCACCGCTCTCACCTTCCCAAATTAATACTAAGCAGCCAATGTACAACCTAAA
Source organism: Chelonia mydas (assembly GCF_015237465.2). Classification (NCBI taxonomy): domain Eukaryota; kingdom Metazoa; phylum Chordata; order Testudines; family Cheloniidae; genus Chelonia; species Chelonia mydas. Next base: position 226,983,986 of record NC_057850.1, read on the forward strand.
TCCAGAAATGTCAAGGGGACTGCTTTGGCTACCATTTTAAAAAAGCTTATTTAGCTTCAGAGAGATCCCTGAAGACTTGTAAAGAGTCAGCAGAATGCCAGTATTTAAGAAACAGCCCCAGGACGCATCAGGAAATTACAGGCGTTCAATTGTATGCAAACTATTAAAAAGTGTTTTAATAGATCACATAGGAGAACACTTAGGAAACCACAGCTTCATTAAGAGTAGTCAACATAGTTTTAGGAAAAGCAGTATTGATTTGGGTTGGAGTTGAAGGGGAAGAATTAATAGGGTAGGAGTTGAATTTCAGAAGTACTTTTGTAGCAGATGTGCACTGCGTCTTCAGAAATGTTCTGTGACTGTGGTACATAACAGAATAGTCTCATGATTCCTGCAATGGTCCTGTCGTTTTCTTAGTAAATTATACATTTGGAAATTGTCAGACAGCTGCACAGCAGGGTATGGTGTGCACTTATTTGGCCGTAGGATAACCATTCACATTTATCTTCCTCAAGCAGACGTGCTGACTATATAAGACAAGTCCAGCTTTACTGACTGGTTAAACTTTGAGGCTGTTATTGCTTGGGAAGCTGAATGCTGTGTCTGCTTCATATACTGTGGTTGGCAAAAACTATTTTATAAATGTCCATATAAGAGGTTAGTAATATTTAATGTAGGGATGTTTACCAAAATGAACATATGTCTAAACTAGAACTCTGTGATGAAAAGGATGTTGAATGTTTGTGTGGATTCACAGTTCAGGACGAGTTGTTTAGAAAAGATGCTGACAGTACTTGTAATTGCTCTAGGGGAATGGTGGATAATATTTAAAGGGATACAATGAACTGCAAATGTAACTATTCTCAAAAAATTAGTTTAAAAAGTACTTTTAGGTACTAAATGTGCCTCTGAGACCAGCTGCTTATTTTTGTTGGTTTATAATAATTTTTCCTGTTTTTTACAAATGTTTTTTTCATCCTGTTGCTGTGTGGAAGAACCACACCAACAATAGGAGGAAATGTAATTACTGAGGAGGGTGAACAGTGAAACTGACTATATACAAATGCCAAGTCAAATGCACAGAGTACTCAAACAGGAAAAAAGGTTTAAAATCTGTTCAGGAAACCCCAACAGCCAAAATGTGATTTTACAAGATGATTTCATATCGTGGCGAGACTGTCAGCTCTTTGCAATTATGGTAGCCTGTGCAATTGTGGATGCAAATGTAGGATCCATTATCAGCCCAACTTTTTTTATCCTCTGATTGTAAAAAAGGAAAGATACATTTTGGCTGAAAATTTGGATAATTAATTAGAGGGTGGACTATATTTTTTTCTATTAATGTTTTTTTAAAGTTATGACTTGTTTTATATTACCCTTTTTGCACACTAGAAATAAACATGTTTTTGAGTCACTGTGACTTCAAAATGTGCATAGAAGTAGCTATAGTGAAACACTCATACATATATTAATTTTTATTGTCATGAAAGTCTTTGTCATAGTCAACAGTCTTGTGCACTTAAAGCTTTTTCATTGGCAGTATGTCTTATTTTTTGCAAGAAAAGTTCCGGTACTGTAGACTGGATACAAAATATCTTTAGGTTCTCTGATTTCAGCTATTTTATTTTATAAGAAGCCCCCCCAAAATTAAGCATCTTAATTTCCAACAGATGGAACATACAGATAAACTCTTTTTTGTGTGTGTGTGGATACACAGGACCCTGAAGATAGAGCGCTCAGCCGGGAAGAGAATTCTAATGATATCACTGTACTGAGATAGTTTGTGCTTTCGATATCCCTGTGATCCTCTTAAAATAGCTCTTGTGTAAAATGAGGAAAAGAGATGCTTGGAAAGCATGTTAAAAAAAAATGCATGTGCAATTTGGTTTGCTCTAACAGTTCACTATTTCATTGTTTATATATCAATTACATACCAAAAAACAAAGAAAATTATTTAGGTTGTAGAAGTTAGGGAATGCCATATTTATAGTTGCCCAGGCCCCTTTACTACTACTACTTTGTCTGTACATCCTGTGCACTGAGTGAGGCAGTTGTCTTGTGGAAAAAATGTCATCAAGTAATTAGATTCTATTGCAAACCATATGCAGAAGAGGAAAGAATTAAGGTTGCACAGGCAACCATAAATATGGCATTTCTTAACTTTCAAGTGCTTGACTTTGCAGCCAGATTTTTTTGTTTTAATGTATTTTTGTAGTAATCTCTAGATTGTTCCTAAAGAAAAAAGTTAAAAAAAACCACACAAACCTCCTATAGCAATTATAATCAAGTCCTTTCCTTCATGCATCAGCCATCTCGCTTTGAACCTTCAACATTGCAGCACAGACTACTACCATCTCAGCTAGTGGACTAGCTGCATTGGCTGATAGCAGGAGAAGGAAATTATCCTGGGTGGGGTGGGGAGAATCGGCTACTGAGTCTAAGGAGATGATTGGGGTGGGACTGGGTCTGACTCAGACAGTCTGTTTCTTTACTCCTCCGAGGGGATGGGTGACTCTTCCCCTCTATCTTGCCCTCAATGGGGATGAGCTGCTAGGGCCATGTGCTTCATCCCACGTGTTTATGAGAGAAGCCTAGCACATCTCTCTGTCTTCGCCTGCCTCTGAGAGTAAGGGCAGGAGCTCCCACATGTGGTGCCTCCAGGGGGTGAGATGGGCCCCTGGGTCTATATGATGGGTCTGAGCATGATGCTGGTCAAGGAAGGGATTCATAATCAATTAAAATTTTGACATGCTGCCAACACTTTTCATAGCAGAACCAACATGCTCATCTCTAGCCTTGAGGCTTTGTTCCTGTTGAATTTTCAGGGCTGCTGAAAACAATGGAGGTGTGGAAGCTTATTAAAAATAGGTTGCAAGTACTTTCGTGAATCCTTTCCAAGCAGTGAAACCATTTAGATTATTTTTGGAGGGAAAGGATGTTTAAAACTGTGTAAACCTTAACTGTCTATGAAATATATTAACCAGACAACATTGGTGGAAGGCAGAGACAAACCAACACTTATATTTTGTTGAAGTAAATCATAGACTCTTGTGGCCTGTTATTTACTCAACATCAGAATGGTTAGTTCTTGAGAATGCTGTTGCAAGGATATAAAATGTATATGGCTTTCCTAACGTACCCAAGCTTTTTTTTTTTTTTAAAAAAAGCAGCAAACAAAACTTTTGAAGTCTCATTTTACAGACACCGTTTGAAAGTGCAGCATGTGAATCCAAAATAGGTCAGGGTTTGGGAGTATAAACTATAAAGACAAGATCACTCGTCTTGGCTTTTACAAGTTAGAAAGAGACTCAGTAGCATAGGTTTCTGGGAGGGGAAATCTTCTGGAAGGAACACGTTGTCGTGACTGGAATGTTTGAGGAAACTATTTGGAAAAGCAAAAGTTTGGACCAGTGCTGAGGAAGGGAGCTAGTGTACAAGCAATTCAGGTAAAATTATTTTACATGGTGGTTAATATATGGAATAAGCTACCAGTACTAGCAGTAGAAGTTATCGTTTATATTATAAGGGAATTGCACTCTGCTTTTTAAAGGAGAAACTATAGGATTACAGACTCCTTGGGATTCAAGATAATTGTTGCCGATGGATTGATTTGTGTTTCCTGAATTTAAAGAAAAAGGAGGTTTGGTCTTGTGGTTATGGCAATGGACTAATATTCAGTAGATTTGGATTCATTTCTCAGATTTACTGTGTGACCTTGGGAAAACTACATCATCTTTCTGTGTGTCAATTTTCCACCTGATAAATGAGGGTAATATTAGATCTATTCCTTCTTATCTGTTTAGGCCCCAGTCCTGCAAAGTAAAGCATGCAGGCAGACTCCTGTCAGCATCCCTTTGCTGGATTGGGAATTTATACTGTAAACTCTTCAGGATGAAGGCTGTCTCTTGCTATATGTATGTACAATGCTTAGCACAATGGGGGCCCCAACCTCAGTTGGACCTTCAAGTTGATAATGTAATACAAATAGTAATTTTAAGGAGTTGGCTTTCATAAAGCTTATGGGTTTTCCCTTTCCTTTTTAAAATTCCTATTGCCATAGATACAATTAGTTTTATCATAAAGTAGTATGTCTCTATCATGGAAGATTGTAACTCCAAAGTTTTGTCATTACCTAAAGATATTTATGGTACACAATTGCTGCTATTAACTGTTTTCTGTTGTACTGTAATTCTGGGAATATTTGAGTTCACATATGTAGCATTAAGGTACCATATCAAGATATTCACTTGTTAGACGTTGGTCTTGTACCAAAATATTTTAAAAGTAAGATTTTTCTCTGTGTGATTCTCCTGCTATTGTACTTCCTGTATTGTTTCAGAGTTGTCCCCCTACAGTATTAATTTAAAACAAACAGCCCATTGGTACTTCATAGTTTTATAAAACAGGCTAATCCAACTGCATGTATAAGAAGTTCTGTGGGTTACAGTTCCAGTGTATTATACAGGATTTTAGCTACTAATCATCCTTATTGCTAATAGAAGTTGTATGGTAAAATTTTCCAGAGCTGCATGGAAAATGTAACCCTTAATGCACTTTGATGTTGTAGTTAATTCTGAAACACCTGTGATCTATCAACATGTAAACAGATAATTAATTTAAATAATCAAAGAGTCAGCAGAATTTTTAGTAATTTTAAGTTTTACAGTTACAACACAGACCTCTGAAAACTAAGATTGTAATTTACATGAAACAACAGTTATTGCCATGGTCTCAACTCCTTATATCCTTTCTTGGGTGGGGGTGATCATTCTTCTAGAACTCTCACACAGATCTCTCTGCATAGAAAGTAGGGGAAGGGTTCGACAGTCTCTCAGACCTGTGTGTGGGGCGGAAAGCTGGGATCAGGAACAGGAAGATACACAATAGACCCCTCCCAGGTCCTGTGGAAACTGCACCAAAGGTAATCCAGCGCCATACTTTATTTTGTGCTGAGTCCCCTGTGCACTGGGATACCACCTTAAAGGGAGACCAGGGCTGCTCCTCATTTACAGTTCCCTGTGTGCTGCCGGGAGCTGTAGGGGACCCTGGAGTTTGTATAGAGGAACAGATAGCTCGGTCCTCAGTAGATCCTCCTTCCATTTTAACTGGTCCTCATTGTTCTATGCTGCACTTGTAAGAGGTGCAGCACAGAATTCTCAGCCCTGGGAGAAGGGGAGGTTGAGGTAGTTTTTAGCCACCTTGGTGCCTGCCTGGTTCTGGGCTGCTCCACAGCCCTGGATGTAGCTTAGACATGCCCGCAGTGCTGCCTAAATTACAACTGCCTCTCAGGATTGCCCTGTGCGCTGCAGCACTTCTGGGAATCTCTGCAGTGCTGTGTGCTGGCTGACAAACCCTTCCCACCCCCATCACTGCCCCTAAGCCTGTGATTGTGAGGGGATCCTTGGAAGGCAGCATTATGGCTGTCTCTGCAGAGCCTGCACCAGGTGAATTCTCTCCTGGGAGGATATGGAGGTTTTAGGCTCCCTTGATGCAACTGCAGCCATTTTACCTGGCGTAAAGGAGCCAGAACCAGGGGTGAAAATCTCACTCCAGGTGTCCACAGGGCTTGGAGATCAGGGATGAAATCCTGACCTTACTGAAGTCAGTGGGTGTTTTTTCCATTGACTTTGGTATAGCCAAGATTTCATCCCAGATCTGTTGCCTTTTTTTTACTCTCCTATACACCCTGAAGGAAGAATTGGGAAATATCTCCTTGGGTGGGGGGAATACTTGTGCAATGTTATAGAATCATAGAATATCAGGGTTGGAAGGGACCTCAGGAGGTCATCTAGTCCAACCCCCTGCTCAAAACAGGACCAATCCCCAACTAAATCATCCCAGCCAGCGCTTTGTCAAACCTGACCTTAAAAACTTCTAAGGAAGGAGATTCCACCACCTCCCTAGATAACGCAGTCCACTGCTTCACCACCCTCCCAGTGAAAAAGTTTTTCCTAATATCCAACCTAAACCTCCCCCACTGCAACTTGAGACCCTTACTCCTTGTTCTGTCATCTGCTACCACTGAGAACAGTCTAGAGCCATCCTCTTTGGAACCCCCTTTCAGGTAGTTGAAAGCAGCTATCAAATCCCCCCTCATTCTTCTCTTCCGCAGACTAAACAATCCCAGTTCCCTCAGCCTCTCCTCATAAGTCATGTGTTCCAGTCCCCTAATTATTTTTGTTGCCCTCTGCTGGACGCTTTCCAATTTTTGCACATCCTTCTTGTAGTGTGGGGCTCAAAACTGGACACAGTACTCCAGGTGAGGCCTCACCAATGTTGAATAGAGGGGAACAATCACATCCTTCATTCTTTCCTTCTAACTGTTTCCATAACTAAGTGATTGATCCAAATGTATTGTAGCTCAGCTAAGCCACTCTTACAGAAAAGTGTCTGCAGATAAGCAATCAATATCATCAGCAAAGGTTGTGTTAACTTCAAAGCCAGACTGATGCAATTTAAATACTGATTCTAAAGGGCTCTAAGAAACAAACATTTAAATTGAGTCAAAAACAACAGAGACACAGATTTGTCCCAGTAAATGAAACAATATATTGTCTTTGTGCTCACCCTCACCCCTAGTTTGTTCATTATGGCTCTTCCTTTGCCTCCCACCCTTCTTTTCCAAAGCAGCTTTTTATTGTCGTACTGGCTAGGCACAAAGAGACTGAAGTTTTTTCCTTGCCTCTATTCATCCTTAGCATATCTCCACCTTTGCAGTGTGCAATGCCTTACCTCTTGCTCAAAAGGTCAGCAAGTGGCTCCTTTATTTAACCCTTGCTACAAATTTCTTGCACAAATCATCTTATAAAGGAATGCTGTGGAGACCTATATGATAGTGCTTCAGTGCCCAGATACTTCCAGGCTTGAGAAACTTGTCTCCCAATTTCTTGCTAAAATGTTTAGTTTATATATAGTTGCTAATAAAGTTAATCACTTTTACCATATGTTCAAAGAAACATTGCAAGTACTTGTATAAAAAATGGAAAGAGTTTTTATTTTAATGGGGATACTTTTTTTAAATAGAATTTTGTGTGTGTGTAAGTGGGTTCCTTGTATGCTGTGTATGGTAAATGATTTTTCCATTATATATGATTTTTTTTCCTTCTAGTTTAGGTCTAAATTTTGCCCTTTAAGGTGGTTCTATTATGGGTGTTTTCCACAAGTTGCATGCCACAAAATCACAAACATTCAAGTAACTCCATATACTGGGTTCTATGTCAAGTCATGTTTAGGGTCATCAGGAGGTTAGATCCCTTAAGACGGGTTTGAGTTGTGTATCATGTAATAAAAAGCATGTCAAATACCTGCTTTCAGGTTGGGTGCAATACTTTAAACTGTAGTATGGTGCTGCTCTTTGGTGGCATATTGCAACCAAAACACAAGTATATGACGTACCTCTCGCTTTATGACATTCTAATCAAGGCTTGTACCTGTTTAGTGGTCCAAGTCAAAGGCAGTAATGGCACAGCACATCTCAGCTGGCATGTCTTGAATGAAAGTATGCAACATTCCTTTTTGTTTCATTAACATATACAGCATGTGTAATATGCTGCACAGTGCCGGAATTTGCGGATACACAATAAAATATATATTCATATTACTGTATTTCTGCTCCTTGTAGTAATCTAAATTGTGAAAACTGTACTCATGCTGTTCATCCCAGAAATCTGTCATTTCAAAAGTTATGCTAAGTACATTTAAGTAAACTTGAGTATATTCATGCTGAGGTGTTTTTTTTTCCTCTTGAAATGTCAGAATGCTGTGCTGAAGAAATTAAGTCCTGTTCCTTCTAAAATATCTTGAAAAATGTGGGAGTACATTTATTTTCTGCATACCCTAAAATGCTATAACTTGTTAAACAAAAATAGAGCTTTCTGAGTGCTCTAACTCCCTATAATGCTTCTGAGTAATAGTAATATGTGGAGTAAGGAGATTTATATTACCAGAAAGTGGTGCATCTACATACCTGCCATGAATTGAAATCTCTAAAATAGAAAACACACTACCTACCTCCATTGAAATACATGGGGGTAAGAGTTTTATGGAGGGATAGTAAATGAAAAATAGGAATTGGCCCTCCTAAATAGGGGCAGTTGACATGTATGCAGTAGCACATGTATCTGGATATATTGGTTTAATGTGAAGAAGTGTCCACAGAACCCATAATTATTACTTCCATGGTAATTTATAATTTTTGAAACTTCAGGATGGTAAAGATCTACATTTTTGTTTGATGGATAAGATGTGTTGAATTAAACAAATTATGGTTATCTTTGAGTCTGTCACATAAATTTTGGATGACATTACCCTTGCCTCATCCCCAAGCTTGTATAGACTGTTCATAAAGCATACAGTTTTGTTCATACAAGGGGCTGTAAATTGGTGGGTTGTGTTTTTGGCAGTTCATTTGGAAGTAGTGGTTCACCCTTTTGGCTTGTTTTGTTCTAGAAAAACATTTCAAAAACTTCGACAGAGAAACAGTGATGGATCATGCCCTATTTTGAAGGGGTTGGGAAGATTTGCCAGACTTCCCTCTGCAAAGGGTGATCATAATGATGCCAGATGGCTTAGGCAGTTTAGCCCAACTCAAATGCAGGAGGTTATGAATGAACTAAGAGAATTAGGAAATATACATGTTTTACATGTGTGTTGAAGTAGAAAATAAAGTGCTAAAAGAGGCACTTGGAATTATACAATAAACAGTATGCAACCGCTTTATTCCTAGAAATTGCCATGGATATGGCTTTGGAGGGCATGATCATAACTCAGCCAGAGGTTAAGGGTCTATTACAGGAGTGGGTGGGTGTGGTTCTGTGGCCTGCAATGTGCAGGTCAGACTAGATGATCGTGATGGTCCCTTCTGGCCTTAAAGTCTATGAATTTGTGATTGTCCAAAAACTTTTCACCCTGGCTAGTGAGCTGAGTCGTCTTGCTGATAGGTAGTGGACAGAGCTGGTCAAAAGTGTTCTGGTGGAACATTGTTCCAAAATTTTTCAATGGTTTTGTTAAATCCAAAAAACTTACTGTAGGAACTGGTTGATTTTGGCAACATTCCATGGGGAGGAGGGGGTTTAAAGCATTTTGATAAGGTCAGAATGTTCCATTTCAACTTTTAAAGATAGAACATTTACATTTTTTGTATCAAAATTACTGTTTCAAAAGTTATTTTATATTGCATAAAAATAAAGCAGATTTTAAAATATCAAAATTGAAATGAAATGTTTTGATTGAGCTGAAATTAATATGTTTTTCAAAATGGTTTTGTGAGAAATTTCTAAGTTCTTTATTTTCATTCTGATTTGCAACAAAAATTTCAAAACTGCAGAATTTCCCATGAAATGGAAATTTTGGTTCCTGGTCTAGTACTGAGTACATTTTTCAATCTTGATCTACGTAAGTGATCTGTTGTCATAGGTGCTTGTGTTTCTTGGTTTTCCAGGTTTCTGGAAGCAAGGTACCAAAATATAAAAAATCGTACTACAACACTACATTCCAAAAAACCCCACATTTGAATCAATGTAGTGGAGTGCAGTTTTTCCATGGTGTGATGTTCTGATGCACTGTGGGGATGTGCCAAAATATTGTGTATTGTAACTGCATGAAGCCATAGTGTTCCTGAGTTTATCTCATTAGACACACGTTCACAAGTGGCAATCCTAAGTGTGCATGAGCAGAACTCATTGTTAGACTGAGTGCACAGGCACTAGTGAGGATTTTGTAGTTCATATAATTCTGTATAAAATGGCTGGATATTATGAGGATTAGCAATATTGCTAGTCCTGTCCTGTAAACGCTATTTAAGTCTTCATAGTTTAGCTAGTTAATCCTTCTATATATCCTTCCAGATTCACAGACTCTGAAGCAGGGAGGTGCACAGTGCCTCTTTGTGTCAACAAGCCCCAATGATGCTGATTGAGGAGAATTTAAATCTCTGCTTGGACCTCCATTGGAAGCTGGCCAAAGGAAAATGCAGTAGTGATGTGCTGAATCAGCACATTCCTTGACTGCTCAAGGCATGCCAGTTTCCTGGGCAGTGCTACCCTATTCTGTGTGTCTGTTGGTCTTCTGTGGATCCCCTGGCAGTCAAGAATATGAGTGTCTGAAGCTTCTAAACCCTCCCTTTCCCCCCCATGCAAACTTTTTATCTTGAGGTTTTTTCTGCTGCGGTCTGTGTTGGCTTCTGCCTGTATAGACCCTGGAGTGAATGGGGGGTGGGGAATGTGGTGTGTAACTAAAACTTCCAGTTTAGGTATAAGTAGACAGATATTGATAGAAGCTTACTGAAACAGAGTTCCAGTTGTAAGGGTCTTGAGTTGAGAAAAACAGGTCTTAATCATTGCACCCTTGGCCATCAGTTTCATGGTGCTTTTTGGAAGTTTTGTATTGAAGAGCAGCATGAAGCTGATGGCCAATGACGACTTCTGCTCACGCTCACAGATCAGCACACAATGCAGTGCTGGAAAAATCCCTAGAGACTTTAATGATCAGCTTTGTAAAAGAGAGGCCAACAATACCCTCTGATTTTTCTGGCGAGGGAGTTCTGACAACTGGAAACCCGGCTTGCAGTGTAGCTTGTCATTGAATTGTGAAAATAAGCAATACGTTGCCATGTTTAAGAAAATGTTTTCAAATGGACCAGTGGATTGGTCATGAATTATGAGTTTTAGTAAATTTGTAAATTTTAGAGAACAATAAAAAGGGTCCAAGCCTGTGCGGCTCTCAGCACCTATGACAGGTAACATCTTCAATTGAAGATGAGGGCACATAGTCTTGCACAATCAGGCCCCAAATTTGGGGCCTCCAAAACACATTTCAAATGTTTGCATAGTTCATGTGGCTCTTGACATAGTTTCTTTTCAAAGTGAATATGTCAGTGCTCTTAAAACATTATTCATACCAGTAGCTCAGTACTCATGAGCAAAACCACTGCGCTTCCAAGCCAGCGTGCAAGCACAAATGGAGGAATAAAAAACTCATGTTAAACAGATTTAGGGCTAAAGCCTGTAAAACTTTGCTCATGTAAGAAATCCCATGGAAATCAGTAGGGTTAATCACATGAGCAGGAACTATTCACACATATAGCTGTCCAGGTGAGAAGAGTATTGCCAAGATCAATTTTCTAAATAAGCTAGAGGTCTGAAAGCTGGCAGGGGTTATGTTCAATTCTGGATGGATTTTATGTAGAGAAAAAATAAAAGTTTGCCTCACATCCGTGGCTGATTTTCAAATCAATGCTTGAAAAGTGTTGGTCCTCTCTATCCCCATGGCTTCTACCTTTTGCCACCTGCACCTATGACTTCCCATATACCGTGAGATTTCCCCTGACTCTGTCCTATTCTAGTATTTTGGCTACTTCCCCCTTTCTGCTTCCTTCTCCTAAACCCCTCTCCTTTGTGGCTGCTTTTCTCTCCCTCATGTGTTTTGGCTGTCTTTCCAGCTCTTTCTTCCCTCCTTACTGCCTGTCTTCACATGACACATGTAATCATCCAAAGGCTGATCTTTGTATCCCATGCACACTCCTCTCCCAGAAGTGGTTCAGTGGTCTCCTTCCCTTCTCTCTGCTAGCTGTCTTTCTCCTTTTATCCCAGAGGTGGGCAAACTACGGGCCACATCTGGCCCATGGGACCATTCTGCCTGGCCCCTGAGCTCCTGGTCCCGGAGGCTAGCCCCCGGCCCCTCCCCTGCTGTTCCCCCTCCCCCGCAGCCTCAGCTCACTGTGACGCCGGCGCAATACTCTGGGCGGAGGGGCTGTGAGCTCCTGGGGCAGCACAGCTGAAGAGCCCGGCCTGACCTGGTGCCCTGTGCTGTGCGGTGCGTGGCTGGCTCTAGCTGGGCGGCACCACCAGTGCTCCAGGCAGCACGGTAAGGGGACAGGGAGTGGGGGAGCTCGGGGTGGTGGTCAGGGGGTGGGGGTGTGGATAGGGGTTGAGGCAGTCAGAGGGTGGGGAACAGGGGGTTTGAATAGGGGCAGGGGTTCCAGGGTCGGTCAGGGAGAAGGGGTGTTGGATGGGCAGGGGTCCCGGGCAGTCAGGAAGGAGAGGGGGAGTTGGATGGGGTGGCGGGGGGCAGTCGGGGCGGGGATCCTGTGGGCAGTCAGGGAGCAGGAGTCCCGGGGAGGCAATCAGGAAGGAGAGGGGGGTTGGATGGGGCGGCGGGGGGCAGTTGGGGCAGGGGGTTCGGGGGTGGTCAGGGGACAGAGAGCAGGGGGGATGGATAGGGCAGGGGTCCCGGGGGGGCCGTCAGGGGGTGAGAAGCATGAGGGGTCAGATGGGGGCAGGGCTGGGCCACGCCTGGCTGTTCGGGGAGGCACAGCCTCCCCTAACCAGTCCTCCATACAATTTTTGAAACCCGATGCAGCCCTCAGGCCAAAAAGTTTGCTCGCCCCTGTTCTATCCCCTAGGAGAAACTTAGAATAATTTCAGGACTGCTTTAACATGCATTGGCTGATATGGCTCTTAAAGGGCCATGTCAGTGTTTGGGGATCACTGCAGCACAGCAGTGCTCCAGCTACCCCACTGAAATAGCCCCTACACTGTGGCCAGGAAGGTGATGGCACAGAGCTAGCTATAGCCGTACACTACTTAGATTCTCCTATGCAGGGAGAATCCCCAGTCAGTTGGTTATGTTGGCTTTCCACCAGGATTTAACCTTAATTTCATGCTCTTATATTGCCATTCTAATGTCTTATGTTCATTTATGTGATAGAGAGTTAGTGTTCTAACAGATTTATCCTTCATTGCAGCCTTTGTGTACATTTATCAGTTTGGTTATTCACAAATACCTAGAAGATCTGAGATCTGAGGGCACTAATTGGATGAACTAATGACCATTCATGACTAGCGTTCTTGGCCCTCACTTGGATGCCAATATGTCCTCTCTTCAACCCATTGCCTTAGGGACAAAAATACATCAGATTATGTGAAGAAATCTGTCAGCCTTCTAAGATTCCACTGATTCCAGTGCTTAAACCTTTTGATTAAATCATCCAAGTTGTGAATTTCTGACTACTACTCTTTGACATTGACAGGAGAACAAAATGGTGTTTGACTGACACAGCTCTAATGCTGTTGATTAGGAAGAGAAAAAATTGGCCCTGTCACTCTTCCTCTTGCTTTTGGGAATCTCTCAGTAATAACTCATGTAGCAAGTTAAGCTGTACCTCAGATAAGCTTTTGTCTTTATATACTTTTTAATGATTTGCCTTTTATGATCAGCAATTTTCTGTTTACTTGTTTGTGAGACCTGTTTGAAAATGCCAAATCACTGGATTTTATTTAAAAAAGGCAAATATCTAAACAAGAAAAATAATGGGGGAGCTGTTCCTGAGGAGGCTTGGGTCTATTCCCACTTCTGGTATTTTGGTTAGTTAAAAATCATTATTGTGTTCCAAATGAGCTGCTACTTAGTATTTGTAGTTTGCATTTATTAACTTTGTTATGAAGATATGTATGGAGATGAACCTGCGTCATGGAGGATTTGGGATGGAACAGGGATTCTGATGAGTCTATGCAAAAATACATCTATGAGCCAGATGGGGAGTTATACTGGCATTAGCTGTTGTTTACCATCTGTTTAATCCTCAGAAAGATACAGGGAAAGAGCTAAGAGTGGGGCAGAGGATGAAAAAACAGTGATAATGTGGTAACCTTCATACTGGATGTTGTTTACCCCCTGTAGTTAGTGTAAAACATCTTTTCCTGCCTCTGACTGTTGATACCAAAATATTCAAAGCTTCTACAGTTATACCTGAAAATTTTCTGTCTGTTCTCCTAGCATGTTCTTCTGAGGAAGGAGGACGAGTAGTCCCTTGTGATGGGAAATATTCTTTTGATATGTGCACTTAGTGTGGTACATAGCAGGTTATATTTACAAAAGAAACAAAAAAACCCACTCCAAAACAATCCAAAAATCCCCTCCCCACAGCACATACCTTAGAATGAAAAGAGATGAGTAGCCCTGGAAAAAATGATGTCAATTAGTCCATCTCTTCGGTAGGGCAGGATTGTTCCAGTGTGTTTTGTAATGCATTTTCCAGGCTAAATGTTTGAAGTTATGGAAAGATAAATTCAGAAACAGCAATTGCAAAAATCTGGTGCTGACACATTTTTCATGTTTTATTGTGAAGTTGAGGATTTAAAAAAAAATAGGCGAGACTAAAAACTGAAATTAAAATGACCCAATATATGGGCATTTGAACTTTATTTAATTTTCAACTTGCTCACTAGAGAGCAGCAGCAGAAAGATAAAGCTAGCATAGCTTGCTTTCTGTGGTATGACTAATTTCACTAGCTAACTAAATATAAACAAACCGGATGTCCTTCAAGTACCTTGTTAGAACTTGGCGACAGAGCAATAAACTCACGTTCAAAGGTATACCCACACCATGAAGCTATACCTGCACCATAAAGCTCAAGGACATTCTTAACATGCTGCATTGGTATAAATTAAATCATTGTAGTGTTTTAGTATTTTGTTTAAAAATACTATGTGTGTATGTATGCACACACATAGTTGATAAATTAATTGTGGTGTAAAGTTCTGATCATAATGAGTTCAGAATGGTTGTATTATGCATAGGTGGCAGTCTTAAAGTTTGTTTATGCAGGTAATCCCATAAGAGTGCCATGGTTCTGGAAAGATATTGCTATTCAGGACAGCAGTTAAGTACAAAAAATATCACAAACAACACAACCAAAACAAAACGCTACACTGCATACACATTTCTTCCCCGCGGGGAGGATGAGAGAGCACAAATCACACATGACACATTGCTTAATGCACTGTTGGAAGGCACTTGGATACTATTGTGATGAAGGCAGTAGAAGAACCTATATAGGATTACTCCTGAGGGAATTCTGCGACAAAAAAAATAAAAATTCTGTGCACAATATTTTAAAAGTCTGCAAATTTTATTTGTCAATCAATAAATGTGGATGCTCCAGCATGGCAGTGGGGAGCACGGTCCACTGTCTGCATAGAGGTGGGAAATCATCCCACAGCTCCTAACCCTTCCAGGACTGGGATTCGGGGTTGCACCCAACCCAAACACAGTGCAAGGGCCAGACCTGCCCCAGAAACACCCTGGGGCCCTGCCTCTCTGTGCTAGGTGCACTAGGTGTGAGCAGGCAGGCTCAGCCCTGCAGGATCTAAGTGTGGAGGGGCTTAGTGTGGGGAGATCCAGATGTGGGTGAGAGGGTTCTGTGTGGAGCAATCTGGGCGTGGGCAGCTCAGTGGGGGATATGGATGCACAGGGGCTCATTTGGAGTTTCCAGGTGCAGTGGAAATGGGACTCTGTAGAGGGTTCCAGGTGAAGGTGGTTAGGGCTCAGCGGGGGGGGGGGGGGCCAGGCATGGAAGGAAGGGGCTCAGAGGGGGGAATCTGGGTATGGAGGGGTCAGCGCAGGGTCCAGGTGGTGGGGGAGTGGGGCTTGGGGGGGTGGAGATCCACGTGCAGCTGGTTGAGGCTCAGTGGGGTGCGGGTCCGGTGTGGTTGGGGGGGTCATTGGGGTGGTCCAGGTGCAGGAGGATGCGGCTCGGGCTGGCAGTTTGATGGACCTGCTTAACAGGGGAGTCCCAGCTGCTGCTGCTGAAGGAATGCTGCATGCAAGGCTTGTACTTCCCCTCCTATTCTCCATCTCCTTCTCTTTCCCTTCCCCACTGCTTCTTCCCAATGGCCCCTTCATTCCCTATCCCTTCCCCCTTGCCCTGCCCCACCCCACCATGGTCCCTCACCGTTGTACAGAAAACAGGGTGCCTGGCACACACAGATGAGGAAGCTGAGTGGCTCTAGGACCCAGGAGGCCGCATCCAGCTGCAGAGTCAGTGAGCCAGGACTGCCAGGTAGCTCTGCGCTTGCAGAAATTGGGGGGGGGCAGTGGCACATGGCCCCACATGCTCCTCTATACCTCGCCTCTGTTGGGGACCAATGCTCCCTCCAACTATGCCCATAGGCATCCCCAGCTGCCTCCCCCCCCCGCCTCCGCTGTGATTTACATCTCCACTGGCTGCTCCAGGCACCAGAATTGAGGCACCCAAGCTGCTGGGGAGGGGTGTCTGACCACTCTTATGACTTCCCCTTGCTTCCCCATAATTTTCTGCGGGAAGCAAAGAAATCTGTGGAGGGACTTGAATTCTTTGTGTGCACGGTGGCACAGAATTCACCCAGGAATAATAGGATAGACTATTTAGTTAAGCCTACACTAAAGTGCTTACCTGAACTGGGATAGAATTATCAAGGCGTTTAAGCTGAATACAGGCTGTCACAGGGGGTAGGGTGCTTGCCACTAGGTGTGCCACCTCCTGCTGCTCTAGGGATTAACTCCTTTCAGGATTGATACCTCTCCTGGTGGTCTCTCCCTCCTGTTGTGTCTCTGTGTGGCCCCTCTCTCACTCCAGGCTCTGTAGCCTCTTCATGGCTGAGCCTTCTGGCCAGGTCACCATACACATTTTCCTCTTCCAGGGTATCAAAGTCTTTCCTTGCCAGCAGTCCCAAGCAGTCTTCAAGTTCACTTGCCCCATGGTGCCACATCCTCCGTGGCTGGCAGGGGAACCCAGGCCCACCCTTTATTCTGGGTTCCAGCTCAGGGACCCTCTAGTCACCAGCCAAGGTCTGTTCTTTCCTGGACCTTATTGCCTTTCCCTGAGCCGTTTCCTTACCTTCTGGCTCTCCCCCGGCTCTGGGTTTGTCAGCCTCTCAACTCCCGCATCCCAGGGCGTAACTGTAGGCTGCTTGTCTCTGTAGCCCCAAACACACCTCCCTCATCCCGGGGAGTGACTGTAGCTTACTTCCTTGCAGCCCCATTGCTGCCAGTTTCTTGTCTTTATAAACCCAGTTCAGCTGGATTCCTTCTCAACTGGGCTCCCTCATTGAGTCACTGGATTGCTTAGCCACCTGATTTCTCTCAGCTGTGGCCTGGCTGGTTAATTGTCCCCCTCTTTGGCGTACATTAACCCTTTGAGAGCAAGTGTGGGGTGAACACCCCATTACACAGGCCTATACCACCGCACACCAACTTGTATTCTTTGTAAATAATATTTTACAGAAAAAACTGTTTCAGAAATGTTTTAGGATTTTTAAATCTTCTGTTGAAATTTGTTTTGTGTCCTTTGGCCTGCAAGGAATCTCTGTAACTTCTACTCATTTGTGCATGCTCCTGAATTAGTGAGCTCCTTTTGCTACTGATGCCCATCTAAAAATGACAACAGAAACATAAGCAATAAAATTCATGTGTAGATATTGGTTGACTCTGGAATCAAAGACAAAAATGTAGTGATCACACAGGTGATTTTATCTTTGTATTTAATGGCAGATCAGATGTTCTCATGAGAAGTGGAGAGAATGTGTTTTTGAGTTAACATAGATGCATTGAGAAATATGTAACAGATTGAAAACTTCATCATGTAATAACTCTTTTCCATGCAAATACTCTTTTCACAATATTAATCCCCATTTTCCTGCTTTTTCCTGTACTTTATCTCTCTCAATCTTCTGCTCTTTATATTTCCCCTTCTCCCATCTTTTTTCTCTTTCTTACCCCTGTATCGGTTTCTCTTCTGTCTTTTCTTGTTAATTTTTCAGTAGTGAGAGTGTTTCGAAAGAGCATATATTATGGCTGATCTGTACTCATGTTGTTAAAAAAAAACCCCAGCAATAAATGTATACATCTCCAAAGGAATATCATGAGCAGTATCTCAGAAAGTTGGCTAAAGTATGTAACATCTCTTCTAATGTCCAAAAACGTCATCCTAAGGCAAAAAATGTTTTTCATTACAATGTACAGGCCCTATCTTCTTGGCAAGAAGATTTTAAATAGATAGCCTGCAAATAAATGTGTTTTTATGTTTAAAAGAAGAGAAACTTTAATATTAGCTGGATAAGGCCGACATTGTTATTGAGTGCTTTAGTGCACATTCTTTATTAAAAATAATTCTCATTGTGGTTTGATGATATGTGAAAACATCAGTATAAAGTGGTTCTTTGTTTTTATGTGACTTTATATTAGCTTGGATAATGAAAGGCTTGTTTGAGATTCTTTTCCCCAACATTGGTTATCTGTAATGTCTCTTACTGCTTACACAGTAATAAAATGATCATTTCAATAAGCAGTGGGGCTATTTTTGTCAACAAGGGAATCTATCAGGAGTATTGTTGAGTTTTAAAAGTACATCTTGAAAATCTAAGTGAGTCATCTTTTGTTATGATTTTTCTGCTTGCCTGGGGAGCAAGAGTCCTGTTTGCAAATGACTGTTTGGCTCCCTCATAACAACACACACACACACACACATATGCATGCACGTGTGTGCACTAGAACAGCCTTTAAATTAATAATTCATAAACATGTGCATCACTTGTCTGCTTGCATTCTCCTGGGAAACAATAATGCTCACCTTGACAAAGCATAATGGGATAAATGGACTGTATACTGACAAATATATTGAAAATAATTACAAAATATTTAAATAAGACTTCTCAGCTAAAACTGATAGTTCCTCAAGGACTCTGTGATTAAAAGAGAGGATCAATGAATACTTTGCCTATTTAATATAACTGAATGAGCAGTGCAAAAGAAAAAGTAACTTTGTTTACTGTAGGGGATTTTCTGGTGAGACCATAACATGCTGCTCGTGTTACCCTTCCAAGGGTTTCACTATGCAAGTGTGGTCTCAGGAATTCCCCAAGGACACGGCACCTCCATCTGATAAGTGGTTGACACACACAGTTCAAACACACAAAGCCTTTTATTAACACAAAAATCCTTATTGCCATAAGTTAGAAGCACACGGAATCGCAATTACATACAATCAGAGGTGATGCTGAATGGACAGTGTCCAGCTTCCGATGGCCAGACATCGAGAGATTGTCTGGGGGGAATGATTTGTGACAGCAGCTCTTGTTAGCAGTTCTTAAGCAGCATCTTCTCTCTCTCTCTCCATCGTTTCCTTGCTCTTGTTTATCTTTATAGTTAAGACTTTGTACGTGCACCATCATTGTGGTTTGCTGCTGCATTCAATGTCATGACCTGCTGTCTTACCCCATCTGTCATTTTTTGCAGAAATTGTTGTTTTTCTGCCCCCAACTTGGCCCAACTTGATTATCATACACATTGTAAGGAGAGTGATCACTTTAGATAAGCTATTACCAGCAGGAGAGTGGGATGGGAGGAGGTATTGTTTCATGGTCTCTGTGTATATAATGTCTTCTGCAGTTTCCACAGTATGCATCCGATGAAGTGAGCTGTAGCTCACATAAGCTTATGCTCAGATAAATTGGTTAGTCTCTAAGGTGCCACAAGAACTCCTTTTCTTTTTGCGAATACAGACTAACACGGCTGTTACTCTGAAACCTGTCAATTAATAGTAGTACAGGTTTCAGAATTGAGTAACCCTTGTTTTCCACTATCACTGGGGGGTGTGCGTGTTAGTGTTCGTGTGCATGTGTGCACATGCATGTTTTAAAGGTTTCAAACATCCTAGCTATAGTTAGACTCACTTTTGTGTTTTTCACCTTAATTATTCATCACTCAGAATAAACAGAAAATTCCCTGAAACCATGCTACTTCAATGTTTTAGATAGTGATTTTATTTCATTTAACATTGGAAAACTTAATTTAAATATTTAAATAGAAATTCACTTTGCAGACTGTATATATGTGTTTTTTTCATCAAACTGTATTGTCACCTTCAATCTTCATGTTGTCTGGAGGCTTCAATAGCTTATTTTTTCAGTGCAGCAGACAGATGTCCTGCTGATGGCTGCTGTTGTATTGTTTCACTTGTGTGATGGATCATGTCTGCCTTGTTTTTTATCTTAGTTTTAATGTACATTTTGGACATTGATTCATAATGGAGAGTGTAAATAATGTAAAAGGTACCTCTTTCTGACTTGCTCCAGTGAAATGGTGCCATCGGTGGTCTTGGAGACAAATGGATAAAGTCTAGATGGATATCTTCTCCTCTTCAGAGCTAGAATGGAAAAAGCTGCAAGCCCAGCTAAATTTTCATTTTTCAGAAAGTTTGTCATTTTGTTTTTATTAAAGACACACAAATCTTTATTTTTAAAAGGTGAGTTCCTAAAAAATTGTAGCTTTCAATAATCCAGATAGTTGTTGTCCTTGCTGTCCATCAAACCAAAACCATGAATAGGAATTCAGGGAATTTCATTGCACCCTATCACTAATGATTGATCATGAAAGCTTTAGAAAATTCTGCTGCGATGTCAATGATATTCAGACATGAATAAATGGATTTATTTTCAACAATTTATTAGTTCATTCTCCATCAGCTACTTACTGCTCTGTTTTGACTCTATTATGAGAGGTTCTCATCTGCTTTTTCCTGTGTAATTCTAAACACCAGGAGGATTATTCCTCATTTTCCTGTACATAAATGGAAATGTATTGAAGAATGTTAGTGTATCTGGCTCCAGATTGGCTTCACAAAGAACGCACCAGGGAGTCTCGGCTTTCTCTTTATGTGTAGAGAATGTTCATGCAAACAGTTATGTTACTTTCAACAAAGCACACTCCCCAGCCTTTCTGATATAAACATGGTTATGATGCTTGCATAGTAAGTAACCTGTTGGAGAGTCCTCATATTGAAAGAGATGCAGCAGAGGTATAAATTTTTGATTCACCATTGACACCTCTTCCTCAGCCAATCTCTAAGTAGGCATGTACAGTATGAAATTAGAATAAATATTTCACTGTTGGCATTTGGACCAATGCAAATCTCTCCTTGAAATCTACTTCTGCCTTGACGCCTACAAGAAATTAGACAGCTAATACTCACTAGATAGAAAACCAGTTTGATAGTTTATGCATATAAAAATCAACCCCCCAGCTGCCTGCAAACACCAAAACACTGGAAATAATAATGTGTGCCAAGCATCACTCTGACTGCTCTGCTTCTGTGGTATATCCTTGTCCTACCCCATCATCATCCACTTTTTTTATTGCTCAAAATGTTTTTAATTGGGGATTGTCTCTCCTTATATGTTTAGAGAGTGCCTAGCACAATGTGGGTGATAGCAAAATATAAATAATAGTAATATAATAATAAATGAAATGAGCATATGAACTGTGATGGATTTCCCCCTGGGGTGCCACCTGGAACTGGGATATCACTGAACCCCCTGATCCACCAGCTTGGGCTCTCTCTCACACTGTACTACTGTGACAAGCTGCAGAGTCCTCCAGTCTGCACTTTCACTAGCATACATACAGGTAGGGATACACCCAGCTGCAGTTACATGCAGGCTCTCTGATCAGCCCCTGCATAGGAAGGCTACAGCTAAGGCCAACTCCCAGCTTCTCAGGCACACACCCCCTCTGAAGTATAAACCCAAAATTATACCGTCTTGTGCAGCACAGGGAATTGTACAGCGTAAGCTCATAAAATTTCTCCCCTCCCTCAATGTGGAGAGGAATATGCAACAGCCTTCTGCCCCTGAGCTAAGATTCCCATACACTTCACTCCAGCTCACTGGTTTAGATAAAGCAAAAACAAATTTAGTAACTACAAAACAGATTTTGAGTGATTATAAGTGATAGCAAACAGATCAAGGCAGATTACCTAGCAAATAAACAAAAAATGCAAACTAAGCGTAATATACTAAATAGATTGGCTATTAATTAGCAGAGTCTCACCCTAAGAGATGATACAAGCCAGCTGCAGATTCTTAAGGGGCAAGCTGCACTTGCTTTACAGCTTGGAATCCGCAGGGGTTCCATTCACAGACTAGAAATCCCTTTAGCCTGGGTCCAGCACTTCCCCCAGTTCAGTCTTTTTTCCTTAGGTGTTTCCAGGAGTCGTCTTGGGTGGGGAGTGAAGAACACCAAGTGATGTCACTCCCTGCCTTATATAGCTTTTGCTTATGGTGGGTGCTTATGTTCCCAAAGCTTGGTTCCCAGACCAGTCTGTGGAAAAATACTGACATCTCAAGATGGAGGCTAGAGACAGGTGGTCTCATCACATGTCCTTGTAGAATCATAGTAGCCATTACTTGGAGGCTGTCTGTAGTGTTCTCAGGAAGGCTCCCCAGGTGGGAGATAAGATTCTCCTAAGGCCTACTGTTTTTTTTCTAAGGCCCCATTGCCCTGAATAGGCCCTTCCCCACCCACTATCTAGACTGAAAGCATCTTGTCTAGTGGGTGTTACCCAGGTGTAATTACATTTGAAATAGCGATACATAGTCAATATTCATAACTTCAGATACAAAAATGATACATTCATACAAATAGGATAATCATATTCAGAAAATCATAACTTCCAATGACACCTCACCTGACTTATCATGCATAAAATGCATCATAATTATGCTATAACCATATCTCATTAATATCACTATGAAGAATATGGGGTGTAGTGTCACATGAATGTCCAATAATACAAGATCCTTGGACATTTCATGGTACTGCCTATGTATGAGAAGATACATAATAGAAAACAATGATACACACATTCATATTACATTCATGTGCCTGATATAATACAAACTGGTAGGTTACACTTTTAACTAATCGGCCATGACTGCATCCAATTAAAAATAATCTATGAAATGGTAATTCTTTTGCAATCTTGGACTCATCCTTCAGGAAGATACTGGAAATAATAAGTTGAAATGGATAAAAGAACATGTAAAGATGTAAGGTTTAACTAAGGACTAGATTTGTGGAAGAGAGGTTGCAGTGATCCAAGCGTGAAGTGCTCTAAAAGCAGAACTTTGTAAATATCACTTTATTTCTTTCTATGCAAGAACAGATACACAGGCCATGTAGGAAATGTGCATGCATGTATGTTATAATAGAGAAACATTCCACTGGGTTTATCATAGAGTCAAAATCAGTGCCATTATAACTTTTTCCTCTGTAGAGTCGTTAAATGTAGGTCAGATACATGGCTTAATAATGTTCCTTACATGGTCTTTTCAGAAATAGCTATTTACCAAACCTTCTCTCTAACGTGTTAGTAATCTTGAGTAGGTGAACAGTACATGCACATGTAATTCCTTTATGTATTCTTCTTCTATCTATTTTCCCTTGATGCAAAAGAGATGATAGAGAATCTCCTTGAAGTCCTTTCTTCATTATATGTATGATATGGAAACTGGCAAATTTGCATGCTGTTTTAGCCTCTTCCTAGGAAACAGGGGTAGGAGAAGGATTGAGACAGCTTTTTGAACAGTTTTGTATCTACTCCAATAATCTTTTGTGTACTATACTACGTAGACTCCAAAGTTGATCTGTACTACTAGGACTAATCCACTCTCTGGGTGTCTTCTATTGCTGAGATCCACCAATCCAGTTGCAGGTACACTCTTTTTGGTTTTTTTCCCCTTTGAAAGCTGTGCTTTGTCAACTTTCTCTAGGGCAAAGAATATTCACCTGAGAGGGTGTTTTGAGAGGGAGCTGGTATTTGATACAGGTATAACGACAAATTCTTACATGTCTCTTGTCCTGCTTACTGTTTTGATGTGGGGCAGGAAATCTCTCAGCATTGGATTGGTGGATCTGATTTACAGATAAGAAATTAAGAGCCTAGGGGTGGTGGGATTTTCCAAAGCACTCAACGTTGGCCTAACTCTCCCTTGCCACTGAAACCAGTGGAGCTTTACCACTGACTTCCGTGGGAGCAGTGTTAAGCTGACGCTGAAAAATCCCAACCTAAATGTATTATGTTTAATTATTGTATTATGAATTATCTTTTTCTCAATGCAGTTATTTATACATATATGGGTTTTTATCCTAATCAACCAGTATGTTTGTTCTCTTTTAATTCAAATTGATGGGGTCTTTATGTAGCCACATTGTGTGTGTGTGTGTGTGTGTAACTTTTGAAGAATTTATATTGTGGCAGTTTTCACCTTTGCCAGTATTTCAGTTGTTGCTATGGGAGTGCAAGAAAACAGTGGTTGCTCACATTTTATTGATCAGGCTCACTTAAATTCCAGCTCTACACATAGGATCTGTTCTTTTATTGCAAACAGAGTTGTTTCTCTTTGCTTGTAATTGGTTCTCGTACACCACAACATGCTTAGTATAGGCCACTGCATGCTAGTATCAATCTGTGGGATTGTCTTTGATCAGAAGATCAAGAAATATACGCAACTTGCAAGAGAAATAGATCCACAGGAGAAGTGCTTGATTCCTAAGTAAGGAGAGTATAGAGTGCTTTGTAATTTGTATCCTAGCTAGTCCTGTGTCTGAAGGAAACTGGTTCGTTAGGGCAAAGATGGGTGTGTGTGTGTGTGTGCGTGTGTGCGCGCGCGCATGCATGCATGCATGCACGTGTTCTCATTTAGATTGAGCTACATTCTTCTGTGGGCAAGTCACTTGCCCTATCTCTGTTCAATATATTCATAAATGATCTGGAAAAAGGGGATAAACAGTGAAGCTGCACAGTTTGCAGATGATACAAAATTACTCAAGATAGTTAAGCCCAAAACAGACTGGGAAGAGTTACAAAGGGATCTCACAAAAATAGGTGACTGAGCAACAAAATGGCAGATGAAAGTAGGTGTGCCTACCTCTGAAAATCAGACTCATTATAATGTGCTGTGCTACTGACTCTCTTTTGTGGGGGAGGGGGAAACATGACATCTTAAAATAGTATAACTGGTGTGTTATGGATGAGTATTGTAGTATTGTTTTACAGGTATCTTCAGAGTGTAAGGTCTTTGGGGCAGGTGTCGTGCTCTTTTACATGTGTGTCCAGCACCTTGAAAATTATGAGCCAAATAGTCCATTATATATAAATAATAACAGGTCACTTCAATTTCATCAGGCTTTACGTTAACTATTAATAACACTATATATTTTCCATCCTAGAAAGGATGGAAAATATATTAAGTCTTTTTCTTTCTGTCCCCAACGTATGTTCTTGGTTAAGAATAAACTTGGGGATTTAAATTCAGTAGGTGATTGACGAATAAACAAGACGCTGGAATGCATAGTGTGCCTAGTGAAGGAAAGTCTCTGATAACCTCATTTTCCAATAGACAGAAAACACTCTGGAAGTCATACTGCTGTCTTGCATCTCTAACCTATGAGAAATGTAAGAGTGACTTGATCTCAGTCTGTAACTACATACATGGGGAATAATTATTTCATAATGGGCTCTTCAGTCTAGCAGACAAAAGTGTCGTATGATGCAATGGGTAGAAGTTGAAGCTAAACAAATTCAGACTCTGAATAAGGCATACATTTTTAACAGTGAGAGTAATTAACCATTGGAACAATGCATTAAGGGTCATGGTGGATTCTCCATCACTGGCAATTTTTAAATCAAGACTGGATGTTTTTCTGAAAGATATGCTTTAGGAATTATTTGAGGAAGTTCTATGACCTGTGTGATGCAGGAGGTCAGCCTAGATGATTACAATGGTCGCTTCCAGCCTTGGAATCTATGAACCATATTTGGAATATCTGCATCCAGATGTTTCTGAATATTTTTGCCACTATTATGGGTGTTATTAGCTTGACCCATATTGGGGGGTGACAGCAGCTTCACTCACAAGGTGCCTGGAAGTATAGTTCTTCTAGGTGTCAGGGGGCTGTAAAGAAGGGAAGATCCATTGCTATGTCTGTTCAACAAGTGCAGCTAGCACTCTCCACAGCATAGCCTTTTTAGTGTCCTACCCTAACTTCATCCAGAAATGCCCTCACTGGAGCCACTAGCCACCAGAGGTGTAGCCACGGTTGGGCTTAGATGGGGCGTGGCCCACCCACTTAGCATCCAGGCCCAACGCCGGCTCTGCCTTGGACACGTCGCTTGCCCCACTCTGCCCACCTGCCCAACACTCCTGCTGGGAAGCGGGGTCGGGGCACAGAGGCTTGTCCTGCTTCGTCCGCCCACCTGGTGCTCCTGCCGGGGAGCGGGGTTGGGGCGCAGGTGCTTGCCCCACTCTGTCCACACACCTGGAGCTCCAGCCAGGGAGCAGGGTTGGGGCATGGGGGCTTGCCCTGCTCCACCTTCCTGGTGCTCCAGACGGGAAGTGGGTTCAGGGCGCGGGGGAGCAGGGTCAGGGCATGGGGGCTTGCTGTGCTCTGCTCGCCTGACGCTCCTGCGGACAGGTGGAGTGGGACAAGCCCCTGTGCCCCAACCCCGCTCCCATGGGCGGAGCTGGTGGGGGCATGGGAGCGCCCATTTTCCAGGGCCCCAAGTTAGCCCAGTGGCAAATCTGCCACCGTGAAGAGGGTGAGCAAGCAGGCAGCCAGCGGCGGTAGAGGAGGTCTTTAAAAATAAATAAATAAAAGTGTAGGCCTGCTGCCTGGCTGAGCCAGGCCCGGTGTGGGGCAGTGGGACCTGGAAAGGAGTCGGGAGCACGCTGGAGGGCAGTGTCTCTTGGAGCTGGGTCCGTGCCTGAGGCCCTTGGGAGCCCCCTGGCCAGAGGGTCCATCTGTCATCCCCTGCAGACAAGGCCAGCTGCAGGAGGTGGGGGGAGGCAGGCCCCCATCCCTCCCGCCCTCCCAGCCCACCCCATAATTGCTCACCCTCCTGAAGTTGGGGCCCACCCAAATATCCCATGCTGGCCATGCCACTGCTAGCCACTCTCCAACACTAGAAGCCAGTGTTCTGGTGTGGAAGGGTGGAGGTGGGAGAGAATTCCTGTACCCTTTTAATGTCTTCTACACATCTGCATGTGTGGAGATATAATTTAGTTCATTGTATGTGCTGATGTTGGCAATGAAAAGCTATCATCTTGTGGTATGAAAAAGCACAGTAAATGCCAATTCCTGAAGTGTCAGGCTGAGTGGATGCCAAAATTAACTGAGCAAATCCCACTTTGAATGTGAAAATTGGCCACTAAAGGTGTTTAGTTACCTGATTTTTCTCAACCAAGTCCCCATTTTCTATGCACAAATGCAGGATTGGTGGATACAATATAAGTTGCTTCCTTTTGAAAGTTACACAACAGTTTGCTAGTTCATAGCTGCTTTCTGTTGACTTTATCCAAGATGTCTCAGTGCTAATGCCCAGACAAAGGAATCAGCAAGCATGTTTACTGTTTCTGCTTTATAAAAACAGCCAGCAAAATAAAGCTGTTGTCAAACAGAGGTTAAATCTCTGCATTTTCAAGCTTGTTTATTAACAACCATTGTCTGACTCAGTCTCCTTTTAATACCTTTACTGTTTGATGAGTAATTCATCTGGGGCGCCATAGTTTTCTGGTTAACATTCCATCTTCTGAAGTACTAACATGTAACTACTTGCCTTGCTAACAAATTTCTTTTTAATATCTCAAAATGAAGCAAAGTTTATGTTAATAATTAATTTTTGTCTGAATGTTATCAAAGGAGGCCTTCAGATTCACTTGTTTTAATGAATATATTTGTCTCTTAAGTTTGATTCTAGAAACATTACATATGTTATGGCTGGGAATGTTCAGAGGAGCCGAAGAGAATTAGGCAGCCAAATTTCATTGAAATTCAGTAGAGTTTGGGCTGCTAATTTCTTTATGCTCGTTTAAAAATTTAGCGAGAATACTACTCGTTGTCATCTATACCATTGTTTTGTTTTCCAAAGATGTGTTAAGCAGACTTGGTAGTTGATATATAATTAATTTACACAAAATACATAATCCCATGTATCCTTTGGGATACACATGTGCAATATATTCTGGCTATTAACTAGGAAACTGTTTAATAGTTTCATCACTTTTTTTCTTTTTATAAATCTTTTTCTTTTTAATGGAAAAGTCTCCCCCCTCACACACACATTTTCCTGTAGCTTTCTTAAAGTAATTAGGGGCTTGTTTTGTTTCTCTTGCTCTGAGCTTCTCACTAGGGAACTATTATAGTTTCAGTCACTTAACAGATTGGTTGGCACACCTCTTTTTGAAGTGGGTTTCTCTGCTAGAGCCCAACTTTTATACGGTTAGCAGCAGGCTAGGGCACAATGAGGAGTGGAAATAGGAATAAACATTGCAGGGCAGACTGCATTAAAAATGCAATGTTTTGATGCATGCTTTGGGTGTCCCCTACACATCTGAGTGCTAGAAGCTGGGACTGGATGTCAAGGATAGATCACTCAATAAATTGCCGTGGCCTGGCCTCTCCCTCTGAAGCATCTGGGACTGGCCATTATTGGAAGACAGGATACTGAGCTAGATGGACCATTGGTCTGACCCAGTATGGCTGTTCTTATAAGTCATCCAAACAATAAGTATAATTTTTGTTGGAATTTTTCTTTTGTTAATAAACACTAATAAACATATTTACGTTTGAAGGAAATGAAAGTTTAACATTATTAGAGTATGTCTGGAACCACCTATATCCAGTTTTTAAAAGTGAGGGTTTGTGGATAAGTAACCAATATTGTTGTTTTTAAAAAATATGTATATTTAAAAACAACAACAATGAGAAGTCCTTGTGGCACCTTAGAAACTAACAAATGTATCTAGGCATAAGCTTTAGTGGGCTAAAACCCACTTCATCAGATGCATGGAGTGGAAAATACAGTAGGCAGGTATAAATACACAGCCCATGAAAAGATGGAAGTTGCCTTACCAAGTGCGGGGTCAGTGCTAACTTGGTAAGGCAACTCCCATCTTTTCATGCCATAAACCCAGTGTCTTTATTAGACCATGATTGTTAAATTCATAACTTTGCTAGACACTAAGCTCCCAGGCTTGTCTTCTGGAAGTGTTGGGCAGGTTTCCTTTGAGGATGAAGACTGATCGGTCAGGTACAGAGTAATTGCTTTGTGAAAAGTGTTCATTCTCAGGTGATATGGTGTCTTTGTCTTTTATTATTTTCCCATGTGAATTGATTCAAGAGCACTGTGTTTTTCTGGTTTTACCCACACAGTTATTGGAGCATTTAGTGCACTGGCTAAGGGACACCACATGTTTTAATAGGCATGTGTAGGACCCATGGATCTCGAAAGGTTATTGTGGGGGGTATTGATTATTGTAACAGTGGAGATATATCTGCAGGCTTTGCATCTATTGTTCTGGCAATGTCTGATGCTGCTTTGAGTTGGTGTGTCCTGGTCTGTGGGGACCTTGCTTCTGATGATGAGGTTGGGGGATTGTTTGAAGGCAAGAAGAGAAGGTTCAGGAAAGTTTTATTCTTTTTCGAGGAGTGTCCCTGTGGGTGCTCCACTTTAGGTGAATCTGCATCTGTGCACCTGCAATTGGAGAATTTCAGTAGTAGTACCTGGTTGGGTCAAACATGCACTGTCACCATTTCACGCTGCCTCTGGTGGTTACATAGTGCTGTGTGACAAAACCCCCACCCCGGTTGCATTTCTACCTCAAAGTATTTAGCATGAACTCCAAAGTAAAGAGTAGTGGAGCACCACAGGAACAACCATCTCAAAGAACCTCAGTTACTGCACAGGGTAAGTAACCTTTTCTTCTTCTTCGAGGAGTGTCCCTGGGGGCGCTCCATTTTAGGTGACTGTAGAGGAGTGCCCCTCCGTGGAAGGAAGGGGCTTTGGAATTGCAGTTGTGGCAGATGATAAAACTGTAAGTCCAAGTAGAGCATCTGATGACAAGTGTTGCTCTCTGGCGTAATGCTCTGTGAACGTGTGGGCTGACACACAGGTTGATGCTTTGCAGATGTCCATAATGGGCACATTGTTGAGGAAGGCTATCGATATAGAGAGTGCTCAGGTGGAATGTGTGCAGGTTCCCGCTGAGGGTTGTAGTTGTTGATGGCACCCACAGGGACAACCATCTAGAAGAACCTTAGTTACTGCACATGGTAAGTAATCTTTTTCAGGATGGGTCTCCAACAAGTATGGGTTGTAATTGTCTGATGATTTGCCATATGGGTTCCAGTGTGGGGTGGTAGGTGACAACAAGGGGTGTTTTATTTCTGTATTGAAGCAGGTTCTCTCAGGGTATTTGGGTGGCCTGTTCCATGAGGAGAGCTACTTCTCTGGTGGAGTGTCCTTGTTTGGTGAAGGCGGTTTTGAGTGTGTTTAGGTGTGTACTGCAGACTTCCTCCTGAGAGCATATCTGTGGTATCTGAGTGCCCACTGTAAAAAAAAAAAAAAAAAATTCTTGATGTGTTTGGGGTGATTATTGGATCTGTGAAGGTAGGTGTGGTGATCAGTGGGTTTCTTGCCTATAGTTGTCTGTAGGGTTCCATTGTTGAAGCTGATCATGGTGTCCAGGAAGTTGATGCTAGTGTGGGAGAATTCTTGTGAGAGTTTAATGGATAGATGGTGATCATTGAAGTTGTGCCTATGATATGTGATGTACCTCACACAATACACTAAATATGTGTGAAACCAGACATTATACTTTCGAATGAACCTATAACTTTGCTAGACACTAAATCTCTTGGTCTTAATAAAGACACCGAATTTATGACTTATTACAACAATCTGTAACCCACTAACCCCCCTTTATGCCCTATGACTACAAGGTTGTTAACTGGCCACTTCTCCTTGAATGGTCCTTTAGAATATGTGCTAACTACTTAAGTTTAATGACAGGTTTCAGAGTAGCAGCCGTGTTAGTCTATATTCGCATCCAATGAAGTGACCTGTAGCTCATGAAAGCTTATGCTCAAATAAATTGGTTAGTCTCTAAGGTGCCACTAGTACTCCTTTTTGTATTTAGCTGTGGCACATTCAGTGCCTTTGCCAGACCTGAGGAGGAGTTCTGTGTAGCTCAAAAGCTTGTCTCTTTCACCAACAGAAGCTGGTCCAATGAAAGATACTGCCTTGCCACCTTGTTTCTCCAATTAAACTATCTTATTCAGTTTAGTGAAATAGATTCTGTTTCAGTATTTTGGAGATGGGTCTGTCCAGTTTTCAGGCTTCCTGTGTGGATCTTCATCTTTCTTATTTATTTCCATGGAAATCCTTATGTTTAAACTTGTAAGCATTTAATACCATCATGAAGCATAGGTTGGCTTTGATGCTCAACTTATTTTTTCTTTCCCAGATGAAGGATGCAGAACTTTGCACCTAAATGTGTCAATAAAGTATAAGTGTTTTGATGTCTTCTAAAATTACTAGGGCTGTCAATTTAATCACAATTAACTCAAGCGGTTAACTCAAAAAAATTAACTGTGATTAAAAAAAATTAATTGCACTGTTAAAAAATAGAATACCAATTGAAATTTATTAAATATTTTTGGATGTTTTTCTACATTTTCAAATCTATTGATTTCTATTACAACATGGAATTCAGAGTGTACAGTGCTCACTTTACATTATTATTTTTGATTACAAATATTTGCACTGTAAAATGATTAACAGAAGAAATAGTATTTTTCAATTCACCTCATACAAGTACTGTAGAGCAGTCTATCGTGAAAGTGTAACTTACAAATGTAGATTTTTTTTTGTTCCATAACTGCGCTCAAAAACAAAACAATGTAAAACTTTAGAGCCTACAAGTCCACTCAGTCCTACTTCTTGTTTAGCCAATTGCTAAGACAAACCAGTTTGTTTACATTTATGGGAGATACTGGTGACTGCTTCTTATTTACAATGTTAACTGAAGGTGAGAAAAGGCATTTGCATGGCACTTTTGTAGCTGGTGTGGCAAAGTATTTATGTGCCAGATATACTAAACATTCATATGCCCCTTCATGCTTCGGCCACCATTAAAGAGGACATGCTGCTGATGCTCCTTAAAAAAATAATGCATTAATTAAATTTGTGACTGAACATCTTGGGGGAGAATTGTATGTCTCCTGCTCTGTTTTACCTGCATTCTGCCATATATTTCATGTTATAGCAGTCTCGGATGATGACCCAGCACATGTTCGTTTTAAGAACACTTTCACAGCAGATTTGACAAAACATACAGAAGGTACCAATGTGAGATTTCTAAGGATAGATACAGCACTCGACCCAAGGTTTAAGAATCTGAAGTGCCTTCCAAAATCTTAGAGGGACGAGGTGTGGAGAATTCTTTCAGAAGTCTTAAAAGAGCAACACTCCAATGCGGAAACTACAGAACCCAAACCACCAAAAAAAAAAAATCAGCCTTCTGCTGGTGGCATCTAACTTAGACGATGAAAATGAACATGTGTTGGTTTGTTCTGCTTTAGATTGTTATCGATCAGAACCTGTCATCAGCATGGAAGCACAACTTCTGGAATGGTGGTTGAAGCATGAAGGGACATGAATCTTTAGCGCATCTCGCAAGTAAATACCTTGTGATGCTGGCTACAACAGTGCCATGAGAATGCCTGTTCTCACTTTCAGGTGACACTGTAAACAAGACGTGGGCAGCATTATCTCCTGCAAATTGTAACCAAACTTGTTTGCTTGAGTCATTGGCTGAAGTAGGACTGAGTGGACTTGTAGGTTCTAAAGTTTTACATTGTTTTATTTTTGAATGCGGTTATTTTTTGTACATAATTCTACATTTGTAAGTTCAACTTACATTATAAAGAGATTGCACTACAGTACTTGTATTAGGTGAATTGAAATATACTATTTCTTTTGTTTTTTACAGTGCAAATATTTGTAATCAAAAATAAATATAAAATGAGCACTGTACACTTTGTATTCTGTGTTTGTAATTGAAATCAATATACTTGAAAATGTAGACGACATCCAAAATATTTAAATAAATGGTATTCTATTATTGTTTAACAGTGCAATTAATCGCGTGATTAATCACGATTAATTTTTTTTAATCGCTTGACAGCCCTAAAAATTACATCAGTATTTTCTGTACTTTGGATTAGGTTGGTGTGAAACAAATACTTATTGTGTCTGTAGATATTGAAAGCAATTCAAAACTCACAGGATTCTGGCTGACATCAGTTATTTTACATTTTGAGGAGGAAAAAGCTCTGATGGTCAGTACTTCAGATAAGCTTTCTAGTAAGCTTTTACAATGCCAAAGTGAGAACAAGCTACTTAGCACAATTTTGAAAGCATTTGATCAGATAATTTGATTATCTTTTCATGTACAGACTGGTGTATAGGTTTTGGCTGCTTAAAAATAATAAGTACTGAATTAATATGAGCAATATTGCTATGACACCAGAGTCCAGTGAACATTCTCAGTATTCTTGTTAATATTGATATGCTGACATATGGTATGGAGTCCTATTCATAAAGAGAGTGGTAAGTTGCCTTTTTATTGTCCGTCCATGAAGTGCTCTTTAAAAAAAAATCAAAGTGTTCTTTGATTTTTAAAAAAATCAAAGAACTCTTCATGAATGGGTTCATGTTGTTGTTAATGAGCTAATTTCAATACAGCTACCGGCTATTCATCTTTACTTATTACAGGCTTGATGTTGCACAAAAATAATGCAGGAAATAGTCATTTTGTAAAGAGAAAAATAAAGTCCTTTATGTGCTTCACATACCATACATACGTAAGTAAGATTATGGCAACAGTACACCCCAGACACTATGCAAGTTGTCATTCTCATCTCCATGGTAGTGAAAAATATCCTCTGATATTAGGTGAAAAAGATGGACCATGAGGCTTCGTGAATCCCAATCTCATGCAAAAAGTATAATTAAAGAACCAGAAAAATATCACAGCATTTTCAAATAGACTTCAGTTGCCCAGTTTTTAACACAGTAAAGAACTGGAGAAAATAAAACTAAAAAAGTGCTTAGGGCAAATTCTGCTCCTCTTGAAGTCAATGAGAGTTTTGCTATTGACTTTTATGTGACCAATTTTTGGCATTTATACCCTGATTCAGTAATTAAGTACATGCATACTGTAAGCATGTGAAGAGCTGAAGCGAAGTCAGTGGGACTACCCACACTTAAAGTTAGGCATATGCTTAGATACCTTGCTGAATCAGCGTCTTTGGCAGTTTTATTAAGTTTACAGAGCCTTATTATTATTATTATTACAGAGCTTAGTATTTCCCTTCAGCTTCCTATTTACAAAGTTTTGTGATATGTATTTGTGTGTATCATACAGAATATAAAGTGATTAAGCTCTCCGTTAGATAGCACAGTGAAGAATGCATTAGAAATGTATGTCAAGAGGTATTGAAATAAACTCCAGAAAAATAAAAATCTTTCTCAGCATGGATTGATATGGTAACATTGGATAAACACATCCAGAGCATAACGATTAATCCTGTAAAGTGCACATAATTATCTGGTCCTGATCCAGCAAAATTCTTCCAAGTATGTGAGTAGTCCCATTGAAGTCAATGCTGCATGACAGAAGAAGAATAAGTTACTAAGAGCGCTCGCATACTTAAAGCATGCTTAAGTGTTTTGCTGGATCAGGGACAGACTGCTCAGGACCTGCAGGATTCAGACCTTATGCCTAATCCAGTACCACTGAAGTCGATGGAAGTTTTGCTGTTGATTCCAAAATCAGGCCATTACTGAGCGCATGAATCTCCAAGTGTATGTCTACACTGAGATAAAAGACTCACAGCATAGCCGTGGCTGTCCTGGGTCAGCTGACTTGGGTTCTTGGTGCTTGGACTGCGAGACTATAAAATTGCAATGTAGATATTCAGGCTCCTGCTTGAGCCCAAACTCCAGGACCCTGCGAGTTGGGAGGGTCTGAGCCCAGGCTCCTGCTTGAGCCCAAATGTCTACACTGCAATTTTTAGACCCTCAGCCCGAGCCCCGTGAGCCCAAGTAAGTTGACCCAGACTCTGAGATTTGGTGCAATGGATTTTCCATGGCACTGTAGATGTGCCCTGAGTGACCCGGGTAAGCAGAGGTTCTGGGTGTTCATCACCACTCAGAATCTGGCTCATTCTCATTCTCTTCAGGAATGTGGTGTTTTAACAATACATGTGGATAATTTCTGGGGAAGATCAAACATTATTGGTGTCATAAATAGGATTTACTGTGCCTGCACACTCGACAGGAATGAGTAGTTTGACATCCTTATGGCTCAGTATTAATAATAAATGTAGTATTTTTCAATGTATTGGGAATTCTAGATAATGAGCTTTGTTGTAAAAAGCTGACTCAGTGGGAATATGATCTCCAAAGGCAGATGTGAGGTGTAATTTGACATCTACCAAGTCAAACTGTATGGAAGATCCTCCGATGGTGTTAAACTGGCATAGTTCCATTAACTTAAATGGAGCTATGCTGATTTATGCCAGCTGAGGATCTGGCCCAGTGTCCATTTTCATTTATACATAGACAGGTAGATATAGATATATATTTGTCTATATGAAGTGTGAAATTAGTACTTTATATTGTTAACAGAATATATGAACTGTAAGAGTAGCAGCGTATATATTTAAATTACCGTAAGTGGTCACTTCCATCCTTTTAGTGCTTAGCTTTTAGTTGTAGTGTTCTTATGTGTTTTATAAAGGCACTATACTACTTACTCTAGCAATGTTCTTTGTGATTCAGCAGCAATTGAGTGTGAAAAAATGTTTAAAAATAAAATAAAGATAAAGATTTGAAAAATGGGCTACAATAGAAAATACGTAGACAGGACATGGAAAGATTTCAATAGCTTGAGCTGCCTTCAAATGCTTTGCATTGAGATGCTTATGGGATGGTGCCTCATCGGTGCAGTACTTGAGCTCCACTGGGGTATTTAATTATATGATTCAGCCGCTATGGCTCTATGTGCTGTATACCGTGCCAAATAGGATGTAGTACTTGGTAAACAAGGGAGATGACGCTAGAACTCAAGCTGACTGTGAAAGGCTAGGTGTGTCTGTAGTTGTAGCAGCTTTGTTTAATAAAAACCTCCTTTTTAAGAAGGTCTGTGACTCCATTTATCAGGACAGACCAGGAACCTTTCTTCTGAACAGCTTGGATTTCCATAGAGCAGGCACCGTGTTCTGCAAATCTCTCCTGCTCCTCTTCCCGCATGATCTTTTGGGAAATAGCTGATGATAGAGTTTTGGCTTAAAAAAATTTAAGCATAGCATTTCACGTAGAAAATGTTATAATTTTGTTTTCCCTTTTCCACCTTCTGAGTTTCTAAAGGAACCTCTGGTGAACAGAGACTTCATTTAATTTACTTACCTTATCCATAAACCAGTAGGATTATTCATGCATGTGTTTGTAGGATGGGGGGGTCTAATTTTGTTTTATATCATGGGATAAATAGAATATGAATGATGAATAATCTCTAATAACTTTGTTTTAAAACTTTTTAAAAATAAGAGTACTCTTTGCATGAGACTTTAAAAAAAATCTACATATATCAAGGCCTAAAAAAGTCACTTGTAAACAGGTCTGAAAAGGCATGACCTTCAGTTCTAAATTTTCATAAAGGAGTCTTTTTCAAGTCCTTCAGATTACTCTGTGTTTCCTTTAGCCTTCCAGCAATTTTACAGCAAAATAATGACCATGCGTATGCAAGCACCCTAGAGTGCGTATGTGAGTAAGCTGCTGGCCTACAGGTAAGAAGGAAGCTTGCATGTGTGCTGTCTGTCTTGAAGCAATCATGCAGAGGACTTTCAATTTATAGTATGGATAGTGTCCAATCAGTGCAGTGTATAGGGTGTCTGTAACATGAGGGTTTTTAATATTGTTTTCTTTTAAAAATGCAAACCCATTTACCTTAATCACTTTTTTTCCTAGTTGATCACTTTGCAAGATGCTTTGAGGTTTCAGACTTTAATGTGGGTTGCTTATTTTAAAAGACTCAATTGTTCAGGGATTGAGTCATATATGATAAACAGTTTGTGGTTGGCTGACATGCAAAGAGGTTATTAATTATCTAATTTATACCCACCTTGATTATCATACACATTGTTAGGAGAGTGGTCACTTTAGATAAGCTATTACCAGCAGGAGAGTGGGTTTGTGTGTGTGTGTTGGGGGAGGGGGGGTGTTAGAAAACCTGGATTTGTGCTGGAAATGGCCCAACTTGATTATCATACACATTGTAAGGAGAGTGATCACTTTAGATAAGCTATTACCAGCAGGAGAGTGGGGTGGGTGGGAGGAGGTATTTTTTCATGCTTTGTGTGTATATAAAAAGATCTTCTACACTTTCCACAGTATGCATCCGATGAAGTGAGCTGTAGCTCACGAAAGCTTATGCTCAAATAAATTGGTTAGTCTCTAAGGTGCCACAAGTACTCCTTTTCTTTATACTGGGTAGAGAAATTGGTTTGTGTGTGTGTGTGTGTGTGGGGGAACTAGTTCAGGCTATGATTGAAGCAACATTGTTTTCAGTAGATGACCCATGTCATTGAGCAGGGAGAATATGGAGAACTTTGGTGGTGGTTTTTTTCCATCTTTTCCCAACAAAGTGACATAAAATCCCATATTCAAACTGCGTATTTAAATTCAACAGTGGAAAAGAAAAAAACTGTTATTTTAAGTGACTTTAATTTTTCTGTTTCTTCAACTCTCATACAGCTGATTTCCATAAGTAAAAGGTAGTGGCTTTTATTTTTTATTTTTTTGAATGAAAAGTTGGAAGAAAACCATTAGATTTTTCTTCTGATTGCAGCATAGTGTAGTAAAAGGTAGTACTTTTTAACAACAGTCTAGGAACTTCAGGTTCAAAGTATTAGAATAACTAAGCATACATTTAAAATAATGCATTGGAAAAGCAGACATTCTGAAGTCTGTAGTGAAAATTTACTCTGCATGTTTGTGGGATTCAAAATTAATATGTTCAATGACCTACAAAAGAATTAAAGTAGTAACTTATTTTTATGTCAGTATGTCTCTTTTGTGGCTACTGTAGTTCTGAGGCTTGCACTTTTGCACTACATTTAATAATAAAAAGTTAAATGGATATTCTTTGATTTCTCCACAGGACTGTTATGATATAGTATACATTAAAGTTATTTGTGAGCAGGGATAAATAAGAATAACATCTGTTCCGAAAACATATTGTGGCGTAATTGTGGTGACTAAACTCTCATGCAAATGCACAGTAAGAAACTGGATATTATGATTCCAATCACTTTGAGGGTGCTTTGCCCTTCTAAAACTTTAGGGTTCGCAGTGGAACCTTTTGTGAGCAGACATGTCACTCCCTTTCCTCACCCACAAGCAGTAATCTGGTAATCACTCACCCCAGCTTTACTAGCCTCCAGCACGACTGATGATAGCCTTAGAGAGCAACTTGTTTCAAAATATATTAACTGTAGCAGTCTCTGATGGTTTTCTTAAATAACATAGGAGTCTTCCCTTCTGAGTTGACCTCCATGTTCTGTACCAGGAAGGATCAAACCAGGGACATCCTGAAGGCCTTTCTGAAGCCCAAGATTTCCTTGGACAGATCAGATGACACCTTCAGGGGAATGGATCCTCTTTTGTTCTCTTCCAAGTATCAAGGAAAGGCCTCAGTGTATCCACATATGTCACACCGAAAGGGGTCAAATCTGTTATCCCAGGGCCTTACAGTGCTACAGAAGTTCCCAGTCCAATAAGACTTATTGTCTGCTCCACTGAATCTACAGCCACCTCTTGAGCCAGAGAGGGAAGCGTCAGCGGACAGGCCTTGCAAAGCTGTTGTGCAGTATTCCCTAGATTAGGCACTATTGGCTGAATGTGCAGATGCCTGAGGATACAGCCCTTAACTGCAAGGTGCTTAAAAATGGACTTCTGTGAGAAGCTCTCCCTTCAGAGAAGTAGGTGAAAGAATCAAAAGTTCCCATTTGCCTCCTTCCCCTTCAGTTGCTCTCAGGCTCCATGCACTTGCTCTCCTGCCTGTGGTGGGAGGGCACTGTTATGCATAGCCCAATGTCTGTTCTGCTTCAGGCCAAATCACAGAAAGCCAAATTGTATTCCTCACTCATTAGAGAGAAGGTGGGTGAGGTAATATCTTTTATTGGACCAACTTCTGAAGAAGAGCTCTGTGTAAGCACAGAAGCTTGACTCTTTCACGAACAGAAGTTGGTCCAATAAAAGATTATTACCTCACCCACCCTGTCTCTCTAATATCCTGGGACCAGCATGAAACTGCAAACAACATTCCTCATTTATTGACTAATTTGCTGTCTGTGGTGAATGCAGTCTCTCACCCTAGCAGGCTTTCCAAGCACGGGTTATTAAAGAACTCTTCTCCTTAGTTAGAGAAGTAGAGGAGGCTGACAGAGTTCTTTCAGATAGCAAGGAATCAAACCAGAGGCGGGAGCCCTAGATAGAGGGAGTCACTGGGCAGTGGTCGATTATTATCTGCACTGTGCTGACTGAGCAAATATTGCTGGTTAGTGAAAATATAATTTTACTTTCTGCTAGAGAGGAGGTAACAAAAAGTTGCCTTCCAGTAGAAAAGGGCGCTCATGAAGAATTCTCATAGATTGATGCCTGCAGACATCAAAACAAACATCAAAGAGAAAAATGAATACAATGTATCTGCCTTTCTGTTTGTTCAAGAACCAATGCTAAATTTAGTATGACTATTTCAAAACTATTTACTTTCTGGTTCACTGAAACAAAAACGTAGTTTGTTGTAGGTAATGTTACTTGTTATGAAATAACAATTTCTTTAGTCTAGCATAAGTGAATATAAAGCACTGAATATAAATAGTAGAGGAAGAAATCCTGATTGCCAGATTTTCAAATAGTGTCTAGAGCATGTGCAGAATTCCACTCGCCTTTATTGATAACTTCTCCAATTGTCACATTGGATGCTGATAAGTAGATCACTCTGGAACTGTGTGTTTCTGTACTAGTGTCTGCTAACAATGTTCTGAATTGGTGCATTTGCTGCAGTGGCAACAGTAAACTACATCATCATTACCCAAATATCATAGAAATTGCTTCCGCTCATAGGATTATCCTTGCAAGTTGCATGCTTTTCCTGTGTGTGGCCTGTAAGTAAAGACTTTGTCCTTTAAATACAATGTGAGTCCCTCCATTTAAATATATTTTATTAGGAGACTAATAGTTTCTAAGCCAAGCTAGGCTCTTGCTTACCAAAAACTTTTCAGTCAGGGCCCATACACTTGGCCAAGGTTACTCTGGTAAGCCACTACTCTCACCAGACATGTCACAGAATCACTAATGTTCATGGAGAGAACATGGAATGTTGGTTCCTAAGAGCTGATCTGAAGGATCATTAGGCAGTTCAAACAATCATGCTGTACAATAGATTAGGTTCCAGTCTTGTCCACTTTTGTTTGTTTGGTTTTAAATTGTCTTCCTTTTTAGTGGACTGTTATTAAAATGTTTCAGTGAGTTTTAAGGAGAAGTGTGAATTAAGAAGAGGTGGTAGATTGGTTAAAAAAAAGAAAAGGAATGGGTGGTAGTTCCCAGGGAGTGGCATGGATATATAAGGGAGGCCGGGGAAGGGCTTATCTAGGTGGAGGCACTACTCATCAAATGTTTGGGGGAGCGAGAATGGATGGAGAGAGAGAGCATGGTAGTTACCAGTTTTCTATACTAGGTTTAAAACCTTGCATAGAGAAAAAAATGTATATAACTGTCCTGTAGACTAAATGGCCCTTTCCTGGTATTTAAAAAACTTGCTGAAAAATATCTGCAGTGACTTACAAAATGCCAAATATTTGCACTCAGGAACTATATAAGGCCCACAAGAAGGATTCATGGAGTTGTGTATATGAAGGGTGTATGAGATCTACTTTTCATCATACAGTCCTACAAGAAGTATATGTAGGATTGACTGTTTGATTTAGTGATAACCATCATGTGCTATACTGGCCCCCTGCATGAAGGTATGATTGTGTGGAGTAGTGAAGACCTACCTTGTGTCATAAAAAACTTCCAAGGGTAGTGCATGTAGGACTGATTCGTGGTAAAACAAATGCAAATTACAGTATCCAATTCAGCGCAGTTAGTCATTCAGGCTGCCATTTCAATATATTATACTAAAAATACTAAAGCAAAGCAAAAACAGCAAAAAAAGGTTCAGTAAATGGTAAGCATTATTACATTAATACTCTGAAATTTTAGCTGGACACTTTCAACAGTAGCATGCTAGGAATCACTTTTTTGGACAAACTCCTTTGGTATTTAAAAATGATCATTAAGGTCCAGTTTCTCCTTATATACATTACAAACAGCCAGATGATTCAGGGACTCTTTTTCCACAAGAGAGATGTTTTTGACCTGCGCAGACAGGGGACCCTCGCCTTTGTGTCCCAGAAACTGGGAATGGGTGACAGGATGGATCACTTGATGATCACCGGTTCTGTTCATTCCCTCTGAAGCACCTGGCACTAGTCATCGTCGGAGATAGGATACTGGGCTGGATGGATCATTGGTCCTCTGACCCAGTATGGCCGCTCTTATGTTCTTAAATAGATAAATTTGTTGCCCAATTGCAAAATGCATCCTCATCCTTATCCATTCTATCAGTACTGCAGTTTGTATCTAAAGCTTCCATTACTTCTGTTGTCCTGCAGTGCGCATGCTGCATTATATAGTGCACAAATAATATCAGGTGCTGCTTCCTGGTGCTTTTTGGTTGTGCACTACTGTCCACCTAGCATGCTGCTGGTTCTGTAGTGGATTTTTCTTCTAAGCTTTTCTTATGGCAAATTTACACAAAAAAGCAGATCACACACTGTATCTGCTACTTCTGTAATACTGCCCGATTATTAGAACTAAAATGTTAAGACCCTTCAAAAACTGATGCTATTATTTGCCACAGAATGAACAAAACAAACAAATATTAAATGGAAGAAAATCCCAGAAAAGAACAAACATCAGGAGCAGAAAGTAGAATCAATTAACCACCCCGTCCACCCAAGCGCAGTCCTCTTCA
This sequence comes from Chelonia mydas, assembly GCF_015237465.2. NCBI lineage: Eukaryota > Metazoa > Chordata > Testudines > Cheloniidae > Chelonia > Chelonia mydas. Next base: position 227,025,566 of record NC_057850.1, read on the forward strand.
AAGATTTTATTTCTCCCCAACCACAGGCTACTTTGAAGCAAAAGAAACTTCATTCATTACAATGCAGGGTAGTCAGGACGGAATCCTTTATGCCATGCGGGCCAGGATTTGGCAGTTTATATGAGCAATGGACCTTAGAATCATAGAATCATAGAATCATAGAATATCAGGGTTGGAAGGGACCCCAGAAGGTCATCTAGTCCAACCCCCTGCTCAAAGCAGGACCAAGTCCCAGTTAAATCATCCCAGCCAGGGCTTTGTCAAGCCTGACCTTAAAAACCTCTAAGGAAGGAGATTCTACCACCTCCCTAGGTAACGCATTCCAGTGTTTCACCACCCTCTTAGTGAAAAAGTTTTTCCTAATATCCAATCTAAACCTCCCCCATTGCAACTTGAGACCATTACTCCTCGTTCTGTCATCTGCTACCATTGAGAACAGTCTAGAGCCATCCTCTTTGGAACCCCCTTTCAGGTAGTTGAAAGCAGCTATCAAATCCCCCCTCATTCTTCTCTTCTGCAGACTAAACAATCCCAGCTCCCTCAGCCTCTCCTCATAAGTCATGTGCTCTAGACCCCTAATCATTTTTGTTGCCCTTCGCTGGACTCTTTCCAATTTATCCACATCCTTCTTGTAGTGTGGGGCCCAAAACTGGACACAGTACTCCAGATGAGGCCTCACCAGTGTCGAATAGAGGGGAACGATCACGTCCCTCGATCTGCTCGCTATGCCCCTACTTATACATCCCAAAATGCCATTGGCCTTCTTGGCAACAAGGGCACACTGCTGACTCATATCCAGCTTCTCGTCCACTGTCACCCCTAGGTCCTTTTCCGCAGAACTGCTGCCTAGCCATTCGGTCCCTAGTCTGTAGCGGTGCATTGGGTTCTTCCATCCTAAGTGCAGGACCCTGCACTTATCCTTATTGAACCTCATCAGATTTCTTTTGGCCCAATCCTCCAATTTGTCTAGGTCCTTCTGCATCCTATCCCTCCCCTCCAGCGTATCTACCACTCCTCCCAGTTTAGTATCATCCGCAAATTTGCTGAGAGTGCAATCCACACCATCCTCCAGATCATTTATGAAGATATTGAACAAAACCGGCCCCAGGACCGACCCCTGGGGCACTCCACTTGACACCGGCTGCCAACTAGACCTTCTCAAAAGCAGGTAGTGAGACAAGAAACCGTGTCTAAAATGTTGGCAAGGCAGATGGGGGAATGACCTGTTCACCTCCCTCTATAGGTTTGCCTGTTGTTGGAAGGGGAAGTAGGAGAAATGAGAGTAAGCAGCTGGAGTTGTGCAGAGAAGCACAAATTTAATACAGAAGGTGAGAGAAGTCAGTGGTGGTATTCAAAGAGGGGCACAGCATGATCATACTGATGTGACAGGAAAATGATTACAGCAGCAATGTTTTGTATAGGTTGGAGGTGTGTGTGTGTTGAGATGAAAGGTGTAATTTATGGTAATTTGAGGCTGAGAATGAATGAGGTACGGAAAAGAGTTTTTTAGCTGTCAGCTTGGAGAAGAATTGTAGAGCAAGAAGTGGCGGGATTTTTCTGGGCAGGGACGGGCAAACTTTTTGGCCTGAGGGCCACCTCGGGTTTCTGAAATTGTATGGAGGACCAGTTAGGGGAGGCTGTGCCCCCACCTGCCGCTTCTTGCCCCCTGATGGCCCCCCCAGGACTCCTGCCCCATCCAACCCCCACTATTCCTTGTCCCCCAACGGCCCCCCAGGATCTCCCGCCCCTGACTGCCCCCCACCGCCCTATCCAACCCCTCCTCTGATTCCTGACTGCCCCCCGGACCCTTGCACCATCCAACCCCTCTTTTTCCCTGACCGCCCCTGGACCCTTTGCCCCTGACTGCCCCCCGCCGCCCCCATCCAACCCCCCCCCTTCCTGACTTCCCCCCAGGACCTCTGTCCCCATTCAACCCCCCTGTTCCCCGCCCTCTGACCACCCTAACCTCTACCCACACCCCCGCCCCCAACCACCACCCTGAACTCCCCTGCCCTCTATCCAACCCCCTCTGCTCCCTGCCCCCTTACTGCACTGCCTGGAGCACTGGTGGCTGGCAATGCTACAGCCACGCTGCCCAGAGCACCAGGACAGGTAGCCGTGCCACCCGGCTGGAGCCAGCCACGCCACCGCGCAGCACAGAGCCTCGAGTCAGGCCGGGCTCTGCGGCCGTGCTGCCCCAGGAGCTCGCAGCTCGCGGCCCTGCCGCCCAGAGCATTGTGCCTGTGGCGCAGTGAGCTGAGGCTGCGGGGGAGTGGGGAGCAGCAGGGGAGGGGCTGGGGGCTAGCCTCCCGGGCCAGGAACTCAGGTGCCGGGCAGGAGGGTACCGTGGGCCGGATGTGCCCCACCTCTGGTCTGGACCCTACAGTGCCCCCAGTCCAATATAGTTTTACTAAATTAATTTTTTTTTAAATGTATACTTTGCTTTTTAAAAAAATCCAATCTCATAATGTTGTTTTGTGTAAAAGTTCCTCTTTCCCTTGACTGATGTTCTCTTTCTGTAACTTGTTACTGCTAGTTAGATTGAAAGTTCTTTGCAGCAGGGACAATCCTCTCTCTCTCTCTCTCTCTCTCTCTCTCTCTCTCTCTCTCTCTCTCTCTCTCTCTCTCTCTCTCTCTCTCTCTCTCTCTCTCTCTCTCAAAAAAGTGTAATTCACACCCAATAATCAGGGAGATTATTTGTCCCTTCTAGGAATACTTTCCTCATATTCAGCCAGTGTATGTGACTGCATTCCAATCCAGCTGTATGTGCATTTATCTGATAGTCAATAAACTTACTGTTACAGTTGTGTATAGTATATTATTTAAAAATGCATCTTCTAAACTTTATAACTGGATTAATTGTATAACTGTAAAGTGTATACATCAATTTGAGGTCAACTCTAGAGTAACGTTTGGGCCTAGCCTCACTAGACAAGGACTACTGTTAATATAATGTATAGCATATGCTTTATGTTTTACATGACAGGAAAAATTATGCAGGAGGGACTTGGGATATTCCTCGAGGAGAGCTGGTGGTTTGCTTTGTTAGGCAGGAACAGTTTTCTGTGAAATGATGGATGAGGATATTGAAGGGAAAATGTGGCCTGTCGTGAAACTACAAGAGGTTGAAGCCGCATATTTTCATATGCGGTTCCTGACTTGGCCTGGTGAGCTTTGCTGTGTGTACCAACCCTGAAAGCAGTTGTGTGGGGTTGGGGAGAAGATAAGATCTTTATGCAAAATTTTTCCACTTCTAGGTATGTCATGGATGGGTAATTTCTTACTATTCCATTCTTTTTTCCCCAGCTATATATATAATATAAAGGGTTATCTGATGAAAAGGGGTATCTGATGAAATGATCAAAAACATCTGATGTGTACAAAAGACTGCTAGGGCTTGATTCTTCACCACTGAAGTCAATGCAAGCATTGACATTCACTCCAATGGGCAGGATCAGAGCCTAATAGTAAGGTGTGTTTGTTGTGGAGACCTAACATGCAAGTTTCCAAAAGGTCAGCAAATGAAATGGCCAAATGAAGGGAAACAAACAACCAGAAAACAAATTTACTCTTCCTTTGGGCTTTAAATAAATAAATAAATAAACAAAACAAAACAAAACCAAAAAAAAAGCTACCACAGGTTTTTTGATCCAGGAGGAAGAGACTTGTTCTTTGTAATTATCACAATGGTCCCTTTATGAAGTGTGTAATCATTTAAATATAAGAATTAACTTATGTGCACTTATTGGATGTTGTCATAAATATAAAGGGAAGGGGTTAAGAAACTCTGATACAGTACTATAAAATCCTCTTACTTGTAAAGGGTTAAGAAGCTCAAGTAACCTGGCTGGCACCTGACCAAAATTACCAATAAGGGGACAAGATACTTTCAAATCTGGGGGGTGGGAAGGCTTTGTCTGTCTGTCTGTGTGATGCCTCTGCCGGGGACAGATCAAGAAAGCAAGCAATCCAACTCCTATAGAGTTAGTAAGTAATCTAGCTAGAAAATGTGTTAGATTTTCTTTTGTTTTTGGCTTGTGAAATTTGCTGTGCTGGAGGGAATGTGTATTCCTGTTTTTGTGTCTTTTTGTAACTTAAGGTTTTGCCTAGAGGGATCTCTATGTTTTGAACCTGACTGCCTGTGAGATTATCTTCCATTCTAATCTTGCAGAGTTGTTCTTTTATCTTTGTTTTGTTCTTCTAATAAAGTTCTGTTTTTTAAGAATCTGATTGGGTTTTTAGGGTCCTAAAAACCCAAGGCTGGTCTGTGCTCATCTTATTTATTCTCAAGCCTCCCCAGGAAAGGGGGTGTAAGGCTTGGGGGGATATTTTGGGGGAAGACGTCTCCAAGTGGTCTCTTCCCTGATTCTTTGTTAAATCGCTTGGTGGTGGCAGCATACTGAATCCCAGATACGAGGAATTTTGTGTCTTGGGGAAGTTTTAATCTAAGCTGGTAGAAATAAGCTTAGGGAGTCTTTCATGTGGGTCCCCACATCTGTACCCCAGAGTTCAGAGTGGGGAAGGAACCCTGACAGATGTGCTGTTGTGGTATTTATAAATCAGCTAGGGAGCATGAGATCCAGTGGGAAAGAGGAGCCAGGGATTAATTATGGGACTCTGTTTTAAACCAGGTCGAAGGGGGTTTGAGACGTTTGGGAGCTTACAGCTCTGCTGGAGTCCCTGTGAACCTATTGTATTTCAAATCTCCAAATATCCTGTGGTCTCAGTGCATTCTGGGGTGCAAAGTGCCAGAGCCCAGGAAATTTGAGATATGGGGACACCAGATTAATGCTAAATTAGCCAGGTTTTGGACTGAGCCAATCTTGAATGATCTTTATGAACAATCAGAAAGAACAGTTCACAAGCACATCCTGTAACTCTGCTTATGTATACAGAAGCATCATTAGAGTGAGCTCTATCAATTCCAATACAGTAAAAATTTAACTCAATTTAAGTTTGTTCAGTCTTTTTCTTGTTGATATTGTTTCATCCCCATATAATTTTGTTTGGTGGGAGTCTACTTTTTTGTAAAGGAATTAGTAAAATTCATGACCAAAAGGTGATAGAGGCAAGATAACACTCTTCATTGTGAGTGTACTCATATAGTCACATATTCAAGTGACTTTCTTTTCCAGTTTTGTGAAGGAAACATAGAAAATGGAGGACAGATCCTCCTGACTGTGTCACATTTTAAAATGGTTCTTCCACTATTTGCACATCCGCTTCTGTGCACTCTCACTTCATGCATGCCAATTTACTGTCACCTCTACGTTCAAATTCCTCCTTAAAACTTGCTGCTTTCATTATATGTTTCCATGATATTGAATGCACTTGATCATTTGGAGTTAGATATTCCAGCCTGCTACAGGACTTCTGAAGGACTGTATTTGCTATCTCACATTTTGGAGGATGGAACAGAAAGTCTTCATGAAGGCTAAAATACGTGCCTTCAGTACAGGACCAAGCCAGGACTTACACAAGATGAGTATGAATGACTGTCTTCCCTTTGCACTCAAGTTTTTAGAAGGCCAAGCACATTCGTCTTGCAGTATGTTTAATCTTCATTGACCCTGGAAATTCCCCAGTGCAGACAGAAGAGCATTTTTAAAAACTAAATGCTCTTTGAACCGTATAAAAAAATGGTTCCTATTCTTGGAGAAGGTTTAGATAGGATCTAATATTTGGGCAGAGTAACCTTATCTTGGTTTTGCCGAGGTTTATCAGAAACATTCCAAAGATGGTTCTTCTTTGTTTTAAGCCTAATGAAAAATAAAATTGTTGTGTGCTATATGAAGGTGATTGTTTTGAGGTGGATTCATTTTAATGGAATTGAAAACAAGAAACATAAGGATTATGTAACAGGAAGCCTGATAGTAAGGGAGCTCTGTAGTACATGAGGATAGCAATTGCCTACCGTGTTTATCTTTGGTAAATAAACAAAAAGAAAAGGAGTACTTGTGGCACCTTAGAGACTAACCAATTTATTTGAGCATGAGCTTTCGTGAGCTACAGCTCACTTCATCGGATGCATACTGTGGAAACTGCAACAGTATGCATCCGATGAAGTGAGCTGTAGCTCACGAAAGCTCATGCTCAAATAAATTGGTTAGTCTCTAAGGTGCCACAGGTACTCCTTTTCTTTTTGCGAATACAGACTAACACGGCTGTTACTCTGAAACCGGTAAATAAACAATTACACTCTTTGGAGTTTGCAGCTGAGTCAGAGGAACAAAGCCTATAGAACTAGTTTTTATTCACTATTCTGTTAATTAGCTGATGGTTCAAGCTGTGTTTTACCTTTTGGAAATATTTATGCATTTAATTTATGAAAAGACTTAGGGACTTTGACACGTGTTGTGGATTTATTTCTCTGATAGTGATTATTTTACTTATACAGTGCAAAATTGCAGATACACAAATTCAGCTATCTAGGTAAAATTGTAGCTGTAAATTGGAGAACTAAGCAAACACAATTTTGGTTCTCTGGAGACTTCATTTTTATAAAATTGAATAAAAGATTACTTAGTGAAAAACAACATCTGAAATTCATTTATTTTTTGATAATGCAAATAGGCTTTTAAAATGTTGACATGGCTTGAAATATATTATATTTCAACTCTAGCATCACAGAAGAATGATTGATTGAATTATAACTTAAATTTTGATTGAAACCTTAAACTTTTAGTTTTCAAGGAGTCATCACTTAGTGTTCAGGGAATACAATGAAAATGCGCGCACACAAGCACACACACACACCGAGAGAGTGAGAGAGACTGCTTATCATCACCTCTTTGTTTGAGAAATTAGCCTAGAAATCTTGAGATAAAGTTCTTGATTTCAGTATTCAGATTGAAATCACATTTTCTGTGTGTGTCTTTTTGGATGGAGACAATAGGCTATGGGTAGCCATATTGAATTCTATATATTTGCATGGTTGTAGATCTCTTTGTGTTTTTTTTAGTTCAGATTTTTATAGATTATTTTGGGGATGAATCTTTTGTCCCCCATACTTCATCATAAACATTTTTAAACTTAATTTAAATTATGTCATTTATAGCCTCTTAACTTTGATTTTCCCCTTCCCCCACCTCCCCGGCCAAGTTCTTCACACTGAGCTTTGCTTCATATCTTTTTTTCCTTCTCCTGGCCTTCCCATACAGAATGTGGGCTCTGCTGATCATCATGTGTTTAACAGTGAGTCTGATCAAATGTATTAAAAGCAGCAGTTGGAATTTACCAATTGACTTTCAGCTCCTTTTCCTCTGGGGTGACACAAATTTTGTTTTCACTCAGCAAAATGCACTAGCCACAAATATAATATGCCCCAGATGGTAAGAGGTTGCTAGTGGCATCCTGTTCGTTTTAGGAATTTCTGTTGAGAAAACTCTTCTTTAGAGCTGTGTGAACCATGCAGTGTTTGGTTTTCAAAGGTGTTTGCAAGCTAAAACCTGTAGTTTTGGTTCATGAGGATCTGGCAGCAGCCCAGACCCTAGATGTTTGCTTGGAGGTTTGAGGTCAAAGACATCCAGGAGGTTATCCTACCCACTCTTTCCTCCTCTTTATCATCCACATGAAACCACAAGGTCTATCTATTTACTATTGCTGTCTTTGGGAGTGGGTGGGATGGGCTTGCGGACCGCTAGACATGTTTGCTCTCTCAGGGCTAATAAACAACCTTATACATAATAACAGGAGAAGGAACCCCTCCCTCTCTTGCTGCATCTGACTGCATGAAGTCACAGGGCAAGCTGTCACCACAAGATCTAGTACAGTAGCTCGAGACCTTTCCTAGCAACCATACACTAGTAATTAAGGAGCTTCACCTCTCAATGAATGGTGGCTCTGTAGCCCTGGAGGATCTCCTATGCTTAGCACTAGGGCTTGTAGGGCTTGCCCCTACAGGTTAGTGAGGAGCCAATGAAGTGGGACAGGAAGGGTTTCCAAAGTCATATGGTTGGGGAGAGGGACTAGGCTTCCTGCCCTCCCAGCTTATTTTTGGAATTGACATAAAATGGGAGACCAGAGTTCTGATACCTTCTATCCACGATGCTTCCAAAAGACCCATTGGTTGAGCCACCAAGCCCAGGAGACAAAAATGGCAAATAGGAGTTGTGGTGTTTGGGAATAGGAAGACATGGAGCTTCTGGCAACGAGGGGAGGCCAAGTTGGGTGACGGGGGTGGGGGGTGAGGAGGAAGACTGGCTGGCTGGGGGTCGGATATTCCAGTGGGGTTCATAAATTTTCTAGTTATGTGAACTCTTAAGGTTTGAAAACTAGGAACCCAGACAACCCACATTGTAATAGTTTTTCAATTAGATTAGAAGCTTTAATTTATATTATTTGTCATCCAGACATTAATGCCATGCACATCATTGCTGTTTTTGAGGGCCTGACAAAATATGAGTATTTCACGATGTTCTGCTTTAGATTTTTTTCCTTTTAGTTGAGGGAGCTTAAAGATAAACATGAAAACAACATTTCCATTAAGGGTCCAGTTCTGCAACCCCTACTAATGTTGAATAGTCTTTTGAGCTACTGTAAACTCATCAGGAATACTTGCCTAAATAAGTACTACTCGGTCTGACTAAGGGTTACCAAATCTATGCCCAAGGGAAAGATCCAATCCATTCAGCTACAAGAAACAGTGTGTTCTGAGGAACAGTTCAGACAAATTCAGAAGATTATAGCTGTTTTATGTGCCTAGGTTAACAGATGGCAGATGCAGTGCAATACAGAATAAATAATGAATCTTAAAGAAAAGAATAAAAGAGGAAACATCTGCTAAATTGAAACGTGATGCATCATATTGACCAGGACGAGATGGATAAGTTATTGTGGAAAAAATTATCAAAACCTTCAGGCAAACATGGAGATACAAAGAAGACAAATGCCACACTGAGTTCTTTTTGCTAGAAGAATGCTCTGCATGCGTGTGTGAATACCCACGTTACCTATCTCAAGGGAGGTATCTTTGCTACATTAGAACTAATATTTTACTTTACTATTTCAAAAAGCTTCCACCACTCTTCTGACATGGAATTGAAAAGCAGGGTTATTATTCCTTATTTATTCATTTGTATTGCATTATCACCTGGATCCTAGCCAGGGACTGGGGCCCCACTTTCCTAGTCAATGTGCATGTGCAGAATAAAAAGATGGTGCCTGTCCCAAAGAGTTTTCAGTCTAACTATGAATTATTTCTTTCTTTCTTTTCTCACTTTGCTGCTGAGTCCTACCTGATATATGTAATGTTTTTCATTTGCATAGCTTCTTTCACCTGAGAATGTCAGTGATTCATAAATCCCTCTATCCCAGGTACCTATCACAATGGTATTGAAACATCAGTGGCTTAGTTGTGTAAGGTAGGTAATTATTATTACTATTAAGATTTCACTGATTGGGAGACTGAGCCACAGAGCAGTTACGTGACTTGTCCAAGGACAGAGAAGGGGGGAGGGATAGCTCAGTGGTTTGAGCATTGGCCTGCTAAATCCAGGGTTGTGAGTTCAATCCTTGAGGGGGCCGTTTGGGATCTGGGGCAAAAATTGGGGATTGGTCCTGCTTTGAGCAGGGGGTTGGACTAGATGACCTCCTGAGGTCCCTTCCAACCCTGATATTCTATGATTCTAATGAGCCCATAGCAGAATCAGTGACAGAACCCCATCTCCTGACAGGCTGCTCCTTTCTCCAACTACTAGACAGGTTGCATCCCATTGAAACTCTGACTATAAAAACGGTTAGCCCACTCTTTTCAGTTTCATAATTCCATCCAACATTCTTAGAACAGTGATTATGATTTCTGTAATGCTTCCTTCTCCTTCCTGATAACTGGACTAGACTGGTTAAATGCAGTGTGATAATGGCCACCATCAGGTTTGAGGAGGAGCTGGAAAGATACAAAGCTGAATATCTACTAATCTGTTATTACCCCCAACCTGTGTACTACCCCATCATGTCTGTATATGGTGTTTCCTTCAAGTGTATACCATTTATGCAGTCATGTGGGACTCCAAACATCTGGGAGACTTGTAACTGCATAACTGACCAGGAAGTGACTGGGTGTCATAGCCCTATATGGGTGCGGACATGGTCAGCCTTAAAATTTTGGAAAGGGATGGATGTGATTCTTTGAGGTCCCTAATTAAACTGCAACTTAGCTATTTTAAATTAAAAAAGGTGGGATCTGTGCATAGTTGCAGTATTTTAATTTTTCTTCCAATGAGACTTCCCCAGTTAAGCTGTGGGTTTAAGGTCCATCAGGCCTCTATCTGCTATGGGGTTTGGGGCAGTATTATGCTAATTTAATAATGGATTCCCACAAAAGTGTTCCCCTTTACCTTCTGCTAAATTCCGTGTTGCAGGGGTGCATGTGCTGCAGGAAGGAGGTGTGTGGGGGAGGGGACGCTTTGTCTTCCCATTCAAACAAAAATACTTCCTAATAACAATAACCAAGGCAAGATGCAATTCCAATTGACAAACCATACTTATACTAAGTGCAATTGCTGGAAAAGTTTATACTTATTTCCTGAATAGTGCACTGAGCATGTCGTTAGCATGGCATAACACTGAATTTGAAGAAGGTGGTTGTGGAGGCTAAGACCCTGTGGGCAAGTCAAGGGGAAACTTTTTTTTGAAAATATTTGCTACCTGACTCAATCTAATATATTCCAAAGGCAAGAAATTTGCTCTACTGAAGTATTTTTCACGAGCCTTAGGGTTAAGTCATTTCTGGCAAGGATGACCGCAATAACCAGAGAGGGGTTGATTCCATCTGAGCCAAGGAAATCACTCCAACTTTTAATTTGGTGGCAGATTTTTCAACAAAGAAGTCCGCCAAACCCCTGCAAGCCTTCTCCATCAGATCATTGGTTTTGTATGTATTCTGGTGTATTTTTCTGTTTTTCCCCTCCAATTTTAAACTATAGAATGCAGAGTGGCCACAATATTAATTAGTACAAGTGCTATTCTATCCCTTCCTCCTTGCTTTGACCTCTATTCTTACTTTCATCCTTATTGTTTCTTTAAGTATCAGCACTGCTTTTGGCTCTATATCAGATTTAAAAGAAGACTCAGTTCCTGCCCCAAGGCACTACAATCTCATAATCAAAATACCTGGTAGAATTCACAGGTTAGACTAAAATCTGTTTCTTTTGTTTTGACCAGTAACATTGGAGAAATATGCAAGTTTTAATAAAATTCCTTGTAGTCAACTCCCATAGGAAACAACAGAATTTGTAAATGGCTTTACAGAACCTCTAAGTCAGTGGTGAAATTAATATGTAAAGAGTTTTTATAGGTTTCAGAAACATTTTCTACCTCCTGTTTCATATTTGTGACAAAAACTGAGACATAATTTATTTCTGTACTGTACCTACAATCAAGGTTAATCCATATTTACATGATAAATTACCCCATAATCAGTGAGAGACAGTGGCATAAGTATTGCATATATTTTCTAAAGCTACACTAAATGAGGATTTCTGGAATGCATAACTGAATCACCTAGTTCACAGTGTAACCCATAATTCTCCTCTAATATTAACATATGCTAACCACTGAATCTTCTGGAGTATAATTTTCTGATTATATGATCAAATATCCACAAATCCTTAATCTATTAAGAATTATATGGTATGCAGAACAAAACAATATTTGTTGCCTAGGGTACTACAAGGAAAATATAATTAGAGAGGTATGAATGAGATAAATACAAAAATTCCTTCCACACAGGAAGTTGCAACTGCCCCCCACAATATTTGAAATTTGTTTTAAATTTTCTTATTTCTTACCCTATAGGATATAAAATAGTCAGGAAACTCTTAAAATGAACACCACCATCTCCAGCAACACAATATTGGAAAAACAGGATTTACTCTCATTGTTTATCATCCTCTGTCCCTGTCACATAATTTTAACCCAGAGAACATGGCAAACAGATGAGACACATTAATCTGTATTGCACTGCATCTGTTTGTATACCAGCATATACCAGTTTACATACCATAATATAAATCACAGCAGTGGCATCTTTAGGCTTTCATAGATGTATAGTTGGTTCACTCTTTGTGGTGTCCTGTCTATGCTGGCACACACTGTGAATGTTGCAAAACTGACCTGTTCTTCTCCCCGTTTGGTAAATCTAGCTGCATCTCTACCATCTGCCTTCCCAGAATATGTGAGGGTATTACAGAAAGCCACTGGGTGGCCAGGTCTACACTAAAAAGTTAAGTTGACCCAGCTACATCGCTGAATGGTGTGAATAATCCACACCCCTGAGTGATGTAGTTAAAACTACTTAACCCCCAGTGTAGACAGCACTAGATCGATGGAAGAATTCTTCTGAAGACCTAGCTATCATCTCTTGGGGAGGTGGATGAACTACAGGAATGGGAGCAAACTTTCTGTCTCTACTGTGAGCGTCTGCACTGAAGTGCTAAGTGGCGCAGCTGTCTCTAGGTTTTTATCAAGTCACCCAGCAATGTGGTATCTGAGCGTCATCTATGAAAAGTAAACGCACTCCAAAAAACAAAACTATATAAAAATCTCTTACAAACTTACAGCTGCTTGCTCCTTCCATGATGGTGACATCAGTAACAGATAACTGAGAAATGAAGGTTGGGTCTAAAAATGGCAAATACAATATAAAAATAAGTAGTGAACATAACTTTAAAACAGCTCCTTAGTTGATGCGTCTTATTTATTATTCATCTATAAAATATTCTTCTAAAAACAAAGCCTGGAATGCTGTACATAGTGAATGCAAATTAAATCAAACTGGATTTAATGTCCAGTCACTTCACAACGTTGTGTACAATGAGAAAAAAGTAAAACTGGTGAAAAAAGGGTTATCGCAGTAATTCAAACTTTGCTTGGTGAAAGCACCTAGGACTAACAGGTTAAAATAGAGTATTATAACTTTAGAAGGTTATAATGCATTATGAACTCTATCACACTGAAATTATACTCTGACAAGTATTAGAATACAGAAGATTTTTATAGATACTCTTGAGAATTGTGGAATTTTCATTGGAAATCATTATCTGAAATTCCTTAGAATATATTAAAGATAGGAATTTTCATGGGTCACTACAGACTTCAGCAGAATCCTATAAAATACAGTTTCTGTAAAATTCTGTGTTCTATTTTAGACTATTTATCTGTGTGTCTGGGCAGCTGTAACATAATAATTATACCACCTTTAGTTTATATAACTTTTTAATAGTTCTCACCAGATGTAAATCTTAATATTAGTTTACCTCATGTGGCCTTTTTTCATCGCTTTTTTTTTTCAGCCCAGTTAACAAGAAAAATATTTAAATTGGCATTAAGCAATATTCCCATAAAGCATTAAAACAGTTGCAGATAGCAGTATGTACTGAAGGGCTGACCAACAAAGAGAAGTTAGAGAAACTCTAAACATGAAGGTCATGCAGCACAAAGTAAGATTTTTTGTTTTTAAAACATAATAGTAGATAACTAGTAATTCTGGTGAACACATGGATATAACCATGCATATTTTGTTAAAATCTGACCTGCTTTTGAAGTGTAAGTGTGTGTGTGTGTACGTGTGTGTACACACGCATAGATATGATAACATGCAGAACATGGGCTGTATATTTATCATGCACCTTTGGCAACCTCAGTTGCACTCTGTGTACTACTCCATCTCCATTGGATATATTTGTTACATTCCAGATCTCTGAGCAGCTTAAATCACCATTTCATTTAAAAAAAAAAAAAAAAATCCCCCTCCCCTCCCCCACCCCCGGCCAATATAGAACTTTTTTACCAGTAGATCAGTCCTTAGTTTAAATGAAATAAAGTCCGAAAAGTTTTTTTTTTTAATGTTTCTTGCATTCTGGCCTTGTTTTCTCTGGGATGATGCAGCTTTTTGGGGAAGGGGAATCAAAATGACACTCTCAAGGTGTTTCACAAACAAGACGCTCAATGCCTCAGTGAAGTGGATAAGTATCATCTCCATTTGCCAGATGAGAAATGCAGGCACCATGAAGAAGAGGCATGTGTGGGGGGAGCATGCAGGGTCACATGCCCCTCTCCCCCAAGATTTCTGCCAGGGTTTATATTTTTATTTCTTGTGGGGAGTGGGTTCAAAATAAGTGCCCCCACTGTCAAAAGTTACGCTGGAGTTCAGACACTTGCCCCAGGACATACACTGAATCAGTAGTAGAACTAGGAATAAAACCCAGGGGTCCCAATTCTCAGTCCTGTGCTCTGAGCACTAAACAATTTGGCCTAAATACAATAGAAAAATCAAAAAGTCCTGAGATGACATTTTTCTCTTTCATTATGAGACTCAATACCCTTTGTGAAAATGGAAAGGAGTTAATTGTATCTGATTAAGGAGCTGGGGAGTTGTTAGCAAATGAAATAGCTGAAGCGTGGGTATGTCGTCTTTCAAGCTGCTGTTTTATTGCTGCTGTGCTGAAATACAGCCAGTTAGGGTGCACTTAAATTTGAAAAATGCTCAGCATGTGACTTCCATTTGCAAAAGGAAAAAGGGTATTTGTTTTGTGTGTGTGTGTTTGTTTGTTTTCATCTACTAAGTGCATTTCCACAGTCACCTATGACTCTGGCTATAGTTCCTCTTTGTATTTTACAGTCAGCTCCTCCTCAGTGCCTCACAAGATCACACCTTTAGCGGATAAATTTACACTTTTCAAGGAAAAAGGAAATTCAAGGAAAAAATGTACATGACATTTCTACAAAGGTACAAGACAGAGAAGAATACTTTTAGAAAGGATCAAAAGTACTACATATAAATATAGTTTGTTAGTGTTATGCTTACTGTGACTTTCATCCACATAGTGATTAAACCAGTGAGAGGAACATGTTAAACTGAACGAGGAGCACTTGTGGCACCTTGGAGACTAATAAATGTATTTGAGCATAAGCTTTCGTGGGCTAAAACCCACTTGATCGGATGCATGCAGTGGAAAATACAACAGGAAGAGATATATATATATACACACACACACACACACACACACACACACACAGAGAACATGAAAAAATGGGTGTTGCCATACCCACTATAACAAGAGTGATCAGTTAAGGTGAGCTGCTATCAACAGGAGAAAAAAAACCTTTTGTAGTGATAATCAGGATGGCCCATTTCCAAGTGGTGACAAGAAGGTGAGTAACAGTAGGGGGGAAAATAAGCATGGGGAAATAGTTTTACTTTGTGTAATGACCCATCCACTCCCAGTCTTTATTCAAGCCTAAGTTAATGGTGTCCAGTTTGCAAATTAATTCCAATTCAGCAGTTTCTCATTGGAGTCTGTTTTTGAAGTTTTTTTTTTTCCTAGTATTGGGACTTTTAGGTCTGTAACTGAGTGACCAGGGAGATTGAAATGTTCTCTGACTGGTTTTTGAATGTTATAATTCTTGACGTCTGATTTGTGTCCATTTATTCTTTTATGTAGAGACTGTCCGGTTTGGCCAATGTACATGGCAGAGGGGCATTGCTGGCACGTGATGGCATATATCACATTGGTAGATGTGCAGGTGAACGAGCCTCTGATAGTGTGGCTGATGTGATTAGGCCCTATGATGGTGTCCCCTGAATAGATATGTGGGCAGAGTTGGCAACGGGCTTTGTTGCAAGGATAGGTTCCTGGGTTAGTGGTTTTGTTGTGTGGTGTGTGGTTGCTGATGAGTATTTGCTTCAGGTTGGGGGGCTGTCTGTAAGCAAGGATTGGCCTGTCTCCCAAGATCTGTGAGAGTGAGGGATTGTCCTTCAGGATAGGTTGTAGATCCTTGATGATGCGCTGGAGAGGTTTTAGTTGGGGGCTGAGGGTGATGACTAGTGGCGTTCTGTTACTTTCTTTGTTGGGCCTGTCCTGTAGTAGGTGACTTCTGGGTACTCTTCTGGCTCTGTCAGTCTGTTTCTTCACTTCAGCAGGTGGGTATTGTAGTTGTAAGAACGCTTGATAGAGATCTTGTAGGTGTTTGTCTCTGTCTGAGAGGTTGGAGCAAATGCAGTTGTATCTTAGAGCTTGGCCGTAGACAATGGATCGTGTGATGTGGTCTGGATGAAAGCTGGAGGCATGTAAGTATAGCGTAGCAGTCAGTAGGTTTCCGGTATAGGGTGGTGTTTGTGACCATGGTTTATTAGCACTGTAGTGTCCAGGAAGTGGATCTCTTGTGTGGACTGGTCCAGGCTGAGGTTGATGGTGGGATGGAAATTGTTGAAATCATGGTAGAATTCCTCAAGGGCTTCTTTTCCATGGGTCCAGATGATGAAGATGTCATCAGTGTAGCGCAAATAGAGTAGGGGCGTTAGGGGATGAGAGCTGAGGAAGCGCTGTTCTAAGTCAGCCATAAAAATGTTGGCATACTGTGGGGCCATGCGGATACCCCATAGCAGTGCCGCTGACTTGAAGGTATACATTGTCCCCAACTGTGAAATAATTGTGGGTGAGGACAAAGTCACAAAGTTCAGCCACCAGGTTTGCCGTGACATTATTGGGGATACTGTTCCCATCTGCTTGTAGTCCATCTTTGTGTGGAATGTTGGTGTAAAGGGCTTCTACATCCATAGTGGCCAGGATGGTGTTTTCAGGATTTTCACCAATGGATTGTCATTTCCTCAGGAAGTCAGTGGTGTCTCGAAGATAGGGAGAAGTGCTGGTAGTGTAGGGCCTGAGGAGGGAGTCTACATATGCAGACAATCCTGCTGTCAGGGTGCCAATGCCTGAGATGATGGGGCATCCAGGATTTCCAGGTTTATGGATCTTGGGTAGCAGATAGAATATCGTTGGTCGGGGTTCTAAACTGAGACAGTTTTGGAAATGTATGTATATATGTATAAATAATATGCTCCATATATTAATAGAGTCAAAGTGATCAAGTGGACATGGCCCCTAAACTGGGACTCAGGATATTTGCGTTCAATTGCTGGCTTTGGCACTAACCTGCTGTGGGACTGTCAGACCTCTCTGTGTGTTTCCCTTCTCACACATCATCTATTCTGTCTTTTTAGACTAAATTCTTCATGAGAAGGATTCTTTCTTATCATGTGTTTGTACAGTACCTCAGACAATCTGTTCCCAATCTTGGCTGGGGCCTTTCTGCAACACCTCTCTGACTTCCTCTCAGGAAGGCTCTCCTGTCACAGAACTCGGGGACTCTGATCCATCCCAATGCCTCCACCTTGACCCCAAGGCATGGTTCCAAGATGGTTCTCAAGTATGGAGCTAACTTGTTTGGATAAGGTCCAGTCAGTTCTCCTATCTAGTAAGAAACATATTACTCACAAAACTTACCTTCAGAAGTGGAAACACTTCTGCTCCTGGTGTTCTCTTCTCTTCCCAAGCCTCAGAATTTCTGCTTTCCGAATCCTGGACTACCTGTTGGATTTAAAGATGCAAGATTTATCCGTGAACTCAGAGTACATCACAGCCCTCCACTCACCCATTTGAGGGCTTCTCAGTTTTTGTCAACCCTACCACAGTTAGATTCCTTAAGGATTTACGCAACTTGTTCTCTCCCCCCCACACCCCATATGGAATCTAGACTGCCAGTGGGACCTCAATGGCTTGAAGAAATCCCTTTTTGAACCATTGGCTACCTCTTCTCCACCTCTGCCTCAAGACTGACCTGCCAAATATCACCTTTTATAAAGACAAAGTTAGATTGCATCCCCATCCTCGCTTTCTTCTGAAGGTCTCTTCAGAATACCATATTAATCAAGAGATTCACCTGCTGGTATCCTACCCAAAACATCATGCCTCCAGAGAGGAGACCAGCTTACGTGCACTAGATGTCAGAAGGGCTCTCGCCTTCAACCATGCCAGGACTCAGAGCTTCCAGGCCTCACTTAGGCTATTTGCATCATTTGTGGAGAGGATGAATGATCAACCTGTTTCCACTCTAAAAACTGTCAAAGTGGGTTTCAGGTTGCATTTTAACCTGTTTGTTATTCCACAGGGATGCAGCCCATTGTGTTTGAGGTCAGTCCACATCTATAGAAAGAATTTTGCCCATATGCTCAGGGTTTAGCTGACTGCCATATTTGGGGTCGGGAAGGAATTTTCCTCCAGGGCAGATTGGAAGAGGCCCTGGAGGTTTTTCGCCTTCCTCTGTAGCATGGGGCACGGGTCACTTGCTGGAGGATTCTCTGCTCCTTGAAGTCTTTAAACCATGATTTGAGGACTTCAATAGCTCAGACATAGGTGAGAGGTTTTCTGCAGGAGTGGGTGGGTGAGATTCTGTGTCCTGCGTTGTGCAGGAGGTTGGACTAGATGATCATAATGGTCCCTTCTGACCTTAGTATCTATGAATCTATAGCTCTAGTGAAGGACGTTCCCCTAACAGAAAGGTATAGGTCTGCAACTTGGTCTTCCATTCATACCTTTGTCAAGAATTACGCCGTCTTGCCTGCTTCCAGGGATGGTACTGCTTTGGTGATGCAGTCCTCTGAACTGTCTTGGACTTGCCTCCTTAGCGCCACCTTCTTATTGAGTTACTGCTTAGGAGTCTTCTACAGCAGAGCACCCATAGGAACTTACACTTCAAGAAGGACAGATTACTTACCTTACAGTAACTTGAGTTCTTGAAGATGTTTTGTCTCTATGAGCTCTCTACCTCCTGCTCACCTTCCCCTGGGCTGTGGAAGCTGTATTTCGCAGTCAAGAAGGAACTGAGTGGCGGTGGGTCCACCCCTTCTCAGATGCCCTTCTTTGAAGGCAGGAGGCATTGCTCTGCACAGGTATGGGCCTACAGACACTGCATTGCATTTTTGGTCAAGGATGCATGGGTGTGTGCACATGCTATGGTGGAGCATCCACAGGCACAAAATATCTCTAAGAACTCAAGTTCATGTAAGGTAGCTAACTTCTCCTTTTATCAGTGTTGCAGCTCTTGGTTTGAAGAAGTTGGTCAAGTTTTTGGAATAAAGACATTTTAAAATGTTTAGGATAGATTCAATTTTGAGCTTAAGTGAACCTTAATGGTGTCCCATTCAGACAGTGGGTACAGGAAAGCAGTGCCTTAGAAGTTGTCATAGGATTAAGCAGAGAGAGAAGAGCTGGTTGTACTCCAGAACTGCTTGGCTTCAGGCATAGTTTAAAATTCATTGTGCACATCCCAAGTAAGTCAAGCATATTTTAAAAAGTTCACAACATACCATTGCTGTTGCTATATGTGTTTTGAAGGCCAATTGTAAAGATTGCCAAATATTGTATTACATGGGGATAGTTTTTTTTAAATTAATCCATATGACACAATTCATTTTCTTGTAACTTGATATTCCTTTGTAGCCCATAAAATAGTTAGGGTAGAAGAGTCTGCAAGTTAATTTTTGTAATTTAAAAAAAATGTAAGTTCACATATATTTGGATTTTTGACACACCTCCCAAGTTTTAATATTCTACATTTCTTTTTCTCTTAAAGGTATACAGTTATGTTTAAATTTGTTCCATTGTACTTTGTGTGTGTGTGTAAAATGTCTCTGCAGCATGCTATTTGGAATTAAATATAGTGATTCAGCTCTGTCAATTCAGCTACATTGTGGGAGTGAGACTTATATCTTTGCCTTACCCAATCTCACATGACAACCTTTATACTGCCAATGTGCTTGTGTGTGGTAGGGAGAGCGTGGAGGGAGAGATCTAGGGTATGGACCCTCCATTAGACAGACTCAAGAGAGTAGTAATCCTGCTCATACAGAGGGTTGTTCACCTTCCAAACCTAGAGAGAAAAGAAAACAAGACATGCTAACACCAGTAGCGAGAATGTGTGTCTGTGAGTGAGAAATCTTGTCTTGTGCCTCCCACAGTAGGCTGCAGTAACTACTGAGTGATTATCTCTTTGTAGCACTGCCAACCCCTGATTTAAGAGATGAGAAACTTGATTGGAGCTGCAAAGTGCGAGACAGCCTTAAGATAAAAGAGGGAGTGTACACAGGATAGGTTCCTCCTCCCCCGTCTGTTCCGCTGCCCATTGGTGAGCCAGAGAAACGTGAGACGATTTATTTATTCCCACAATCATTTATTTAAACCTTGGCCCAGGGCTTCTCAGGCCTCTTGCCCATTTTTAGCTGAACCCACCTTCCCTGCCTATAGTTATATAGTATAGGAATTGTGTTTTTTGTTTGCTGTGTATCTGACTGATCATGCTTTAAGGGGCTAGGAAGGAATTTTTCTCACTAATGACAAATTGGCAACGGGCTTGTGGGTTTTTTGCCTTCCTGGTAGCATCATGGAGACACATTTAGGCTAAACAGGTATAGGATTTAGGAATGTTGTGTTAGGAATTGAATGAACCTTACTTCTCTGCAACTTGCAGTTGATGTCCAGTGCAGATAAAAGGCCAGAGAATCAGGTGGGATTTCTCTGGTAGACCTCAGATCTATGGGAAAGGGGAGACCTGAAGTACTTGCAGACAGGAGCTGCTCTTTGGTTCCTTTTGTCCCCTTTGCAGGGAGAAAAGTGAGAGGATTCAGCAGAGCACTCTAAATCTTAGGGGTAGGCAGTAGAGTGTCTGAGTAATGAGCTATGTGACAGATCTCTGTAAACCCCACACTGGATCCATGTAAATGCCTGGTATGGGGAGATGGGCACATAGTGCCCTTCTCTGCAGTTAAATTTTAATAAAGTTTTGGCCTGCCACTTAAAATCCATGTCGGTGTCTGTCCTCCAGATCGTAAAAGTTGGTTCATGCGGCCCATGCAAGTCTTTTCCTATAGTGAAACACTTTAGTTGCTGCAGGTGGACAGGAAGAACTGGATTTGCTGAAGGAAGTGAGAATAAGCAGAGGGGAGAACAGAGAGAAAAGAAATACAGAGTTAAGAAAGAGGTTAGGAGAGTACAGAAAACATGAGGGATCTGTAGGAGAAGGAAAAAAGACTGTATCAATGGGGAAGCATGAAGAGTGTGTAGAGAAAGAGAGAGAGGAGAATCAAAGATTCATTTGGGGTGATGGGGAAAGGAGGAAGGAGAGGCTCAGTCCACCCTGGAGAGGATGGAAGTTTCATGCAAGGGTTAAGTATGCCCTTTAAGCTTTGCAGAATTTCACTGTATAGAGCCTATTTATCTGTGCTGTGTGTAGGGAGCAGAATGGAAACACAGGTCCTAATTCTTCAAAGGGATCCACAAGCATGGATTCTTATTTCTGCCCAGAGTCCTGTTAGTGTGAGCAGGGCTCTGTTTTTAGAATAAGGGTTTAAGCTTGCAGTTCCTGTTGCAGAATTGATGTCTTGAAATCTACGATGTCTACGCTACGAAATTGGGTCAAATTTATAGAAGTCGATTTTTTAGAAAGCGATTTTATACAGTCAGTTGTGTATGTCCCCACTACGCGCATTAAGTCGGCAGAGTGCATCCACAGAACCGAGGCTAGTGTCGACTTTCGGAGCGCTGCACTGTGGGTAGCTATCCCACAGTTCCCGCAGTCTCCGCCACCCATTGGAATTCTGGGTTGAGCTCCCAATGCCTGATGGGGCAAAAACTTTGTCGTGGGTAGTTTTGGGTACATGTCACCAGTTGCCCCACCCTCCGTGAAAGCAACGGCAGACAATTGTTTCACACCTTTTTTTCCATGCTGGCGCCATACTGCTTTCAGCAGACGGTGCAGTAGGGCTGCAAACCATCGTCACTGAACGACTGCTTCCGCTGCCACTCTGCTCGCCTGGTGCTATGAGGAGCTGCAGGTCTCTCTGCTCACTGCAACTCTGCTCTCCTGGTGGTCTCGCAGGTCCTCTATATGACTGTCGTCATCCGCCGCTTCTGCTGCAACTCTGCTTGGCTGCTCTTCTCTCGCCATACCACGGCAAGCGTGCAGCCCGCTCAGCTGTTGTGTCCTGGCAGCAGATGGTGCAGTAGGTCTGCAAAACTGGTCATCCAACCACCGCTTCCCCTGCAACTCTGGTCTCCTGCAGACGCCATACCATGGCAAGCATGGAGCCCGCTCAGATCACCATGGCAGTTATGAGCACATAAACACCTCGTGCATTGTCATGCAGTATGTGCAGAACCAGAACCTGCAAAAGCAGGTGAGGAGGCGGCGGCAGCGCGGTGACGAGAGTGATGTGGACATGGACACAGACTTCTCTCAAAGCACGGGGCCCGGCAATTTGGCCATCCTGGTGGCAATGGGGCAGGCTCGTGCCATGGAACACTGATTCTGGGCCCGGGAAACAAGCACAGACTGGTGGGACCGAATAGTGTTGCAGGTCTAGGACGATTCCCAGTGGCTGCGAAACTTTCGCATGCGTAAGGGCACTTTCATGGAACTTTGTGACTTGCTTTCCCCTGCCCTGAAGCGCAAGAATACCAAGATGAGAGCAGCCCTCACAGTTCACAAGCGAGTGGCGATAGCCCTGTGGAAGCTTGCAACGCCAGACAGGTACCGGTCAGTCGGGAATCAATTTGGAGTGGGCAAATCCAATGTGGGGGTTGCTGTGATCCAAGTAGTCAACGCAATCACTGAGCTGCTGCTATCAAGGGTAGTGGCTCTGGGAAATGTGCAGGTCATAGTGGATGGCTTTGCTGCAATGGGATTCCCTAACTGTGGTGGGGCGATAGACGGAACCCATATCCCTATCTTGGCACCGGACCACCAGGGCAGCCAGTACATAAACCGCAAGGGGTATTTTTCAATGGTGCTGCAAGCACTGGTGGATCACAAGGGATACATGACGCTTGCATCTTCAGGAACTCTGGTCTGTATGAACAGCTGCAGCAAGGGACTTACTTTCCAGACCAGAAAATTACCGTTGGGAATGTTGAAATGCTGATAGTTATCCTTGGGGACCCAGCCTACCCCTTAATGCCATGGCTCATGAAGCCAAACACAGGCAGCCTGGACAGTAGTCAGGAGCTGTTCAACTACAGGCTGAGCAAGTGCAGAATGGTGGTAGAATGTGCATTTGGACGTTTAAAGGCGCGCTGGTACAGTTTACTGACTTTGTTAGACCTCAGCGAAACCAATATTCCCATTGTCATTACTGCTTGCTGTGTGCTCCCCAATACCTGTGAGAGTAAGGGGGAGACGTTTATGGCGGGGTGGGAAGTTGAGACAAATCGCCTGGTCGCTGATTATGTGCAGCGAGACACCAGGGCAATTAGAAGAGCACACAGTCCATGCTGTGCATCAGAGAAGCTTTGAAAACCAGTTTCATGGCTGACCAGGCTACGGTGTGACAGTTCTGTTTGTTTCTCCTTGATGAAAACTCGCCCCCTTGGTTCATTCTACTTCCCTGTAAGCCAACCGCCCTCCCCTCCCCTCCCACCTTCAAGCACCACTTGCAGAGGCAATAAAGTCATTGTTGTTTCAAAATCATGCATTCTTTATTAATTCGTCACACAAATAGGGGGATAACTGCCAAGGTAGCCCGGGAGGGGTGGGGGAGGAGGGAAGCATCGGGTGGGGTGGGGGAGGAGGGAAGGACAAGGTCACACTACACTTCAAAACTTATTGAATGCCAGCTTTCTTTTGCTTGGGCAGTCCTCTGGGGTGGAGTGATTGGGTGCCCGGAGGCCCCGCGTTGGGTGTCCCCCCCCCACACCGTGTTCTTGGGCATCTGGGTGAGGAGGCTATGGAACTTGGGGAGGAGGGCGGATGGTTACACAGGGGCTGCAGTGGTGGTGTGTGCCTTTTCTGCACCTCAACCATACACCGGAGCATATCAGTTTGATCCTCCAGTAGCCTCAGCATTGCATCCTGCCTCTTCTCATCATGCTGCCGCCACCTCTCCTGTTGCTCCAGCCATCTATCCTCTCGTGCATCCCTCCTGTCCTTGCGTTCATTTTGTGCTTTCCTGGACTCTGACATTGTCTCCCTCCACGCATTCTGCTGGGCTCTTTCAGTGCAGGAGGACTGTACGAGCTCAGAGAACATTTCATCGTGAGGGTGTTTTTTTTCGCTGCCTTATCTGCGCTAGCCTCTGGGATGGAGATGCTAGTGGCAGAATTGAAACATTTGCAGCTGCGGGAGGAAAAAAGGGAGAGTAAAATTGAAAAAGACACATTGGCCATTTAAAAAGAGGGGCTGATGTTTTCGGGTTAATGTGCAGCACAATCCCAGCTAACCCCCCCCCCCCCCACACACACACACACCCAATTCTCTGGGATTATCGCTTCACCCCTCCCCCTGCCGTGTGGCTAACAGCAGGGATGATTTCTTTTCAGCCACAGGCAAACAGCCCAGCAGGAATGGCCACCTCTGAATGTCCCCTTAATAAAATTCTCCTATTTCAACCAGGTGACCATGAATGATATCACTCTCCTGAGGATAACACAGAGAGCTAAAGAACGGATGTTGCTTGAATGGCAGTAAACACCGGGACCACACGCTGCCATGCTTTCTTATGCAATGATTCCAGACTATGTGCTACTGGCCTGGCATGGTAAAGTGTCCTACCATGGAGGACGCAATAAGGCTGCCCTCCCCAGAAACCTTTTGCAAAGGCTTTGGGAGTACCTCCAGGAGAGCTTCATTGAGATGTCCCTGGAGGATTTCCACTCCATCCCCAGACATGTTAACAGACTTTTCCAGTAGCTGTACTGGCTGCAAATGCATCCCAAGTCTTCAGGGCAAATTAATCATTAAACACGCTTGCTTTTAAACTGTGTATTATATTTACAAAGGTACACTCACCATAGGTGCCTTCTCCGCCTTCAAGGTCCGGGAGCCTGGTTTGGGAGGGTATTGGCTCCAGGGTGATAAACAGTTCCTGGCTGTCGGGGAGAACGGTTTCTCCACTTGCCTGGTGTATGCTATCTTCAACCTCTCCCTCCTCCTCATCTTCCTCATCCCCAAATCCTCATCCCTGTTGCGTGAGACTCCCTTGCAGGAGTCCACGTACAGGTGTGGAGTGGTTGTAAGGTCACCCCCTAGAATTGCATGCAGCTCATCATAGAAGCGGCATGTCTGGGGCTCTGACCCGGAGTGGCCGTTTGCCTCTTTGGTTTTTTGGTAGGCTTGCCTGAGCTCCTTAAGTTTCACGCGGCACTTCTGCGGGTCCCTGTTATAGCCCCTGTCCTTCATGCCCTTGGAGATTTTTTCAAATATTTTGGCATTTCATCTTTTGGAACGGAGTTCTGATAGCACGGATTCTTCTCCCCATACAGCGATCAGATCCAGTACCTCCCGTTCGGTCTACGCTGGAGCTCTTTTGTGATTCTGGGACTGAGTGGTCACCTCTGCTGATGAGATCTGCATGGACACCTGTGCAGATCAGCTGCCACAGTGGCCAAACAGGAAATGAAATTCAAAATTTTGCGGGGGTTTTCCTGTCTACCTGCCCAGTGCATCCGAGTTGAGAGTGCTGTCCAGAGCAGCCACAATGGAACACTCTGGGATAGCTCCTGGAGGCCAATACCGTCGAATTGTGTCCATACTACCCCAAATTCGACCCGGTGATGTCGATTGCAGCACTAATCCCCTCATCGGGGAGGAGTACAGAAATTGATTTTAAGAGTCCATTAAGTTGACAAAAATGGCTTCATTGTGTGGACAGGTGCAGAGTTAAATCAATCTAACACTGCTAAATTCGACCTAAACTCATAGTGTAGACCAGGGCTAAATGAGAGAAAAAATAAGTGTATCAGTATGAGTACCACATACATTCTACTAATATTTATACAGCTGTAAAGACCTGCTCTGCTGAAAATTTTCAGTAATCCTAATCTGCAAAGATCTTCAACAGACTTGTGAAAAATATCCTAAAGGTCTAGTGATTTTGCCCCCAAAACTATATAGCAGTAGTTGTATTTTTGAAATATCTGAGCTTCAAGTCCTTATCATATTTTTAATATCTTATTTCCATGTTTTGCAATGGCTCATTTTTCTATTGCTGCTTGGAATTTTAGTTTATAGGTAATATATTAAGCAACTAAATAGCATTCATCTGGTTGCTGAAAAATAGAGGCATGTCAGTGCTGCAGAGATGTTAGCAAAGTTTTTGACTATAAATGTCCAATATAATTTCTACAGTGATCAAGGTCATATAGTGAATGTTTGTCATCTGCCATAGATATGTACTTTTCATTTAAGAGTCATAAAACAGAAGTCTTAAAACAAGTCTTAGAAACACAGTGGAAGAGAACTAGTTGTTTTCAGGTATCACTTCATTTTGTGGGCATTGAAGTAGACTCATCTGTGTATGAATTCAATCTTGGGAAAAGGGAAAGTGTGTGGTCAGCATAGACTAATGTGTTTTTACGAGGGAAGGTTTTTATTCCGTTAGTACAGTAGATTGTTGATGTAATAAAATATGTTCTCTTCACCTCTTATTTTCATTTCCTGATGTATTATAGTTTGAACTGCTGTTGAGTAAAAATATGTAGTGAATGTTCTTCATTGGCATAGTTCACACTCCATTAACATTCTGATAGAGAGAAGGACATTACTCAATAACTTATTTTCCTGTTCCTCTGGGATGATTTTGGTACATTATACTGTGACAGTAGATGCATGCAGAATATAGCACAGGTTCTAGATGAGTTCTGTGTGCTGGACATATTCTACTCGGCTACACACATGTAACTCCATTAAAGTTGGTGATCATGTTATAAAGTCCAGTAGAGTTTTATATGTGACAGCAGAATTTGTCCTGCTGTGTTTATGCTTTTCCTCAGAACTTATGCTATGTATGCGATTGACAGACTGGTAGTTATTTGGAATTACGCTTATCCATTTGTCCAGCGATGAGCTGCCAAAATCTTAACAACGGGTTCGCTCCTCACCCCCCAAGGGGGTCGTTGCCCACCCCCGCCCCCCAGGACTCCTGCCCATCCAACCCCTCCCGCCTTTCTTGACGCCCCCTCCCCGGACCCCTGTCCCATCCACCCCCCTCCCCTGTCCCCTGACTGCCCCCAGAACCAGGAAAGAGGGTCTTGTGGGCCACCGTAGTGGGTGCCTGCCCCGCCCCTAAGAGCCAGAGGCACCTGCCGGGGGGCGAGGTGGGGAGTCCCGGAGGTGCTTACCTGGAGCAGCTCCCAGGAAGCATCTGGCAGGTCCCTCTGGCTCCTAGGGGTGGGGGAACATAGCTGGGGGGGAGCAGGGGGAGCGGCCGCTCCCCCACTGATCACATCAAAAGAGGCGCCTTAGGCGCCAACTTACTGGGTGCTCTGGGGCTGGAGCAACCACAGGGAAAATTTGGCAGATCCCCTACCCCACGCCCGGCCCCAGATCACCTCACCTCAGCTCCACCTGCTCCGCTGAACGCGCTGCCCTGCTCTGCTTCTCCGTGCCCCCCCAGCTTCCCGTGAATCAGCTTTTCGGCGGGAAGCCTGGGAGGGCTGAGAAGCAGGCCGTGGCTTCCCACTCAGGCTGAGGGTGGCGGAGGTGAGCTGGGGCTGGGAGCAGTTCCCCTGCACGCCCCCCTACCCCGGGTTACCTGCTGTGGCGCAGGCAGCCCTCCTCGCAGCCCCCCCACCCCAGCTCACCTCTGCCTTCCTGGGCCTGAGCGGGAAGGCGTGGCCTGCTTCTCAGCCTGCCCCGGCTTCCTGCACGAACAGCTGTTTCTCGGGAAGCCTGGGGGGGCGGAGAAGCAGAGCGGAGCGGCATGTTCAGGGGAGGAGGCAGAGGCGAGCTGGGGCTGGGGAGCTGCCAGTGAGTGCTCTGCACCCACCAAATTTTCCCCTTGGGTGTTCCAGGGCTGGAGCACCCATGGAGTCAGTGTCTAAGGTGCCACTTTTGGCCAGTTAAATTTAGAAGCCCTTTTAGAACCGTTGTCCCTCACGGAACAACCGGTTTTAAAAGGGCTTCTAAATTTAATAACCAGTTTTAGCGAACCGGTGCGAACTGGCTCCAGCTCACCACTGCATTTGTCCGTTATTTCAGACTAAGTATTTTGCAGAATAGGAACATCCCCACCCTATAATGCTAAAATATAAATATATTTTCTGTTCAAATATCAATTCTTCTTCTTCCTATTTCAGGTTATTATTGTTTGTCATGAATGTGTTGCTTCTGTTGATTATTCATATGAAGAACTCATTATCTCATGCAGTAATCTTTACAATCATTTCCTCAGTAGCAGATTATTTAAGGGGCAGTGTTTATGGTGAAGGAGTTGTAAACATCAGATAGTCAACAAGATAACAATAGACTTACTAAAACCACAGCATAAACAAAGAAATAGTTATGACATGAAAAAGTACGAGTACAAAAAATGACTGACAAAAGATAAGGGTATAAAAACAAGGGATTGAGTGTGTGACTAAAGGAGTAAAGGGACTGGACACAAGATAGTTTTAATAAACCAAACTTTTCATACTTGGGTGTTTAAATTTAGGTACCTAAATCCATGTATAGGTCCTGCACTAAGAAGTGCTAAGCACTCTTAATGGAAATAAAAGCTTTTCCTGAACCTTGCAGGACTGGGTACTTAGGCACTTCTAAATATGTGACCTGACTGGCTAATGTGATAAGAATGTGCAGCTTCCATTGAGCCAGAGTTCTGATTGCTCAGCATCTTTGAAAATCTTATCTAAGTGCCTGTGGAAGGGTGATACATATCGGTTCTGGTGAAGTGAGGAATGGGTTAACTAACCCTGTACTCTACTAAAGACCCACAGCTGCCTACACTTATTGCAGGGATCCCCAAGGGAGTAAGATGGGGTCAGTCATGGGGCATCCATGAGTCTTTCCAGTCACTGTCAAAGTGGAACAGAGAGATAGGGAGGATGCTTCTCAACTAGAACAATTCCTAGTGCTATCAGGAAGGCTAAGATAAACCTAGCTCATTTTCCCCCCTACATGTGTGGAAGACTTGGTTACTTGGCTTAGTCCTTTAACGGGCAGGATGCTATTTTTGGAGGGAAGGGTCTTGGTACCAGTTGTAACCCAGCCCTGAAGTATGGTGTTAGCCTTCTACCTTTTCTCCTCAGGTGTATTGGTCAGCTAGACGGGCACTTGGTGCCTCCATCTAAGGAAACCTCTTAGCTATCACAATTCCCAGAGTAAAAACAGTAATGGGGCTTTATTAGGTATAGGGGACAATGGAAAAAAGGGATTAGGATAATAAAACACAAGACAACAATACATAAACTTTACTCCTTCCAACATTAACAACCAGTACAAACCATCCTGTGCTCCCTCCCTGAATCTTTTAAGACAAATATTGAGTTTAGGTTCAGTCTTTGATGGGTGGTGCAGCGCTGAAATCAGTGACTGGCTTAGAACACAATATCAAAATAAATAAACAGGGATGTTTTTACATGAATGGTCAGATTATCCTTGTGGCTCTCTGGTCTGTGCAGTTAGGCCGCTCTTGGTAGCCACATCTTGACTTTCTCCTCAGCTTCCTGGGTTTCTGGTTTCTACAGAGATGACACTGTTAGATGTTTCGGAAATCTCAAAAGGGCTCGGAGTCTTCCCTGGGGCAGGAATGTGGAGGGTAGAAAGGTTCTCCATGGCTATGATGCTTCTTTCTGTGCTACATGTCAAACACAGCCAAAATGGAAAGTAAAACCAAATCCTTTGTCTCTGAGTTCTGGCCTATGAATGGTTTTGATAGTGTTGGTTGCCAGTGTTCTCTCTGTCATGGACCCTGGGTAATCTGGGAAATGGACCCTTGAACCATTGCTACTGTAGTCCATGTGTCGCCTCAGCCCTGCGGCTGTGGACACCTTAAATACTGCATATTTTGGGGTATAGTCTATGGTAGATAGCATTGTACAGGATGCTACTGTGAGGGGAATAGCTTGTATGGTATACAGACCTTTATATAAATTTTAAATGTTATATTTCAAAGGGGTTTCATCTTGATATGCTTTTAAAGAAACTTTTCTGTATGAAGATGAAGATTCTAGAAGATAAGCTGTTTGACTTATAGCCCAGTTTCAAAATAGAAAGATTATTGTAAATGCCTTGTTTTTAAGAATAGTAATAAACAGAGATGATTAAACTGATGATAAGTTTGAACTTATTTTTAATTTTGCTGAGTTATTGCTTGGGTTTGTTTTTCAATCTTTTTTTTTTTTTAGGTTTTTTTATGCTGAACTTTCTGTAAATCGTTGACATAATGTCATCTAAAGACCTTTTACTCAGATTAGACTATGCCAGTTTCCTCGGAAGTGGTCTCATGTATCTGGATTATTTTGGTAGTCACAGACATCAGTGTGTGATATGCATAATCCCAAATATTTTTTACATTGCTGATTTAAATGGGACTTTTCCAAATTGATGCTTGTTAAGAATGACCTAATTTAAAGCTGATTGGATCAAGCTGCATAACACAAAGTTAAGGTTCACACTTGATTTGTCTGGCGACTTGGGAGGTAAGCGCTATAAGGCTAAAATATTTAAATTCACAAACTGTAAGAATCAAGAAGCCTTCCCTTTCAGGTTAACAAGCTGTCATAAACATTCAGCTAAGAGTAGCATAAAATACCTCCTTTACCTGTAAAGGGTTAAGCTCAAATAACCTGGTTGGCACCTGACCAAAAGGACCAATAAAGGGAGAAGATACTTTCAAATCTCTGGGGGAAGGTTTTGGCTTTGTCTCATTGTGTGGGTTCTCTCGGAGCCAGAGAGGGACCAGGGGCAGGAAAAACCATCTCTTAAAACCCTGCCTGAAATAAGATCTAGGATTACAAAAATTGTAAGTAAAGCAAGGAAAGGTGTTAGATTATCTTTTGTTTAGCTTGTGAAATTTCCCTGTGCTAAGAGGGAGGTTTATACCTGTGTTTTGTAACTTTAAAATTTTGCCTAGAGGGGAATCCTCTGTGTTTTGAATCTGATCACCCTGTAAAGTTACCTTCCATCCTGATTTTACAGAGGTGCTTCTTTTACTTTTGTTTTCTTAAAAATAAAGTTCTGTTTTTTAAATCTGGTTTACCTATTTGTTTGGTATATTATTCTCAAGCCTCCCCAGGAAAGGGGGTGAAGGGGTTTGGGGGAATATTTAGGGAAACAGGAACTCCAAGTGGTCCTTTTCCTGAATCTTTGTCTAACTCACTTGGTGGTGGCAGCAGTACCCATCCAAGGACAAGGAAGGATTTGTGCCTTGGGGAAGTTTTTAACCTAAGCTGGTAGAAATAAGCTTAGGGGGTCTTTCATGCGGGTCCCCACATCTGTACTCTAGAGTTCAGAGTGTGGAGGGAACCTTGACACAAGCCAACAGAGGGAAGGCTGAATTTTCAGAACCTCCGAGATTGATCTCTTGGAGTGGTACCCAATGGTTCTGTCAGGGAGTTCAATGCTGGGACTCCTTTCAGTGGTTCCAGTGTGCGGGATCCCCCGAACGCTAGACCTTCAGATGACCTGGCCCCACCAGTTCCTTCTTCAGTGTGTCCCCAAATACCAGGGAGGACCAAAGCATTTACTTTGCTGGAGGATATCTTCGCTCTGCCCTACCCACAATCTCCCCTTTTATTGGGCTCTGCTCTTCTTCGAGACATCCCCCAGCCCAAGGAAACCACCTTGAGGGGAAGAGTGTCCTCGCCTACTGCATCTACAACCTAGAACATCCTACTGATGGCACTGCTGGTAGAACAGGAACTTCATTTCATCATGCAGATCTGCATCTCATCATGCAGATCTGCGGCTTTCCCTTCAAGGGAAGCAAGCCTGGTTGGAGACCATGGAAGGTATTGGAACCGTCCTCCTCCTTCCAATACAGATAATGAGGGGGTCACTGGTACCTGATGCCTGGGATACTCCATCACCACTTGTCAATCCTTAATGGGACCTGGTGGATCCATACAGCAGATGATCTGGATCTGTGTGGGAATCACACTGGCCCTCATCTCCCAGCTGATACCAGACCACCCTCAGACCTTGGGCTCCAATCAGGACCTGTCTGTCACTCCTAGGCCACGTAGCCATGGTGAGCTGGAGCCAGTTCGCACTGGTTCGCTAGAACCAGTTGTTAAATTTAGAAGCCCTTTTAGAACCGGTTGTTCTGCGAGGGACAACCGGTTCTAAAAGGGCTTCTAAATTTAACTGGCCAACAGTCCTGGAGCACCCAAGGGGAAAATTTGGTGGGTGCAGAGCACCCATCGGCAGCTCCCCACCCCACCGCCAGCCCCAGCTCACCTCCGGTCAGCCTCCACCTCCTCCCCTGAACGCACCGCCCCACTCTGCTTCTCCGCCCCCCTAGGTTTCCCGTGAATCAGCTGTTCGTGTGGGAAGCTGGGGCAGGCTGAGAAGCAGGCCGCAGCTTCCCGCTCAGGCCCAGGAAGGCGGAGGTGAGCTGGGGCAGGGGGGCGCGAGGAAGGCCGCCAGTGCCGCAGCAGGTAACCCGGGTGGGAGGCGCGCAGGGGAACTGCTCCCCGCCCCAGCTCACCTCCGCCACCCTCAGCCTGAGTGGGAAGCCGCGGCCTGCTTCTCAGCCCTCCCAGGCTTCCCGCCGAACAGCTGATTCATGGTAAGCCGACGGAGGGGGCGGAGAAGCAGAGCGGAGCGGTGCGTTCAGGGGAGGAGGTGGAGGCAGAGCAGAGATGAGGTGAGCTGGGGCGGGGAGCTGCCAGTGGGTGCTCTGCACCCACCAAATTTTCCCCGTGGGAGCACCCAGGGAGTTGGCGCCTAAGGCGCCACTTTTGATGTCATCAGTGGGGGAGCGGCTGCTCCCCCGATAGCTATGCTCCCCCACCCCTAGGAGCCAGAGGTACCTGCCAGATGCTTCCTGGGAGCTGGTCCAGGTAAGCACCACCAGGACTCCCCACCTCACCCCTTGGCAGGTGCCTCTGGCTCTTAGGGGTGGGGTGGGCACACACTACAGTGGCCCACGAGACCTTCCTGCCCGGTTCTGGGGGCAGTCAGGGGACGGGAGGGGTCCTGGGGGGTGGTGTCAAGGAACGCGGGGGGGTTGGATGGGGCAGGAGTCCTGGGGAGTGGGGGTGGGTAACGACCCCCTTGTGGGGTGAGGAGGGAACCCGTTGTTAAGATTTTGGCAGCTCATCACTGCACGTATCCTCATGCACTCATGTAATACCATTCACCAGGCTTCGCCTCTGGTGCCTACAAACCTACTCACCATAAAAAATATCATAGAATCATAGAATATCAGGGTTGGAAGGGACCTCAGGAGGTCATCTAGTCCAACCCCCTGCTCAAAGCAGGACCAATCCCCAATTAAATCATCCCAGCCAGGGCTTTGTCAAGCCTGACCTTAAAAACTTCTAAGGAAGGAGATTCTACCACCTCCCTAGGTAACGCATTCCAGTGTTTCACCACCCTCCTAGTGAAAAAGTTTTTCCTAATATCCAACCTAAAACTCCCCCACTGCAACTTGAGACCATTACTCCTTGTCCTGTCATCTTCTACCACTGAGAATAGTCTAGAACCATCCTCTTTGGAACCACCTCTCAGGTAGTTGAAAGCAGCTATCAAATCCCCCCTCATTCTTTTCTTCTGCAGACTAAACAATCCCAGTTCCCTCAGCCTCTCCTCATAAGTCATGTGTTCCAGACCCCTAATCATTTTTGTTGCCCTTCGCTGGACTCTCTCCAATTTTTCCACATCCTTCTTGTAGTGTGGGGCCCAAAACTGGACACAGTACTCCAGATGAGGCCTCACCAATGTCGAATAGAGGGGAACGATCACGTCCCTCCATCTGCTGGCTATGCCCCTACTTATACATCCCAAAATGCCATTGGCCTTCTTGGCAACAAGGGCACACTGTTGACTCATATCCAGCTTCTCGTCCACTGTCACCCCTAGGTCCTTTTCTGCAGAACTGCTGCCTAGCCATTCGGTCCCTAGTCTGTAGCTGTGCATTGGATTCTTCCATCCTAAGTGCAGGACCCTGCACTTATCCTTGTTGAACCTCATCGGATTTCTTTTGGCCCAATCCTCCAATTTGTCTAGGTCCCTCTGTATCCTATCCCTACCTGCCACCGTATCTACCACTCCTCCTACTTTAGTATCATCCGCAAATTTGCTGAGAGTGCAATCCACACCATCCTCCAGATCATTTACGAAGATATTGAACAAAACCGGCCCCAGGACTGACCCTTGGGGCACTCCACTTGATACCGGCTGCCATCTAGACATGGAGCCATTGATCACTACCCGTTGAGCCCAACAATCTAGCCAACTTTCTACCCACCTTATAGTGCATTCATCCAGCCCATACTTCTTTAACTTGCTGACAAGAATACTGTGGGAGACCGTGTCAAAAGCTTTGCTAAAGTCAAGAAACAATACATCCACTGCTTTCCCTTCATCCACAGAACCAGTAATCTCATCATAGATTATCAGTTCCAAAGTAATGCTCCCGACCAAAATTTTGGCCTCTCTTGCCTGATGGACAGAGCCAGAGAAAGTCTGGGTGAGAATTTCTTTCCTGACACTTACACCCGAAGTGACTATAATAACAGATGCCTTCTTTTTAGGTTGGGGACCTCATATGGACAATCCTACTGCATAAGGCATCTGGATCCCGTAGGAGACCAGGATGCATATCAACTTACTGGAATAAAGGGTGGTCCATTGGGCTTGCAACACATTCCTTCCACTCAACCTGGATATGCCTGAATCAGATATGTCAGACAATTTCTACATAAACCAGTGGGGGTACAAGATCCCTCCCTCTGTGTGTAGACACAGTCAACCTCTGGAACTGGTGTATCAGAAATCAGATAACCCTCTCAGCAGTGTATCTATCATGCACACAGTGCTTGCTAGAAGGCACACAGTCTCTATAGATCACAAATGTGTGATTCACGATTCTGTTCTCAATGAGAACTTTAATTAGAAGGGAACACCATCCTGGTATCTCTTGTGAGAACCTGTCGGACTAGAACCTGGGTGGTCCAGGCCGCCGACACTTCCACATTGCCACTGGAAGATCAGGCTAGGTTTCCACTGGGGGAGCCTGTGAAGCTAGATACTGCAGGAAGTACTGCCCGGAGCCCACTGATTGGCTCATGCTGGTATATAAACTGGGAAGTTATCCCAGGGAGCTCTCTGAGCAACGATGCAGACTGTATGCTTGTTTCCGTGCAGACCTTGCCTTGTGACTCCAGACTCTGGCTCCTTATCTGAGTCAACCCGGACTCTGAGACTTGCCTCTTGTGTACAAGTCAGCACCTGACCTTGATCTCCTGGCATCTTGACCCAGCTCAACTCTGATGCCGCAACTCCTCTTTTGAACACAACTTGGTAACTGACCTGTTTGTGCAGGATGACCACGGACCAGTACTGATATCTCTTTGCCTTACTAGGGAACAAAAAATCCCCCTCTACTGCTCCAGAGTGGCTCTGGGCCAAGGCACAAAGGGCAACACCTTTCTGTTAAGTTGGATGGACCACCTCAAGTATGCCTTCCCTGCCATCCCACTGATATCACAAATCCTGAGAAAGATCCATCATGACAGGGCTCCGGTCATCCTCATTATGCCTAACTGGCCAAGACATTTCTGTCTCTTGGACTTTCTGAGGAGGAAGTCTGCCTGTTGACATCCAACCATTTCTGCATCTGTGATACAATGGCATGATCAGGCATCCCAACCCAGGTCCACTACGACTCAAGCACTGGCATTTGGATGGGCATACGATGTAGAGCGCTCAGCTTTAATCACTATTGACCATATCTTCAGCCAGAGCAGAAAGGATTCCACCAAGAGATGCCATTCAGCCAAATGGAAGCAACAAAACCAGTTATCTCCAGAGTCCACTGGGATCTCGGCTTCCTGGATTACTTGCTTACCCTTAATACATCAGGTCATTCTATCAGTTCCCTGTGGGTCCATTTGGCAGCAATCAGTGCTTTTCATCCTCTTCTTTCTCACTCTCCATTGATGTTTATCAATATGTTGCCTTTCCTCTAACTAAAGTTATTCCGTCTTTATCTGGTTCTGTGTTTTCACTGAACTTTGAGTTAAGCAAGCCATATGTGTACTGAGTTACATATCAGACCTCATGCTTTGAGCACTAGACTGGCACTGAGGGTACCTGGGTTCTGGTCCTGATTTGGCCACTGATCTGCTGGGTGACCTTAGAAGTCACTTCACCTCTTCATGCTTCGATTTCCCCATCTGTAAAATGGGGATAATAATATCCACCTCCTTTGTAAAACTCTTTGAGATTTACTGGTAAAAACTGCTATATAATATGTAGGTACAGTATTATTATTATTATTTATTATTACTACTATTATTAATAATACTTAACATTACTGCTCCAGATCCCTAGCCATAGGTGATTGCCAGAGACAGGCATATTGAAAAGCTGATGAAAGCACTAACTTCTCACATTATAGTTTCCTAGAGCAAATTCCTCCTCTGGGGCCCAATGCTGTATGGTGCCATTCACCTTCAATTCCTATTCTCTACCAATAGAAACTACTCAGGGTAGTGAGAATGTATGGTTGAAAGTTTTTATATATATATATATATATATATATATAGACCATTTAATAAATTTTGTTTAATAACAGTCATATCACAATTTCCTTTTTTCTCCATGTTTGTAGAATATGTTCTAAATTTTATTTTGACTCCATTAGAATTTCTGAACTATACCAAGCATCTGGTATGGTCTAGATGTGACCAGCAGCAGGCATGCAGCCATGACACTCGCACGCATCTGTTGAGGCTTTCAAATTATGGGACTGATCCTGTGAGGTGCTTCTTGTCTCATGGAAGGAGCTTATCTCCTTGCAGTTTCAGGCTTTGTGGTCTTCCCTTTCATAATCCCCAAAATGATTTAGCTTATTTTTTCCTTTCAATAAAGATAAACTTCTCCAAAAGACATTTACTTGATTGAAAGCTGCTGTCTATCATGGAGATCAGCAGTCTGTTACCTGAATTGTAGCCGCAAGTCTTTTTCATTCTAGAGTCTGTGCTATGATTCATACATTAAAAACAGTACCAAAGAAACATAGCCCAGCCTCATACGAGCCACTTCAGTCAACACAGAATATATTAAAATGGCACAGTTTCCTTTGTACCATTCAGGTTTGAACATACTGTCTGAGTAGAGTTAGTGTTTATTAGTTTTGCCCAAACTGTACATCACTTGTCTGTCCAAACTTCCCATATGGTATCAATTGTGTAACAGGACCCAACTGACCACCTGAGATGATATTGAGCAGCTACATGGAGTGTGCATGAGTCCAGGAGAATGACTATCTTTCATGAGATTAATAATGCTGAAAAAGAAAGTGCAGCCTGTGTGATTGAAGACAGATGTTTAGCTGGGAAATATAATCTGTATGGCAGTCTTCAGCCATCCGATCTTGCTCTGACTTGATACTATAGATCATTATGGCACTGACGCTGCATTCTTATCTGTAGTCTTTTTATTTAGTTAGTTTAGGGTCATCTGCTTTTTTTAATAACAACATTAATCCTAGTAGTGTGGATAAAAGTGTTAGAATATAAGTGAAATAACAAGAGATGATTGTACAGTATGCCATTATAATTACAACATTGTAAAATCCTTAAACACTACAGGACAGATTGTGCAGATCTCTGCCTCCAGTCATGGAGAGGAGAATCAGCCTCTGTGGCAGCATCCTTGGCCTGCTCCCTGCTCCAGGATTCTGTGGAAAGCTCTCCAGGTTTTTGGACTCGTGACTGGGGGAAGGGTTGGGGAATGGGAGGAAATGTAAATCTTTCTCCCACAAACCCTGTGAAGACTCCCCAGGAAACTGAATTAATCTGCAGTCTTGTAAAACCTCTAAATTTCCTTCAGATGTAACCCAGTCATTAATTGGTCACACTGCGTCCATTATCAATAATGGGAGTCGTGCTCATATGCTGGGAGGAAAACATAATCCTCTATGCTATATCCTTAGGGTCTTGATCCTGCTCTTAGATTTACCAGCAAGTACCATCGGGTATTTTGTGAAGCTGGCTAATCCACATGCAACATGGGCAAACCCAATGGGACACTTGTATCTGTAATATACAGGATGATACTAGATTTTTTAAAAAAAGTTTTTAGCTAAAGATCAAATACTAGAATCAAAATTCTGCAGGCACATTTGTCTCAACAACAACTTGGACCCAAATTCTGTGACGCTCCATTTAAGTTAAAACATGGACGTTTTAATAGAACCATGTATGAAAATGAATAAGTACAGTAGCCCTAATGTTGTTTATTTTGCTATTAAATTAATTTTATTTTATGCAGTCCCCAAATAGTTGGTCACTTTTCAATTTGCTGCAGATTAAAATTGTTAGGAGGCAAAGGTTTTGGTACCTATATAGTGTGAACTAATGTGATTTCAGTACCTGGGAAGGCAGTTTGAGATTGACATAAAATTAGCAGCAATTAAATAATTATAGGGATATAATTTATCAACATTTGTATTTATCATTAGGTTTCAGAATGAACAGCCTACTAAGAAGATCTGAGCTTCTCCGAGCTATTGTTTCATGTTGTCTATAGACTCAGGAAGGCAACACTGGATTGACTTACACACTAGTTCACATTTTTAAGACATCTTTACAACCAGGGAGACAAGAAATGTAATTTTTTGAGTGCAGCACAATTCTGGAGCACAATTTCACAACAAGAGATGGATCCTGCAGCAAATTCCATGGTAGTAGAATTACAAAATATATGTGATGTTCACAGTGGGTTTTGATATAGGAATCAGATTCTCACTTTTTGATTGATTTTTGTCAAAGGCAGAAGATAATCATATTTTGACCATATCTTTTAATATTGCCTCTCACTCTCACATACACTTACCCTCTCTCACATACAAAGTATGAAAACTTCCATTAGTTAGCTCAACAAAATATTTAGAGAGTGCAGAATCCAATCACTGAACACAAGAAGTTACAAAGTTTTTCCCTTTAATTGAACTTCTGTGCTGCAAGCAAAAATTATGACTTCTGTTTCAGTATTATTTTCCACAGATGAATCTCTTTATGTGGATTTAATTTAAACTAGTATTCCTTGTAGGAAAAAACCCACACAGTCTCTTCAGCTTTGAGTTCAGTTAGTCAGCGTGTGGATGCGTATGTGTGTTTCAGAATAATCCACAAATTTCAGGAAGACGTCTCAATGAGACAAAATCCCAAACCAACAAATATTTCTCAGACTTGAAGGATGATGGGTAACTAGGAGCTCAGAGCAGCCCAGATGTATCAGCAGCCTAAAAATACAACACGTTCAGAGAGCGCTTCACAGCCACAAACACAGCTTCAAAATGTGGGAAGAAATTATCTTCTGTTGTTTGGTATCTGATCCTGTTCTAGGAGAAGTGGTGTAATAGACACACACTCAACTAAAGAAAAGCATTATTTTTTAAATCTATTTGAAGATGTTTTTCATTAAAATGAATGTAAACAGGCTCTCAACTACAACTGAAGAAGAATAAAAATACTGTTTAAAAGAAAAGTATAGGGAAGTTTAAAACTATTTTAAAATGTATGTTTTTTTTATTCCAAACATAACACTGTTTTAAAAAATGACAACCTTAATAGGCTTTTTGTAGTTAAGTGAGAATCCTGTAACTGCAATGTTGTAGCCATATTGTTCCCAGGATATTAGAGAGACAAGGTGTCAAGGTTCCTTCCCCACTCTGAACTCTAGGGTACAGATGGGGGGACCTGCATGAAAGACCCCCTAAGCTTATTCTTACCAGCTTAGGTTAAAAGCTGCCACCACCAAAGTGTTACACAAAGAACAGGGGAAGTGCCCACTTGGAAATGTCTCCCCCCAAAAATCCCCCCAAGCACTACACCCCTTTTCCTGGGGAAGGCTTGATAAAAATCCTCACCAATTTGCATAGGTGAACACAGACCCAAACCCTTGGATCTTAAGAACAATGAAAAAGCAATCAGGTTCTTAAAAGAGAATTTTAATTAAAGAAAAAGTTAAAGAATCACCTCTGTAAAATCAGGATGGTAAATACCTTACAGGGAAATCAGATTCAAAACATAGAGAATACCTCTAGGCAAAACCTTAAGTTACAAAAAGACACAAAAACAGGAATATACATTCCATTCAGCACAACTTATTTTATCAGACATTTAAACAAAACAGAATCTAACGCATATCTAACTAGATTGCTTACTAACTCTTTACAGGAGTTCTGACCTGCATTCCTGCTCTGGTCCCGGCAAAAGCATCACACAGACAGAGAAGACCCTTTGTTTTCCCACCCCCCTCCAGCTTTGAAAGTATCTTGTCTCCTCATTGGTCATTCTGGTCAGGTGACCAGTGAGGTTATCTTAGCTTCTTAACCCTTTACGGGTGAAAGGGTTTTTCCTCTGGCCAGGAAAAAATTTATATTTATGACACAAGGTGAGTGAGGTGATATCTTTTATTGGACCAACTTCTGTTGGTGAGAGAGACAAGCTTTCGAGCTTACACAGAGCTCTTCTTCTTCAGGTCTGAGAAACTTACTCAGAGTGTCTCAGCTGTTTCCCAGAACTGAAGTAGTGCTCTGTGTAAACTTGAAAGCTTGTCTTTCTCATCATCAGAAGTTGGTCCAATAAATTGATGCAGCGGGTGTCGATTTAACACGTCTAGTGAAGACCCACTAAATTGACGGCAGAGTGCTCTCTGGTTGACCCCACTACTCCACCTGTCCTAGAAAAGTAAGGTAAGTCAGCCAGAGAGCATCTCCCGTTAACGCAGCGCAGTGAAGACACCGGGTAAGTCGACCTAAGCTATGTCGACTCCAGCTATGTAGCATAACTTAGGTCAATTTACCCCAGTAGTGAAGACAAGCCTTAAGAAAGCATCCGTACATAAATGCAAAAATCTTATCTATGGCTGAAGTCTCTTCATCTAAGATAATTAAGGCTAAAGTCACTCCTTCACTAGGAGGGTGGTGAAGCACTGGAATGGGTTACCTAGGGAGGTGGTGGAATCTCCATCCTTCACTGTTTTTAAGGGCTAGGTTGGCAAAGCCCTGGCTGGGATGGTTTAGTTGGGGTTGGTCCTGCTTTGAGTAGGGGGTTGGACTAGATGACGACCTGAGGTCTCTTCCAGCCCTAATCTTCTATGATTCTGTGATTCATCCCCACTTCTGTTCTATCTCATAAAGTGTCTGTAAATATCATGGGTCTTCAAATTAACCAGTTCAGAGAGTTTTGCCTTTTACTAGACTTTACTACACTAGACTTCTCTAACACTAACACAAACCTTTAGGGAGCAGAATCGGTGATAAAAGGCTTTTTATTTATTTTAATTCTCTGTCTAAAGTGGGCTTTGTATAGTTTGTTTTGGGGATATAAGAATTTGTGCCTGATTTTTCTACCACATATACTACAGTTCAAAAGATTCAGAGGCAGGGCCTGGAACTATTTCTGAAAATCACGACACACAACATAGAATAAAGAGTTGGTCCTGGTCAATAGCTTTTCTCTTTTCTTTGATAACTGTAGGTTTTGTGCCTTATCTTTGTACGTATTTCTAAACAGTCAGTGCGTATTTGTCATACTTCACTGCTCTTTTTTTAAGAGTCTGATGTGCACTGTGAGTTTGCTTGAGAGCTGCTGCAAGGTTTTAAAAACTGTAGTTTATATAGATTCAATTAAAAATTAAACAGATTATTTTCCACCTTTTATTTGCTCCATCTTTGATTTGTGTGTTGCTATGATGTAGGAATGATATATAAAGATGGATGTCTTTAATGAAACAAAGAATGTGCTTAGCTTCTGTCACTGTTAGCTGTCAACGATAGTGTCGCCAAAGATTCACCACTGTTTCTTACTACACTTGAAGTTAATTAAAAGTAAGCCAATAGTAATTAAGGAAAGAAAAAACTGAATACTCTTTATCCAAATGTCTGAATTTCATTTGGTGAATAACAGCAATCAATAAATATAAACCTATTTATCTGTCTTTTACACTAATTGCTACATTGTGCATATAATGGGAATTGGATTTCCCCCCTCCAGTTAAGAACACATTGTTTTTTAGGATCTAATCAACAGTTCTTTGAATTCTACACCCAGCTACAATTAAAGTTCTCACATAATAAATCAACTTTTTTAATTCCTTGTACACAACCTAAACTATGCAGACATACATTTAACTGACAGCCTACCGTTAACTAGCAGAAGAAAAGTCAATCTGCTGAGTAAAGTACGTTGCACCTATTGTTGCTGAACAAAAAGAAAAGGCCGTAATATACAGTCACCACAGGATGCACTTTCACTCGTGCTTATCAGGAATATTACTAGGAAAGTTTTTCTCCTCAACACTGAGCATTAATTAGACTTCACATGACAGTGTACTTAGATATATATTCATCATAATAACATAGTCATGGGTACAAATGTCTGTCACTCATACTCTGTTTCATTAATGAATAGAATTAATTAACTACAAAGAAATGTGCCTTTAAAATTGGTTTCAAAATGTATAAAATATTGCAAGGCCAAATTTGTCTGGTGTGTGCAGACTGGGCACACACTTGCTAATACAGGTCTCAACTTGGTTATTTCATAATAACCAAAATTAAAAACTCAGTCAGTTGGCAACATTCTATGACCAACCACCTGATTCTTGGCTGCAGCCAAGTAGTCTTCACTGGAGAGACAGGGGTGTGTGTGTGTGTGTACATGTACATGTATAAAGGTACCTTTTAAACCACCACTATGCTCCCTTGATTCTGGGCTGGTCCTTAGAAATTAATTAGAGCATCTTGGGGGCTACTCTACACGATACATACTGTCAAATCCATTGGTGCAGCCCAGGATCACAGGGGTAGAGGGAAGCCTGGGTTGCACCCTTTTTGTCCTTCATCTTGATGCTAGGCATGTGGAGGGGAAAAAGTGTAGGAACTGCTAAACCAGCACAACACTCCCAGAGAAATCCCCCACCCTGCAGCAAGCCTCCTGTGTGTGACTAC
Source organism: Chelonia mydas (assembly GCF_015237465.2). NCBI lineage: Eukaryota > Metazoa > Chordata > Testudines > Cheloniidae > Chelonia > Chelonia mydas. The sequence continues at coordinate 227,068,305 of NC_057850.1, forward strand.
CTTGACTTTCAGGGCTATGTTGTGATGGTGGTGGGATACACAGCTGCTTGGATGCAGCTGAGAATTGGAGCCAAAACTAAGCCAAATAAAAATCTCTCAAATAGCCACAAAATATATTTCTCTAATAATTTCTGGAGCTCCCAGACTGAATAATACAGAGCCTCCTACTTCAAAAAAAAAAATCTGGTTATTTTATATAACGTGTGTGTGTGTGTGTGTTAAATCTTGCCCCACATCCTTTTATCTTCATCCCTAACCTCTTCTATTTTCTGGCTTTCTCCTTCTTCTTCTTTCCTTCCTAAACCAGCTGTTCCTGTCCCCATTACAGCACCTGTTGAAGTGCTACCCCAGGGAACCTGTCTGAAATCAGCACTCCTGTCTGAAGTGTCACTGTTGGCTGATGTCATCAATGTATTTAACACAGTACAATTAGATGCATCATAAAATAGATGGGGAAGTGCAAGTGAAAGAATGTCCCTAACTGTAGAGAGTCCAGTGACTCTGATAGAGAAGGGACCAAGATTAGAGAAGCATAATGGGCAGACAACTGAGATTGTTAAACATACCCTTGCAAGAAGTGCTATTGTAGAGTTGTTAAGTCCTGACTCCCGTCCAGATTCTGATTTGCATAATTAAATTCTGTCCACCCAAAATTCCCTGTGTAATTTCATTTGGAATAAGGTATTATGAATGAGTGAATTAATCACTGGACTGGAGGTTCGTGGTTTCCTAAGGATGAGTGATCATGATCTGATAACGTTCAGTATGAACAGAGGACAGTCCCAACCAAGTATATATACTTGCTGCTTCAAAAGGGCAAATTTCCCAAAGGTAAGGGAAATTATGAGCAAAATTGAGTAGGAGGAAAAATTTAGACAAAAATGTGAATGAAAATTGGGAATTCTTTAAGAAGAGTGTATTAGATGACAAAAAAACCCACCACGATTTCCAATCTTTTTTGTTTAAGCCTCCCTTATAATTGATTTGTGGTCAGGTGTCCACTACCCGCACACTATGGTTTCGCACGGTTATTGCCCTCTTTCCCATTTTCTGCCTTCTCCCCCAACCTTTTCTGTTCTCTTTTGTCCTCCTAGTCATGCATACTTTTCTGATTTACTTTGTATAGCAATCATACAAAGCTTCATAGCCCATTTTACTTGTATCTCCCAATTTTGTTTTAATCATATACTGAAAGGTCAATTAACTGGGGTTGTCTAGGAAATTAAATACCCGGAGAGTTCAAAATCTGCACTATCTTCATTAGCAGTTTGAGCTACTGTATGCCCAAATACTACAGGCACACAGCCTCTCCTTTCTTCTAGTGTCATTCCCAGTTTTATCCTCTTCTCACAAATGGATATTTAATTCCCTTTCTAAAGACATTTAGTGTGTATATATTTCAGTCAGTATGGTGACCAGTTAGGTTTTCCTTGCAAAAAATAGTTATCAATACAGTATTTTATATATCCTTGTCTTTTAGTATTAGCTGCTATCAGTTGCTTTATCTAATTTTAGCTCTTATGAATATCATGCTTTCTTTGCTGCATTGCTAGTTAGTTTGTGTTCCCTCCCCATCAAGGACTAGACATAACCAGTGGCAAAGCCTCAAGGAGCCACCAAAGTTATCTAGATGCCAACCCAAGTTGACATCATAGCCAGCCAGAAAGTTAGCAATTCCTGTATTATTCTATGCTGCAGCCTTATCAGGCTTAAACTCTGGTAATCAGGACATCTGCTGTCATTTTATGTAAATAAAGTAATGTGTATTCATCAATTATGCAAATTATGACATTAACTAATCTGCATAGTATCTAGGTTTCTGAACCTTCAGTCTTTACGAGTATGAGTAGTGTGAAAATAAGAAATATGTTTCCAGATGGCTGATGCTCATGAAGACTTAGATTGGTTGGTCTTTAAAAGATTTGTGCTAATCTTAACTGGACTGTCATGAACATTTTTTTGTTTACTTTTGATTAACCATCTTTATTGCAGTGTGCACTAAGATGCTCAGACAGAAGGGATCAAACAGCCAACTATTTATAGATGCTTAATTCATTACAAATCCATCACACTCAGTACTATAGGACACTAAGATGCTAATAGTATCCTACCCAACAGAACGTATCTAGTCTAGCATCAGTTATCTTACAGGACAGTCTGGAGCATAATGTGTCTTGCATTAAGTTAAGCAACATAGTATAAAGAATAAAATCAATTTGTAAAATGACTACACCAATCTTAAATAGGAATAAGTGAAAGAAAACATAAGTTCTGTTGCTCTGAAAGATGGAAGTCCAAAGAAACCAAAGCATAACATTTGGACAAACACATCAGACTATTTTACCAAGATGTTGGTACTTTTAAATTTCAGTCACATGCAAACTTTTTATGGGTGGGTGGGTAGCTAAGTCTTAGCTGTGGAATTTAAGCTTTCTCTTTGTTTGTTTTGTTTCCCTTGTGGCTGCAAAGAAAACCACCTGAATATGAATTAATGAGGTGTTCTGTTCCTGAATCTGCTGGCCATTTAAATACCTCTGCTGTTGTTAATCACTTTTTTGAAAGAAACAGCAGAATGAAATTGACAAGACTCTGGCCTGGATTGTTGCCCTAACACCTGTCTATGAAGAGTCCTGTGCACGGGGTGTGCATGTTGTGTGTGAAGGGTTTACCTAAAGCCAAAGACTGTGCCACAGAAGAGGTGGACGCTGGGATAAGCTGGAGGATGAGCTGGGAGTGGGGCCAGGAAGTCTTTATTCTTCCTAGGGGAGAATCCTGAAAGGGAGATGGTACATCCTCAGGCTTTGATAACTTTTCTGTGTAGCTTCTCCCCTACACTTCTCTTGATGGCAACTATTGCTGAGGATGCTGAGGATTTTTAGTGCAGCTCCACTGGAATTACACTACCAGGGAGCTGGTGTTAGGGGAACCTGGCATCCTTCACCTATCCTCTGGGATCTGCATGGAGTTTGCATTCCTGAGTATCTGCCAGATTTGGAGCCAAGCCCTATAGCCATATCCATGGAAAGGAAAAACTCCACTTTTCCCACCACCTAGATGGTGAATCTTCATGGCTATTTTCTTTCACCACAGAGGTGGAATATTTGTCCCAATGTGAGGCACCATTACACAGAGCTGACATGAATGTGAACTGGCACAAAACGAGATCAACCTAGCTAGGGACATAAAGGGTAACAAGAAAACATTCACAACGAATACATTAAAAGCAAGAGGAAGACCAAAGACAGAGTAGGCCCATTACTCAATGAAGGGGAAAGACAATAACAGAAATTGTGGAAATGACAGAGGTGCTTAATGACTTTTTTGTCATCTAGGAAATACAACCTAGATGGACCTACTATAAGGTGGATGCATAACTGGAAAATTGTTCCCACAGAGTAGTCATCAGTGGTTAACAGTCATACTGGTAGGGCATAGCAAGTGGGGTCCCTCAGGGATTGGTTCTGTTCAATATCTTCATCAATGATTTAGATAATGGCATAGAGAGTACACTTATAAAGTTTGCGGACAATACCAAGCTGGGCGGGGTTGCAAGTGCTTTGGCGGATAGGATTAAAATTCAAAATGATCTGGACAAACTGGAGAAATGGTCTGAAGTAAATAGGATGAATTTCAATAAGGACAAATGCAAGGTACTCCACTTAGGAAGGAACAATCAGTTGCACACATACAAAATGGGAATGATTGCCTAGGAAGGAGTACTGTGGAAAGGGATCTGGGGGTCATAGTGGATCACTAAATATGAGTCAACAATGTAACGTTGTTGCAAAAAATGCAAACATCATCATGTATTAGCAGGAGTATTGTAAGCAAGACACAAGAAGTAATTCTTCCGCTCTACCCCGCTCTGATTAAGCCTCAACTGGAGTATTGTGTCTACTTCTGGGCGCCACATTTCAGGAAAGATGTGGACAAATTGGAGAAAGTCTAAAGAAGAGCAACAAAAATGATTAAAGGTCTAGAAAACGTGACCTATGAGGGAAGATTGAAAAAATTGCGTTTGTTTAGTCTGGAGAAGAGAAGACTCAGAGGGTACATAACAGTTTTCAAGTACATAAAAGGTTGTTACAAGGAGGAGGGAGAAAAATTGTTCTTAACCTCTGGGAATAGGACAAGAAGCAATGGGCTTAAACTGCAGCAAGGGCGGTTTAGTTTGGACATTAGGAAAAACTTCCTGACTGTCAGAGTGGTTAAGCACTGGAATAAATTGCCTCAGGAGCTTATGGAATCTCCATCATTGGGGATTTTTAACAGCAGGTTGGACAAACACCTGTCAGGGATGGTCTAGATCAGGGTCTAGATCCCAAACTTGGTTCGCGGGTTGTTCAGGGTAAGCCCTTGGCGGGCCGCGAGACACTTTGTTTACCTGAGTGTCCGCAGGTACGGCCGCTCACAGCTCCCAGTGGCTGCGGTTTGCCATTCAAGGCCAACGGGAGCCGCAGGAAGCGGTGCGGGCCAGGCCACCACTTCCCGCAGCTCCCATTGGCCGGGACCGGCAAACTGTGGCCACTGGGAGCTGCGAGCGGCCGTGCCTGCGGATGCTCAGGTGTAAACAAAGCATCTCGCGGCCCGCCAGGGGCTTAACCTGAACAAGCTGTGAACCAAGTTAGGGAACCTCTGGCTAGATAGTACTTAGTCCTGCCTTGACTGCAGGGGACTGAACTAGATGACCTCTAGGTCCCTTCCAGTTCTATGATTCTATGGAAGACTTAATTAGCCAGTTACTGTATTAAATATTAATACTCCTGTGCTTTGATTTCTTTGCTTTTTTTGGTATAAATCTGGAAAAGGCATGGCAAGTAGTGCAGTGTTCTTCTTTCTGATAGAGACTTCACACATTTAAATGTAGAGCACATCTTACAAGGGGTCCTGTGGAAATACAGAAGTGTGTCTTTCTTTTTGTGTATACCTATATGCATCTGCATACCTAATAGTTATGACACATGTGCCAAAGCAACAGAGCAAAAACTCACAGCTGTTATGAAACAGAAATTTCAGGATTAGTTGACAATGTTTCTTACAGCTTATTTTTCACTTCAGTCTCTCCTGAGGTGACGTAGATGAGAGATGTGTGTCATGCTGAGGGCTAGTTTACACTGGCAATGCTAAAGTGCTTTAACATGGCTTGTGTGGTCATGGCAGAGCCACTGGGAAAGAGGTCTCCCAGCGCTCTTAAAAACCCCACCTCCATGAGGGGCATAGCTACCAGTGCTGGGAGCCTGGATCCCAGGGCTGGTGCACTGTCTACACTGGCAATTTACAGTGCTGAAACTTGCTGTGCTCAGGGGGGGTGTTTTTTCACACCCCATAGGGAGACGGTTGCAGTGCTGTAAATTGCCAGTGTAGACAAGCCCTAAGCCAGGGCTAGGTTTGCTGAGCTTGGTACATTGTAACTCATAATCCTATTAGATGAAATAGACTGAGCTGTGTTGTGCTTCAGGCTGATGGGATAGCAAGAACTCTGGGTTCAATGTAAGTCATGAGGCAATGAGCAGCTGGCTGTCAGAGACACTATTTCATGGGAACCATCAAAAGCATATCTGTGGCTGGCCCTTATAACAGGGTCTATTTCTCTTATTCCCCTAACTTAGCTCTTCTGCCCATATGGGTAAAGCAGAGCACCAGGGTAAAACAGGAGCATACTGAAACAGTGAAAATGGCCCGAGTGCATCATTTACATGGACAGAATTGCACTTGAGCCACTTTTATCAGCCATGCTTTGTCTCTCTTTCTTGGCAAACCCAATCCTTCCCCTAGAACTCTCTCAACAGTCTTTCCAGTCCAGGTGTAGCGATTTCTTTGTGTTGCTGAGTACTGCGATTGTTTCTCCAAGGCATGTTCTTTTCCATAAAGCTGTCCGGTCTTTCACACTGTAGCAGTGATATGTTAGAAATCTTCCCAGGGTTAGGTTTTACTTTTTTATTGAAGAGTGGTGGTTTAAAAATGATGTGGGTGAAGAACTATGGGAAGCCACAGCCACACCAAAAGACTGACTTTTGAAAGCAATATTTTTCTTTACTAACATCTGTGCAGCTTTTCTTGTGGTTCCTCTCCCTCCCCCTTTCAAGTTCCCAATGGCATTAAGGATTAATAACCCATGAAATAGCACTGGAAAAGTTTAGACATATTCTATCTTATATAATTTCAGAAAATATATGAAACCATCAGTTTTCTTTTTTATTAAAAATATAAATTCAATTTTTGTTTTTCAGATTCCTCAGGTGAAGCGCACCATAAGCATACAAAGTAATGTTGTTTATACTATTATTTAATCACTAGTGACTTAGTAACTCATAGTTGTCACTAGTTAATTTTAATACCCTTATAGGGATCTGTGATAAACTTTCTTCATTTAATTTGATCAAAACCTCGATTAACAAATAATTTATACTAAAATTTTTGCCATTTCAACACTTTTACTCTCATTTCAATGCCATGTAATGGCTAACACAGCAAAAAGTGCAAATATTCTCCCAAGCACAGTTTTTAAGAGATTGGTAAATAAAGTTGAGAAACAAACTGGTGAATTTTTCAGTGTGATTGTGGGCAGTTTACAAAGAGAGTAAGGTCAGATTCCTCAAACTACTCATTATGAATTGCGTGCTCAGCTATTGTAGTGGCTTTTACCATTTGATGGCCCTTGTGAACTTATTTAGTGATTTGTCTAGTTACCATTAAATGGGTAGTACCATCACAAAAACTCCTATCACAGTTGGCATTAACTGAAAATCTTACTAGCAATCTTGCCAAAGAGGTCACATATAGTAGGCTTTGTCTGTGCGCAAAAGTTGTATTGCCTTAACTATGCTGGTATGGCTAAAGTGGTACAGTCCCTCTAATGTGTACACAGTTATACCGGTATAAATGTGCTTATAATGGTATAGCTGTAGGAAGGGGAATAAGCTATATCAATATAAATGTATTGCGGGGAAAAATCGCACTCCTAATGGAAATAGCTATACTGGTACAAAAACTGTAGACCAGGCCAAAGAGGCTGAGTATTGAGACAAGTCTACAGTGTTACCTTCTAGATATAATATTTCAGGTCAAAGTTAAGACTGAAACTTGGTGGTGGGTTAATAAAGAGAAATTGGTATTGCCGCTTCCACTACTGTACCAATTTTTGCACAGAATTCAGGGTTGTAAGTCTTGTACTTCTGGCAAGCATTAAGTTAATTTTTACGTAATTTTCTGAACGTTCAAAAAATAAATCAAATTAAGAAGAAAAATCTTTGTTTTAATTTTTTTTTTTAGTCTTGAATCTGAAATTGAATTTTTAGGGCTAAGTAATAAATCTCTGAAAATAGGGTTTTCTGATAGAAATGGCAACTGAGATTTAATTATTGTTGCCTCTTCAAGGCAGATATTATATTACAGCAGAACTCCAAACAAAATTTTGCTAGAAAAAATGAGAGAGAACTTGTTTGCCCTTATTAGGGCTTTTGTTTTGTTGTGGGGTGGGGTGGAGGAGTTGTGATGTCACAGAATGACTGTCTGGTTTTTGTATGGGTTATTTTCCTCAGAAAAATATCTGAGTTTGTGTGTGAAATGTTTTAAAATGAGCCATAATATATGGAACATTATAGACCTTATGTATTATGTATAATATACAACCATTTCTGTAATCATATGGGGAAAAATAAAGCACTTCCACATAGTTTTAAGAGAGCTTCAACATCTGCAAAAGTAACTTGTCACTAATTTTACATCGCTTCAGTTACCCGAAAATGTACCTTTTTGAAACACTAAAGCTTTTTGTTACACCTATTTGTGATTTACATCTGAAATTATTTTCATCATAGATCTTGTTCTTTCTGAACATATACATTTATTTCTCATTTCTGATTGAAAATGCTATGTCATCTGGTTATTTACTTAATTCTGTGTGGACAAGACTTCATTTACATAGGGCCTATTCTTCTGAGCACCTGCAATATTTAGTTCAGTAGCAATTGCTGGCTGTCACTGCCTCCTAGGATCAGGTCATTATTTTGAAAAATATATTCAGAGACAGTAATGTCGTATGTGTGCTTGTGTCACTTCTTCAGATAGATGCATCTCAAAGTATTGGCTGGGGTTTGGAGAGGAGAAGGAGGGTCATTTTTGCATAGTCTATTTCCTAGAGAACCAGAAAATGCCAGATAATAGACTTTGCCGCTGGGTTCAGCTACATTTTTCTGATTCAGACTGAACTATTCCCCCTACACACACACACACCCCTTATGTTCTAATATAAACTGAATATTTGAGTATCCAAAAAAGGAAACTTTGCAAATTCTTTGTTTTGATTAATAGCATCTGCAGTAGTGTTTCTTCTAAGCCAGGGGGCACAAACGCGTACGTAAGTTAATGGGGCTATAATAACCTATTTAATATGCTATGGTAAAAATGCCTTCTGTTAGCTAACTTGTAGCAAATTCTTGTTGTCATATTTCAGAAGTAATTTATTTTCTAGGCAGGAAAGAAGAGTTGCATTTTGAAACTAATAGAACATTGTTTTAAGCAGTATATGGAAAGTACATTGTATTCTAAAAATACTACTTGTTTACATGCATTTGGTTATTGGAAGGAAAAGGCTGCATTGGTAATCCTCTGTCATTAGTTCTGCTGTGTTTGTAAAGCAATGACAGAGCTTATTCACTGACCTAAAGCAATAGAAAACTTCCCACAATACTTCACGTAAACCTGACGATCTGGACTACTTTGTTGCTTAATGGTATGTTACATCAATATGATGTATACCTCATAAATAGCTTGCATTAGAACTCTAAGGTCTAAGGGAAACATTTCGGGGCGGCGGTTGTTTTGTTTTTAGGAGTTCAAGAAAAAAAACGTGGGCTTTAAAAGACTGAGAGAGCTGATGAAAGAAGATTAATGCCTGGGGAGATTCATTAGACCCTGTAGTGAGAAAGAGAGGGGTCTGAGAAAAGGTGAGTTTGACAGGGCTGGAAAGGAACACTCATCTCCTTAGAGAAATTGGTCATTGAATGAAAGAAATGGGGAGAAGGAAATGACTCTGGGCCACACACTCTCAAATGCTTTCTTGGCCCATTAATGAGATGATAAAGCTTTATTTAAGGGTTTCAGCTTGTCCAATATATAAAGATGTCAGCTGACGAGCCTACAATTTTTTTGAAAGGCTGAAATGAGAGAGACATTAATGGGTAGCTGGGACTACCAGCTACATATTTGAGAAAAGTGAGGGTCAGAGTTAATGTAAGTGACATATCTTGATCTCTGAAAAAATATTAGATCTTTACAGAACATTGTCCCACTCCCCTCCTGGAGGGGAGAAAAGGGAAAAGAGTTATCCATTGGGGAGGAGGAACGGAACTCTCCCCAGCTCCTTCCCAGTCATGGGCTAGCTGGAGTAAGGGACAGAAGTGAAGCCACTCCCACCATAGGTAGAAAGCTAGTGTGTGCTGATAAAGTGCTACTGGAGATCAAGGCAGAAGTGTGGGGAATCTCTGTATCAGACTGTCTGGGCCAGATATTTTACTCCCAATGGGAGTTAGATACCTAGGCACGCTAGAAAATCCCAAAAGCCTCCTATCTGCACCTTTAAGTGTCTAAATAGCTTAAAAGATCTGTCCCTCAGCGACTGAAATATTCAGCATATCCTGAAGTGCCCTGTAGAGAATGAACATACAGACACTTGGTGCAGTGGCCCTAAGCAAAGTATCCAATTTGTACTTGGCAATATTGGTTGCTCAGCTTTGGACCAAAGAGCCTGTTTTATTTTGAGATGGCATGTTGGTCAGGACGTTGTGCTATCTTACTTTTTGAAAAGTGCCATGTCCTCTTTGAGACTTGCATGGACAGCAACTAGAGACTTCACTTTTAATATCCTGAGCTCATCCCCAACTCTCATCATTACAATATTGCTGTATCCTCACTGGGTATAAACCTAGCTTCTGGTGGAAGATCAGAATACAGGACTTTCTCACTTTGTTTTGAAATTACCTGTAACCTAAAAAGAATTTAACGTGAGGGCTACTTAGATCTAAGCTTTGTAAATGTGTGTTGCTGAAATACTGTATTTTTGTGGAAAACATGTCTATATTATCTAATGAATCTTAAGTGTATGCAGTAACCAATATTAATCTAAACAGATGTTCATATTTTCGGCATTAATTATTTCCAAAATCAAAGCACTATCATTTATGTTGACAGTCAGAACTGGATTTCAGACTGCATGTGCCCTATGGTTGGGAAGATAAACACTGTATAATCTATAGAAGACAGGAATATTTAACAATCATTCTTAAACGTTGAATATTTGATTTTTGTAAAGCTTGTTGCAAGCTTTAGTGGAAGACTTTTCAAGGAATTGCACTTGCAAAACAGGCTAGAATACTGAGTGATCATGAAAAAGTAATATTTAGTCATAGTCCTTATAGGCGTCTTCCACAGAAAACAGAGGTAAGATTGTGTTTGCTGTTTAATGCTAACCAACTCTAATCAGGTATAAATAATATTGTGCTTTTAATATCTCTTACATGCAGAGATCCATCCATTGTTAAAACAAAACCGTGCACAGTGCTAGAGAGTCATTAAAAGCATTTTCCAAGCCCTGTACAATTTAGCTCCCATGCACCTCTCAGTTCTCTGCTTTTTGCTACCTGCCATCCTCTTCACTTACTCTAGTCATTCTCTGACTTCATTTCTGTGGGGTTTTTGGTTTTTGTGTTTCCTACATATGAACCCCCATGCTTGGAAACCCCACTCTGACCCAACCGCCATACTTCATACATCTTTTCCTTCAAATCCATGCTTGGAAATGCCATCTTTCACCAGGTCTTTACATCCTAGTCTTCCCACTCCCTTATTGTTCCACCTGTATTAACGAAAGTGCATGTGTATTTATACATATATAAATACATGTACATACATACTTCTGTAAACCAACAAATTACAACTATCAAGATACATGCTACACATTGCGATTTAATCAGTCACTCTCAATGTGGCCCAGCTATCTTCCCACATCTATGCATTGCCTGTTTAGGTTGTGAGCTCTTCAGGGCCGGGGGACCTTGCTTGCCTGCCTGTATATATAAAGTGCTTCATGCAAGTTTGGTCAGGCCCGCGGACAGCAATTCTGGGCCCCAGGGCAGAACAGTCAATGGGGTCCCCTAGAAAGGGATGGCTGAGGTTTAGGACACTACTTTTTATCCTATGGATAACACATTGGAACCCACTGTGCATAAGTTGTGATGTTAACTACTAGTTAACTTTTTTTTCCAGTTACAGCACCAGTATTAAACAAATTGTGACCCTAAATATAAGATGTAGAATTTATTTTGAATTTTATATTTAAATTAAATAAATACATTATAGAATGAAATTAATTAATATATAAAACATTTAAAGAAGCACAAAGTAAGAAAACACCTAAAGTATCAAGTAGGCTAATTAAACACCTAATTGTGATTCATGTGTAATCTAAAGACAAGTCAAAACTGATATACAAGATGTAACTGAATATGACCAGCAAAGTTAAAATATACAGTACTTGTGCTGCTGGTGCTGTGGGACATCAACACCCAGAGCAATGAGGAGACGGAAGGCATGGTGCGCCACATCTACCGGAAGATCTCCGAGGAGGCAACCAGGGGCGAAGGCGGAGGGAAAACCTGAACCTTGTTCCCTGTCTAAGCAGTGGAGGTGGCCCTGCGCTCATGATAGCAGCTTGTCAGCCAGTGCTAGCAGCAGCAAAAGGGTGGGGGAGCGACTAGATCCAGCTGCCTCTCGGCAAACTTAGAGAGGCTCAATTGGGTGTCTGAAATTGCTGGCTTGTGTTTGGCGAGGGGCTGCAGCCCCGGGGGAGGAAATCTTGGTAGTGTAGAGGGAGCTTGTTCCTTTTTAAAGTCTCCCTGTCCTCAGCCCCGCAGCTGGAGAACCAGCATGGCAGGCCCAACAGCTCCGGAGCAGCCAGAGGAGTCAGCAAGCTCCGCGGTTCCCAGGCTGCTGTTGCTGAGGCTCTGCCAGACCAGCAGGGTGCAACAGCTCTCTGGCAAACTGTTACTGTCACAGTGAGGGACGGCGCTTTGTACAGAGCAGCAGGAAACCAGATTTTTCTTTTTTAAAATCTTAATTTTTATTAATAAAAATGTACCTAACTCATCCATTTTGAATCACTGGTCCCCTGGGCAATTGACCCCTTTACCCCTCCCGTTGACGGGCCTGAGTTTGGTGCTGAGAAATAATAATGTTTCATTGAGGAGGCATAAATGCCCCTTTACTGTGGGAATTGACAATTTTCTTTCCTTTTTAAAAAGTGATTCAGGAAATTTCAATGCAAAAAAATTACCACCACATTAAGGCTGCACTGCTAAATTCCCAGAAAGTCAGAATATACAGATGTTAAGTTTCCTCCAGCAACAATAATTTAGTCACATTTCATACTCAGTTTTTTTTCCTATTACTGTTTTATTTTTACTTGTTAAATATTTACTCTACACTAATACTTATGCAGTGCAGCATGAGGGGAGATAATGTTGGTTTTAGTTGTGTAATAATATGGTCCACAGTTCTCTTGTTCCTGATGAGGTAGAATATTATTGGCTTTCTTTGTGGCACTGAAGAAAAGATTTTCAGATGTAGCTTGTAGATTTTATTGTAGCTCTAGTAGTGCAGCTGTGGTGACCTCTCTGGTTTATACGGTTTTACAGTTATTGAGGAGTGCTGGGAAAATTACATTATGCTTACGTTTTGAGTGCAATTTTCTGCTCATCTGACCACACACATTCTGAGCCTTGCCACCAATCACATATACAGAATGTGCCGAGGACATTTATATAGATTTTCCCGTGGCAGTCTCAAAGGGGAACATCCAGCATTTGAGGTTTGAAATAACTTCGCTTGAGGTCATAAAATGATTTCTGTGGGGAGGAAAGGAGGAAAATGGTTATCCTGAGTGTTGAAGAGGTCACATTTTTGAGGGTGTGTGTGTGGGTATGCGTGTATATATATTAACTCAGTGAAGGAATTCCATTCATTACAGTTTCTATGTGATGGTATTGACATTACTGTACCAAATAATCACTGTAAGCACTAGTTTGTTAATAATAAGGGACCCAGGGCATACTTAAATGTAAGATGATATTCGGCATCAGTTCCTCTTTTATTTTGTTGAATTAGTCGATATGATAGTAGGAAGATATACATCTTTTAATCCAGTTCAAGCTTCTATCATGCTTAACGGCAGGAGAAATAAGTATTCTTGACATTGAACAGTTACTGTATAGTGCTTAAACAGTCAGCTATTGGTATATGATAGAGAAATGTGCTAAACCCAGGAAGTATTTGTTTGAAGTTAACATCTGGAAATAGAATGCAGTAACACACTTCACTGAAATATAAACCACACATCTGGATTATTTTCTATTATTTTACCTGTGTAGGTGGGGCATTCTTGTTCCACTGTAATGCTGCTCAGTGTCTAGTCTACATGCCAGGAGCTTTTTACAGTCCATGACAGAGCATCTGTTCTTCACTACTACTTTGAGAATTCACCACTGGAGAACAGTCATCAGTTCTATCCTAACACACATTTGCCATTCCACAGGTTTGGTAAATTGTCTGTGTGACCACACAAATGCCTTTTGTTTAAAACTGATCAAACTGGCAGCACATCATTTTAAAGCCGGGAGCACAGCATACAGTAACTCCAGGTCTGCCTGCTGAGAAGTAAAGCTGAAAAGGATTTTTAGAATTTGCTCTTGGAGCAGGTAGTATTTCTGCATATTCAAAATGTCCAAACCCTCTCGCACAGCTAGACCGTTATCAGTTAATATGTCATCTAAATTGCTTTCATCTAGAAAAGAAGACTTTAACAGTAGATTGAGAAAAATTAGTTTAGGTGAAAAGATTTTGAGGGCCGGCAGTGAAGGAAACCTGGTTAAACAGCAGCAGCAGCAGCAGGTGCAAACCAAAGAAGTGCTTGTTCATCGGAGGTCTTCCATTCTGAAAGGTAATAATTTATTCCTTCTTCTAAATAAATGACCCTGCAGTTATAGGCATTAAAAACCACCCACATACTAGTTATTTCACAACACCACTGTACGTGTGCATGTGCAAAATAATATAGTTCTGAATTACAGATTCTTCAGTCATGTTTAACAGTTCATAAACTAAAAAAACTCACAGTAAGTTTATTTTTTTTATTCATCTGTAACGGTTACTAAATGCAATCTAAAAATAAATAACAAACATATTCTTAAACACTTCTCAAAGGCTAGTAAATCATTGAATGTTTTCTACAGCCTAGATGTACTTTTATGTTTTTGTGACTCTTTAATATGAAGCTTCATCTTGAAGTAATGATGTCAACAAGGACCAGAATTATAAAATAATATCGGAAAATTTGAAGTAGTTTGATTGTTTCCTTGCAGGAATGTGTCATTTGACATAGTAGGTAAAATTCCAGTTTATAGGTCCCAGCAAGTCAGTCTGAGATGGCTTCTTGTGAAACACCATAGAAGGATTCATTTTCAAAAATGAATGCTTTCACAGGTAAAGAAATAATTATTCAGAGGACAATAGCAATATTGCTGATAAGGCTATGATATTTTTCATTGGCCTATTAAGCAATATGCTTAAGAAATGTTACTATGATGTCTTTATAACTAAGTTTTTACTATATTAATCTTTATAATTGTGTTGAAAAGTACACATTTAATCTTTATTTTGATAACCAGTGATGAATTTACAAATGTACTAGGAAGCAAACACATTATCATAATTTAGTGTGTATAGACTATAGAATCCCCTTCATTTCATAATGGAAATTGCTGCTCTTTCCATTATAAAACCTGTAGAAAGAAAGTAAATCCACAGACTATTGTAACTTGAAACTGTAGAGTTTCACTTCACACGGCATCAAAGGCACTTCACATGGCATCAAACTATTGTTCTTGCCTGAGTAAGGTTTAAAAAATTTTTTTTCTGCAACATGACTTTTATTATTATTAGGGCTGTCAAGCGATTAAAAAATTAATTGTGATTAATCGCACAATTAATCGTGTGATTAATTGCACTGTTAAAGAATAATAGAATAACATTTAAATATTTTTGGATGTTTTCTATATTTTCAAAGATATTGATTTCAATTACAACACAATACAAAGTGTACAGTGCTCACTTTATATTTATTTTGATTACAAATATTTGCACTGTAAAAAAAAAGAAATTGTATATTTCAGTTCACCTAATACAAGTACTGTAGTGCAATTTCTTTATAATGAAAGTTGAACTTACAAATGTAGAATTATGTACAAAAAATAAATGCATTCAAAAATAAAACAATGTAAAACTTTAGAACCTACAAGTCCACTCAGTCCTACTTCAGCCAATCACTCAGACAAACAAGTTTGGTTACAATTTGCAGGAGTTAATGTTGCCCAAGTCTTGTTTACAATGTCACCTGAAAGTGAGAATAGGCGTTCTCATGGCACTATTGTAGCCCTCATTGCAAGATATTTATGTGCCAGTTGCGCTAAAGATTCATATGTCCCTTCATGCTTCAACCCCCATTCCAGAAGACATGCTTCCATACTGATGATGAGTTCTCCTTGATAACAATCCAAAGCAGAGTGGAACAGTGCATGTTTATTTTCATCATCTGAGTCAGATGCCACCACAGATGGTTGATTTTCTTCTTTGGTGGTTTAGGTTCTGTAGTTTCCGCATCGGAGTGTTGCTCTTTTAAGACTTCTGAAAGCATTCTCCATGCCTCGTCCCTCTCAGATTTTGGAAGGGACTTCAAATTCTTAAACCTTGAGTCGAGTGCTGTATCTATCCTTAGAAATCTCACATTGGTACCTTCTGTATGTTTTGTCAAATCTGCTGTGAAAGTGTTCTTAAAACAAACGTGTGCTGGGTCATCATTTGAGACTGCTATAACATGAAACATATGGCACAATGCAGGTAAAACAGAATAGGAGACATACAATTCTCCCCCAAGGAGTTCAGTCACAAATTTAAAATTAATGCATTATTTTTTTAAGGAACATCATCAGCATGGAAGCATGTCCTCTGGAATGGTGACCGAAGCATGAAGGGGCATATATCTGGCACATAAATACCTTGCAAAACCATCTACAAAAGTGCCATGCGAACGCCTGTTCTAACTTTCAGGTGACATTGTAAATAAGAAGCAGTCAACAGTATCTCCCATAAATGTAAACAAACTTGTTTGTCTTAGCAATTGGCTGAACAAGAAGTGGGACTGAGTGGACTTGTAGGCTCTAAAGCAGGGATGGGCAAACATTTTGGCTTGAGAGCCACATATGGGTATGGAAATTGTATGGCGGACCATGAATGTATGGGGGTTGGGGTGCGGGAGGGGTTGAGGGCTCTGGCTGGGGGTGGGACCAGAAATTAGGAGTTCAGGGTGTGGGAGGGGGTTCCTGTCTGGGACAGGGGATTGGGTGCAGGGGGGGAGGGCTCTGGCTAGGGGTGCAGGCTCTGGGGTGGAGCTGAGGATGAGGGGTTTGGGGTGCCAGAGGGTGCTCCAGGCTGGGACTGAGCGGTTTGGATGGCAGGAGGGGGATCAGGGCTGGGGCAGGGGGTTGGGGCACAGGGCATCAGGGGTGCAGGCTCTGGGCGGCGGTTACCTCAAGCAGCTCCCAGAAGCAGTGGCATGTCCCCACTCCAGCTCTTATGTGGAGCTGCGGCCAGGTGGCTCTGCCCACTGCCCTGTCCACAGGCACTGCCCCGCAGCTCCCATTGGCTGCGGTTCCCCCTGGCTGCCCCATGCGTAGGAGCCAGAGGGGGGACATGCCACTGCTTCTGGGAGCTACACGGAGTGGGGCAAGCCCTCTACCTCACTCCCCAGCTGGAGAGCCAGAGCAGGACAAGCCCCAGACTCTGCTCCCCGGTGGAAGCTCGAGGGCCGGATTAAAACGTCTGGAGGGCCGTAGATTGCCCACCTCTGCTCTATAGTTTTACACTGTTTTGTATTTGAGGGCAGTTATGTAACAAAAAAAAAATCTACATTTGTAAGTTATACTTTCACAATAAAGTGATTGCACTATAGTACTTGTATGAGGTGAATTTGTGTATCATTTTTACAGTACAAATATTTGTAATAAAAATATTAAGTGAGCACTGTACACTTTGTATTCTGTATTGTAATAAAAATCAATCTATTTGAACATGTAGAAAAACATACAAAATATTTAATAAATTTCAATTGGTATTCTATTGTTTAACAGTGCGATAAATCACGATTAATTTTTTTAATCGTAATTAATATTTTTGAGTTAATCGTGTGAGTTAACTGTGATAGTCCTAATTATTACACAATGAAAAGAGAGACGAGGACACTTCATCTTATCCAGTGAGATGGGTGATCTGTTCGTCTGTAGAAAGGACATTGGGTTTGAAGCACTTGATAAAAGACAGAAATAGCAAATGTAACAGCTGTGTCTGGGGGGGCTTAAACTCCTGGTTTCACTTGTAGACCATCTTGTGTATTTGGGTGCATAATGAGGAAAGTCTTCTCCGATCTTCTGATGTATGTAAGGAGCTAAAACCTTTATTTAAGGTGCGGGGGGGGGGGACGACAATATTTTCTGCTTAAACTGGCTGTACATTGGCTCTACAGTAGATGATACAATATGCGCCCTGTATTTCCCAACAAAGTTTTATAAAGTTTAAAAACTCCACCAGATGTCCTATGTAGCTGTGAGGTTACAGTTTTTGCCTGTTTTTAAAGTCAGTGCTGCAAACAGAAACACAGTTAGGGTTTTTTAAACAGTAGTCTGTCCCCTTTGTTCATCATTTATTTGGTGCCTTGAGAAAGGAAGTTATACAGACTTAACAGCATATTAACTAGATCCTTTTAAGGGTTGTGACTTTTATGAAGCTCTTGGGGCATGTTTGTACCTGTTTTATTGAAATGTTTGTGGGGCTACATAATGCTCTGCAATAATAATGGCTGCACACACTGGTTAGTATTTTAGATGTGATTTCTATAAAAGACAAACCTAGTAGAAATCTTGTAAGTGCTTTCAGTATTTATAGCACTCCGCTTGCTGTTTTCTGGAGCATGAATTAATCCCTGTTAAGTAATGGATTTATGAATTTTTATTATGTGGTTAAATTAAGCAAAATGTTTCTGTGAATTATTTTTTATAAAACATATTGAATAACAATGCCTTTTACTCATACTTATGAAAGAGCCCAGTGTTTGGTACATGGAACTGTGTGGTATGCTCATTTTCTCTGACTATATGGTTGGTGCTGTTCAAGGCTGTGTTAGCCAATAGGCTATGGAGTTTGGACCACAGTGATTTGGAAGATGATGTTCTCCAAGTATTCTATGTGGGTTTGTGCGCCCCGCACACCAGAGCCAGAAAACTTTGCCTAGCATTACCTATAGGGGTGGCACTCTCACCCTGCGGCCTAGCCCATCTCCGTGCCATAAAAATGTGGCACCTCCCTGACCACCTCAGTTCCTTCTCACCATCCATGGCCTAGAGTCAGAGTTCTGTGTGGTGTCTTCACCTCGCACATTTGTCTCAGTTCCTGAAAACTCCTTCTTGAATATAGTAGTAGTAGAACCTTAGGTCTAGTTAAGTGTTAGGTTAGGTTAGCTAGAGTAGTTGGCTGCCCTGTGTGATGGTCTTATGATGGTTCAGGTATTCTGTCATGTAGGGAGCTGTCCCCAACAGCAACCCTCACATGAGATGCTTGTTGTGTCTCAGCAAGGGACACATTAAAGACAGGTGCTCCATCTGAAAGTTGTTGGCGAGAGACTTGTGGTTGAAGCTGCATCTTCTGGAGCAGGCCATGAGGCCCACTTTGGCACCAAGACCCTCGTCTGATCCATGGTCACCTTGGGACCCAACAAATGATGCTGCTCATGTTTGGGCTCTGGCATTTCCCACAGATCCTCTGGTGCGGCGAGGAAAAGGTCCCATAAAATGACCCAGGATCATCTGAGGACTTGGAGAGACTCCTCCGCCTCTTCTAAGAGGAGCGCTGACTGGCACCATACTCCTTCTGGCACACGGCATGGAGCAAATCCATCCAAACCGCTTCCAGGAAGCACCAAGTGCCTGTATGGTTGACTCCAGTTCCAGCCATTGGGCATCTGTTGAGTCCAGTACTGATGATGATGGCACCAGCATTGACCATCTCCTTGCCAGTGGCATACCAGGCAGCATCAGACCTACTTTGCCTCTCAGTTCTGGGCTCTCCACCATTTCAGGAGTTTTCTAGTGCTATGGTGTCTGCCGGCTCATCCTATGTTGTGCCCTTGGCATCTTCTGTCTGTGTCTCAGAGCTGCCAGGTCCACTGGCACAGCAGTTCACACTGCCTGGGCTGCAGACTATGGAGTTAAGACCAGGCCTGGCACCGACAGCCCCCTCAATGCTGGGGCATCCTTCGGCACTACCATTTTCTTGGTGTCAGATCCCATCATCAAGTTTGGAACCGGCCTTGGAGCTGACACCTTCCTCAGCACTATGTGGAAGCATGTCTCATTTGGTGCCGCCAGAGCCAGTTCCCCAGTCCTCTTCAGCAGTGATGCCACCTCCTATTGGTCTCCAGATGAATCTGACCGGTTATTTACCCCATCAAGGCTTGCTCCCCCGTTGTCATCAAAGAACCTCCAGGATTCTTTAAGAGTCACTTTGGGTTGTCCTCCCACTCCTCGCCAGACAAGCGCTAGAGGTCATCCTTGGATCACTATCAATAGTGAGATCAAAATCTGTCCCGCAGTTGGTACAGAGGCTCTTGGCATTGGTGGCCAGTGGGCTCCAGGCCTTATCTATATGCCTAGTGGCCTCCTTGGAATCCCTGAGATGTGTCTCCCTGAGGACCTGCTCTTCGACCTGCTCCAGAACATGATCACTGGTTCTGATGGTGGCTCCCAAGTCTGTTCCCTCTGGTGCTACATTTATCTTCTGACTGGGTGCAGTGGTACAAGAACAGGATCCATCACTGATGCAGCAGACTGCCTCCTCGTCCTTCCTGGAGCATTCTACTCTGCTGGAATCTTCCTCTCCCTTGGTACCCAAGGACTTTAAGGCGAATCAAGACCTCTTGAGGCATATGTCCGCTACCTTGGCTATCCAAGCAGAATTCCTCCAGGAGAATATGCATAAGCTCCTGAATATACTCCAACCATCAGCTCCAGGGAGAGTAGGATTCCCCTGAGGGAGCAGATGGTGTGCTTAAAGCAATAGGAGGGAACCAGTCCAAGTACAGAATTGCAAAATCCCAGGAACCATTAGGAAAGATAGAGATAAAACAGAAAATATCATTATGCCTCTATATAAATCCATGGTTCACCCACACATTGAATACTGCATGCAGTTCTGGTTGCCCCATCTCAGAAAAGATGTATTAGAATTGGAAAAAGTACAGAGAAGGGCAACAAAATGATTGGGGTTATGGAACAGCTCCTCTATGAGGAGAGAGTAAAAAGACTGGGACTCTTCAGCTTGGAAAAGAGATGGCTGACGGGGGACATGACAGAGGACTATAAAATTATGACTGTTGGGGAGAAAGTGAATAAGGACGTGTTATTTACACCTTCACATAACACGCACAAGCTGGGGGTCACCCAATGAAATTAATAGGCAGCAAGTTAAATCAAACATAAGGAAGTACTTCTTCATACAATGCACAGTCAACCTCTGGAACTTGTTGCGAGGGGATGTTGTGAGGGCCAAAAGTATAACGGGGATCAAAAAAGAATTAGATAAGTTCACGGAGGACAGGTCCATCAATGACTATTAGCCAAGATGATCAGGGATGCAACCCTATACTTTGGGTGTCCCTAAACCTCTGACTGCTAGAAGCTGGAACTGGATGACAGGGGATGGATCACACGATAATTCCCCAGTTCTGTTAATTCCCTGTGAAGCATCTAGTACCATTGTTGGAAGACAGATACTGGACTAGATGGACCACTGGTCTCACCCAGTGTGGCTGTTCTTAAGAAAGTGGGTCTGGGACAAGACACATAGAAGGGTGGAGACAGGACTGGAACAGAGACATGTTGGAGTGTCTAGAGGCAGAATGGATTGAGTTTCAGGAAAATGGGGGCAAATGGGTCTGCGACCACTAGAGTACACTGCCATCCATCACTTAGAGTAGAACCCAAGAGTCTCACCATTCCTCTGCTGTCAGCAAGTAGCGGAGAAATCCACTGGCAAAGTGTGTCTCTCATCCCACTAGTGCCAATCCACATAGAGAACAACCACCTATGACTGTGATCTCTTACCTTTTTAGCACATGTGGCAGAGGTCTGTATGGTGGATGTAAGGTTCCAACCCTGCTGGTGAACCTTGTGGATGTTAATAGATGCCACATGATGGAGAGGTTTTTTGGGATTTTTTTTTATTTGTTTGTTTTTAAACTAGGAAATTACACACAAAAACCCCTGTGTTAAAGGAATTTTAGGGTTACAAAGTCAAGCATTCAGAATTATGATTTCCAGAATTAAGGTTGCTTATGCAACCTTAATGTGCCCCTTCATTGTGTGTATGCATTTTGATACTGTCTTTAATTACATGATCACATACTGCTTTTTCCACAGCCCCCTGGCCTTCTTCAGTGTGCGGGATGGGCCTGCTCTGGGGATTAATCTGGTTTGTATAGTGAAGTAGGCTGTGGTCTGTAGGATTTTTTATTTAAGTCCACTGGATTAGGTATACCACATGTTGTGCTAGGTATGTGTAGGACCCTTGGATCTTGAAGTTGTATTGTGTATGTGTGGGGTGTTTGATCATTGTAGCTGTGGAGATATGTATGCAGGTTTTGCACCTGTTGTTCTGGCCAGGTCTGCTGTCACTTCGAATTGGTGTATCCTGGTCTGTGGCAAGTTTGCTTCTGATAATGAGTTTGGAGAGGGGGTGTTTGAAGGCCAGAAGAGGGGGTTCAGGGAAGATTTCTTTCAAGATGTGGTCCCCATCAAGTATGGGTTGAAATTGTTTAATGATATCCTGTATGGTTCCATTGTGGGGTCTGCAGTTGGAAGGTTTTCTTTCCATATGGAAGTAGGTTCTCTTGTGGTATTTGGATGGCCTGTTCCATGATGCAATCTACTTCTCTGAGGGAGTGTCATTATTTGGTGAAGGAGTTTTGAGTATGTTAAGGTGCATATACTGGACTTTGTACTCAGAGTATATTCTGTGATATCTGAGCACCTGGGTGTAGAGAACAGATTTCTTAGCATGTCTGGAGTGGGTACTAGATCTGTGAATGTAGGTGTGGTGATCCGTGGGTTTCTTGTATATAGTTGAATGTAGGGTTCCATTGCTGAAGCTGATTGTGGTGTCCAGTGTGGGAATATCTAGAGAGTTTTAATGGGCAGGTGGTGGTTGCTGAAGTTGTCATGGAAATCTGTGAGGGTGTTTAGGTCATCTGTCCAGAGAATGAAAACATCATCAATGCATCTCAGGTATATCCTTGGTCGATTTGTCCAGAAATTCTTCCTCAAGGTGGCCCATGAAGATTTTGGCATTTTGGGAGCCATCCTAGTACTCATGGCTGTTCGCATGGTTTGGACAAAATGTTTGTTGTATTTAGCTGTGACACTCTGAGTACAGTTTCCAGACCTGAAGAAGAGCTCTGTGGCAGCTCAAAAGCTTGTCTCTCTCACCAACAGAGGTTGGTGTGATAAAAGATATTATCTCACCCATGTTGTCTCTCTCTCTAATATCCTGGGGCCAACATGGCTACAACAACACTGCTACAACAGTTACAATTTTGTGACATTCCTGTACAATTTATCACCTGCTTCTCCAGTGTGTGTGAGCGAGAGAGAAAAGACAAATGTTAAACATTGTATTAAAACCAAATAATGTCTAGCTCATGTTCTGGACCTTCCATCTAGTCATGATAACTAGCATTAAGGGGTTGTGTTTAAAAAAAAAGTTTTGCAGAATTTTTATGGCTTGTGGTGTATAACTTTAATATCAGTGAAGTGAAAGGCATGCCACAGCTGGAAAGGCACTTAAACTACACAAAGTTAGTTCACATAAAACAGTGGAAAACATTTTTTTTCTCTTATTGTTTTCACTAAAAGTCCTATTGGAAAAAAATAACCCTATTTGAATATCCAGTTACTCTTTATTCCATAGTCTCTATATTTTTCTATTTGCTCTCTGCTCCTTTTTTTACCCCAGGTTTTTTTTTTTTTTTATCATATTCTCATTTTCTCCTCTGCATCTTGTTTTGTAATCTATACTAACTGGAATGCAAATCCAGTAACATCAGAGTAAAACTCCTGGATCCACATATTCAAGTGGGTCCACATTTAGACAAAACCAGTTTGCCCATCTCTGATTCTTAGGTGTCTAAACCAAAGGAGCCTAGGGAGGGTCACACTGTTGGTACAAAACTATCATTTACATCTTCTGCGAGAAATTGAACAAGTTACTGACTACACTTTTTTTTCTTCTCTGTTACATTTTTATAGGATGCAAAATAAGAATGTCAGTTAGTGCATGTGCATTAGCAATTAACCATCCCCTTTCTACCATTTTTATAAAGAAATACTAAATCCTGGCCTAGATTAGAAAATTACCCTTTCTGATGTACAGGTAACATCTGTGGAAATTTTTAAGGCCAAGTTCTACATCTGTCAGGAATTTCTATTTCACGCTATTTTATGACAGAGATATACCTACAAATACAGAACACATGTAAGATTATAGGGTAGCCTTCGGAGGAAGTTCATTACAAAAAGAATAAGGGAGCAACAATTTTTATGTTTAGCCTACAGTATTTTTGTTTCTCTGACACTGTTTAATATTAATCAAGCTACTGTATGCAGATAATCCTCTAATAAGCACTTGTCTAGACACACATTCAGGAGTTCCCAAACTTCATCTTAGCTCTCCTCTCATTTTATTGCCATTATGTACTATTTTATTCATAAACTTCTATCCTGAGAATTTTGTACAGAGATCTTTAAAAAGTAAGCTATTATGAGACATTATTATATAAGATTTGGTAATATTTTAAGAACCAGTGAGAAAACTAGGAGTTGTACCCTATAAACAAACATGATTATTATTTGTATTACTGTAGCACCTGCGAGCTCCAGGCTTGGACCAGGACCCCATTCTGCTAGGTGCTGCACAAACACAGAACACAAAGACAGTTGCAGTTTAAGTGTTAAAGGTTTCTTGCTCAAGACACAGTTGCATATTTTGCACAACCATATCAGTAATTTTATTTGAGAAAGATTAACGTTGGAAGAGGATCAAATGGTCTATATGATATTTGATTATCTAAATATAAAGACCATTAGATAAAAGCATTTCCGACTGTTGAACTGGGGAAGAGTCTTATTAAAATTACTTAGGAAACTTCCAATCGCATAGTTGAGACAGTTATCATTAAGCAGCTGTTGAAGCAGAATGCATTCTTTTATCTACAATATAAATTTATTTGTATATCTATTGATGCATGGGTTTAAATGTGGAGTAAGCGGAGAAGTGGGGAAAGGAGAACATGTTTCTCTTTGAGATTATACATACATTTCTTAAATTGAGTTCAGCACTTCTGAGAAGAAATTAGGTTATAGATTTAGGTGCCTAACTTTAGGCACTGAAGTTTAAAATTGTTGTCCTTAGTTACCAGGGGTCTGGCTGTGTAGGACTCAGGGGGAGACACAAAAGCATCCACTCTTACTTTGACCATAAACATATATCCACTTTGTAATCTTTTCTCTTGGGACCTCCTAGAACTACAAGGAGAGTGCCATGCATCCCATTGGGAAACTAGCAGTCTCCCTTCCTAATGATATAAAGCACCCATTTCTGGTTCTATAATGTCCCATGGTGCTGGATTTACAAGCCATAATCCTTTTAATGTAGAAGAGCAGTTGCTACCTCACAACTTGATCAGGCAGAGGTAATTTTGGAGGGGTAAGAGGTGGAAATGCCACATTTGGGGAGAGAAGAAAGTAACATTCTTCTGGTAGGTTGGTTATCTTAAAAATGTGGCTGTTTGAAACTGGTCCCAGGTTTGAAATGTTAGAATAATTATGGGCAGATGAGTAGGTGGGCAGAGTGCAAGTGAGGTATTTAAAGGTGTGTGGTAAATTTACCACATGGTCCTGCAATTTAGCTTATGGATATCACTTCCACACATGTAATGTGCGTATAATTTCTGTATAGAGTTTTCAACATTTTTATGTATAATTTTATAGTAATTTTGTATATTGTGTAGGTGCATCCCCTTTTGCCAGGGCTGAATTGGGTCCACTGTATTTTAGTATTAGGGTATATAGTAAAAATCAGTCAAACACCACCTTAATGTGGATTACTTTTAAAATAAATTTTGGGTTTGAGACACTAAATCAGAGCCCAAACTGGCAGAAATCTCATAAACTCAGATGTTTTCTCTGAGAGTTCAGCCTCCTTCCAGACTTGAACCTGAATCTAGGCCCTTCCTAATTTTGGTTCTGTCCTGGTACCAAAACCACAGGGTCCAGTTTGGATCTGGAGATTTGAATCCTCTCCCCTCCCTCCCCTATGAGAGTTTCAGGTTTGCTCAATGTTAAGTGCTTTGTAAACCTTAACTGGATATTGAAGTGGACCCCAAATTGGGAATGGATTTTTAAGTATCACTTGTCAAGTTCATTTTGGATAATTTTACTTGTGTAGTGTTGAAAAGCTGTGAACCTCTCAAACAAGCTGTTATGCAGTGGACAGGTTTTCTTTAACCCACATTGGCTGTTTATTAAGCAACCTTGGCTATTTATTAGGAAGTATGCTCCTATGTTTGATGAGGGAAGAAAGGGCAGCGTGCCGGAATAATAATATTATAATAAAAAACAACAACCCACAACACCTTTAACAATTAAACTGGAAAATGTTTCTTTGTATGTTCCCTTATCTGGTAGAATTGCTAATGGCCACCTTCTATATATATACATCTGCTCTCTTTGGATTTTTGTCATTCTCTCTAAATATAATTCTTTGATTCTAATCCCTTCAACTATTTTTTTAAATCCTAATTCCCAAGAGCATTTGCAGCCCTACTGCATGGACTTGAAAATATAAATCTCAAATCATCATACAAAAGGAAGCCTTTTCTCAAACTACTGTGTGTGGAAGGAACTGAATAACTGAGCAGTGCGGGGCATCTGAATTTGTGCTGTTATGATAAATATTAACTGTCCATGTAACAGTAACAAACTTGAGTAGACATTGTTGCCCATTATTCTAAGGCTTCTTGATAGCAAATGGTACTAATAAGTGGGATTGGGTTGAGAGGGAAAAGAGATGGTAAGAAACCAGACCAACTAAGAAGGAATTTGGGAAATATAAAAAATAAGTAATAATCACTTTTTTGCCGGGGGGGGGTATTTATTCTCTGAAAATATACGGTAGATACCCAACAAAAAACAATACTCCTGCACCATAGTTATTAGGAATAATCAAATTGTGCATAGCTAACCTGTGTAACTGTGTAATTAAGGTAATTGGATGACTCGGTTTACTGGGCTTGCCCTGGTTGGAGGGACTGTTAGTCAGTTGGGTTAAGATAAACAGGAACAAGGCACTCTTGTTTCAGAATAAGTGTCCTCACATGGAGTTGTTCAAGAATAGCTGTTCCTGAAGAACTTCGTGCAGAGTTAAGTCCTTGGTGAATCTGAGTGTATGTACTGGTTTCACTAAAACCCTAGGACATCTGGTCATCTCTTAACACTCAGTACCAGAGAGAGGAGACAGGAAGCAGAGCAGCTCAAGGCTGCTGCTCCTTTAAATAGAAGGAGAGGGGGAGCATCTCCAGGCCCAACAAGTTTTTTTTTGTTTGTGGTGTTTTTTTCCAGGAGGGGAGCAATTGCAGTGGCTGATGTTTTCATGGGAAGGTTAAAGGAGAAGCAAACTGGCCTCTGAGAGCTGCTACTTTTAAGAGACAGGAAGGGGACGTGACAGGGTTGCCACCAGTCCAAGGTTTCCCAGGATCATCCGTCTTTTGAGGTAGCTGTCCTGGGAAATCTGTACAGGTGCTCAGTCTACACTGCTAGCTGTCCAGTTTTGTGTGTTCAGGATTCCAGATGTCCCAGGTTTTTGTACCTTAGATGGAGGAACCTAGAAGTGACGAGAAGCAGAGATGCAGGGAGCAGTGTTAAGGGGGTTGTGAACATGACAGTCCTTTAACAGTGCATAGCAATAAAGCACAACTGTTTAGAACATGAAGACAAATTCCATTTCCAGTTGAAATTGTAGGGAGTACAGTAACTGGAATTTAGTTACTGAAATTAAAATTTGTCCAGATCTCTATGGCTAGCACCATATTCTTCTAAATAGCACGGTGGGGATATTTAAGGAGCCCAGTTTTGCATTGCATCTGAAAGATGAACCCCATCAGCACAGTGACCCTCTCCCACATACACACACACACAACCCACAAACTTAATACCATGCTGGAGCGTTGATTCAGTCCTGACTTACAAGAAAGAGTGCCACATATTGAATCAAAACCACAGTTTCAAAGCAGCACCTGGGATTTTTTTTCTTGGTAGTTTCTCAGCTAAGTACTGACCATGCTTGTTAAATCTCACAAGCTGGGTCAGGACAGCAGCCCGCTGTGGTATAGCTGTAGGCAAAGTTTGCCATAGGAGTTTCTGAAGTTTTGCTAATCTTAAGAATTCAAAAAATCATGTATCAGGCCCCCCCAAATCATGAGATTGACTTAAAAATCATGAGATTTGAAAAATAAAACATTTTAGGTTCTTAATATTTGCCTTCTGTTTTTTTAATCTTTGGGATGCACTTAGGTCATGTTTTCAAGTGTTTCTATGTAGCCATGTGGGTTAGAAACTTTTTTTTAAAATGGAAGTGGAGATTCTTATGTGTTCACATGACTCCTGGAGCTAGGGCTTTATGAAAACCACCAAATATCATGAGACTTGTGATACAATCACAAGAGTTGGTAGCACTTCTTCTGCCACCGCTCATACCATGTGGTGTCATGTCTTTACTTTTTATTACCTACACAACAGCTCCTTTTTGGTCTTTTATAACCTTGATCACTGGGATAAATGACATCCCATCATTCATCGTTAGCATTACAGTTTTCTGTGCCATTAAATTGTTGTTTAGACGGACAGTAACCCAGTAACACTGAGCTGAAAGGTAGCAGCAGCAGTGGAGATAGTAAAGTCTACTGTAATTTAGATTAAATTGTTGAACATGTACTAAATGCAGCCACGTGCAGCTTGGAATAAGCAGATGCAACTCCCGTGGAAGTCTCTGGGACAAATTCAGCAATGATGTAAACTGTGGTGTAAGTTTCCTGTTGGTGTAAGTAAGTCAGGAGAAGGCTGTAAGTAGAAAAATAGTACAATAACTGACCGATTTACCATTAAGTGAGCGTGCAAAATGAGCATAATTTACAAGTGAAGTGGGTTTAGAAGACCCAGCCACTGACAGAAATGTGTATGATAAAGCAAGCCCTCTGCTTTAGCTTAAACTACGCTATTTCCAGAACTCTTTGGCCAAATCCAGCCCCATTGCCTATATTTAGAGGTGCACCTGCTTCACCAGGGACTGAGTTTAGGCTTTTTCCCTAGAAAACTAAAAAGGTGTAAATTTAAACTGGTTGTGCACAACCACTGAATGCAAAATTATTTTGTTACATACCTTAACCTCTTACACTCATTCTGACCAATTTACCCCAGTTTTAAGTCACTACTCTGACTGACTCTGGGAATGTGAAAACCAGAGGACTAAACAGTCCATGATTAAACCCGCTATTAACTTTCTGTGTATTGATTTCCTTTTCCCTTTCAAGAATATGCCTGAAATTTGTTTCATGCTTATTCCCTATGGCAAGGAAATGAAGAAGTCAGCCATAGGACACTAGTGAGGGCTGTTCTAAAACTAAGCTGTTTGATATTAAAGCTTTGTCATTACATATTGTATTTTTTATAGTCAATCTCAAATTTGATGACTGAAAGAGAAATCCAGAAAGGTTAATATTTCCTCCTTGGATGTTTGTCAAATCATGCATTGTTAAGAAAAAAAATCACATGAGTAGATGTTCACCAGGCATAGTTCAGAGTTAGGTTAAGAATGACTCATTACTTTGTAACTTCACCTGAAAAAAGCACCTGGTTTTTTATACTGCCTGAAACAGAAAAATTTTTCTAATGAATTTTTTTCTTAACTCTATAGAGGCAGACTGACATAGGCCATGTTTATACTAGTACTTATGTTGGCAAAACATTTGTCGTTAAGGGATGTGAAAAAAACACACCCCTGAGCGACATAAGTTTTGCTACCTGGATCTTGGGATTGTCCCGCAAGGTCCCTCACACTGCCGGCTGCATAGACCCACTGTTGTCCACTGAGGAGTTACTTCTCCTTAACCTCCCCCCCCTGCTTTTGGGACCACCAGTCACCTCTGTCTTCTCTTCTCCAGTGGATGAACCTTACTGCTTCTGCTGGAGCCCCTGACAGTACCAATGGCTCTGTCATTCCTGGCACCATCCTCCAAGTCTGAGCATTTCTTGGAACCGGAGCCCTTTTTCTCCCAGGCCCCCCACCACAGTCAGGACTCATGACACCGACCTCCTCACCCCTTGGCTTATGACCCTGGCGCAGACCTGTGGTACCACTACTCACACGGCCCTCTGGCGCTGGCAACCCTTACCATTGGCCACCTTAGGACCCTTAGTGGACCTGCCCCACTCAATCTGTGCCTTTCTATCACCTGTCCCCCGAGTGCCCTCCAGTGTCATCAATGTATGAGGAGGAGGAAGGAGAAGTGGAACCGGAACCACCAGTACTGCTGGTTCCCATGGCAGCCTTTTCCTCCCCAGATGAGGCGACATCCCAACTTCCCTCTCCCTGTCTGATGACCACCGCCAATACCAAGAGCTTCTACAGTGCATGGTGATGGACCTTGCACTCCTGTTAGAGGAGGTCCAGGACTCCCAACACCAATTGCTGCACATCTTCCAATGCCATGGACCCTCGAGAACTACTCTTGCCATCAACAAGGTTATCTTGCAGCTGGCTCAAATGGTATGGCACACCTCAGCCTCCCATATCCCCACTCCTAAATAGGCTGAGAGACATACTTTGCCCCTGCCAAGGATGAAGAATTTCTTTTTAGCTTCCCTCCCACAAACTCCCTCGTGATCCATGCCACAGAATAGCAAGCCTGACAACACCCTCAAAAATCCACCCTCCTGGATGAAAGAGCTGAAAAGATGGACCTGTACAGCCACAAGGCCTACTCCTTTGTGGGCCCCCAGTTCAGGGTGGCCAATTAGCAAGCTCTCCTGGCAAAATATTAGTATTTCAAGAATTATACTAAACTCATGGAGTTTAAAGATTGCTTCCCACTGAACCAACAGTAGCTGTTCCAGGCACTCCACGATGAGGCCCACCAAGGTGGGACATCAGGCTGCCGTGGACACCGCTGCCGTGGCCTCCTGCTTACTTGCTACTAGAGTGCAGTTGCAGAGGGACTCCTGGATTTCATCCTGTGCATTCCCCAAAGAGGTCCAGATCACCGTAAAGGACCTGCCCTTTGATGCCCAAAAGCTGTTTAGTGCACAGACTGAGGAGTTCTTGCACTCTCTCAAGGACTCCTGCACCCAGCTCCTGTCTCTGGGGGCCACCTTGCCCTATTCATCCACAACTGGAGCAAGATCATCACAGATAGTTGGGTATTGGAGGTCATTTGCCATGGATACTCCATAGAATTCCTGCCATTTCCATACCACCAGCCCCAACCCCAGATGTCCCCCGGATGCCCCTCCAAAAGGAAGTCAATGTTCTCCTCCATGGTGCCATACAACCAGTCCCACCTCCCTACAGGGACTGAGGGTTTTACTTCCCCTACTGCCTCACCCCGAAGAAGGGCAGAGGGCACCATCCCATTCTGGATCTCAGAGTGCTTTATTTGGAAGTCCAAATTCCATATGGTGATGCTCTCATTGATTTGATTATCCCATCCCATCCCTGCACAGTCTGGTTCGCAGCTCTCGACAAGTAAGATGCCTATTTCCATATCGATATTCACCTGACCCACTGAACGTTTCTCCAATTCTGAGTTGGAGCCAGCCACTACCAGTTCAGGGTCCTGCCTTTCGGCATAGCGATGGCTCCACGACTCTTCACCAAAGTCTTTGTCATTGTTGCCAAACACATGCACCATCGTGGCTATGCTGTCTTCCCTTATCCTTGTCACATGTTTCTGTCAAAATCTCCTCACCACCTCCTCACACTCTGCACTCTCCTCGCCTCTCTTGGCATTTGTATCAACAAGGAGAAATTGGTCCTTGTACCTACCTAGACCATTGCCTTCGTTGGGGCATGGCTGGTTTCTATTGCTGCATGAGCTTTCCTTCCAATGGACTGCTTTGCCACCTCACGACCCTAACTGTGGACCTGCACCGCAAGCCCCGAACCACTGTCTGCCACTGTCTCTCCCTTGCTGGCAACATGGTGGTGTGTACCTTAGTTACACCACGCATTTGCCTCCACACACGTTGCCTGCAACTTTGGCTCCTCTCCTTCCACCGACCGAACACAGACCAGCTAAACAACCAAGTCCTGATCCACGGCAGGTGTTGACATCCTTTAACTGGTCGACTGACCCTTCAAAGGTCCTAATCGGTGTCCTTTTCCCTTCTCCCACACCACGAGACATGATCATAACAGATGCCTCCCTCACAGGTTGGGGAGCTCACCTGGATTGTCACACAGCAGATGGCGTATGGATGCCTCAATCGGCCCGGATGCGCATATATGTCCTGGAGGTGAGGGCGATCTGCCTTGCCTGCCAGGCACTCCTCTTCCTCATCCGAGTGAAGCACATCCAATTACTCTTTCACAACATTGCAGCAGTGGTTTATATTAACAAACAGGGAGATGCCAGATCTCCCTCCCTTTATTCAGAGTTCATCCACATGTGGAACTGGTGCATCAAATACCAGGTCACACTGCAAGCTACATACATCCTGGGCACCCAAAACTCCCTCGCAGATGTGCTCAGCAGGATGCTTTATATGAACCACAAATGGGAATTGCATGACACCACACTCCAATGCCTCTTCCGCGAGTGGGACACCCCACATTGGGACCTTTTTGCCGCCTGCAAGAACCACAAACTTTATTGCTCCAGAGGGGCAGTGGGAGAAGACTCCCAGTGTGATAGCCTTCTCATCCCCTGGATTTTCCTATTTTCCCCTCCTCCCGCAAGTCCTCCGCAAGATTAGTCAGGATCAAGTGAGGGTGATCTCATAGCCCCATTATGGCCACATTCATGGACCTCCTGAATCAGTCCGCCCGTATACCGCTCCATCTCCACACACAAGACCGGGGCTTTCTCTGGCATCCCAATCCCGTCTCTCTTCACCTCAGCTTGGTTTTTGAATGGAGCTCAAGCATAGACAGGACCTGCTCCACCGCAATGCAATGCATCCTTACCCAAAGCAGAAGGTCATACACCATAGCCTGCTACCAAGCAAAATGAAAGTGCTTTATTTCCTGGGCTCTCCACCACCAATACCCACTAATGACGATATCCATATCAATTGTCCTGGACTAACTTGTTGAACTCAAGACTTCGGGCCTAGCCTTCAGCTCCATATAGGTCCACCTGGCAGCATTCAGTGCCTTCCTCCTCCCTCTCCCCCTCTTCCCCAACAATGGATGGCCCTTCCATGTTCACACACCCTACCATAGTACCTACTAAAGGCCTGCTCCACATCTTCCTGCCAGTCCAAAAATCTCATGAGACTTTAATCTCATTCTCACCACTCTGTTGAAACTACCCTTTGAACCCATGGTGATGTTCTCTCTTTCACATCTCTCCATGAAGGTAATATTCTTAGTGACCGTTACCTCAGCTAGATGGGTCAGTGAACTGGCATCCATGATGGCTGAGCCCCCATACACCATATTTCACAAAGACAAAGATCCTGGCATCTACACCCTAAATTCCTTCCTGAGGTGGTGTCCGAGTTCCACCTCCCAGTTTTCTGCCCCAAACCCCACGTCTCTACTGCAAACAGACTCCTCGACTCCCCAGATCTCTGACTTGTGCTGGCATTCTGTCTGCAACGAATCCGCAACTTCCACACCTCAACCCAACTCTTTCTAGTGATTGCCGAATGATGCAAGGACTATGCCCTCTCCTCGCAACTCATTTCTAAATGGTCTTTGGGTGCATCCAAGAACGCTGCACACTCAGCAACGTGAGGCCACCTAATGTCATCATGGAGCACTCTACCCAGGCTCAAGCAGCCATGTCAGCCTGCCTCACTGATGTCTCCTGGCAGGACATCTGTTGCATTTCAACGTGGCATTCTGTACACATCCTCACCTCTCATTATGCCATCGCCCACTCGTTGGCAGCGGACACAACAGTGGGCTGAGCTGTACCGCAGACAGCACTTTCAACCATTTCCTCACACCCACATCCATGTTGATCACTGCTTGCTACTCACCCACATTTTGGAATCCAGATAGGGACCATCACTCGAAGAAGAAGAAGAAGAGGTTACTTACCTGTAACTGGAGGTTCTTCGAAGTGTGTGGTCCCTATTTGGATTCCAATACCCACCCTCCATCCCCTCTGCTCTGGACTGGTCTATTCAGTGGTAAGAGGGGCACTGGAGAGGTGTTGACTTACGTGGCCTAATATAACGTTGGACAGGAGCATGAGATGAAGCACAGTGCAAGCGGGTCAACAGGCACTGCTATAAAACTTACTGGCTCTGGCACATGGTGTGTATGCACACCCATGTTTGGAATCCAAATAGGAACCACAGAGCTTGAAAAAAACCCAGTTACAGGTAAGTAACCTCCTCTCGCATTAGAACACAACTCCGAGGAGTCTTGAAAGCTATCCCAATGCTAAGCACGACTGTGTAGTCAATGTAGACAGGGAAAAGTTATGCTTAACATTGTTAGCTGCTTGTGGTTAACCTTTTGGTTCCAGTGGGGCTTACCCAGCACCGGCTGAGTCAGTGTTAGACACAATGGTCGCCTTCTGTTTAGCATTGTGGGTTTTTTGTTTTTGTTTTTTTACAGGAGCAAAACAACTTTATGGGTACTCAGTAGTTCTGGAAATGAGCCAGTTTTATTTAAATGCCTTGATGTAGATTTAGGAGCCTAACTTTCGGCACCAAGGTTTGAAATTGTTGTTCATTAGTTTTCTTCTTAGTTTAATAGTTCCTGTTCAGTATTCCATAACTACTGTAAATTTTACATAATTTAATATGGATTATATTTTTCAGTCAAATAATCTCTGGAAAAACAATAGAGCATCTTTCACCCCCCAGAGAAAGACAGAAGTTGTCTCCAGCTCATACCTGAAGACTTTAAAAAGAGAAGTGTGGGAAATTTCACACCACTTCTCTAGCATATGTTATGAATCATTATTCCATCAAAGGTAACTAACAAAGATTCAAAGAGGTGAGCTAGTTTAATAGTTTGTTAAAGGTTTTTGCATTTGCCTCTTCAAACAAACAGTAGATATTTAAAGAGAGCTGGAGGAAAGTTATATCCCTCAAATATCAGATAATAAATTCTAATTGAAAGCATGAGTGGGAATTTATACATGTGAGAGTCTCTCTTCTTTCTCCCTCTCTGTCTGTAAGCACAGATGTCCCAGATGCAGTACACAGGTTTGACCTCAGACTAACATTTTTGGGAGAACATTTTTGTAGAAGTCCCTTCTTAAAATATTGGCAGCCTGTGATAGCGGCAACCTTGACTTTGGCACTGATTATTGAGTGCTTAACCATGCAATCTTAATGTTCCTTAACTTAATTTTTTTTGTATGGAAAATCACTTTAACCTGCAGATGCTTAGGGTGTTAGAGTTTTAGACATTCTATAGCTCTAATCTAATTTAGCTCTAATGTGGCCCCCAATCTTTTCAATAGTTGTTTAGTGGCTGTAAAGTATAATTATATATCACGCCTGTGACAATCTGAGTTGTTCTGCGCTGCTCTGAAGAGTATTAATTAACTCTGATACAATGATGTAATTTGTTAAACTCAAGCCTAGTTATTGGAAAGTCAATTGTGAAAAGTTATGATCATTTTAAATCCGTACAGAAAGCCTGTGCACCCCACAGGACTTGTCTGTTGAATAACTTCTCTGATGTTGATCTAGCGTGATACCAAAGAAAGTTTGCTGGGCTACCTTGTCTTTTGCCAAGAGGTGCATTATGTCTAACTACAGTAAGGGAACAACACAATCTGAAAGTGCACAAATGGAATTGGATGCACTTGCACTTTGAAGAAGCTGATTTATGGGCTGAAGGGTCCCTTAGATCAGGACAGAGATTTCTAACTGTGGTCTCAGAGTAGCAGCTGTGTTAGTCTGTACTCACAAAAAGAAAAGGAGTACTAGTGGCACCTTAGAGACTAACCAAATACATTGGTTAGTCTCTAAGGTGCCACTAGTACTCCTTTTCTTTTAACTGTGGTCTGTGAGCTGCAGAGAGCTGGTGCTTGTTCTCCTTATTTCCAGCACCTAAATTGCATTAAAAGTAGCCAGATTCATTTTAAGGTTTTTTTGTTAATTTCATATAAACAACTGCTGTAGTTGCTACTGAGATGTTATGTGAGTGTGAATGGGAGGGGAGTTTAGCCACAAGATAATCTCTTGGGTACAGCCTAGACATAGAGAGGAGTTCCTTAGGAAGATGCAGGGCTCTTGAATCATCTTTGAGAGATGATATATGTGGAAAGGAAAAGGAAAAGGCATTAGGAGACCTGTTTGATGCTTGACTCACTGACTTGTGTGAGTTGAGGCAAGTTGCTTATCTTCTGTGCCTGAGTTTTCCCCATCACTAGTATGGGGATAATGATCTTTTACCCCCCTTGTAAAGTGTTTTGAAATCCTGGTATAAAAGGTGATATATGTGGACAATATTACTATTTTTTTAATGGAGGAAATATAAACAGATGGCTTCAATAATGCTAGGATGGAAGTATCCCAAACGTGCAAAGGAAGTAGTTTGTGTAGGATGTGTTGAAAATACTGTAATGTCTCTCTTAATGGATATTGCAACATTATTCATGCAAAAGATCAATACAAATACATTTTAAAAATGCCAATAGTGACTTTTGAATCTTTCTGAAGGTGGGTTGAGTATTAATATGAATGGGATTGTTATCTTGCCAAATTATAGGTGCGTTCTGATGCTTCTAGGGAACAACAGCCAAAAATGGTCCTATTGCCTTTACGCAGGACTATTTCATTTTTATTATTAATTAAACTCGGTAAAATATATTGGGAAAAAATGTACTGCCTGATTTGTTTGCTAGTGAATCAGGGTAACTGGGGAATAAAATACTTTAGGGGTAAGTCAATGTAGTGTTGCTGCACCCAGCAAATCATGCATGAAATATGTGTTAGAACGTTAACATTTAGGGCTGGATCAATAGTATTGTGCAATTAGTGTATCCAGCACCCAAAGCACACACAGAATCTGTCTGGAATAATTTTTAAAGGTCTGATTTGATTCCACCTTCACCCCTCCCAGAAGAGGTGTTTGTTTTCATGTGTGTGCTATGTATTTGAATCCAGACTCATTCAATAATAGATCTACAATATGTTTCTAAATATGTTAGCTTTGTTGTTCTAAGTAATGAGAAAAGACAAATGTTTATTTTCTACAAAGATTGCAAGAAATATGTGTAAGCCCTGGGCTTTCCTCTTTCACAGACTTCTCAGTTCATTGGGTCAAGTGTTTTTTAAATAGACAAAAAACTCAATCCTCCTCACAACCACCTTCTTCAGAATAAAACTATTTTTTATTATGTGGTCTTTGCTCAGAAAGCCCTTAAGAATCACCCTGGTGTTAAGAATCTAGAGAGCATGGTGACCTAGGGAATGTGTTTGAAAGATGATGGATGTTGCTAAGAATGGGATACTGTGAAGTTGTTACACCCATTCCCAACCTTTAAAAACTAATCTTATTTGTCAGATGACACTGATATCCACTTTAAACAGGGCTTATTTCCTTTTGGTACTAAAGCTTAATCCCTCACAGGAAGTTGTTTATTGTGGATGATGGTTATTGATTTTACAGCACCCAAAAGTGTGCTGGGCACTTTATAGTACAATTAAACAGTAACAGCCCCTGCTTTAAAGATCTCAGAATCTTATTTTTGGTGTGATGGAGAGTTGGGACAGGAAACTGAAAGATAGGGAAGAATATGTTACAGCGGTATATTCCCATGTTACTCAGATGAGGTTTAGTCAAACACAAGTTATTGGGCTCAGTATAGAGGTAACTGGGTGAAATTCTACGACCTGTGATATACAGAAGGCCTGATTATATCATCTATTGAATGGTCCCTTCTGGGGCCCTGAGGTATGTGCACTTCTTGATGGTTGAATTAAGATTTAAAAAATAATAATTGCTAAAATGCTTCTCTCAATATACATAACTTTCCAAACAACGTCCCTTTATGTTTCTCCCTTTCCTCTCAATCTCATCTGCCTCATGGAGCCTGGGAACCTCTTTATTTGTCTTTAGTAGGATGCCTAAGTGCCTGATTGTCTTGTATAATTAATACTGTTATAATGCTGCTATTAGGTTAGCAGCCAGGGAGTGCTTCTGTATGAAGCAGCTAACTCCTGAGGACCGCACACATCAATTCCTTTGGCTGAGGAATGAAAGAATCGAAAGGCTTGTCGTAGATAGCATCCCTTGGGCAGCGATGAATTATGTTTGCATCCTCAGCGCTGCCTGCGGGAACCCAAGCAACTGATGAGCTTTAAGAGGAACTACGGTGAGAACACTAACACTTGTGTGTGTGTTCTGTCTAGGAGATATCTACTTAATGATAGTAAATAACGTTGACCGTCAAAGTATCAACATGCTCAAGGTGTCAAAATAATTTAAAACTTTCTGGTTTAAGGTATATTTATTGTCTCTAACATTAGTTTAAAAATATGTGGCTTGGTGAATCTAACCATAGAACTGTATGTTATGTAAGATTCCCTCTTAATGTGGTATTGTGAATATTACCTTTAAAAGACTGTGTGTTATTCCTCTCATGTTTTTTCCCAATGCAGTAGGCTCCAAAGAAAATCTTTTGAACTCTTTCTGTGTTACACTATTTTAAAGGAACACTGCCGATCTATGTAGTCCAGATATGCCATTTCTTAAAGGAAGGCAGATCCAATGGAGTATCCCTGGAGGGATAATCTCTGTTTTTTAAACACAGTTCTAGTGAAATAACAAATACCGGTTTTCTGCCACCCAAACATTGTTAAAGGAATGTGATTACACTGGCATTAAAATAACCATGCACTTCATGGGAACGTGTTCTTGTCTGGTTATATGGCTGAGAACTAATGCAGAAGTACATGGTTCTGGGACCACTGGTCCATGCTGCATGAGAAAAAGAGAGAGAGACACAAAATAATCTTCTGTGAACCACTTTGCAGTCTGAGACCTGAAAACTGCCATTCCCCTCAGAAATCTCTCCAGATAGGAGAGTTGGGCCAGCACTGCTACTCTCCAGACAGCTTTCTCCCTGTAAACCGCTCCTGCTTGGGAAAGTGCTGTAGGTTCCCCAAGTCTGCTCCTAGGTCTGGGATGCATTAACTCATTGAATGGAGAGGTTCGAATTCCATTTTTAGTTATGGTCTGTGGGCCACAGGATAAATTTTGGACTCTGTGCCCTGCTTCACCCACAGCAGAGTTTCCACTGATGATAAGAGGTTTGCACATAGATCAAGGGTAGAGTCTGGCTCTAATATAGTGACTGTTTAGTTAGTATTCATTATTAAGTACTTTATTGTCACATTCAGAATCATTCAGTGGGAAAATATGCTCCACCCCCACATAGGGCCACCACTATTCTTGTACTTCGTTTCTCTTTCGTCCTTGTACTCTTTTATACATTTCTCTCCATCTTCCCTGTGTATGTCCATCCATCTGTCCATCCCCTCTGTTCTTCCGTTTCCTTCCCTGCACCAGTTCTTCCTGCACCACCCTCCTGGACATCTCTCCCATTTTTCATTCCATCCGCTAAAATGATCATCAATGCAATAGTTAATGTTGACATTCATTTGTCATCATTTGAGTTGACTGTCCAATGAGATTAACTGGGGATGAAGGAGTTCACACCTCTCTGAGCTAGTTCAGGCTGCCTGCAGACTCAACAAGGCAACATTGCATCAGTTTACTCTGTCTGAATTTTGAAAGTTTTCTTTGCATCTATGAAGAGTAGAAGCTTACTCCTTTCAAACATTACTTCAAAAAACTACATTAAAAGGACATGAAGGTTGACAAGCCAAGCACTCAAAATTTCGGAAATGCCATTATTAAGGTTGCTTGTGCTTGCGACTCAGGAATTTTGGATTCTGTTCCAGGATCAGAGGTGAGTGAACTTGAACAGTTAAAGTCCTCAGGCCTCTTCAGTCTGTCCTCATCCCAGTCTCATTCTCTCCACTTGGCAACTCATTTCAGTCCCAGGTTCTGCCTCACTCAGCTTCACATTCCAGTCCCAGCATCCTACTGGTGCCAATGGGAGTTGGACACTGAGTGATTGAGAGAACAAGATTGACAGTCACCCCGCTGTCATGTCTCAAGTCCGGTGCCACAGTGGCCCCTGACTGCTGGGGGAACAACTGCAGGGAAATTGTCCTTGCAGTCCTGCGATGGAGCATGCTCAGTGCAGACAGAATCTTTGGAGGATTTAGCTCCCAAATTCTAACATCTCAACTGAGCATGTGCCAACCACCATTTTCAGAGGTTCATAACATGGCCAAATTTG
This sequence comes from Chelonia mydas, assembly GCF_015237465.2. Taxonomy (NCBI): domain Eukaryota; kingdom Metazoa; phylum Chordata; order Testudines; family Cheloniidae; genus Chelonia; species Chelonia mydas. The sequence continues at coordinate 227,108,074 of NC_057850.1, forward strand.
GGTGGATTTTCATAGGGACAGCTAAAGACACATCCCTGACACAGGGCGTCTCTATCAAATTTTAAGTCCTATCTCCAAAGCAAGGAGGTATGAGAGCTTCTCAAACAAAAGGTTTTTAACATGGATAAAATAGTGTATTTTTCCGCAGCCTTGTTCTGAGAAACACCTGAAGTACTTCTTCTAGGAGAAAAAAAAACCACACGTAAAAAAATCAGCCTTAGGCAGATACCCACTCCAGAAAATTTCAGCCCAAGTTGTTAGTGTGACAAAGTTATAAGCAAGCTGAAAGCAGAATCTTATATTGGTAAGAGTCAGGCAACTGTAACTATATGCATCGCTACCCATGCCACCTATAATGAAAGCTGTTTATCTGCACCACCTGAATGTTATGTGGGCCACAAAAAAATATATCAGGAAGGCCAGGTCCAGCCTATGGGCTGAATATTTGTCACCACTATCCTAGGATAAAAGAGTGGGATCCAGCACTTCTTTTGAACCATATTCCTGGGATGCAGTGAAGAGGAAACAAACTTCCTTGCAGCATTGCTTTTTGGATAGTGGAAGGGCATCTGATCGATTCACTTGCCACTCTAAGACAACTTCTGCTGTGGTGGATTGGCTTGTGTTGGGTTGGGAGGGGAGCAGTGGCCACATCCCTCATGAAAGATGCTAATGTGGAATTAATGGAATACAGGGTTGATTGGGACTTGCTGGAAGGTATTTTGTAGCCATTAGGAAGCCGAGCAGTGGGGAAAGAACCAGGACCTACCAGGTGGCTGGGAGATGAGATGATATATCCGGAAGTAGTGCTGACTTGCCATGTCATGTCTGCGTTATCTTTAATAAAATGATTCGTTTGGAACCACACACGTCTCTCTCTGTGTCTGCCAGCACCCACAGCATGACATGATAGGAACAATGTTGGGATCCCATCTTCAAAGAAAGCAGAGGACAAAGGGAATGCCATAAAGGAAGATGGACTAAGTGAGACTTCTCTGCAGTGTGAAAGAAGGGTTTACGACCCTCACCCCACTGAAGCCCCTGAACACACTGCACTGCCAGAGGACAGCACGAGCAGATAAAGATACGAGATGGGCTGAGAGGGCAAGATAGACTTGAGCCCTGAATGGGTTTTATTAGATGGCAAAAATCAGCCTGAAGCCATGGTGATTATAAAAGAGGAGCAGAGGGAAGACCAAAGTTATTGGCTGGGTCTATGCGGTGGTGGTGGTGTGTTTTTTTTTTTTAAAAAGATGAAAATAATTTGTAAACACTAATATGTAATATGTTGAAAAAGAAATGCTTGTGTCATATTCCCATCTCTGGATATCAGCAATTCAGGTGCATCAGATACTGTTTTAGGGAATAAAACGGCCAGCATAGGCTTCCAGATCAGTGCATGGTGTGATGCTGATGTCACCATGCTGGTGCATGCAAACAGATTCCAGGAGCTATGTATTAAATACCTTAATTATCAGAAAATTTAGTACAAAAGAAGTTGCCTTAAAATTAGAGGACAACTTTAATTTGAAAAAATTTAAAGTTAAGTTACTGATATGTAATTAGCTATAAATCAAGAAAGAAAATAGGAAACAAGATTGCCTCAAATAATATTTATGTAAATAGAATGACCATATCCATTTAAATTGAGAAATGAATGTGTTCAGAGAGAGGAGGAAGGGGAAGAGCAAAAAGGATGGGGAGATAAATGCTGTATGTTTCTCATCCCTCAAAGAAAAATAAATATAAATAATTGCATTTTGAGTACTGCTCTACATTTTAGTTGGAGAGTTTCTTCACAATGTGAGGTATGTTAATATGCAGATATTTTTTGCTGAAACAAAACTAAAATCTTTTAAAATTTCTAAACATTTTATGGCTTCATTCATCACATGACTATTATTTGTCACAAGTGATTTTGACAGTATATATCTGGAAAAAAACCACACTGGAGCTGGTATTATGCTAAATTTTTCATATAAAATCTTGGCTGTGTGCCAAATGTGACCACATCTTGCAATATGTTTGCAACAGCAATTACTTTTTATGTTAGGTATCTGAAGCAAAATACATTTTCTTGCAACTTACGGGGAGCATAAACTTTACTGCTGACCTATTAGCATCTAGAAAAAAAAACAGAGCAAAGGAATAGCATCTTTTATAAATCTTTCTATGAATGATATGATGAGCTGAGCTGATTATTTTTATAACATGATTTTAAAAAAATAAGGGAATCAATGGGTTTAGTGCAGTGCTATATAATGTAATCCCTTTCATGGCAACAATGTATGGAGCAAATGAGGATGAAGGGACACTGTTGGAAATGACTTTTGGTCTAGCTCAGTAATGCAATCTTCTTTTCAATGCACATAAAAAATATCTGCAGCCCCAGGCTGTATTTTGTAATGCCATTTTTGCTATGCAGTTTTTTGGATTTTCTTTTTCAGCTTTAAGGAGTTAAGTCCCATTGATCTGGAAAAGACCAATATCTAAAATAGCTCAAATTGTTTTTTGATTTGTGAAACGTAGAAGTCAGAACTGTGAGCGAAAGGAACAGCTTTAACTTTGATGGCATTGTGGTGTGCTTTTCCTCCTAGAATGTCTGTCCTTTGCTGCTGATAGGGTAGAAAGCCTCTGTGGAAGAAGATAAAGACATACTTTTTTCCCCAGGAGTACAATGTTATTTGGTTAATTTTTTTTAATCCAGTTCATTTTAGGTAAATGGTGGCAATTTACACAGCCTTGAGTGATTTTAGTGAATTAGAGTGTCACTGTTATGCATAATTTTGTTTGAGGGCTAGGGCATTTTAGCAAAGCTATTTTCATCTTTTTTTACTGCAGAATGATTCCCACTAGAGTGTAATATTTATGACTGATTGCATGGGATATCAACCAGCTGTGCATCTCCTCTTCTTGGATTATTCTGTTTGTATGCTAGCGTTTTCTTTGCAAGTGAATTGTCCTGTTCTACATACATAGGCATCACTCTGAACTTGGGTACATCAGTGCAACTGCATTTCCTTCAGATGAGTTATTCCAGGCTTACAGCAGTGTAACTGAGATCAGAATCTGATCTATAATATACTACTGGAAGTCCTGGGAAGGACTGGACAGAAATCCACAGCAAATTGCCTAGGTCACTAACTCTGATCAGATTAGCATTAACGCTCTACAGAAGGGGTAGCAATAGCCAATGTCAGAAAATGGCCATGCCAGTGAAGTATGTATGTATATGGGTTTGAGATGATGTTTCATTTGTCTTTAGATGGGTCACAAACTGTGGGAGGGATTCAAAGGTTCAAATTTTGTAAAATAGTCTCCTTATCATCTTCTCCTTTGTTTTTCTTACATTTGTCTTCACCTCTGCTTTGTTCTTTCTTTTGTGTTCCTAACTCTTTTCGCCCTCTTTACTCTTTTCCATTCAGCTTTCTGCATCTTTCTTTTTTTGTTTCTCTGCCATTTTAACTTCTCCTTTTTCCTCATTTTTCCCAGATTGTATCTGATTCTCCTTCTCTCTTCCTCATTACCTCCTTTTTCACATATTTTCTATCCTGTATGTTTTCTGTAGACCACCCTCCTTTAATTGTATGTATTAGAAAGGAATATATGGTAGGTGGGGTGCATAACAGTTCTTGAACAGCTAATTCAGCAACTATAAGTAAGGCTGCGAGTTTGTCACAGAAGTCCGTGACCTCCGTGACTTTTGCAGCGGACGGTGCGCCTGGCTCAGGGGCAGCTCTGGCTACTAAAGGGACACGCAGGTCAGAGAAGGGAAGGGAGCCTGCCAGCCCCGCCAACCCTCCCCTCCTCCAGCACCAGTGGGGGTCTTGGGCCACCCCTCCCCCCACAGCGCTTGTCGCCGCCCCTAGCCCTCCCCCTCCCGAGCACCTGCGGTCCCCTGGCCCAAGTTTTAGTTAGGGGTGTATAGTAAAAGTCATGGACAGGTCATGGGTCATGAATTTTTTTTTACCACCCATGACCTGTCCATGACTTTTACTAAAAATACCCGTGAGTAAAACATAGCCTTATTGATAATCATTTGAACATGAGTTCCCAGTGCGCTGCTGTGTTAAAAAGGGCTAATGTGATCCTTGGGGTGCATAAATAGGGGAATTTCAAGTAGGAATAGAGACGTTATAGTACCTCTGTATTTGGCACTGGTGTAACCACTGCTGGAATCCTGTGTCCAGTTCTGGTGTCCACAGTTCATAAAGAATATTGATAAATTGGAGAGGATTCAGAGAAGAGTCATAAGAATGATTATAGGATTAGAAAATATATACTCAAAGAGCTCAATCTATTTAGCTTAACAAAGAGAAGGATATGGGTGACTTGATTAGGATTTAAAAGTATTTACATGGGGAACAAATATTTGATAATGGGCTCTTCAGTCTAGCAGAGAAAGCCATAACCTGATCCAATGGCTGGAGGTTGAAACTAGACAATTTCAGACTGGAAATAAGACATAAATTTTTAACAGTGAGGGTAATTGACCATTGGAACAATTTACCGAGGTTCATGGTAGACTCTCCATCACTGACAATTTTTTAATCAAGATTGGATGTTTTTCTAAAAAATCTGCTCTAGGAATTATTTTAGGGAAGTTCTATGGCCTGTGCTACACAGGAGGTTGGATTAGATGATAGCCATGAAAACTATGAATCTACAAGAGAGACAAAATAGCCCCTTTTGGAATTGTAGTGCTGATCCCTCTGTGGAAGTTGGTTCCATTTTCCCCACATCATGAACTTATGGGATGCACCAGGTTTGAGTTTAACATAGTTTAAGACCTTGTGTAAAGAGAGGGTTTTTTTTCTTCCTGACTCATAGTAGTATTTAATTTACCTATGAGTTTTTTGATGGTGGCTGGTTTTTGGAGATGGGGCAGGGCAGAGATAAAAACCAAACACTTCCAGTCTCTAATATGTTGAACAGTCCTATATTTCCGCTCTATTCAAGACACAAAAGGACAACAATGTTTACCATTTGAAAATGGGACAAGGAAAGCGGTAGGGATTTTTTTTTTTCAAATACCTAACTAGAATTACAAAGAATAGAGAGTGAAAGAACCCAGTTTAAAAATCATTAAAAATGTGACAGTGCCTTTCAGAAGCTTATTTTCTTTAAGGAATTGTTTTATTTACTTTTCTGCATGTTTATCTAGATCAATGAGCTCAACCATACTACTGTTACTTTGGCAGATAAAGTATCCCTGGAGTATGATTGTGTAGCTTTCGTTTTGTATGGATGTTAGGTGCTCCTCTATGCCAAAGTGGCCAGTGGCTTCGGTTCATAAATAGAAATGTAGTCTCTAGAAGCAAAAACGTATTTGTGAAGGGAGAAAAAAGACATTAATCCTTTCATGATTTAATTTTCCAGACCATGCTTTTACAAGGTACTGTGTATGTAACCTGAGGCTGCTTATCTTAGCTAAGGAGGCGGAGGCAGGGAGGTCGCGGGAGAGGAAGAAAGAAACACATGGCTATGCTCAGCATCTGCATGCAACACATATATACATTTCTTTTGCTCTTATGAGTTTAAATGGAATCTTAAAAAAAAATCCACTTGCCATTAGCGAAATTAGAAGACAGAGGAAGCTAATTCTTTATTTTTCCCCAGTTATCCATATTTGTTATGAGCATTTTTTAAGGATGGGGGTGGTATTAAAAGTTACCTGAAGAGCAATAGTAATCAACTCATCCATTCATTGCTAGACATGGTACTGTGGATACAAGCAGACAGAGAGCCTTAACAAATGAATTCCACACCCCCTTGAATTTGTGCCTCAGTGGGGAGTCCACAGCAGGAAATCCTCCACATGTTTTTCTTTAACACACACAACTTCAGAGGCCTGTTTCATTTTGCTCCAAATGTCCACACGGTGCTGTAACATAACACGAGTTGGGTGACGATAAATGTCACTAGGAATACAAGGTACCTGTTCAAAAGGGCACTGTGATTCTGCTGGGTTAAATATTCATCCTTACGATAAGTTGGTTTAAAAAAAAATCCAGTGCTTTCACAAAGCTTTAGTGCTAAAACTGTGGCATGGTGAGAAACATAATGTGAAGAAGTCCAAAAAGATTCCACACCTGAGGAGCAAAGCACAAAAATTCTCAAACTCTTTACATTTATTTACTAAGTGGAAATTCTGCATTATTTTAACAACAAAATTGCAAGTAAGTAGATTTTCTTTGAGTTTTCATTACTGTAAATGAAATGGGGAATTAATCTTACAGTGCAGCAAAAATCTGTTTTGTAAATTAGTGAGTTTAAATGTAGTTTGTATGTTGTAAATTGAAATAGAATTTATAATTCACCACCAAAACCTATTTATAAGTACATATACATACAAGTATTTATATAAGTACATATACATACAGGTATTTTTTATTTTAAAAAATGTGTTTTGGTAAGTGCTGGTTTTCTGTATGTATCAACTTTTTAGACTGCCTTTTTTAAATCTAGTATTTATTACACTTTTTAAATAAGTCTATTTTTTGCCTTATCTTTTAAAAATATAGCTAGATGCTTTCTGTTTCACTAGGAAACAAAATAATGAAAAAACTTAAGTTCCACCAAAAATGAAAACATTGTTAATATGTTATTTAGTGAAAACTCAGTCCCTTCAAGATTCTGCATCAAATTTTGCTTTCAGTTCCTTTCATGCAACCCAAATTGTCTTTAGTGTTCTTAAAGTTTTGATGCATTTAGTTTTCAGTATCTGGTTGTGGTTTGTTCTGCTGAGCACTAACCAGCAACTGGCTCACTGCAACCTCTTAAAAATCAGTAAAGATGCTGCTAGCTGCCATCAGGCTGGCCCAAAAACTGTGGTTTTGGTCCATCTTGGTGCATTGGAAAGTTAAACTAAAGTGCTAATCAAGGTGTTATGGCTTTTACAGTCACTCAAAGAAAATGCACATTTTTATTGCTTTCTCTTTCACAAACGTCAGTATAAAGAGAACTTTCTGATACTGAGCCTCTTGTGGTTTTTAGCATGAGTCTTGCAAAATGTGTTGGTTTTCTTAAAGCCCCCATTATTAGAGTCATGTGAATACATGAGAATCATAGCTTTCATTTAAAAATAAAAGTAAGTTGCTAGCCCCTCATGGTTGCAGAGAAGAGCTTGAAAATGTGACCTGACTATAGCCTAAAGGCTCAGAAACCAAAAAGCAAATACAATTTTTAATGTTTATTCTCATATTTTTGGGGGCCCAGACTCATAATTTATAAACTTGTGTTAGCCACTACTGTAGCACTTTGCACTAGATTCCAGTCCCACACCAGGACATAGATTTATAGTTAGAGAGCTGCAAAACTGGCAAAAAAACCAAGCAAACAAACCCCAAATCCCAGAAAACCCAAATCCTGTTGTGTGTGTGGGGGTCTCCCTAGACCCACCCCCCAAGGTCCTATTCTCCGTCATTTATGCTCTCTTCTACCCCATGTGGTAACACTCGGGGAGCGCTCTGAGGCAACTGCACCCAGGCAGAGGGCTGATTCTTCTTCTTCCTTTCCCCTTGCAAGAGATGTGGATCCGGCTAGAACAAGGGCCAGTCTCTCAGACAGCCCTGTTTGTTTAGCTTTACAGGCTTAGGGCTTTATAGGCTTACTCTACAAAATTAAGTTGAGTTAAGTTAGGTCAACCTACAGCCATCACAGTAATTAAATTGGCTCTTCGTGTCCACACTACACTCCTTCTGTCGGCAGTGCGCATCCTCAGCAGGAGCGCTTGCACTGACTTAAGCAGGGTATTGTGGGGCACTGTCAACGCAAGTCCTGACGCCCATCCCCTCCCTGGGCTTACAGTCCAAGCAACACTGACCAGCTCTGGGGCAGTGGGACTTGGGCTGTCAAAGGCAGCAACAGGCGATGTAAGCAATGCAATGTCTACATGGGCACTATAATTAACTGAAGTACAACGCCTTTCGTGGAGGTGAAGTTATTAGATCAGTATAGTGGATGACTTACATTGGCAGGAGCAACATTATAGTGTAGACTCTTAGAGTTAGGTTGACATAAGGTAGCTAACACTGTAGTGTAAGACCTAACTCTGTCGTGTAGACCAGGCATTAGTCTCCTCCTCCTGGGGCATATTGCTTTGCTGTCAGCCAGGACGGCTCCAACAGTGGTGTATCCCACAGCTGTCTCCTCCACAGGACTGCCTCAATTACCCTCAATCTCTGGGTGGAGCAGCCTTCTTCTCGTTCACCAACCTTTCCTGTGGTAAGTTTCCCCTTTTAAGCTCCTCCTACTACTGAACAGGTCTTGCAGATGCATCTCGTTAGGGTAGCACAGGCCCAGAAGAGCTCATTAGCCTCCTCCTGACCAGTGTGATGGTGTGCCCCTTCACACTTCTTTGGATTCACAAAAAGTGAAAAACCTGGTATTTTGTCATCATGTTTTTTAGCTCTTGCAAAGGCAGTTTTGTTCTTTTACTGTCACAAAACCATACCTCTCCTGGCATAAAATCTTCATTAGGTCTGGGTCTGAAGAAAATAAGAGAAAACAAGTCTTTTTGTGAGGGGTGGTATGGGGGGAAGGTTAAGTTTACCCCTTCAGCCACTCACTTTGCCTGTTTAGCAGCTTTCCTTTGTATTTTCATTTGTTTAGTGGGGGGCCTTGCATAGTTCTTCTGACACTTGGGGATTGAGGTAGTGGACTGTCAAATTCAAAATTGTCAAGAAATCCCTGTTATTGCCAAGCAAAGTTTTGCAATGCAACAGTATTCTGGTACTGTGGTGATGTGTGGTATTATGTAGGCTCCAGAGTAAAGACTGAATTGAGTAGTTTAAATACCTCCTTAGGTACTGGCATTGCACATTGAGGGGTGTGCTGTGGTGTGGAAGACACTGCCCTTCACATTAAATTGTGATAACTTTTTGCCTACATCCAGGTGAACATTTCAGGCCCAATATTTTAAACAGGACCTCTTTGTTTCACACCTATCAATGATTACAATTATGGCACCAGAAAATTGGATATTCCAGGGACTCTCATTTACAGCCACAGTTATTAGAGGGTACAAAAAAAAGGCCAATTTAAGGCACATTTATAAATGAGGCTTTTGAGGAAAGAGTTAGGCATATCCTCAGACTCAATCAAACTGACTAACAACCAAGGCTCTTTGTGGCCTACTGCTGAAAACACAATGGCTACTGCATTAACCTACAGAGTCACTGTTCTGATTGAATTTGCTGCTAGGTTAAGCATTGATTATGAGAAGTGCAGTCAAAGAGTGAAACTTGCACCATACTCGAAGTGTGGGATCCTGTCAAGATTGGAACAGGGAATGAATTTTTGCCCCATTCTTCAGGCAGGCTGTGAGGTAGCAAAGCCTGTTTACAGCCTCCTGTTTAAAACCAACAGATTAGAATAGCAGTCATTACCATTCCAGAACTTATGTGTGGAAGTTTTGTGGATCCAGGAGCCCTGCCCCTGCCAGTCCCAACACCCTCCTTAGACGCTAGCCAGCTCTAAGAGTCCCCTGCGCAGCCTTTCTGCCTGCACCCTCCCCAGAGGTTTGAAGGCCCTCTCATGCTACAAAATCAGCTTGTATTCTGTGCATATTTCTGTGATGCACCTCTCAAGGTGTAGTAGCATAATTTGTGATGATATCTGTCACATATGGAATATTTTACAAAATATTCTGTCTGTAGTATAAAAATATGCAAAACAGCACCATTATCCTGCCTCTCAATTGTAGAAATGAAAATATAAGCTGAAAGGTGGAGTTTATTGCCTCCACTAAGGTTTATAGCACACTGCCAATATGAGATGTTAACCCTAAGACCTCTCTGGAAGCAACTGATTTACTATAGGGAAATGCTGAAATAAAATCCACGGGTTCATAAAAATGTAATGTAAATTTTTTGGCAGCTGTTGCCAATGGTTATTTTTAAAGTCTTACATTAAATATTTTAGTTTAGATCTCAAACACAAATCATTACAAAAATAAATCTGCGTGTGTGTTGTATTCCATTCTGTGTTTTGATTGAGGCAGAGTCAGTTGTTAGCTGCATGATCTGAGCACAGACGCTGAGTCCTGTTATTTTCTTAGTTAAGAATTGCTGTTACAAACACTTGACAGTGGTTTATAATGGCAATAATCCCTTTTGAAAATAGTTGTTGTTCTAGTTCATAAGCAGTTTGCCAGACATTAACCCCAACTTCACCTCTGATGGCTAAGAAAAGAATCTGGTCAATAGCCAGAGGTCATGTTTAATAATTTTTAGAGGATTATCACATGAGTGACAATGTGCATAAGAATGCATTTTTTTTTAAAGTTTTCTTTAACATTGCTTTGGCGAGAAGGAAGATGTTGACTGCGGAAAATATTTGAATTCTTATCAGTCAGAATTTAAAACAGTTGCTTACTAAGAGTGCTGACTTAAAAATTCTTGTGCTTCTTTTGTTGATCTTGCATGCTGATGCACACGACCTACTAATGTGATGCTCGGCGTTCCATACAAAGCCATTCATCCATGTTATATGTGAAAGAAGCTTCCTGGTCTGTACATGTGCTATGTCACATTCCTCTGGTTTTCTAACAAAGCTTTTAATTGGTATGCTATGACTAATGAGCATGAAGTCCCAGAGGAAATGGAGCAGAATTTTCTATTATCCACTAGGATGAGCTTCAAGCACATTGATTATCAGGACTTGAACTCCAGGATGAGCCAGGGTCAGAGGCTCCAAATAGGGCCTAATAGTAGAATTTTTTGCTTCCATATATTGCTCTCTTTTTTAGCCAACTTGTGTTGTACATTCAATAGTATTGCTTTAACTACAGTTGCCTTTTGGGTCAGACCTAAAACAGAGTCCCTCACCACTCCTCATTAAAGTTCCCATGGTACTTTAATGCTGGTTTCCTGGCCTAATTCCAGTCTGGGTAATTACATGGTTGCATACGTTGTGTATGTGTGTGTGTGAGAGAGAGAGAGCGAGCGAATAAATCCCCCTGTGGTTTCACATGGCTGCTCTGCCTCTGGTCTGCTAGGTGACCTTGGGCAAGTCACTTCACTTCACTTTGCCTCTTTAACATGGGGATAATGATAACGAACCGCTTTGTAAAGTGCATTGAGCTCTACTAATGAAAAGTGCAATATAACAATTATTTATTATTATTATTAATTTCCCTTCCTAAAAACCTGTGTACAGTGAATCTAGCACAGAACAGTGGCCACACTGCAACCCAGAGGTCACTGCATTTCTGTAGGGGGTATTCAGAAAAAAATTGTGAGTATTGTGTCCAGTTTCGGGATGTGGACAAATTGGAGAGAGTCCAGTGGAGGGCAACGAAAATGATTAGGGGGCTGGGGCACATGACTTACTAGGAGAAGCTGAGGGAACTCGGGTTATTTAGTCTGCAGCAGAGAAGAGTGAGGGGAGATTTGATAGCAGCTTTCAGTTACCTGAAGGGGGGTTCCAAAGAGGATGGAGCTAGGCTGTTCTCAGTGGTGGCAGATGACAGAACAAGAAGCAATTGTCTCAAGTTGCAGTGGGGGAGGTCTAGGTTGGATATTAGGAAACGCTATTTTACTAGGAGGGTGGTGAAGCACTGGGATGGGTTATCTAGGGAGGTGGTGGAATCTCCTTCCTTAGAGGTTTTTAAGGCCTGGCTTGACAAAGCCTTGGCTGGGATGATTTAGTTGGTGTTGGTCCTGCTTTGAGCAGGGGATTGGACTAGATGACCTCCTTAGGTCTCTTCCAACCCAAATATGCTATGATTCTATGAAAAGCATAGGATATTATACATGTTTTAGATTGCTTCTAGTTGAAAATGATATACAAATATAGCGTACTGTACTTATCATTATTATTACAATGTATGACAATTTCTAGTTTGAAGTCTTCAGGGGGTTGGGCACTTCCTAATGCTAGGGAATAGTAAACATTTAGTTTGAATTGAGATTAAATGTTTTCTGTATTCTGTATTTACAGTTAGAAAGTAATGGGAAACAATAGGAAGACGTTATCACTGACGTATACAGTAAGCCTGAGCTCACTGGTCTAGGATTTTCTCTTGGACCAGTTTGTTAGGAAAGTGTGACCATAAAAGTGGACTTTATGTTGATATATTTCAAACTGATGTATTTTGGCATGTGAACAGACCTTTTCACACATATCTCTTCCAAGGACCAGGGGTGGACCAAGTAAGATGACCGTGTATTGGACAGGATGGAGATGACATGGGCTATGTGAGTTAAGCCTGGATGATTTCTAACATTAATGAAAACGAGTCCACCTAGTCCTTCAATACTGACTGCCAATTTGGGAAGGTTGTGCTCCTGCTTTTGGGCCTGAATACCACTAAATCAACATAGACAGGAGACAAGATGGGACAGATTAAATGTAAACAGTCAAAAATGCACTGTCTGCAGACCTGAGTCAGGACTGTTGTGTCAGATCCTTTGCATTTTATTTATTTATTTATTTATTTATTTATTTATTAATAAAACAGCCAGTAAAGAACCAAGCATTTCAGAGTACAAACTTACAGTAAAATATAAAATTAAAAAAAAATCCCTATAATGACATGAACTGAGTAGTAATAAATAAAAATGTGCTAGAAATTGTTAACATAGATGTCCTAATCATCAATCCCTGTCTTACCATCTTCCCTGTTCAACAGACCAAAGTAATTGAGAAATGAATATAGATAGGTTTACTTTATGTTAACATTTTCAAATTCATAAGCCAGGGAGAACTGTACATACTGGCCAAGTATCCCAGCCCTCCAGCTCTACCTAAAGGAAAGCAGAGGTAAATCCATAGTTGTATTGGGTTTTTGCTGCCTGCCGTCACTGCTGCACACTTAATGCATGCTTATGTGTATTATTGAAGGAAAGCTCAAACATTAACTCTAGAGCTTTTTGTAGTGTCTCCTCCAGGGGCAACATCAAATAACACTTATATTGAACTGCTCTAACTCAAAGCAGATTAATATTGCAACAACCCAAAAGAGCAGAAAAATGATTGCTTAATTTTCTGATACAATATATAGAAATATATTTTCTCAAATTTATCATTTCAGAGTTTTCCAAAGGAATTTGTGGTTCAGCCTTTCTCTCCCTCCCTCCCTATTACTAAAACATCAAGCTGAGCTACAGAATCCTTGCAGGCTTATGCTCTACAAGCTGACAATTTTCAGTGAAGGAAGCCTCACTTTGCTCAATGCGGCTGACATGGGTTGGATGCCTTCTGCAGTGCCAGCTGCTACAGCCCTCAGAGCCACGTAAAGCAGCCTTGGGACTGCTCTAAGTTTTGCCTGGTTATTTTGATCCTCAAGTGGCCATTCCAGCATTAGGAATTGTGGTCTGGCCATGCCCCCACGTTGTTTGGCCTAAACCTCAACATGCCCCTTCTCCCCAGGGTCTGCATCAAGGACTACCTACCCTGCTCCAACTGAGGAGTCTTGTACACTAAAGGAATCCTTAGGAAAGGTGGGAGAGGCTATGGCCAGCCTGCTTCCCCACCGGTCAGTTTACAGAGGGGCCTGCTAACTTCTTCCTGCCTGTGGAATGTGGGAGGGACAGACATGAGGCCTGAGGCAGTAGGTCCATTTCTTGAACATCTTCCCGTTGAAAATTATGACAAAACTCTAATTTCATTGGGAGCAGTTTCAGTCAAAGTGCTCTGAACTGTTGCCAGATAGATAGTGGGCTTTCTATCAGCAAAGGCAGGAGGGAACATGGAGTTGGATTTTTCTATTTATTATTTATCTTCCTCCTTGAAATGTACTCTGACTACATCCCAGCATGATCATCTGAAAATACAGGTGTTTCCACTAGGGCTGTCAAGCGATTAAAAAAATTAATCGTGATTAATCGCACTGTTAAAGAAAAATAGAACACCGTTTATTTAACTATTTTGGATGAAAAGAAATAGTATTTTTCAATTCACCTAATACAGATAATATAGTGCGATCTCTTTATCATAAAAGTGGAACTTACAAATGTAGAACTGGCAAAAAGAAAAGGAGTACTTGTGGCACCTTAGAGACTAACCAATTTATCTGAGCTTAAGCTTTCGTGAGCTACAGCTCACTTCATCGGATGCATCTGAAACCTGTCAAATGTAGAATTATGTACAAAAAAATAACTACACTCAAAAATAAAACAATGTAAAACTTTAGTGCCTACAAGTCCGCTCAGTCTTACTTATTGTTCAAGCAATTGGTCAGACAAACAAGTTTGTTTACATTTGCAGGAGACAATGCTGTCCACTTCTTGTTTACAATGTCATCTGGAAGTGACAATGGGCGTTTGCATGTCATTGTTGGGTGCCAGATGCGCTAAAGATTCATATGTTCCTTCGTGCTTCAACCACCTTTCCGAGGACGTGCGTCCATGCCAATGACGGGTTCTCCTCGATAACGATCCAAAGCTGTGGTGACTGATGCATGTTCATTTTCATGAGCTGAGTCAGATGCCACCATCTGGTTGTTTTTCTTTTTTGGTGGTTCGGGTTCTGTAGTTTCCACATCGGAGTGTTGCTCTTTTCAGACTTCTGAAAACATGCTCCACACCTCATCCCTCTCAGATTTCGGACGGCACTTCAGATTCTTATACCTTGGGTCGAGTGCTGTAGCTACCTTTAGAAATCTCACATTGGTACCTTCTTTGTGTTTTGTCAGATCTGCAGTGAAAGTGTTCTTAAAATGAACAACATGTGCTGGGTCATCATCTGAGATTGCTATAACATGAAAAATATGGCAGAATGAGGGTAAAACAGAGCAGGAAACACAGAATTCTCCCCCAAGGAATTGAGTCACAAATGTAATTAACACTTTTTTTTTTTAATGAGCATCATCAGTATAGAAGCATGTCCTCTGGAACGGTGGCCAAAGCATGAAGAAACATACAAATGTTTAGCATATTTGGCACGTAAATACCTTGTAATGCCGGATACAAAAGTGTCATGCAAATGCCTGTTCTCAGTTTCAGGTGACATTGTAAATAAGAAGAGGGCAGCATTATTTCCCATAAATGTAAACAAACTTGTTTGTCTGAGCGATTGGCTGAACAAGTAGTAGGACTGAGTGGACTTGTAGACTGTGAAGTTTTACATTTTTTTTGTTTTTTGAGTGCAGTTAGGTAACAAAAAAATCTACATTTGTAAGTTGCACTTTAACGGTAAAGAAATTGCACTTCAGTACTTGTATGAGGTGAATTGAAAAATACTATTTTTGTTTATCATTTTACAGTGCAAGTATTTGTAATAAAAATAATAATACAAAGTGAGGACTGTACACATTGCATTCTGTGTTGTAATTGAAATCAGTATATTTGAAAATGTAAAAAAAATCCAAAAATAATTAATAAATTTCAATTGGTATTCTATTATTTAACAGTGCAATTAAAAGTGTGATTAATCGTGATTAATTTTTTTGAGTTAATCACGTGAGTTAACTGCGATTAATCTACAGCCCTAGTTTCCACAGTTGGTTAAAAACATTTTAGAAAAAGCAAGGTTTCAGGTAATGTCTAATACACACACACACACTGAATGTGAAGTGTATGAGTTGTGATGGACAACGAAAAGTAATGATACTCGGTGCGGATCATCTGTACATCTCAAAATGTATCACAATGCAGGGTAAAGATAATTACCTTCTTTTTACAGATAGGGAAACTGAGAGACAGTGAGTTGAAGTGAATTGCTGAGGGTAGTGTAGCTAGGAATAAAGCATAGGTCCCTTGACTCTCTGGTCCAGTACTCTATCCACTGGACCACACTGTCTGCACTGGGAGTTTGCAGAATTGCCTGGGTCCCATTTATTTCCAGCAGATGAGTCATGTGAACCCACAAATGACCTAGCCCCAACATCCCCATGAAGTCGAACTACTACTTAATAGAAAATTGCAGAAAAGTCTGTAAAGAGCCCACCAAGCAGTGCCAGGGATCTCACAAACTGCACTGCAGCAGAGATCCTACAGTATTTAGTTGTTGGCACTTTTATCTCTCATAAAATGTAAAAAAAAAAAAAAAAAAAAAATATACATTTTTTGCATGTTTAACTTGGCAGCGGCTTATAAATGGTTTCTTTCCAGTTGGTAATTTAGGTGCTTATAAATGTGTGTGTTTGGAGCAACATTAGCTCTAAGAGGAAAATAAATGCTAATAGAAGTTAAATTCTTAATGCTTTCAAATTTATATTGTTTTCAATCTTTCCATTTAAAAGCCCTATACTTTTTTCAACAAACAAATTTAAAATTACATTTTGAAGGAAATGTAGCACTGTATCACTAAGATCCCTGTCTAAATCATCTGCTCTTTATACTATTTAACAAAGCTGTGAGATCAAGACAGGTTAAATATTTATAATAGGATCTCACCTCCATTCATGTCCATGTGGGTGTAAAGAAAGAAAAGGTGTGGAGATGTGAAGAACTGCCGCTTAACTAAATTAATGTAAAAGTCAAGCTCTTTAAAGAGTGGCAAATATTTGTTTCTAACGTGTGTGTGTGTGTGTAACTGATTGTCTGATGCTACATTTTAATGCTTTCATGGTTGGTTGAAAAGACCAAAAGTGCAACTGTTACTGAGTTTTGTAAATTCACAAAGAGAAGAGCAATTTAACATGTAACTGACCTTTTACAGTGTGAAATGAAAAAAATGTACTGTTAGGGTTACCAGAGTATGGCAGGATGTTTAATCAGCTTCTTTGCTTTAAGGAACAGTAGGAAGGAGATGATGTATTAAAGATGATGACTTCTTCTAGACCTTCACTTGTAATGCCAGGATCTGAACACAATAGCAGATCAAATCTCTCCACAGGAACTTCCTACTGGACCCTCTATTTTTAGATTTTTGTGGTTCCTTTTTCCTTAGTGCCTGACTACTTGCCTTTTGCTCCTCCTAGGGCTCTGAATTTGTTTCTTCCCTTTGTTATTCTTCTAAAACCCTGATGATAAATTATTGCCCAGTATGGAAGTACATTATCAATATTGTAGAGCACACAAAAAAAGGGAAAAAGACAACGTGATCAGACCCATATGTTTTCAGAGTTAATGTTAGTGGTCTCACAAGATATTAGATTAATAGTACTGGAGGTTAACTGTCACAGAACCATTATCACACTGGCAGCAACAGTGCAAACTTTCCACACTTTTGTGCCGCTGTGTTTCACCAGGGGATTACTTTTCCAGCAGAGTAGAGAAGATCGTTTAGGCGTGTTGCCAATTCAGTTTGTAGACCTTCATCTGAAACTGCAAAGAAGAGTGCCTGTCACTGCATATTATGAAGGCGTGGGGGTTTAGAGAGAATTCTACTGTAGGAGACTAAATTCTAATCTCCAACATGCCTAGTATATCTGAGAATATAATATGGTATTTTAATTACTACAAGACTCATTCTTCTCTTTCTTTAGAACATAAGAATGGCCATTCTGGGTCAGACCAATGGTCCATCTAGCCCAGTATCCTCTCTTCCAGCAGTGGCCAGTGCCAGATGCTTGAGCGTGGGTGAACAGGGCAATTTATCAAGTGATGAATCCTCTGTCATCCAGTCCCAGCTTCTAGCAATCAAAGGTTTAGGGACACCCAGAGCACAGGGTTGCATCCATGACCATCTTGGCCAATAGCCATTGATGGACCTGTCCTCCATAAAATTATGTAATTCTTTTTTGAACCCAGTTATGCTTTTGGCTGTCACAGCATCCCCTGGCAACGAGTTCAACATGTTGACTGTGTTGTGTGAAGAAGTACTTCCTTATGTTTGTTTTAAACCTGCTGCCTATTAATTTAATTGGCTGACCCCTAGTTCTTGTGTTATGTGAAGTGGTAAATAACACTTCCTTATTTACTTTCTCCACACCATTCAAGATTTTATAGACCTCTATCATCTCTTTTTCCAAGCTAAACAATCCCAGTCTTTTTAATCTCTCTTTATATGGAAGCCGTTTCATAGCCCTAATAATTTTTGTTGCCCTTCTCTGTCAGTATTCAAGGTGTGGGCGTACCATAGATTTATATAGTGGTATTATGTTATGTTCTGTCTTATCTATCCCTTTCCAAATGGTTCCTGGGATTTTTAAGTTCTCTACTTAGACTCATTGCCTCCTGCTGCTCCAGCACAGCTTCTGCTCCCTCAGGGGCTGTGCCTGCTCCTTTTCCACTTTGCTAGTGTGTCTCAAGAATCCAGGGTCCCCTACTTTTTTCATCCTATACCTGCATGACTTATATCTACTCTTAAAGTGACAGTGATAATTTCTACACCTACAGCTCACAGGTGATCAGCCTTTTACCACTAACTCCCCTCCCACTCTTGCTTGTCTTTGCTCCTTTCAAACCTTTAATATAATATATATTATGTTAAAATACTCATATTATTTAAAATATTCTCCCAACAATTTGTGTACATCACAAAGGCATACTTCTTTGTTACACTTTCACTGTAACTCTCTTCTACTGTGACTTCTTTCCTTTTTTCCATCCTCTTCCTGCTCCCTCCCCTCTCCCCCCCGCACACATTTTTTTGCCCATCCTCAGTGTCCTCAGTTTAAATTAGTCCTTGATGGTGCTCTCTTTGAAGTCAATGGAAAAACTTGCATTTACTACAGTAGGAGCAGGCCCTAATATTGATTGTAAGCTTCTCTGGGCTGGGGCCTGTCACTTTACTTTGTCCATAAAATGCTATGCAGATCCATTGTGCTATAGAATAAATAGTAGCAATGGGATGAGTAAGTGAGGTTCAGATTCATAATAGGTTAAGGATAGGTTTGGGGTCTGAGCCCAAATCAGGTTGTACAGCTCCTGTGAAATTTTGGCACTAAATAATGGACACCTTGGGAGATTTTGGCTATCTTCTATGCATCCCTCATCACATGGAACATCCTTGTGAAAATCTGTGTTGAACCACTTTTCTTCTGCATTCAAGTCCTGCCTGAAGACCCATTTCTACTGTGACTCCTACAGGTAGCTAACTGGTTGATTTCACTGAGGTTGTTGGATACTCGGGGATAAATATATATAAAATAATCTTCATATTAAAATGATACATTGTTTATTATTAGAACATGGCAAGTCCCTAACTGACCATGTTACTTTTATGTTTTTCTCATTTCTCTATCGCTTGCTCTGTTTTGATTTTTTGGACTGTCAGCTTTTCAGTGCAGCAGATGTACCTCCTTCTGTGTTTGTAAGATGTCTAGAGCATTGTGGGCACTGCTAGAAACAAATGGCAATTATTATACAAAGCATTATCAAAAATGAACCCTCTCAGATTTTGAGTCCATCATAAAACCGAAACAGTACTGTCGGGGTCAGATTAGGGAATTCATGAAGCTTCCCCCCAAATTCGAAGAAGTCTGGATTGGAAACTCCATTTGTGGTGCAGTTCTAATTGTGACCTAAGCTTTATGTTTATCTTCAGGACATCTTCCTTTCCCATCAATTAGATCATGTCACTGCCCACCCAGAATCCCTCCATTGACTCCTCCATCCACTGTTCTCTATGTTTCTTGTTACTGCCTTCAAAGCTCTACAAGTCTCAGCTCTTTTCTCTTTAACCTCCCTTGTCAAGCTTTACATCATTCTCCCCCTCACTGGTCTGCCCATGTTCTCAGGCTTGTCCTCCCCTTTGTCAGTTTCGCCCATGTGCTCTCTTTTGCAAGGTAGCTCCTTGAACTCATCTGCCTGAAAGGGCTGTATTTTGTCTACATTTAAACAATCCCTTTTAAAGACCCACTGCTGCTATTCAATTTGCAATGAATTGAGTTGATGTGTGTAAAACTTTCCTGTTGTTCCCTTCCACCTTCCTCTGTCTGGTATGAGACAGGAGCTCTTTGGAGCAGACACCATCCCTTCTTGAATGTATAGAAAGCAGATTGTGAGTGTTGCCATAAACAAATACCAAATAATAATAATGAGTATGTATACTTAGCCAGGATAATGACCCTTGCGATTGACATCATAAAGATTGTAGAATACTGAATCCTTATCTGTGCATTCAGTATGTATGTCCTCTGGTTCACAGTCAAAATCTAAGTACTGCTTGTGTTATACTATAAAATATGTAAGCACATGTTGTCTAAAATATAGATTTTGGTGCTGTATAAATATACTGCTGTGCATGTTGTAAGAAGGATGGAAACCAGATGTGTAAAAAATGAACTGCTATCAGAAGATTAACATTTAGGTAAGAAAAGAATTAATTGAAATGTACTGAAATAGATGTAGGTCGTTACGATGATACTTACACATTTCCTGTACAGTACATGAAACTGCACAGGATACTTGTGAAAGTGTTTGAGGTTTCTTGTAGACTGCAGAATTACTTCTTCAAAGAATAATTCCATATCAGGGTATAGTAACTCCTTCTCTTTCCCGCGCCCCTCTCCCTCTGCTTCCTAGATAAACAATTGGTAAACTTTCTGACAGAGAAAGTAGCAGTCTGTCTTCCATTAGGTAAGAATTCTATTCTGTTTACCTCACTGGCTAAAAAGCATTGTAAATACTATAAAATAGGCTTTCTTGGCCATTGGCCCTTAAATCTTTTTTGCTGTTTTTCTTGTTCTTTATCTAAGTGTGTCTTTAATACTATGAGACTTCAGTGAATATTTCTTATTGACAGCAGAAAACCCCGTATTATACTAAATGGGTCTGTTTAAGTTTCTGGTAACTTGCTAAGAACACATCTCCTTTATTTATTTATGGCTTTTATTAATAAATAAATACATAAATCCTTTGATGTACCTTAATGGCACAGTTCACAAGATTGGTAGAGCCAGGGTCTAGTAAAGGACATAATTGAAATATATTGTCACTGCTTTAAATTGCAGTTTTTATATAGGATTTTAGGTGCAGCCTATATCTTAGATTTAGATGTGTTGGCATTTATCACAATATTTAGAAAATCCTTGATTTTAGTATGGAAATCAAATTAGCCTGAGGTGTAACCTCTTTTTCTCAGATGAAATAACAGTCATAATCTGAATTCATGTGTACCATATTTTATTGAGATTATGAGAGATACAAGTGTTGCCAATGTTAAATAAAGTACAATCAAGTATCAGCCCAGGATAAGGCTTCAGTGTATCAGTGAATGTTTGTACTTTGAGTCCCTTTGGTAGTAACATTCATGCAAAACAGATAGCTGATTGTCACACATTGTCAAGTCATTTCTGCTGTGTCTTTGACTTGTCCTAGAAGTATGCTCAGTTTTATTTCCTTGCTCTTTAGTGGAAGATTTCTTATTTTGCCAGATAATTTGAGGAAGAATCTTTCCTGTATTTCTTCATATTTTCCCCAATGGTGTAAAAAGTATCTTTTAATTGCAACTCTCTCTCCTTCGTCACATTGATGATAATGCCGTTCTTTCTGGGTTGCCTGTATATCTTGTTTCTCTACGTTTCTGTTTCTAGTTTATCACTGCCTCTGTGCTTGGTGAGCATCTGCCTATATACTCTGCATTTTTCCATTTTAAGAAGTAATTGTTAGAATGAAGCTTTGATTCAGGGATCAACTTCAATTTAGCTTGTTCTCAAAGTATCTTAGAGTTCAGTTTTCAGAGTAACAGCCGTGTTAGTCTGTATTCGTAAAAAGAAAAGGACTACTTGTGGCACCTTAGAGACTAACCAGTTTATTTGAGCATGAGCTTTCGTGAGCTACAGCTCACTTCATCGGATGCATAGCATATCGTGGAAACTGCAGAAGACCTTCAGTGGGTCAGATTGTCACAGATCTATATATGGAGGGTTGTCTTCGCAGGTGGTGCCCTCCTTCTCCCCATGGATTCCTTACCTCTGTGGCACTTCATCTGCCCTCCCATCTCCTGGGTGCCCCTCTATGTTTCTCAGGTCCATGCCCATAGGAAAGAGATGAAAAAGATAGAAGTAGCAGGGGGAGTGCTCAGGCCAGAGGGGGATAAACACTGCAGAAAATCCCTGGGGAAAAAAGGTATGTATTGGTCCATATAGGCTGGGCCTGATTCCCTCATAGCACAGCTCTAGTGGAGCTGGAAAAGGCGAATACCAGGGCAGAGATACAGAGCCTCTCCACAAATGACCATGGTCTCCCTCATCTCCTGGGTTACACCAGATTTGCAAATGTGCCCTGTGGCTCTCTCTGCTAGGGAACAAGAGAAGTTACCATATAATGTGGGGGCATCTCCATTAGAAGATCCTCATGGACATTTGTTCCTACAGAGCCCCCTTTATCTTTTAACACAGGAGAGGATTTAGAGGAATGGGGGGAGAGAGAATAAAATGCTGATCATTATGTGCATTGCTTGTAGGGGGACACCACTATTTTTCTGTTACTAGACACAATGAATTGCCAGTTCATGTGAAATGTTAAACGTTTTCCTGTAGAGCTGGACAGTTGTGTATGCTCAGACATAAAGATTAATATTGCCCACAGTAAAGAGTCCAGTCGATTGTTTAGAGGTTGACTGGGTTTCCACATCACTGCATTCTTAAAATCAAGGCTACTCTCGACTGTGTAGTTCAGATTTTAAAGCCAGCTGTTAATAGGGTTGTGGAATATATTTTCCTGCTTTGCCCTGCAGTGAGACCTTCTTTGAGCAGGGTTAGTACACAGAGGTAAAAACACCCGAGTCCTTTGTTTATTAACCACTGTTGCTCATACAATAGTGGGAGGCTTTAGCTGACAGAGTGTAGATGCAGCTATTTTGGCTTAATTTAATGTTTAATTAACATTCTGGAGGTGAGGCAATCTCTCCCTTATTACCCTTCATAAACTGTTGCTGGATTATTTATCAGGAATGATTTATAAGAGTGCAGTTGTATGCATCCACAGGTCAGGGAAGACTGACTTCCTTATTAAAACTGATCTCAACAAAGACCTTTTCTGGACCTGAGAGGAAAGAAGAGTGAGCACTATGCCATAACTTCATGCTTCTGCAGTTGTGAAGTGTTTTGGAAACTGTTTGTTCAAAGCTCCGAGATCTTCTTTCTTAAGTTCTGTTGCTATGCTGACTTGTAGAGAAGCTGCAGCCAAAAACGTACGTGTGTGTGTGTGTGTGTATCGTTCCTGCCTGTGGATGAATGTAGGGTTGAAACTAGCTTCCTGTTGCTGTTGAAGGCTAACTTGAAAAGGAAGAGTTATTGAAGTCCATGTCAAGAATAGTCTAAAAAGGAGGAAATTCACTTTTTCTTGCTGATAGCTGGGGGAGAAGGCTTTGTTGGAGAAGGATGATAGTTAAGTAAATTAACAGTTCAGTATGTAGCTTTTGATTCTGTGCAGCTTGATTTTATCTGCAAATTAAGCTGCCTGAGCTGTAAATCTAAAATGATTTATCTGCTTTCTTGGGGGACAAGGGTGTGGCAAATACTGTGTATAATTCCAGTGAACTCAGTAGAAAAACAGTTTGGGGATCTGGGAATGGTGTAACATTTTATGAAAAAATACACCTATTGCACATGAACTGCATTTTTTAATGTAAAACATCAAGACAGGCTGCCTAGGTGCTTGGCTGAGACATTTGGAATATGCTTCAGCATCCAGGAGCCAGGATGAAAGGAGACCGGTAATATCACTACTCTGCACCTAGAACATCCACATTCTTCTTAGATTGTTCAGATTCTTTTTGGGTGCCTGGGTGAGTCAGATGGTTCTGTTCAAATATCTGTTAAAGAGTTAGTGCAATATACCCATCCCTCTAAGCAAGCCCAGGATAACTGATTGGATGAGACCTTATTAAAGTTAGTGTTCATATAGCTATACTTTTCTCTTAGCTTAATTGAAAACTAGCAAGATGATAAATGAATAAATAATTGTTGACCTTATTTAGAAATATCTGTCCTAATGGCATAAGCAATTTGTACTGTTTTCAGTGTGAGCAGGTAAACAGCTTTGTTAAAAATCAGAACAGGTCTAAAATCCCATGCAGTCAGTTCTGCATTCCTCCTTGCCTGTCAGTATGACATTTGCTTTCATCCCTGTGACTTTGTCATTAAATTTTCTCTTTCTCTCTCTCTTTTACACACACACGCACATGCACACGCACACACATGCACAGTGTGCCACAAAGAGTTTAAACTCTGGGAGGTATAAGTTCGCTGAACCTTTGAAGGTGCCAAGGTTTTGTGAGTGTAGGGATCTTTTTGTCTTTTCTGGTTGCAGCAGAATAAATAAATAAGAAAAAGTGAGATTGAAAAAACAAACTAGGCCAGGTAATTTATCAAAACATCCTCTGATATTGTCTTCAAGCTGCCAGTGTTTATTTTACACATTGAAGCTGCTCTTATGTGCCAGTGTGCTGCCCTCTGACATTTATCACTGTTCGCATGTGTTAGCCAGCAAATGGAGTTCTCTCTTCTCCCCTCCCCCCACAAAGTAAACTAAAACCAAGCATGGCTGACAAGACTTTTTTTTTAATCTTGCACATCAAACAGCTGCTTTGAAAGGCTGCTGTAGCATGTGTGCCAATGTCAGTGACTATTTGTGCTATATTTATTAGACAGATACAGGTTCATTCATGTGGACATTGAACAAGATTTATGACGGAATTTCTTTAGATGGGAACCAAACATTTTACTAAGAAGGGATTATTATACTTCGTTGCTATATGAATGCTTCTCAAATGCAGCCACCGTGGCCGCATGTGGCCACCAGGGGCTTTTCTGGCAGCCACAGCCTCCTGGGCTGTGATTGTGGGAAGGGGGTAAAGTAGCGGCCCCTCCCCTCCTGTTGCTCCTGGATACACCGCCCCGCCCCCACCCCTCTGGAGACATCTGGGGAACAACACTGGAGGAGCAGGAAGCCCATGATTTCCCCATTTCCCAGGGGCGGTGGGGTTCAGGCTTTGGGGTTCAGCCTTGGGGTGGTAGGGTGGCAGGCTCTGGCCATGGGGCTTCAGGCTCCATCCTCAGGCTTCAGCAACATGGCTTTGGGCTCCATCCCCAGGCCCCATCTCCTGGCCATGGGGCTTCAGGCTCCAGTCCCCTGCTGCTTTCCTGGTTCCCCACCCACCCATCCTCATCGTCCCTGGCCTCTTGCTGCCTCCCCCAATCCCCCATCCGGAGCTTAATTTGTCCCTAGGCTTGCCAGGGCTGAGTAAGTCTGCTGTGAAAAGTGATACTTGTATTTTTGTTAATACCACTTTTCACAATGGACTTACTAGCTAGCAATAAATAAATTACGATTTGGACATGTGTATGTGCATATTTATTTGTTTTTCCTAAAGCTAATTTAGTGTTTTAGGAAAAAGTGCAAGAGTGGCCACCAGCAAGAATTGGTGGCCACTCTCGGAGGCCACCAAAAAAATTGTCCTGAGAACCCCTGCATATATTCACAGATTCCAAGGCCAGAAAGGTCCATTCTGATCATCTAGTCTGACCTCCTGTATAACGAAGGCTATAGAACTTCCCCTAAATAATTCCTAGAGCATGTCATTTGGAAAAACATCCAATCTTGATTTGAAAATTGCCAGTGATAGAGAATCCACCGGGACTCTTGGTTCCAATGGTTATTTACTCTCACTGTTAAAAATTTACACCTTATTTCCAGTCTGTATTTGTCTAGCTTCCACTTCCAGTCATAAGTTCTTATTAGACTTTTGTCTGCTAGACAGGAGCCCATTATCAAATATTTGTTCCCCATGTAGATCCTTATGGATTGATCAGGTCACCCCTTAACCTTCTCTTTGTTAAGCTTCCCTTTTATTCTCCAAGATTGGTGCTGTTTGGACTTACACACCTGAACTAACACCAGAGTTTGTCTGCAAAATACTTCTACCTCTCTATACAGGGTTGCAAGTGTAACACTGACAGACCCCAGTTGTTGGCAGGTGGGATCGAACCATGGGCCTCTGGAGCCAACTGGCTCTTAACTAAGGCTATAGAGGAGACTCATTTAACTCTCTCTAAGTGGTCTCGATGCCACTAGATGGGAAAGAACACCACACCCATTGCGGGTTACACAACCACCTAGCATCAGGATGACTGAAGTGTACTTTCCAAAACCTGCCATTCTATTATAGGTGGGTGTAAAACAAGGTTACTGCACCAACAGTTTTATCATCTAAAATAAGTTTGCTGTGATTTTAAAAATACTTAGTAATGTTTTAATTTCATTTGTACTGCTGTTTCAAAACTGGGATGCATTAGAACAGAAGCTTGCACCGCGAAGTTTGTGGAGGATTTGCTGGATGTCCGTGGAGAACAGGCTGGTCCCATGTGCTGGTCCCATGTGCTGGCTCATTCCCCTTTTTTCCAACTGAGTGCACCAGAAAAGATAGAAAAATGGAGATGAAACAAATAATGAATTAAAGACCACTTAAAATATATCCAGTATTTTCCTAATGTTACTTTTCCATATAAGTAATTGCTGTAGTTCTACAGGGATGTTATGAGATTGCAAATAGGTAGCCAGACGTACTCTTTCTCACTCTATTAAGATATTGTTGATGTTATGGGAGGTTTGAGAACTTCTACATTAGAACTCTTGTTTAGATTTCATAATCTTGCAGAAAATGTTTATTATTTTAACATTAAGGAGACACAATCCAACAGTGATGCTGTAATTATAGTTATTAGCCAGCCTTTTTATTTTGACCTTCTAAATGGAAAGAACATCTTTTCTTTTCTTTTTGTTTAGGCTCAAAAAACAATTAAAAAATAGAGTTAAATTGGACATGCTATTTCCCAATTATGAGACTTTCAAAAGTTGGTGTTTTTCACCTTCTGAAAATTGTTCTAACATTAAGTTGTCCATTTATAACTCAAAAATGGCTTTATCTAAAAATGTCAAATCTGTTCCGTATTTTAAGCCTCAATGAGAACTAACACATCGGATTGATTCTACCGTGGCAAAAGGTTTCCAATAATTTCCAGCATTAGAGGTGTTGATGTAGACAGTGGCAAATGAGAACAAACAGAGGGATGGATTTTAAGGGGCAGGCCACAAATTTATTAAACTTAACACAGGGGAGGAGTGCTACGTCCCCATCACCCAGAGACTCAAGTACAAGGCATTTTAATTGGTTCAACTACACAGGTTACTGGGCTCCTACCATAAATATAACTAGAGGGGACTCTATTTAACTTACCCGTAGGACTCGGCTCATTCTTCTGAGTCCTACCACTCACAAATCCCATGGGGGGGACAGAGGGTACTAAAAGGAGGGACCTCAACCTGTGAAGGCCACAAGGTCTTCTCCTATCCCATGAACACAAGGCCCATCATTAAAATCTCAAGTCTTTTACTTCTGGAGCTGTGGCTTTTAACTGCACTGGAAACCAGCTGCAAGTTGTGACAAACTAACATCCTTACCAAGTACTATCACTAATTATTAAATGCTGTGAGGATGGCAAAAACCTGTGCAGGCCTGCACCAATTTGGCCCCTATGGGAAGCAAAAATTCCTTCCTGACCCCAAAACAGGCGACTGGTGAGACGTGCAGCATCTGCAGAACGCAGTCTGAGGCTATTCGTACAAGGTGGGGCTGCTGGAATGGAGCAAAAAGAGGCCCCACATGACCTGGGCTAGGGCTTAAATTAATGAAAGAGGGGGACTTCCTTCCTCCTCAAGCCAGCGAATGAGTTGCTAGATCCTGAGGCTGTCCCAGTTGCTGCCGGGCCCATCAAGTTTCCCACCCATTGAGGCAGGTGAATGGCAATTTCTACGTGTGTGCTCACTTCAGTGAAAGGTCTAGTGAATCTCTCTGCTTTTAAAAGAAAAGGAGTACCTGTGGCACCTTAGAGACTAACAAATTTATTTGACCATAAGCTTTCGTGAGCTACAGCTCACTTCATTGGATGCATTCAGTGGAAAATATAGTGGGGAGATTTATATACACAGAGAACATGAAACAATGGGTGTTACCATACACACTGTAACAAGAGTGATCAGGTAAGGTGAGCTATTGCCAGCAGCAGACCAGGTGTGTGGGGGGGAAAACCTTTTGTAGTGATAATTAAGGTGGGTCATTTCCAGCAGTTGACATGGTGAGGAATAAACATGGGGAAATAGTTTTACTTTGTGTAATGACACATCCACTCCCAGTCTTTATTCAAGCCTAAGTTAATTGTATCCAGTTTGCAAATTAATTCCAATTCAGCAGTCTCTCGTTGGAGTCTGTTTTTGAAGTTTTTTTATTGAAGAATTGCCACTTTTAGGTCTGTAATTGAGTGACCAAAGAGATTGAAGTGTTCTCCGACTGGTTTTTGAATGTTATAATGCTTGACGTCTGATTTGTGTCCATTTATTCTTTTTATGTAGAGACTCTCCGGTTTGGCCAATGTACATGGCAGAGGGGCATTGCTGGCACATTGATGGCATATATCACATAGGTAGATGTGCAGGTGAACGAGCCTCTGATAGTGTGGCTGATGTGATTAGGCCCTATGATGGTGTCCCCTGAATAGATATGTGGACACAGTTGGCAACAGGCTTTGTTGCAAGGATAGGTTCCTGGGTTAGTGGTTTTGTTGTGTGGTGTATGGTTGCTGGTGAGTATTTGCTTCAGGTTGGGGGGCTGTCTGTAAGCAAGGACTGGCCTGTCTCCCAAGGTCTGTGAGAGTGATGGGTCATCCTTCAGGATAGGTTGTAGAGCCTTGAAGTTGCGTTGGAGAGGTTTTAGTTGGGGGCTGAATGTGATGGCTAGTGGCTTTCTGTTATTTTCTTTGTTGGGCCTGTCCTGCAGTAGGTCACTTCTGGGTACTCTTCTGGCTCTGTCAATCTGTTTCTTCACTTCAGCAGATGGATATTGTAGTTGTAAGAACGCTTGATAGAGATCTTGTAGGTGTTTGTCTCTGTCTGAGGGGTTGGAGCAAATGCGGTGGTATTGTAGAGCTTGGCTGTAGACAATAGATCGTGTGGTGTGGTCTGGATGAAAGCTGGAGGTATGTAGGTAGGCACAGCGTTCAGTAGGTTTCCGGTATAGGGTGGTGTTTATGTGACCATCACTTATTAGCACCGTAGTGTCCAGGAAGTGGATCTCTTATGTGGACTGGTCCAGGCTGAGGTTGATGGTGGGATGGAAATTGTTGAAATCATGGTGGAATTCCTCAAGGGCTTCTTTTCCATGGGTCCAGATGATGAAGCTTCCAAGAAGTGGAAGATTGGACAAATGACCAGGGAAGAGTATAAAAATATTGCTCGGGCATGTAGGAATGAAATCAGGAGGGCCAAATCACACCTGGAGCTGCAGCTAGCAAGAGATGTTAAGAGTAACAAGAAGGGTTTCTTCAGGTATGTTGGCAACAAGAAGAAAGCCAAGGAAAGTGTGGGCCCCTTACTGAATGAGGGAGGCAACCTAGTGACAGAGGATGTGGAAAAAGCTAATGTACTCAATGCTTTCTTTGCCTCTGTCTTCACGAACAAGGTCAGCTCCCAGACTGCTGCGCTGGGCAACACAGCATGGGGAATAGGTGGCCAGCCCTCTGTGGAGAAAGAGGTGGTTAGGGACTATTTAGAAAAGCTGGACGTGCACAAGTCCATGGGGCCGGATGCGTTGCATCCGAGAGTGCTAAAGGAATTGGCGGCTGTTATTGCAGAACCATTGGCCATTATCTTTGAAAACTCGTGGCGAGCGGGGGAAGTCCCGGGTGACTGGAAAAAGGCTAATGTAGTGCCAATCTTTAAAAAAGGGAAGAAGGAGGATCCTGGGAACTACAGGCCAGTCAGCCTCACCTCAGTCCCCGGAAAAATCATGGAGCAGGTCCTCAAGGAATCTATCCTGAAGCACTTACACGAGAGGAAAGTGATCAGGAACAGTCAGCATGGATTCACCAAGGGAAGGTCATGCCTGACTAATCTAATCGCCTTCTATGATGAGATTACTGGTTCTGTGGATGAAGGGAAAGCAGTGGATGTATTGTTTCTTGACTTTAGCAAAGCTTTTGACACGGTCTCCCACAGTATTCTTGTCAGCAAGTTAAAGAATATGGGCTGGATGAATGCACTATAAGGTGGGTAGAAAGTTGGCTAGATTGTCGGGCTCAACGGGTAGTGATCAATGGCTCCATGTCTAGTTGGCAGCCGGTATCAAGTGGAGTGCCCCAAGGGTCGGTCCTGGGGCCGGTTTTGTTCAATATCTTCATAAATGATCTGGAGGATGGTGTGGATTGCACTCTCAGCAAATTTGCAGATGATACTAAACTGGGAGGAGTGGTAGATACGGTGGCAGGTAGGGATAGGATACAGAGGGACCTAGACAAATTGGAGGATTGGGCCAAAAGAAATCTGATGAGGTTCAACAAGGATAAGTGCAGGGTCCTGCACTTAGGACGGAAGAATCCAATGCACCGCTACAGACTAGGGACCGAATGTCTAGGCAGCAGTTCTGCGGAAAAGGACCTAGGGGTGACAGTGGACGAGAAGCTGGATATGAGTCAACAGTGTGCCCTTGTTGCCAAGAAGGCCAACGGCATTTTGGGATGTATAAGTAGGGGCATAGCCAGCAGATGGAGGGACGTGATCGTTCCCCTCTATTCGACATTGGTGAGGCCTCATCTGGAGTACTGTGTCCAGTTTTGGGCCCCACACTACAAGAAGGATGTGGAGAAATTGGAGAGAGTCCAGCGAAGGGCAACAAAAATGATTAGGGGTCTGGAACACATGACTTATGAGGAGAGGCTGAGGGAACTGGGATTGTTTAGTCTGCAGAAGAGAAGAATGAGGGGGGATTTGATAGCTGCTTTCAGCTACCTGAGAGGTGGTTCCAAAGAGGATGGTTCTAGACTATTCTCAGTGGTAGAAGATGACAGGACAAGGAGTAATGGTCTCAAGTTGCAGTGGGGGAGGTTTAGGTTGGATATTAGGAAAAACTTTTTCACTAGGAGGGTGGTGAAACACTGGAATGCGTTACCTAGGGAGGTGGTAGAATCTCCTTCCTTAGAAGTTTTTAAGGTCAGGCTTGACAAAGCCCTGGCTGGGATGATTTAATTGGGGATTGGTCCTGCTTTGAGCAAGGGGTTGGACTGGATGACCTCCTGAGGTCCCTTCCAACCCTGATATTCTATTATTCTATGATCAATGTAGTGCAAGTAGAGTAGGGGCATTAGGGGACGAGAGCTGAGGAAGCATTGTTCTAAGTGAGCCATAAAAATGTTGGCATACTGTGGGGTCATGCGGGTACCCATAGCAGTGCTGCTGATTTGAAGATATACATTGTCCCCAAATGTGAAATAGTTATGGGTGAGGACAAAGTCACAAAGTTCAGCCACCAGCTTTGCTGTGACATTATCGGGGATACTGTGCCTGTATGCTTGTAGTCCATCTTTGCTTGGAATGTTGGTGTAGAGGGCTTCTACATCCGTAGTGGCCAGGATGGTGTTTTCTGGAAGATCACCAATGGATTGTAGTTTCCTCAGGAAGTCAGTGGTGTCTCGAAGATAGCTGGGAGTGCTTGTAGCATAGGGCCTGAGGAGGGAGTCTACATAGCCAGACAATCCTGCTGTCAGGCTGCCAATGCCTGAGATGATGGGATGTCCAGGATTTCCAGGTTTATGGATCTTGGGTAGCAGATAGAATACTCCTGGTCGGGGTTCTAGGGGTGTGTCTGTGTGGATTTATTCTTGTGCTTTTACATCTAACCTAAGATTTCATTAAAAATATGAAAGCCTCTGGCTCTTTCAATTTAAAAAAAGTAGCTTAAAACCCCTCTGCTTGCCACGGTTGGGTGTCCATCGTGGTGATTTTTCCTACCCCTAAAATTATTCACAGTGATTTTTAAATGAAAAATCTCAGCATTTTCCCTCCTACTTCATTAGTCACTGGGCAGAACAAACAAAATAAATGTAGCTGAAAGAGCTACCTTAGACCCTAGAGAGAGATTATGCCATCTACTAAGTGTGCGGTATATGGATACAACAAAATGGATGTGGAACAGAGCTATATTGAAGTCAGACAGCAATATCAAAAGCCATTAAGGTCCAACAGATGGATGGTAAGTAAATTATACAGATAGAGGGTTGAGGGAGGCAAGATCAGCATAAGCAATGCTATTTTAGCATTTAAATACATTTCTAGGATTAATTAAAAAAATGATTTTCTTCACTAGGTGAATGTTACAAGAATCATATTGCTGATGAACCATAATGGCTCTTCAGGAGACAGTATGGTCTACCATATGGATAATAGGTAGTCCAGTGGTTCAAATTCACATTTATAAAAATATATTTGAAATAAAAAGCTATTTATTTTACATTATTTTAGAGTACAAGCCAAAAAATGCATAGTTTAGTATCTAGCCTCTATTGTGTATTCAAAGATGGGGCACCATCTACCCAGCTACATAAAATTTTGCCTTGATTGTGGAGATTTGACCTGAACTATTAATTTATCTGGTTACAGTAAAACTCTTAGCAACATTTTAATGTTGTAGTTTTGAAGTGAATTCTAATGTTCTTTCAGCAACTTTTGAGTGGTGAAAAAATCACCTAATTCCTATAAAAATATATTTAATTAAATTCACACATTGTATGAAGCTCTATGAAAATGTGGTTTTGATAAGTATCTAAATGTGTGACAGACTTTTCAATCTTTTGAAAAATCAAAATGGCTTTTCTAGTCACTTCTTCATTTCCTGATAAATTTAACAATGTGGGAATGAAAAATGACTATCAAACGATTCCACATCAATGGCTGGATTTTAACAATAGTTCCTTAGGAAAAGACCATGTAAATAGCAAAACACACGCGTATAAGTTTGCAAAGTGGTACCATATGTTGGTTGATTAACAAGTTGTTGGGATATTAGAAGATCTTGGCTGCTAGGAAGAAGGAGCATCTGTTTTCTAAGTCCTTTATCTAATATGTCTGAAGACTTTGCCAGGTTTAAGCTTTTTCTGTTTATCAGATATAAATTCCTTGAGTATTTTTCCTTCCGTAGGCAACTCTACTGTGCTCTTGGGATTTAAACTTATCCACATCTCTGAAAAGCAAATGGAGTAAGGTTAAAACATGATATGAAATATATAAGGAATAACTCATGTGCAATTCAAAATTGTTTTTGCATTATGTTGTATCTGCCATTATATTTGATGCTTGATTAAAAACTTTTACCCTCAACCAGTGGGAAATGACAAAGAAAGTAATAAAAATAGCTGAATGTCTCTTTAAAGGTTGATCTTCGTAGTTCATATTGAGGGCATTACGGGTGGTGTTTGAAAATGAAATATGCATCATAAATGGGAATACGAGAACTATTCCTGGGGGAATTCTGCACCAAACAATTGAAAATTGTGCACATAGTATTTTAAAATTCTGCAAATTTTCATTTGTCATAATAACACTATATAATCACGCCAGTCTCAATTATTTTGGTAATTTATTTCAAAATACTTATCAGCAAGTATCGCTGTAACAATAAAGACACACACACACAAAATCCCCCAGGTGTAGAGAGTTAATGAAATCCCTATGACAATTCAGTTCCTGCTTCTCTGCCCCCTCCCCTCCAGAGCCCAGGGCCAGATACTCACTCTCCCTACCCCCCAGAGGCCAGCTGCACGCGCCACCCCCCCACCCCAGACACTTAAAGACCCTGTCATCCTAGAGCCCAGAGGTTCAGAGAGAGAAATTGCTGGGTCCTGGGTTTGCATGGAGTTTCCTGCGCACTGCTACTTCCTTCCTTCAGGGCATGCTGGGAATTGCAGCTGCTGGGAACCCTCCAGTTCCCTCCCCCTCTCCCTGGCCTTGCCTTCTATTTGTGAGCTGGGCTCTGCTGGGTCCAGCAGCCCCTAGTGGTGGCCAACATCTCTGCAGCCCATTTCTGGGGGTGGGGAGGGAAGGAAACTCTGCTTGCCCAACATTAATTTCTGCAAAATTCTGCATTGTGCCATGGCGCAGAATTCCCTCAGGAGTAAAGAACAAATAAGTGTCTGCTGTAATAGAGTGACATTCACCCCTGTAGAGAAGCCAGACACAAGGCCTTAATCACATAACCAAGTAACCAAAATCACTGGACATAAGTGGTTCATAGATCTTGTGCTGGCCTTCAGCACAGGGGTGAATTCTACCCTTCGTGCCTAGCCACAGTTGGAAGTTGGATGAGGTTGAGCTAGCTGAGGCTGAAACCTGAGAAGATACAGAGGATTCTAGGGAACAGAGGGGAGGGGAGGTATTCTAAAGTTGTGTCATGCCCCCCTTATAGAGAAGTTTTGACCTTTCTTTGCTCAAGAAGATGACAATTGGAGGGTGAGCTATTGTATTCCATATCCATATCAGTTATCCCAGAGTGGCCATGCCTAGGAGTCATCCAAGTCTGATAAAAAATTTGAGAACTTTTAATTTTTTTCTGATCAGGATCTTGCCTTAACATTCAAAGCCTCTGTGACTTCAAGACTAGATCATTGCAATGCATTTTATTTGGGACTGTCTCCAAAGGCCATTGGGAAACTAGGGCTGGAACAGAATTTGGTTGGCTGTTAGATGGTGTGGGAAACAAGGAATATATCACAGTAGCTCTCTAGGAATT
Source organism: Chelonia mydas (assembly GCF_015237465.2). NCBI lineage: Eukaryota > Metazoa > Chordata > Testudines > Cheloniidae > Chelonia > Chelonia mydas. The sequence goes on from NC_057850.1 coordinate 227,142,463, forward strand.
GCACTAACTCCCTGTTTGCTAAATCAAAATGTTGACTTTGATCGATAAAGCACCACATGTGGTTGGCTACCTGAGTGACTGCTTCTGTCCCCATGCACCGCAGTAGCAGCTGAGGGTGTAGAGTTAACAGGTCCTAGATTTAAATATCAGGAAACTGGCTTTCTCTGGAATTCATCTCCCCTACTGGTCTGATAGAACTTGAGCTTGTTGGCCTTTAGACTGAATGAAGTGCAAGGCTGCTGTTGGTTTTTTTTCCATACAGCATACAAACTGAAAAACAGAAAGAAAAGTTTTCTGAGCATGTGTTAGTGTGGGAGGGTCAGGTTTGTGGGGATGGTTTATTTTGGGAGAATATTTTTCCTGTTGGTTTCTGATGAATTTTTTTTATTGGATTGTGGATATTCTCAGAGACATGATAGGAAAGCTCAGTTTACAAATACAGGCAGTGAAACAGCTCTAGGACACTGGCTGTTGGCGCTCAACATGTCTCTGTCTCTCTTTGTTGGAAACAACTCTTTTTCTGTCTGCTTTGATGTACCTTGAGACACCCCCGGTCTTGTGTAACTCTGCAATAATGTCATCTGTGATCATAATTTCAGGAGATCTGTTTTTATTGCTGAATAACTCAATTAGAAGAACTACTGACTTGTCATTCAGTCTAAACAATCTAAGCTCTTTGAAGTGAGGACTCTGTCTTCACTTGATTTTGTAAAATGCCATGAACTTCTATGACATTATCTCAGTAATAAATAATAACCTCTCTGCAAAGCCCATTCATGTGGAGGGGGGCAGATGTTTCCAGCCCCAAGAGGAAACTGCTAAACATTCATATGAAGCTGAGATGTATTCCATCCAGTAGAGGGCAGTATTACACAAGTTGACAAGGCATGGTGCTGAGTTTCTAGAAGGTATTTAGTGATACAGTTCACAGCCCATCTTTCTACATCGTTCATAGCCAGAGGGGGAAATGGTAGAATATACTTTAGTTTTATGTAAGCTTTCTTTTGTGTTTTTGGAGATGAGAAATATTCATCAAAAAGATTCTTGGTCTTGAAACAACTCTGGGGTTTTTGAGTATTATTGTTATGGCTGAAATCTGACATCTTTGTTCAGCTGATTTTCCCCTTATTTCCATTAGAGTGCTGTAAATTGAAGCTGCAAAGGAAGCTTTAAAGCAGACAATGGGTGGAGGCCAATGTGTTTTCTCTGAGTGCTTTGGGACTTTCCAGGATAGGAGATTTTTGTTTGTTTTTGTAAAAGAAGTGTATTTTATTGGTAGGAACTAAAGAGTGATACCATCAGGATTAGTACACAGCAAAAGAGAAGGGATCAATATTAAACCAAATAAAATGTGAATTAATTCCCTTTGCTCCTTGTATGGTACTTACACCATTTTCTGCTTAAACTGCAGTTGCTTGTGATTGGTGGTGGATTTTATTGTGTGTCATGGAAAGTCATTTTGACAGTCTGCTGCTTTCAGGTTTTTCAGTATTTTATATTTTCAAGATCTAAGGTAGAGACTAGATATATCCTTTTGTCCTCAAAGCAGGAGAGAACTGTATCGATCTGTTAAGTGTCAGCCTTGGGGAAATGGCATGGAGTTAGTGTCAAAGTAGACATAATTGTGAAAAATAGTACGGGGAAAATGGTGAAATGGCTAGCTTGAAGGCTTGGCAGGAGCATGCAGACAGCAGATGTGGACCCCAAGGTATGTCTTCAATGCAAAAATTGGAGTTTTTTTCATTAAATCAGCTTAGCTAAACTGAATTAGCTAACGCTGGTTAAAATAGCCATGAAGACATGACAATTCGGCTTTTAATCTGAGTGAGCAGCTTGCGTTAAAGCCTATAAGGGAGCCTACGGTTGAGTTCAAGCTGCTCACTGGAGTTAAAAGCTGGGTTGCTGTGTCTTTACAGCTATTTTAACCAGTATTCGCTAATTCAGTTTAGCTAACCTGAGTCAAAAAACAAAAGAAAACATCTTTTTTTGCAGAGAGAAGCTGGCTTTCCCAGACTTATGACCTAACCGGCTTGTCTTCACGGCAACATTTGGGTTGAGTTAATACACTTGAACTAGCCAAACAACAGTCAAGCTACATGGAGTGATTGGATCAGCAGCTGAAGAGTTGTACTCACTCAAGTCTGCAGCCTGCAGCTGCGTTCCCAGTGCACTATTAGCTCAAGAGTCAGCAGCACCGGAGCTTCAATCCACGCCCCCTAACAGGCCAGCTCGCTCATGTTTAAAGCACCAATGTTTAACTCAAGCTAGAGATTTTTGTGTGCGGAGCAGAGTCAGTTTGGGACAGCATTTGAGTTATACCTTGACCTAATACTGCAGTGAAGACAAGCCCTAAGGCCCAAACCAACTTCCCCCACACCTGTGACCACCTCCTCCTCTTCATTTATCTACAAATGTCCATGGAACCCCTGGCCACTTCTTATCTTTCATCATCTCTTCAGTTATGTGTAAAGCACTGTAGCTTCTGGTGACCCACTTTCATACAGGAGCTGGAAGGTGACTGAGGAAGAAGGCAGTGTCAGCAGCAAAATACATTTTAGAAAATGAACGGAGATGAGAAGAGAACCGGAGAAGAGAACCAACTCACGAGCTGGCGGGAAGAGGTGGGGGGTTGGGTGTGGTTATCTGGATGAGCAGTGCCCTCTCTGATTCCATATGCTGTATAGGCCAAAGGGCTCTGCTGTGCTCGGGGGGAAAGTACAGGGATCCGTCTGAATGAAGTAGCTTGTGAAATCAGGGTCTAAGGGCATATCTACAGTGCCCTGCAGTCTGGACTAAGCGGGTATGATTAGCAGTGTGCACTCAGGACCTCTAAATTCATGCCTCCAGCGTCCACATGGGGGAGTTACTGAACTCTGGGGCAGTGTAGACATGCCCTTAGTGTGGAAGGGAGTACTGTCTGCATCTCCTTTATGTAAGTGGGGGAATAGTCCCGCTATTGTGGGGAACTTTCCTGGCTTCTGCACTACCCTGGTGAAGTGGGCTAGCAAAAGGATCTGAGTCCTCGCTCCCACTTCCTTTACTCAGTGTCCTCCCTGCCCTTGAGGACTCCCCTTCCACTCTCCTATCTGGCAGAGTTCTCATAACCCCAGCAAGGCTGGGCCCAGGATTCCTGGGGGGCTCGACCCCCAACCCTGCTGTGGTCACCTAGGACGGGGCTAGGGTGTCCCCACTCCGGGGTACTCTCTCTGCACTGGGCACTTCTTTGACCCAGTGACCATTACATACAAGTTAAAGCAAATGCAAGTTATTCAATCAACAATTAATTGTAAAAAGAATAAGGAAAAATGGGAAAGGTTAAAGGAAACACATCAACCCGCTCTGTGGCAGGGAACATCACAAACAGTGTCTCTGGAATGTCAGGGCAGTTCACAGTCTGTTCCTTGTAAGTCCCAGGCCTCCTTCTCAGGCCCTGGCTGTGCTGTAGGTTTGACACTTGCTCTGGTGGTGGCCACATGCTCTCAGGCTCTAAGTGGTAGGACCCTTCTTCCCAGTGTCACCCCCGCCCTGTCGGGGTTACGATCCAAGCCTGGCCTGCAGAGCCTCTTGGCTGAGGCGTCTCCCTGTGCTGGGCCCACTGCCCAGGGTCCCCCTTGCTCTCCCCAGTTGCTCATCACACCCAGCTCCAGACTGCTCTAGCCCCAGCTCCACCACTCTGTCTCTGCACTGCTGCTGCTCTGCCTCCAGCTCCGTGGGCTGCTTCTTTGGCCCCTCTGGCTCTGGTTGCTGCAGCTCTGCTCCCAGGACAGGTCTGCTCTGCAGGCTGCTTCTGTGACTCTGCTCCCAGCACTGACCTGCTTCGTGGGCTGCTTTTCTGGCCGCTTTGGCTCTGGTTGCTGCAGCTCTCCTCCCAGGACAGGTCTGCTCTCTCTGGGCTGTGCCTCTAGCTTTGGGGCTGCAGCTCTGCTCCCAGGACAGGGTCTGCTCTCTCTGGGCTGCTTTTCTGGTCCCTCTGGATCTGGCACAGCTCTGCTCCCCAGCTTAGCTTGGGCCCCTGCTTTCTCCTTCGCTTGGCCCCACTCTGTCTGACCCAGGCAAATCCAGCTCACACGGAGGATGGGACCTCCCTGGCCTCCTGACTCTCTGATTAGCCTGCCCGCCCTGTCATTCAAGCTGACCTGGAGCATTGGCCTCTCCCCATTGTTCCTGGGGACTCTCAGTCTCAGGGTCCTGATTTCCCATAGACCCTTCCCCTTTTAGTATTGGGAGCTAGCCAACCAAAACACCCCCACTGAATGTTAGTAAGGGGACAATAGTCCCCTTACATTTAGCACAGCCCTGACTGTGAGTTTCTGAAGTGCTACACACAGAAGTTTGAGTGGATTTCATGCTCCATTTTTTAAAGTCATGAGAGTAAATCTTGAAACGCTGCAGCTCCATCTGCTATTGGATTGGAAACAGAAATCTATTCTAATGAGGTGAAGGTCCTACAGTCCTTGTAAATTCTCTGCTTTATGGTGATGATGGCATCCCTGGCATATGCTCTGGGTTGGGTAGCTACACAGAGGATGGCTGGGGGCTCCTCCTCCTAGAAAGAAGCATATTTTAAAAAAAGAATTAAGTTGATTTGTGTCTGTTTGTTGCAAACCAAATTGGTATTAAAACAGTGAAATGCAATGGAAGTTGCAAAGCATGATACAGTAAATAGTGTGACCCTAGAAATGCAGGTCTTTTCAGGGTCAAATGTATACATGGTTCTTTAGGAAGATGATCTATGCTGGAATCAGCAGACGTATCATATTGCAGTCTAAAAATACAGGGAAATGTTTCTGGTGTCTGGTGGAGGGCAAAATAACATTTTAAATATTTGTTTTAATATTCTACCCTAAAACATGAAGAAGCCTTTATACCGCCCAGAAACTGTCCACCTCCCCACCCCTGTGGAAAGTTTTGAGGAGGACAAGGGGCAGTACATTGCCCAATTGAGGGGTAAGTGATCTGATCTACCTTCCTGCCCCTTCAGAATTAAATAGTGCCTTAACTCTTAGGGGCAAGGGAGGAAGATGTTTCTGAGCATAAGTTTCTCCAGCCAGCCCTTATGGGGATGTAAGCTCTCTAATTTTCTTCATATCTGCACTGTCCGTACTGCAGACAACGAGTAAACTGCTTTGGCGGGACCTCCCCTTTTTCCTGCAACCACATCCCCTGGTTCAGGTCTGTGTTCAGGTGCAGTGACCTCCAGCAGAGTGCAGGTTTGGCTGCTCTGAAAATTACATGGTTATCGGTTGCACCCGTTTGGCGCTTTTAGGTATTCCAGCGAACAGTCCCATAAACACTTCTTCAGTTTCAGGTAATAAAGAAATGGTGCTATGGAGATACTTGGTCACATAAAATGATGTGATACGCACCACATTTTGGAAACCAATCTTTAGTCACACTGATAAATGGATTGCAAATGTTCTTATCCCAGTAGATTCCATATTTCCCTAGTTTGAGGAAACCATTATTTTTAAGATAAAGATGTCTTTGGTGACAATAGGTCCCCCACACACACTGTTCCATATTGGTCTGATCGCCTTCCATATTAAGGTGGAAGTACATTACATAATCTCCAATATTAAACTCCCATCAGCTTCCTGCATGTCTGATAATTCAGTGTAAAGGGTTTTCTAAAGAACTTGAAAATCTGATGCCAATATTCTGGATAGGCCTCTTTCAAGTCAGTCAGTCATAACATTTATTGAAAAATTGTTAGTAAAAGTTTCTTTACTGTGCATAGTTGCTTAATAAAATATGATTATTCTTTGCCTTTGCACAACCTCTAGATTAACAAAAACTTTCTTGAAAAGGGAAGGGGGGAGTAAGTTAAAAACCTTGATAATGTAGCCTAGTTAATGGATTGATGTATTGATTATTGATTAATCTCTTAGACCCTAGTGGTCAATAAAAGTTCAGTCTCCTGAGGGCTACAGCATCAGGAATGTTATTAAAAAGAAAAGGAGTACTTGTGGCACCTTAGAGACTAACAAATTTATTTGAGCATAAGCTTCTCACGAAAGCTTATGCTCAAATAAATTTGTTAGTCTCTAAGGTGCCACAAGTACTCCTTTTCTTTTTGCGAATACAGACTAACACGGCTGCTACTCTGAAACCAGGAATATTATTATTGCTATCATCACAATGAGAGGCCCTAGAAGCACAGGAGAAACAATTGCAATTGATCACAAATCCACTAAGCAGATAGACTAGACAATGCCATAAAAACTGAAATACAATAACATACAGAGAGCTGGTGCAAAGTGTTTAGCCCTATGACTGGCATCACTCATATCTCCTACTGGGGAACCCCAGAGTGTCAGTCAATCATCTTCCTCTTCATTTTCATCATCGTTGTCGTCATCACCTAGGGTTCTCATTCTGGTGTCTCCCTGTGCATTGCCCCCCAGCACACAGGCTGGGCAACACCTTATATCCAGAGTTATCCTTACCTCCACTCAGACTCAAGCGTAAGGGTTCCAGCCCCTTTTTCCTTATCCGTACTTTTACAGCCCACTAATTTTGGGGTGCCTTGTTTTTCCTAGGCTACCTCTTTAGTTATGTTTTTACTCATTGACATTTACATCAAACAGTTACCATAACAAATTATCAAGTTAAAATTCCTCAAGATGTTACTACCAGTCATCTTGCGATATTAACTGAGACACTGCAACATATTGGCCGAAACATCAGCAGTTAACACATCTTTTAGTGGAATTTTGCAATTTTTGGATACAGGGTTATTGCTCAGTGAACTATACTATGTCAGCCTGTTTCGGACCTAAGGCCTTATGTGGCTAAGTTGAATATCTTATAGGCCTGAGGCCTGTAGGCCCTGTGTTACAACTTTAATTAATGCTTATATTTCATCTCTATATCCTAAATATATTTGAGATATTTTATCCTTGGCTACAATAAGCTGAGGAAATAGGAAGGCAAATTAATTCGGGGGAGAATTTCAGGGACAAAACATGTGGTGTTTCAAGAGTAAGAGCATGCATCTTAGTTGTGTGTTCATGGTGGAACAAGAAATAAAAAGAGGAGGCTAGAACAGAGTTTTCAACAAGCAATGCAAATTTAAGAAACTCTGTGTGTGTACACATTATACTCCCAATTATCCAAATAGCATGAGGGACACAGATTTTATTCAGTAAAAACAATAAGATATTTATTCAGGTAAGGGAGTTCAGATAATCGAGAGGGCAGGAGCCATTCAGCAGTGGGTTGGCCTCCCCTATGACTTGGGGCTCTTTTGTTTTCTCTCAGTCCTGGCTGGCTCTCTTCTCTGTCTGGGTCATTCACTCCTGTGACCGCAGGACTGCGGAATGCTCCCTGCACTGCCTCAGGGCCTGTGGTACCCAGTCCTGCAAGGGCAAGGTGTGAGGCAGAGCAGAGATCCCTGGCCAGGACTTGGCTCTGCCCCACCAGGACCGCAGACGTCTCTGCACCTTGTGCCTGCAGGGATCAGAAGTCCTCTGCAGTTCCTCTGTCATGACCCTGCTCCCTCACTCCCCTGACAGCGGGGCTGTGGAGGGCTCCCTTTGCTGCCAGGAGCCATTCAGCAACGGGGTGGCCTCCCCCATAGCTACTTATCATCCTCAGAGTCCTGGCCAGGGTCTCTGCTGTATTATCTGAACTGCACATTATCCGAATCTCTTTCTTATCCCCCAGCATGAGATACGTGACAGACAAGGAAGGGATTCAGATAATGCAGAGGTTTGGATAACAGCGTTTTGGATAAACAAGAGTATTCTCTGTGTGTGTGTGTGTGTATTTACTCTATCTCTGCTGAACAGTACCTATGGGAAACTGCTTTAGATTTGCAGTTTTTGTTTGAAGTGCTTTTTAAACTAGTTGGGTTTCCTTATCACCTTAATTTACAAACAAAGTACACCACATGCAAGTGAGTGGTTAGGAGTATGCTGTCACACACATGCTAGTGTTTACAGGTACAATCTTGTGTGTGGTGACAGCATTTCCACAAAGCCATTTGAGTTTGTATGCCTGCAGGAGACTGAGAACATGTTTGTTTAAAAGAACTACCATTTTATTTTTAAAGTTGGGATTTTTATTTTATTTTATCAGTTTAATTTCCCTTCTGCCTGACTTACTTTGGAGGGTTGGTGGGAAAGCAGAAATGCAGATTTGGTCACCTTTAAAGAGGCTTATCTAAATTGCCAACTTTTTGGAACATGGAGTATTGCTCTGTGATGAAAGGGTTATGAATGTACTACCACACCCGGTACCTACCAGGCTGAAGCCTTTTAATGATTTTATGATTTGAATGACTCTGAAGTGAAAGACCTGGAAGCCCTATTGCCAATCAATCCCAGAATAGTCCAATCCCTGTGATTAAAAGTTTGAGTTGGGGAGGAGAAGTTACCTTTAGGCACCTTTTCTGAGTGGATGAGATTTCTCAAATAAGAGTTGACGATTTGAATCATCAGTGGGTGAACACATTACCTTCCCAGGTTCATTCCTCAAGACTGGGTTCTGTTCTGTTCTGTATAGGTTCTTATATTGACCACCAGCAGTGCACTATCTTTCAGTAGTGCATTAAGTGACATGGCTAACATCTGTCATATGTGGTTCATTCTCTCTCTCATATCCGCTCCCTGGGGGAGAATTGTGTGTGCAATGGTAGTGTTTTGTTTGGGTTTTGAGTTGTTGTTTTTCTAAATGTATGTCCTCCTATGCGCTGATATTAGAGAAGGCAGGGCCAGAGAACAATGAGCTTTAGAGCTTCGGCTCTGTCCCATATTGAATAAGAAATGGGAGAGTTTGCACTTTAAATTCTCCTGCTACCTTGGTGACCCCATGGAATTGCTTGTTCCAAGTACTCCCAAGGGCAGCACTGCATTAAGGTTTTGTCACTTTTTATCTGACACAATGTGCTATGTAGAAATAACACAAATAGGATTAATTGTATTTATTATCTTACACTGACCCCTTCCACTTGTATCAGGCTTCACTTGTCCACCTGCAATGTGCTAATGGCCCCTTTGTGGATTATCACATACTGCTTTCTGGAGTCAGGAAGAAGTGTTTACAGTTCCTATTTTAGCTCCTTCAAGAAAAAGCATGAGTTATAAGTGGCGGCGCCTGTGTGGGTAAATTTGTGGTTTATTGAAAGCTGTGTCCGAGCTCACATGATTAGAAAATAAGATAATGGCTGATTTTAAAAAATCAGCTGTTAGCTGCAGCTGCAGCTTTCAAAAGCTTTCCACCCCGTGTGGCTGCCTCACTTTTTTTTTAATACGACTTCTTTTATTAAAAAAGAAGCTGAATTGCAAGAACATTGAACATCCCATGATTTAGCTTTTTTAATACATAAGCAATTTAAACTTTAAAATGACATGGCTATTAGCACAGGCATTAACAAAGATACATTATCGCAGAAGGAGGAAGCAGGACAGAGGATAAAAAATAAATGAAAATTTAAAAATACACTCTTAGTTTAAATGTGTATCCATATATTGCACACTTTAAAAATAGATGGTGAATGGAAGGCTCTTAAATTGTCTGTAAGTAGATGAACTTTATGCTTATGGTTTATTGAGATGTCACCTCCTCAATGAATTAATAGCCTTAAAATTCACAGTTATTCATGTTGGGCTTAAAAGGATTAGATTATCAGTAAAAGACAGTTAAATGTTGATTTGACCATACTCTCACAAATTGATGAAAAATATTTCAATCAATAATAATTGAAGTTTACAGATAGGCAAGGTAAGAAAAATCCTACTTTAAAGCTTAGTTTGATTAAAGAATATTTATTTGGTATATTTTGGCATGGTGTTGAAATTTTTGAAAGTATTCACGATGTACCTATTCTGTTGCCCACTGCTGACCCACATCCTGGGAGATCCTCTGTGCTCCTCGTGGAACTCTGTGGATCCCTCTAAATTTCCCGCTCTTCCCCTTTTATCCTATTGCCCTTCCACAAAAGCCCTATACAATAGGAACCTTCCTTCCAATGGAGGAAAAATGGAAAGTGGCATTTTCTAAGCCTGGTCAGTGCAGCTTAGTGCCTGATGGATGGGCCCATGACCACCTGGTATGAAGTATGCTTCCTATTCCCCAGGGGGCCAAGGGTGCTTCCTCCACAGTACTTCCTGTCCCAGCTAGTGAGGGAGTAGGATTCTGAGCTTGGGACCTGAGTTTATTTTCCCCATGTAGCACTATACTGCACTCTTCGAAGACCACCCAGCTAGCCCTGCTGTATGCCAATGTTTTCAGAGGTAATTCCTGGTAATTTATTCATTCATGTTGATATATTGAATTGGAAAATAAGGATTGTGACCATTCTAAATACTGAACTGTTTTGGTATGTCTAGGTTGACTAGTTAAAATAGGTGAGTATCCCTAAAGATCAGAGATAGTAGCATTTAAACAGAATATGAGTCCCTCTATTGTCAGCTGTGATTGCTTTCCCACTAATCAGCTAGTTTAATGATGGCATCAGTATACAGTGGGAAGGTTCAAAGGGCAATTTTTTTCTTTTGGAAGTTTACCGAAGGTGCAGAATGTGGGAGAATTCATCAGTCATGTGTATTTACAAGTAGGAAGGAGGTGCAGTAGCATTCTGTCCTTAGATGGAGTTCATGCACTATAAAGAATACAAAGGGAACTTTTATAAATGAAAGCCTGTGGGGTTGCATCTGTTTATATGAGGCCAGAATCTACCCCTGTCACATTCCAAACTAGGTTAGAATCGGATCCTTATGGAATCAGATCTGTAAGGACATGTTCTCCTAGTTTTTAATCTCCTTTCAAAAGTTTTATCTTCTTTTTCTATCATTTGCAATGTATCATTCCGAGTAGGAATGAGAGAGAAATTACAATAAAGACCACTTAAAATAAACGTCTAACTTACTGCTATTAAATCTGGCACAGTGTTGCTGAGTCTCATGATATTATCATGAGTCTCACAATATTTAATAATTTTATTTAAAGTCACAGCTCCTGGAGTCAAATGATTGCATGAGGATCTCAGCTTTTATTTAAAAACAAAGTACATTTCTAGCCCTCCTGGTTGTGGTAAAAAGCTTGAAAATGTGGACCTAGTGCTTAGAAAGCAGAAGGCAGATAAAACATGGAAGCATATTAGCACAGTAGTGAGAACATGACTGATCTCTGTTTTGTTATTTTTGTATTTTTTTTTAAAAAAAAGATCCAAGGGCCATCAGAGTACACTTTATATTTTATTAATTCAAGAGATATTCTTCAGGCTGTGCCTGAAGAGAAATGCCATCTTCTGACGATCTCATAACCTCCATGTGCTGTTCGTAAGAGCTGCATTAAACAGTCTGTCATGATTTTTTACAAATATAATTGTAATTTATAGAGATGGACTCGCTACCTTTGATCACTAGAGCATGTCTGCAAGTACATTTGCAAACAGATCTTGCTGACATCAGTAAAGCCAGAATTAGCATGTGTTTCAGAAATTGCCTGCTGTTCTACCATTATCCAAAAGCTGAACGTTTAGAGCTCACCACAGCCTTGCAGTTCTTCCAAAAGGGAATGTTTCGAAACCAAAATGCTTTTACATTGGGGGAAAATAGAATTTGAAGATACAGCAGATCGATTTTAAAGTGACCTTCCCTTCCCCTGCCTTAAATGTGCAAGTTGAAAAATACATAAAACACTTTGCAAATGCTAGAAGTTCCGTTTCCCTGCTTCCCCCAAGAACAACCCCACGCTGTGTTCCCTCCCACCCAGGGACAGCTTTTTATTTGATTAAACTGTACTTATTGCAACTGCCAAGAACAAAAGGTCATTTTATTTCTACAGCCATTTGTTGGTGTCTACAAAAGCAGAAGTTAACACTTGTTCTGAATTGTGTACAGTAGAACATCAGAGTTACAAACACCAGAGTTACAAACTGACCAGTTAACCACACACCTCATTTGGAACCAGAAGTATACAATCAGGCAGCAGTAGAGAGGGGGAAAAATAAAAAAAGCAAATAGAGTACAGTACTGTGTTAAACATAAACTACTAAAAAAGAAAAGCGAAAGCAGCATTTTTCTGCATAGTGAAGTTTCAAAGCTGTATTAAATCAATGTTCAGTTTTAAACTTTTGAAAGAACCACCAAAATGTTTTGTCCAGAGTTGTGAACATTTCAGAGTTATGAACAACCTCCATTCCCGAGGCATTTGTAACTCTGAGGTTCTGCTGTATTTTTAAACTGAACTGAACTAGAGAAAATTCAGTTAAGCTGATGGGTGGGGAAAGATTGGAGAAATTGCAGCTCTCTCGCGTTTTGAGTACAGTGTTGTCCTGGTGGTGGCAGCAATGCAGCAATATAATCCTAGTTCAGAGTCATAAAAGTACATGAAGACAAGACCAAATTAAGGGTAGCCTTATGCTACAAAGATATTAATGTAATTTAATTATCTTACTTTAGCTTTGTTCTATTTTACCGTAAAAACAAAACCCTTATTACAGCGCTTCAAAGTTTAGCTTTGTTGATGTTGTCCAGGCTTATTGAGGGAGATAAGGCTAAGTAGGAAATAGAACATTTGTTATGCTATGAGTTGTGTTAATTTTTGTTCGGGTCAAGTAGTAACGCTGATTCCTGATGACCGAAACCTTTTTTGTGACTAAACAAACAGCATGCACAAGTGTTTACTGTTTTTAAGGCTGCATCATTTGTTTCAAACCCATGAGGGTTGAAGTGTGGGTTGAAAAAAATCTGCCTCACGGTCTCATACAAAAGTATTTGGGGGTCTCAGTTTACTCCCTAGCGGTTTCAGGTGTCCGTCCATAAAAGCCCCTCACACAATTTGGCGCACATCCTGAAATTCAGACACGAAAAAACATAGGCTGAATATCAAGAAAATCTTCCTCATTGTGAGGAGTATCAACTTGTGCAATAGTCTTCCAAGGGAATTGAAGGAAGCCCCATTGGCAAGGAACTGAAGGAAGCTCCAGTTTTGCCTGGGGAGGGCACTATGACTTGCAGTCCTGTTTTGGCAGGGAGATGGATTAGAACCACTGAATTCTCGGTACTGGAGGAAGACCACCAAATCATTCCACTTAGGCCACCAAACAGTACAGATAACTACGTACATAGGCTTTATTTGAACGGACAATATAAAATCAAATCTTGAAACACCTAGACACTCTTTTTAATAGTAGCTGTAATACTGGACACACACCCCCGCACTGTCCCTTCCCCCAAGCCCCTGTCCTCATGTCTCCCCTTCCCCCAAGGTGCCGCTCCCACGGCTACCCTTCCCCCGAAGCCCGGTCCCACTCCGCCTCTTCCCCCAAGACACCCTCCTCCCACCCGTCACTTGCCCTTATGGCCAGTAAAAAGTGGGAGGGCCATGGCTCCCTGGCCCTCCCTGTTCCGACACCCCTGCAGTGCACATTTGTGAGTAAGGGAGCCAGTGTGCAAGGGTCTCCTATTCAGTGAAGTGGATTTCACCTAGAGCTTAATCATATTTGCACCCACATATAGCCTCTTCATGAACTTGTACTAAGACATAACCGTCTTGTGAACCTGCTGAGCTCCACAAAATGATCTGTGGGATCAAGGCCTTAGTGAATCAACTATGGTTGCCTACAGATTCAGAGTCACACATGATCATGGGAAAAAACTGATCGATCTTCCTTTCATTTTCTCCTGCCTTAGCAGGAAGATAAGTTGAATGATCTCATTGCCAGTAACAGTGCATGTTACAATTGCGTAAAAATCAGAGAATGTTCTGTGCAGAAATGTTGCAGTGCAGTATCTCTTTATGCACTCTGTTTTTGGATTAGAGCCTGGTTTAGCAGGGAGTTGGATTCAGTGCTCCAGTATGTCTTTCTATAACTAACTTCTGTGATTTTTAAGAACTATCTTATAATTTGGCACAACTGACAGCCTCTAATCTGCTCTAAAGAAACTAAATTCTGGAGGTGTAGTGGGTCATGATTTAGATCCATTGCAGAACCGTGCAGAGAAGCTCATACTGGATGCTTATTTTTTTGAATTCTTTTATTTTAGTTTTCAGCTGCAATATCATCAGTCCCTCAGTAAATACTAATATTTCTAAACAAATTGTTGGTTCTTCATGTGGTTCCGTTCATGTGGTACACAAATGTATTCAGATAGCCCCATGACACTGGCGCAAAAACGGGAAGGTTTGGCACTATCTAATATTGGCTTCAAAAGTATTATTGAACTGTTACACGACCTTTGTGTAACTGACCTCTCAGAGTAGGGTTCTTGTGTTATAATTTGAAATACATCTGAGGGCCTGCCTGTCCCCAAACCACTGATCAAGATTTAGTAATGGCTTATCACAGTGGTGGTATAATTTACTTGGCAGATGAGAGCTGGGGTGTGTTGCACTATGATAAAAGGTTATTTAGTGATAGATAAAATAACACATTTGGTTGTCAAAAATAACAGAACAGGGATTTTATTTAAACTGGAACAAATGGAACTGGATTCCACCTACCTATGATAACATTAAATATACAAAGAATATATATAATTTAAAAAATTTGAATCCACACACATTGTAAAACTACACACAATCCTCTAAAAAAATCTGTATCTCTTTATGTACAGGAAATTATCTTATAGATTATTATTATTAGTTCAAGTTTCCTCTTTCCCCAAGCATCACACTGGGTTCTGTCTGATGCCCAAGTCAGTCTTTGAGCCTCAAGTCCCAATCGTGACTTCCTGAAGAGGTGACCTCGACTCTGGTGATGCCTGTTTGTGCGGGTGCACATTAAACCAGACCCACTGGATCTGAAGGCCTTTGGTTCTCCTGTTTCGGATCTCTGGGACCACATGGATCAATGACAGGAGACGTCTGGAACCAATGGTGAGGAACAAACAGGAATAGATGCACAGGAACATGCCATGAAACACAGACTGACTTGACCAGTGAGCTTTAAACTGAAAGAACTGTCTTGTGATCGTCTGTCTGTCCTACTCAGTTTCAGTCTCTCCACTTACTCTCAGTTTCTCTCAGTCCCGGTTTCCCTCCAGCTGTCCTGTCACCCACTCCCTCTTTTTCACCGTTTACTCACAGACTCTGGTGCTCTGGGTGTCTCTCTCTCAGGCTCCCCGCTGCCTGCCTCTGTCCCTCAACTCTTCTCCTCTACCTCTCCAATTGTCATTTCCCCTCCCCCCACTTTCTCAGAGGGAGGGGTGACTTCCTCTCCATAAAACAATGACAGTGCATTCATCCTGAACACACCCTAAATTATATATCCCCATACCGGGTCAGGTTCCTTTACCATATTTACATTAGAGCACTCAGCACTGTATGTAATTTAAAGACAGAGTCTCTGACCCAAAGATTTTAGATTCAGCATTACATAGGCAGTATTGATAGAACATATAACCAATCTGGCCACAACCGGCTACAAATCATCTGGGCTTAAAGGGGAAGTGAAAGCAGCAATAAAATATATAATGTGGTAAAAATTGGTCAAAAGGAAAAATTGATCACAATGAATACAAATTAGACAAAAGCTGTAGAAAATTGATAAGGGACACAAGGAGAAATCGATGGCTGGCTGAGCTAAGTACAGTAAGGAGGATATTAGGAACAAAAGGAACCCTAATAATGGGATTAATGCATTACTAGATCGAAATTCTAGAATTGTCAATAATATAATGCAGAAAAGACCAAAGTGTTAAATATTTCTGTTTTGTATCTGGGAAAAAGCCAGGTGATCCATTTATATGGTGATTGATGATGATGAAATACTTTCTATTCCAAAATTAACTCAGGAGGATGTTAAAATACTACTACTAAAGTCTGATGTTTTAAAATCTGTGGGTCTAGATAACTTGCATCCAAGAGTTTTTAAAGAGCAGTCCAAGGACCTCTCTGGACTTTTAATGTTGATTTTTTTAAGATAACTCTTTGGACGCTGGTGAAGTCCTAGGGGATTGAAAACACTAATGCTGTGCCATTTTAAAAGGGTAAATGGATGTCCCAAGTAATTATAAATCTGGCATTTGTGTTGGCACTGCATGACATTTTGATGAAGAAACTAGCATGTTAAAAAAAATTAACATGACACATATTATGGATTAAAAGCTGGCTAACTGACAGATCTCAAAATGTAATTGTAAATAAGAAATCATCATAGAGTTGGGTGTGTTTCTAGTCGGGTCCTGGAGGCATCGGTTCTTGTCCCTACTATATTTAATATATTTATGAATGCTATGGAAGAAAACATTGTCATTCCTGATAAAATTAGCAGATTACACAAAGATTGGGGGAATGATAAATAATTAAGAGGACATATCCCTGATAGAGATCTGGATTGCTTGGTAAGGTGGTTGCAAGCAAACAATACGTGTTTCAATATGGCCAAAAATAAAGTCAAACATCTAGGAACAAAGGATGTAGGCCACACATACAGAATGCAGGACTCTGTGACTCTGAAAAAGATTTGGGGGTCATAGTGGATAATCAGCTGAAAATGAGCTCCCAGTGTAACGCTGTTGCCAGAAAAAGCTAGTGTGGTCCTTGGATGTAGTAATGGTGAATATCCAAGGGAGGTTATATTATCTCAGTATCTGGCACTGAAATACTGTTGTCCAGTTCTCATGTCCTCGCATCAAGAAGGATGTTGAAAAATTGGAGAGGGTCCAGAAAAGAGCCACAAGAATGATTAAAGGATTGGAAAACTTGCCTTATAGTGAAATATTCAAGGAGCTCAATCTATTTAGTTTATCAAAGAGAAGGTTAAGGTTTGATTTCATCACAGTCTGTAAGTACCTACATCTGGAACAAAATTTGATAACAGAGGACTCTTCAGTCTAGCAGACAAAGGCATAACACAATTCAATAGCTGGAAGTTGAACCTAGATATATTCAGACTAGAAGTAATGTGTAGATTTTTAACAGACATGGCAATTAATTATTAGAACAACATACCAAGGGTTGTGGTGAATTCTCCATTACTGTGAATTTTAAAATCAAGATTGGATTTTTTTTTCTTTTTAAATATATGCACTAGCTCAAGCACACCTACTGGAATTAGAAGCAGGAATTAATTTAGGAAAGTCTTATGGCCAGTTTTATGCAGAAGGTCAGACTAAATGATCACAGTGATCTCTTCTGGCCCTAAAATCTGTTGATCTGTAATATACCTCAAAACCAGAAATGGTTCAATCTAAAACAGTAGCAAAAAAAAGCAATTCTCCCTTGCAATACTGTTGGAGAACTAACGTCAATAGACTTTACTGACTTTGTTTTTGTTTTTTGTTTTGTTTTGCTTGTGCGAGCTAATTCCCATAACTTTAGCATTGGACACTACTTGAACACAGTCATTTTCTTTTAGGAATGAATTAGGTCCGGACAGTGTTGGCCACTGAAGTTCATTCCCGAACCATAGAGTATGTACCACAGCATATGAACATCTGCATGTTGCTTGTCAATGTGCCTCAGCTCTGAGCAGGCACGATGACCTCTAGGAATATGCGATCAGTTTACTTCCAAGCCTATTCAGCCCCAGGCACTTCTGCAGAGATTATTAATAAAGGTAGAAATTAGCGCTACCTTTATTAATAATGCGCATTGTTTTTGCAGAATGATTCTATAATTAGTCCAGTTTATTATAGTTACTGAAAGTTGTTTTCTCTCATATTTAATCTAATCTACCAAATCTGTCTGGTAAGAATGACTTTTGTTTACTACCAAGAATGACTAGATTTCTATCAGTCCCCTAGAGTTGAAGGGTTCAGTATCCAATTGTATCTCTCTTCAGCTATTCAACTCCTCAAGGTTATGTAGAAACAACTGCTGACTGTTTAATGGCCTAGACGAACACTGCAGCAAGGGTCTGATCTTGCAAAGTGACTGGCCTCATCTCCCACAGACTTCTCGCAGATTCAGGCCTTACCAAATTTAATTTGTGTCTTTGAAATAAATAACATGTGAAAGGCACTTTTCAAACCCAAATACTGTGTATGTTTTAGTTTGCCTGAATGTTGAGTTTAAATGTATGTTACTTGTATGTTGTACAAAAGGGGTAAAAGAACAGGATTTCTCAAATTTAGTGGTAAATTACCCAGAAAAGTATACTGTTGATTGGGTTTCTCTAGTGCAGATTATGCTACGTTGTGCTAGTTAATTTTGAGTAATTATACGATATATTTGTCAAGAGTTACATGATTTCACTCAAATTGAGGTGTCTATGTGATGTCAACATATCTTGTGATATAGCTACTGATAGTTAACTCTCCAGTTTTTTCAGATGTGAGTAACCACTTCAACCAATGTTGCATAAGATACATTTTACTAATTGAGCTCATCAGCATTTGTTGTTGTTACTTTTATGTTCATGCTAAAATAGAAGTATTTTATGTAAAGAAGTTCTGGACTGCTAAATATAAATATAATTAAAGATGAATATTCTGTTCTCCTAATTAGGCCCATGCTTTGTTTTTTATAATGATAGCCCCAGATCGGAATATAGTAATTTAAAAGAATTGCTTTTTATTGTAGGTCCTATAGATAAACAAAGTTTGTTTGCATGATGTGAACTGATGAATCAGGATTATTTTGTCTATGATTAGTGATCATCCTAGTGGGGAGTTTATTTAAGTTACACTATCAAAACTCTGAAGAAGTGGGTTTTTTACCCACGAAAGCTTATGCCCAAATAAATCTGTTAGTCTTTAAGGTGCCACCGAACTCCTTGTTGTTTTTGTGGATACAGACTAACACAGCTACCCCCAATACTTGACTATCAAAAATGGTAACTGGATACGTCAAAAATAGTTTAAACATGACCACAAACTCATTATCTGCCATTATGGTTTTATCTCATAGCTCTCTTTACTCGTAGATAACACATGGTTCGTACTTAACAGTTTGAGGGGTACATTTTCAGCATGCTATTGTATTTGGAGGCTTAATAATAGCAGATACACGTTTAACAGGAATGGTGTGTTTAATGCCACACATGCTATATTAAAAGTTTACCACACCTGCTAACCTGAAAATTTATCATTGCATGTCCAGAT
This sequence comes from Chelonia mydas, assembly GCF_015237465.2. NCBI lineage: Eukaryota > Metazoa > Chordata > Testudines > Cheloniidae > Chelonia > Chelonia mydas. The sequence goes on from NC_057850.1 coordinate 227,161,458, forward strand.
TTTACATGTTATCCACATCTTATTCTTTGAAATCCAGGAAAAATCAAATGTATTCTTTTCTTAGATTTTTGGCAGAATTGGGTGGAATTTTAAGCACAACTAAGGCCATGTCTATATGTGTAGTGCTGCAGAGGCTGCTGCAATGTTCCACTGCGGCGCGTCTGGTGAAGACATTCTGTGGGAGAGAGCTGTCCCGTCAGCATAAAAAAAAATACCTCTGCAAGCGGCAGAAGTTATGTCGGTGGGAGAAGCTCTCCCGCCGTCATAGCGCTGTGCACACAAGTGCTTATGTCGGTGTAACTTATGTTGCTCAAGGGGTGGAATATTCACACCCCTGAGTGACAAAAGTTTTGCTGACATAGACTGTAGTGTAGACATAGGTAATTTAGGGCTTTGGATGGAAGTCATTTGAAAGCTGCAGGCTTCACATTGTTTTAGTTTGAAAGGCAAAAGCTTGGCAGTTTAGAATGAGTTTGAATTTGTGACTCAATCCAGACTCAAAGCAAAACTCTGGTGCTGGAAACGCATGTGAATTAAAACTCAAAAAGAGATGCATAAATCCCTGTGCCCCAAAACCACCAAATTCCCGTGGGTCTAGTCCAGACACCACTAACCTCAACCAAATGGTCTCTGCCTGGTCAGCTTTCTGGAACAGCTCTATAAAAATTGCCAATTCTACATCTTCTCCAGCTACCTTGGTATCCTCCTAATATCATCAGAAGTTTGCAGGGCTGCAGGTTTTATTTCTGACACAGTGCCCAAAATTCTACTTCCACATGGAGCATCTATATTTGCTGTAGAATATTAGCGAACAAGAACACAGAGATAGATACTGGCTTGGCTGAGTGTTACCTAAATGAAAATTTCAAATATGAATGAAGGGTACCTTGTTTTGCCTACATGTGGAAATGATGAATGTATTAATATGTGCTCTGCATTTTACATTGTGCTCAGTAAAGATCATTTTGCACAGGAATTTATTTGTTTGAGAGCGGCTCATTGTGTATAACAATCTGTCCAGTCCATGGTAATGGTCTTTATGCTGCTGGTTTTGATGTTTTATAAGCTGCATGCTGAGAGGTGACTCGTAGGTGTAACATTGAAATTGTTACATGCCAATGTGAAGAAATCAGTGTAAATATGCAGACAAAAGAACAAATGGTGAAGGTTATTCTTAGTATTACAAGCTTCTCTGTGGTAATTGAGTTTGAGGACTGATCCCAAAAAGCAGATATTGGCTGGAAAAAGTTCCTGTAGCGTTTCACTGCACTGGGGTTCTGAGGAGGAAGACGTCAAGGTTCCTTCCCCACTCTGAACTCTAGGGTACAGATGAGGGGACCTGCATGAAAAACCCCCTAAGCTTATTTTTACCAGCTTAGGCTAAAACTTCCCCAAGGTACAAACTATTTTACCTTTTGTCCCTGGACTTTATTGCTGCCACCACCAAGCGTCTAACAAAATATAACCGGGAAAGAGCCCACTTGGAAACGTCTTTCCCCCTCAAATCCCCCCAAGCCCTACACCCCCTTTCCTGGGGAAGGCTTGATAAAAATCCTCACCAATTTGCATAGGTGAACACAGACCCAAACCCTTGGATCTTAAGAACAATGAAAAAGCAATCAGGTTCTTAGAAGAATAATTTTAATTGAAGAAAAAGTAGAATCACCTCTGTAAAATCAGGATGGTAAATACCTTACAGGGTAGTCAGATTCAAAACATAGAGAATCCCCTCTAGGCAAAACCTTAAGTATAAAAAGACACAAAAACCGGAATATACATTCCATTCAGCACAACTTATTTTATCAGCCATTTAAACAAAACAGAATCTAACGCATATCTAACTAGATTGCTTATTAACCCTTTACAGGAGTTCTGACCTGCCTTCCTGCTCTGGTCCCGGCAAAGGCAACACATGGACAGAGAGAACCCTTTGTTTCCCCCCCCACCCCCAGCTTTGAAAGTATCTTGTCTCCTCATTGGTCATTTTGGTCAGGTGCCAGCGAGGTTATCTTTAGGTTCTTAACCCTTTACAGGTGAAAGGGTTTTTTCCTCTGGCCAGGAGGGATTTAAAGGTGGTTAGCCTTCCCTTTATATTTATGACAACGACTTTGTGGGGATATATTCAAAAATTATGGAGCTGAACTTTATGGTATCGATTACAATGGATATATTTGTTTAAAAGAAAATTAGAACAAGACTACATGCATCTCCAAAGCTGAAGGAAAGTCTGTTGTTTGTACCTAGAACATGGCAGGATTGTTTAAAAACAAAACAAAACAGCTCATCCTGATATGTAGATTGCCAGGTAATGCTGCTGCAAAGTCAGTGAGACCTTGGCTTATTTGCTGTGTAGGTCCAACTCTGCATATTAATGTTGTCAAGGGGCCAATTTAACTTGCTGGAAGATTCATCTTGCTAACTTGAAGTTTAGATCAATGCTGTTAAAGTTTTCCATTCTCTGTGTGTGGAACTTGCCTGCTTTGATTAATTCTTCCCTCTTGCCCACATTATCTGCCTCTTTTGGACTTCAGTTGTCTTCTCCTTGTGTACAGAAGGTGTACCCTCAATATGTGATTTAAAAACACAGGTCAACTTGAGTTACTTAGGACAGCCATAACTTTTGGGCCTAACTTATGCAAAAATCAGAGTAGGCGGAGTATAACTTGGAGTCAATGAAAATACTACAGTAGATATACTGTATATCCCACTAAATGTTTTCTTTAAATTGCTGGTCTGCTATAGAATAATTTTATTCAGAGTAATTAGTATGCTATGTTGGAAATCTTAAATAGCAGCACAAACATTTAGATTGCTTTCCCCATCTTTTCTTTATGGACATTTTGTGTGCTACTTTGAGTTTCTGGGAACTTTGCCAGTTTCCAAGACTGAGTAAAAATTATTGGTAAGGAACAAAATAAATATTTGTAGGTAGTTTTAATAAGAGAATATGTGTGTCTGATCTAATCCAGAGCATATAAAGAACAGTGGTTTTGATTATTTTTCAGTTGTTAATAGTAATGGACTCAAAGGATTTGGAGTTTCTCTTACTATGATTGGGACCATTGGATATGGGGAGTGGAGAAGTTGTGTTCTTTTAATTTCTGTACTGAATTTTCAAAAAATTAAAAATTTTCAGTGTACAAAAATCCAAATTGAGAGCTCAACCATTTCACCCAGATACACATACAGAAGAGAACCTCCAGAAGCAAATCTCTTCTGGTTTGAGGGATGTAGAGATGTCAGTCTCCTTCACATCACCTTCCTCAGACTTTGCAGAAAGTTCTCTAGTTGGGTCTATGTGTCCTGTCTGGGAAATCTACACACAGTAAGGAATCACCTTTAAGAGGGCGTTCCAGAGGAAGCTGTGTCCTGTGAGAGATACTTTAAAAATTCATCTCCCAGTGGGTGATAGGAGGGGATGCAGAGGGATGCAGGGCCAGTGTAGATCAGCCTGTAATTCAGCCAGGTGCCCAAGATCTGTTGGGTTTGGGAACAGGATTCTCTGTTTTTCAGTAGGAATGGGGCAATTCGTTTTCCATACATGACTGACGTTTACACTGTTCACATAGTAGAAACATAAACATTTTTAATCTGAATCAGAGCAGTGATCCATCTATTCCATTGTTCTGTCTTCTCTGACAGGGACTAGTAGTAGCTGCCTAGAGGAAGTTGCAACAGATCCTGAAGTGGGCTATTCAGGAAGAATTTGCCCATCTAATGTAACTGTGGGTTGGTTTTCTAGTTATCCATATCTAGGGTGACCATATTTTCCTATGCTGAATATGGGACACCTGGTAAAATTATTCATATTCAAGTGAGTTCAATGACAATCTATCAGAACTTTGCAATGCAAATGTTCAAATTAACATCAAGTTGTCTGAGCCCCTGTTAAAAAGAAGTACTGCGTAGTTTGATTCTTTTTATTTACCTTCTTATCTTTAAGGCTTTAGGGTTCACACAGAGAGAGGTGACACAAACACACACTCATGTACACCTTTCTCACACGGGGGGGTGACCGACCAACCCGGTCCTCCCTGCCAGGCGCTCCACCCTCCATGCCTGACTGGGCCCCCAGGATGGAGCCACCTCTTCTGGTACTTGGTGCCACATCTTCCCGAGGCAACACTTGGCAGGGGAGGGCACGCAGGGTCACATTCCCGCCCCCCACGCGCTTCCCAGATTTCTGCCCAGAGCTGCTTCCAGGCACAGGGGAAGAGGAGGGGGAGAAGGGATGACATGGCCCGTGTCTTTGCAGAACTCATCTCTTCCCGCCACAACTCCAGTGTGGCTGGAAGCAGCTTGTCCCTTCCTGTCCACACAGTGTTGAAAGGAGCTGTCAGGGTTCCCTCCCCACTCTGAACTCTAGGGTACAGACGTGGGGACTCGCATGAAAGACCCCTAAGCTTATTTCTACCAGCTTAGGTTAAAAACTTCCCCAAGGCACAAATCCTTCCTTGTCCTTGGATGGGTACTGCTGCCACCATCAAGTGAGTTAGACAAAGATTCAGGAGAAGAACCACTTGGAGTTCCTGTTTCCCTAAAATATCCCCCCAAGCCCTACACCCCCTTTCCTGAGGAGGCTTGAGAATAATCTTCCAACCAAATAGGTAAACCAGATTCTTAAAAAACAGAACTTCATTATAAAGAAAAAAAAGCAAAAGAAGCACCTCTGTAAAATCACAATGGAAGGTAACTTTACAGGGTAATCAGATTCAAAACAGAGGATTCCCCTCTAGGCAAAACTTTAAAGTTACAAAAAAACAGGGATAAACCTCCCTCTTAGCACAGGGAAAATTCACAAGCTAAAAACAAAAGATAATCTAACGCGCCTTGCCTTATTTACTTGCTCTTTTTGCAGTATTGAGACTCATTTTAGGATGATTTTAGGAGAAGGAGTTTTCTGACCTGACCTGCTTCTCTGCTTCCCCAGGGAACACACAAACAAAGCCTTCCCCCCAACCCAGATTTGAAAGTATCTTCTTTCCCCATTGGTCCTTTTGGTCAGGTGCCAACCAGGTTATTTGAGCTTCTTAACCACTTACAGGTAAGGAGGAATTCTAGGCTACCCTTAGCTCAATGGTTCTGAGCAGCTAACACCTCCAGGCTGCTGCTGGCCACCAACATAAGCCAGCCGCCTCTGGCTACAATGCAGGCAGGAAGGGGTTAAGCCCTAAGGCAGCATTGTGCACCAAGGCCCAGGGGACCTGACTGCAGGGGCTTCAGCAAACCCAGACAGAGAGGTGGCTCAGCAGGGGAGGGTGTCTGGAGGACAGAGTAGCCCTGTGCTCCCTGGGGGCAGGACCCGGGGGTGGAGGGTGGGATGAAGAGGGTGTTAAGCCCCTGCCCCGGGGGCTGCTGTGGAGCGTGCAGGTTTGGGGTGTGAATAGGTTGGAAATTGCTTCCCCCCTCCCACTCCAGAGCTTAGTTGAGGAGTGGAGAAGCTTCCCCATGCCAGTGCTGTGCAGGGCTTTGGCTCATTCAGGGCTTGGCTTCTCCTGGCCAGCACCCCAGGCCAGAGGGTATTGGGCTCTCCCGGGGTGCTGGCCCAGCCAGAGGCAGTGCAGGAAGGAAGGGGCCTGCTAGCCAGGCTGTTGGTGAGCTGAGTGCTCTGACCAGGGGCTGGTTCTTCACCCAATGCTGGGAGTGGGATGCGTCCCACCAGGGGGGACATGGAGGAGCAGTGGGGCTCTGGGGGATGAAGGGGCAAAGCAGGGAGAGGACAGTGAGAGGGGGAGCACGTAAAGGGCTGATGGGTGGGCAGCAGAGGCAACACGAGGTTTGGAGGTTTGGGCCAAAAGAAATCTGATGAGGTTCAATAAGGATAAGTGCAGGGTCCTGCACTTAGGATGGAAGAATCCAATGCACCGCTACAGACTAGGGACCGAATGGCTAGGCAGCAGTTCTGCGGAAAAGGACCTGGGGTGACAGTGGACGAGAAGCTGGATATGAGTCAGCAGTGTGCCCTTGTTGCCAAGAAGGCCAATGGCATTTTGGGATGTATAAGTAGGGGCATAGCGAGCAGATGGAGGGACGTGATCGTTCCCCTCTATTCGACACTGGTGAGGCCTCATCTGGAGTACTGTGTCCAGTTTTGGGCCCCACACTACAAGAAGGATGTGGATAAATTGGAGAGAGTCCAGCGAAGGGCAACAAAAATGATTAGGGGTCTAGAGCACATGACTTATGAGGAGAGGCTGAGGGAGCTGGGATTGTTTAGTCTGCAGAAGAGAAGAATGAGGAGGGATTTGATAGCTGCTTTCAACTACCTGAAAGGGGGTTCCAAAGAGGATGGCTCTAGACTGTTCTCAATGGTAGCAGATGACAGAACGAGGAGTAATGGTCTCAAGTTGCAATGGGGGAGGTTTAGATTGGATATTAGGAAAAACTTTTTCACTAAGAGGGTGGTGAAACACTGGAATGCGTTACCTAGGGAGGTGGTAGAATCTCCTTCCTTAGAGGTTTTTAAGGTCAGGCTTGACAAAGCCCTGGCTGGGATGATTTAACTGGGACTTGGTCCTGCTTCGAGCAGGGGGTTGGACTAGATGACCTTCTGGGGTCCCTTCCAACCCTGATATTCTATGATTCTATGATTCTATGATTCTACGTAACCGGCCGCCGCCTGGCGCCTGCCCGCACTCACCAGCCACCGCAGCTCAGAGCATGCAGCCAGTGCGGGCCAGAAACGGGACGGGGGCGGGGCCCTGCTGGCTGAGAGCCGGCACGTATTGGGGCTGAGCTGACGGATCACCAGGGGGAGTGGCCAGCCCCGCATGCTGCATCTTCGCCTCACCCCCAGCTTTGCCCGCCCACCCACCTCTATTGTCAGCCACTGGAGCCCTCCATTCACTGCTGGTGGGCGGGTGGCTGGCGAGCAGGGATCCGGCCAGCAGCAGGACCCACCAGTACTGATTGGGGGGGAGACAGAAAATACGGGACAATTTGCCCATATTTAAGAAAAAGTCAGAACACCTGCAGGAGGGCTTAAATACAGGACTGTCCCTTTAAAAATGGGACGTCTGGTCACCCTATCCATATCAGTGTTCAGTCCTTTTCTGAATCCTGTGAAACTGTTGGTCTCAATGATGTATTGTGGCAATGTTCCCCAGGGTTTTTATTTATTTTATATATATATATATATATTTAAGAATTCCTTTTTTATTATTATTACATTTTTGTCTTTCCGTTTCATCGACTTAAAGCCTATTGAAATCAATGGGAGTTTTCCCATTTATTTTGTGGGCTTTGCCTTTATACCTCCTCAAAAGACAGTAGACTGGACCCCCTGACTGACCTTCTGTGTTCTATTAATTCTTTTGCATATCTTTATCCCATCCTTTTATTTGTCTCCTCTCTGAACTGAATAGGCCCAGTCTTTTCAATCTATTTTCATGGAGAAGTTTTTCCATATCTCTCATAATTTTCATCACCCATCTCAGAACCACCTCAATTTCTTCTCTAAACTTTCTGAGATGAGGTCTCTAGAAATCAGTACTAGATATCTCCAACATTAACTAGCCTCTGTTTTTCCAGGACAGTATCTGAGTTTGAGAGATTGCATTTCATTAGCACCTCAGCCCCCCATTCATTCTTAAATTCCTTCAGAACTCTTGGACAGATTTCCCATCTGATCCTGTTGGCTGCTTGTGCCTTAATTTATCAGTTTGTTCCAGCACCTTGTCTTGTCACATCTCAATATCTGACAACACCTCTGTTTTATTACCTTAAAAGAGTAGGTTCAGGTTTGGTATGCTCCCAAAAATTAACTGTGGTGGAGACTGATGCAACATCTTTATCTTCCTCAATAACTGCCTCATGACACAGTGTGTCTACTGTATCTCATACAGGCTTCTAATTTCTGAACTACTGAAAAATAATCACTTGATATTTATTTGTATATCTTTGACTTTCCTCTTCAAATTCCATCTAAGCCAGATTTCCATCTTATATATTGCTCGCTGTGGTTTACACTCAGTTCTATTGGTTTCACTAATGTAGGATTTATATGTCTTAATTACATTCTGCTTGGTTCCTGAGCAGCTTGAAAGTATTCAACAGAAAAAAATCCCTCAGTTTTTACATAGTGAATTACTTTTAAACTGCACATTAAAAAAAGACACCGGAGCATTTATCAGGATGTTTGTGGGCTCAGTGGTTATGTGTTTAAAAAATATTCTGTGGAATGGCTTTGTCCCATGACAGAGATTTAGAAAGCTAAGTATTCAGATTCCAGCTGAGATTCAGGCCTGTAATCTTGTTTGAAATGTTCCCTTTCATAATGCTACTTGGCTGCAGTATATCTGTAGTTGGGAGCAGTGGAAAACAAGCCGGCTAGAGTCCTTCCCGCAGAAAAGACCATCACCTGTTGGGGCCCTCACTGAGAAGTGTTCAGGGACTATTCCAGCAGCAACAGCAGCAAAAGCAGCAGCCTCTGAAAGTACTGCCCACCATTCCATAACGGATACTTGTACTTCTGGAATGCACTTCATTTTTTAAATGAACTTTGTACTGTAGAGAAGGCTAGTTTTCTTTCTTTTCTCCTGGAGGCTGCTTCTGGTAGTTTTTAAACCTGCAGTTTAAAAGTTTTCAAGGAAAGCTTGTGAAGTAGGCAGGGACAATGGAGGAAAATGAAAGCCAGAAATCTGAGCTGTGCCTGGCTTGTTCAACAGACAGCAGACAGATGAAGGGTAAGTAACAGAATCAGTCAAAGATGGAGTTACATTTAAACACGTCCCTCATTGCTGCTTTTTATAACTAGAAGTAGAGGGAATAAAAAGTGTGCTTCTTGTGCATGTGACTTTTGAAGGCTTGCCTGATACTTTGGGGATTTTTATGTTTAACTTTCTCTTTGGAGAGATTTTTATTTAAGAGCTAAAGCAGAGTGTATGTTGATGTCACATTTTGTGACACACTAAGCAGTGTGATATGGAGTGTGTTACTTCCCTAGGGAAGGATAAATACTATCGGCTACCTTTTAAATTCTCTATACTCCAACAGCAGAAGCAGAGAAACACTTCATTTTATAGAAGCAGTACTGAGATTACGGTTTTTTTTCAATTCCTATTTTAGAACGCACAGATCTACAGTAGATTGTCATGAGATGAATTTACTTTGTGTGGAACAAGGTGGGTTGATTTTGGAATGAAGCCAAGAAATTATGAGCATGGTTTTCATGTAAGGTCAGCTGTGGTGCATTTGTACAATTACCATTGCACTGTATTTTGTCTGAAACCTAATGCAAACAGTTTCCTGATGAATTTTTATGTAGGGTATTCCACTCTGTACAAACATTCAGGTGGCATGACAGATATCTAATCTAAATTTATCTCTTATAAGTATTTATAGAACACCAATCATGGTAGCTTTTTGAACACTTCCAATACACATGCATGTTGTATTGTGTTTCTCATGCAGATTTCAGTGAAACATAAATGCTCCTGTGTTTGTATAAAAATAAACATAATATGTTTGGGTATAAATGGCAATTGAAAATATATTTTGGTATTTCACAATATTAAAAGTCAGTAATATCTGAGAATATGTAGCATACTCCGAAAAAGCATATAATAAACAAAACTCCAATGTGGTCATTAGTAGTGTTTGACATTCTGCCAGATCATAGCAAATATGTGAGCAATGGGTAACTCATAGTCCATCCATATCGTTCAGGTGTGTGTATTCACGCACCTTTGTGTGTACGGAGAACAAAACGTTCACTAAAATGTGTTCCTGAATTGCAAAAAGAAATAACATGCTATTACCATACTATCCATGCAAAATATACTGATATTCATGTAATGGTAGAAAGCCGAAGTAAGTCTGGACCAGCTCCTGAAACTGGAAGATCCAGGTCACAACAATTAATCCAAAAGATTATCATGATGGATTATCATGGACATACCACTTGTAGGCCAAAAATTAAGTTAAATTAATTTTTCCTGTAAGTTTTCTCCATTAAATTATATTTCCTGTAGTGATGGATGAATCTCAGAAAATTTTGAATTTGGGTTTAATTCAGATAAGCACCCAGTTCAGATTTTCAAGCCTTTTGAGCAGTATCGCAGTCCCCACAAAGCCTTTATCCAGTCATACAACACATCCCATTCGTCCTCCCGCCATCCACCATGATAGCAGACCTTCTTAAAGAGGAAGGTCCAGCAACCCACTAATTTCTCAAGTAAAAGGTCTCCTCTTCAAGAGCATGATAGGCTTATCATATTCGTACCTCTGGCATCCTCAGAACATTCTCTCTCACCTACCCCTTTTTAAGGGGTGATACATTTATCCTCCTCCTGCCTACAACCTATGCAGTCTTCTAGGGACAATCAGATGATCCTTTACCCATTAGAAAGTTTTCTGGGGGATGGTTGTTAAGCTGACACTTTCCTCAATGCCCTCTCATCCCATAAGTATTTTCTAAGGTGTGGAATGCCTGCCCATTCTGCTACTCAGTAGTAGCAGGATCCACAAACTTGCTGTTGGATTCCACTGCTTCTGATACTATGATCTTCACATGCACCTGGAGCTAAAATGCCCCAGTGTGCATTGTAGTATTTCACAATCCCTTCTCTTGCCTTCCCCCAAGGTGACCTGCCACCAGGTAAGAAGTGCAAGGGAAGTACATTTAGGAGGAGATTTGAGAAGGGGCTCTGTAATGCAGACATTCCAGAGCTTCAGAAAGGGTTAGAGTTCAGTTTGGTTCAATTTCAGGCGGGGGGAGGGAGGGTTATTTTATCCAAATTAGTTTGCGGATTCTTAATCAATGTAAGTTGTGCACCAAAAGAAAGCAGTAGGGACTGCAGTGTTTTGTCGTATGTTACATGTCTGTCGATGCCATGAAAAGAATGTGTCATGTAACATATGTATTAATAACATAACCTAGACATGGCAAAGGTAACAATTAGTTTGCATTTGTTTCTTTTCAGTTATGTGTGGGAAAAACTGTTACATTTTGGATAATTTTAGGAATTCAGTGTTTTTCTCTCACATGCAGTGCTAAAGGCTAAAAAAAGGCTAACATAGCACCATGTCTTTTGGTTCCTTCTTGAAGTCTTCGTATATAACAAATAATGATAAAACACTTTGATTTGGTGTTTCTGAGTCTCTTCATGCTAATAGATGGATCTTTAGATATCTCTTAAGAACTCAAGTGCGGAGCATGGATAGGTTTTGCATGAGATGTAGAGCAGGATTACAAATTTAATGAACTTTCTGTTGTGTTTTGTGTTGTACACGTTAAGGTAGATCTACACTCGTGGCGGTGTGTAGAGTACAGACACCGCACACCTGGATAGCATCGGTATAAATAACAGTGTAGACAGTGAGGGACAGCTTAGGTGAGTAGAGTGCCCTACGTGCCTGAACCCTAGGGTGTGTATGAAACACAGCTCTCTACGTGCCCAAGCAGTGCCTCCTATGTCTGTACTTCTGTTTTTGGCAGTGTAGTCTCTCACTGTCTGCCTGCAGCCACAGCCTTTCCCCACTGCAGTGAAAGGTTCTGTAAGCAAGGAAAGGCTCTGGCCTGGGAGAGGCAACAGGTGGGGAGCTGCCGGAGTCTTTACTACGAGAGCTTTTCCCTGCTGCCAGAGCTTTCACTGCTGCATGTAGTTACACACCACAGTGACAAGTGTGAACGCAGCCTGCTTTTCACTGTGGCATGTAGCTACACATGCCCTACATGCCACAGCAAATGTAGAAAAGGCCTGTATTGTATCCTCAAGGAAGTGCTCACAGCTGCTATTGTGACCCTTACATTAGGGGGTTTGTGTGTGAGGGGTATATACGTAGCCATGCTTATGCCTAATACTCAGACATCTGAGATGGCCCCTGTTCAACCAGAAATACAGAACGTCTTTTTGACTGGCACTTCCATTTCAACAAGTTCAGAAATATAATATCTATATTTGGAGTGTGATGGATTAAAAATGCCAGATTATCCCTCTTACTGGAGATCCACTGATGTGGGTGCACAGCCTGCAAAAACCTTTTGAACCATTGATGCATTTGGAATAGGCACATTTCTTTATTACAAACAAAATACTCATTTTTACCACTTCTTTCAAACAAATCTCAGTGCGTCTGGTGGTAGGATTTCTCCCTGAGTTTTCAGAAAGCATCATCACAAAGTTATTGAGGTTGGGAGTTTTTGTAATTAAGTTACACATGGAAAATTTGCGTTGTCCAATAGACCTCAACATGTGTAGCTGCAGCTCTGATGTTCTGACATTGGAGACACTTTTAGGAATGCTGGCTTGCTCAAAATCAGCTAAAGATTTAAAAACTGCATTGATTGTGTTTTTTTGGTTTTGCACATATTTAAAGGAACACATTAGGGAGGCAAATTTAGTATGAAAGTCTAGCTTTGAACTCTAGGGCTTCCTACAGAAAAAGTGTATTGCCAGTTCCCAACATGTATGCAAGACAGGTAAAAAAAAAAAATGTTTATCACTATGAAGGAGTGTGATGTTCTGAGTCTGCAGCACGTTATCTTTCTGTAGCTTTTATGTAGTGTTTCTCTTTATGAGAAAGTTTGAATTTGGATGCAGATCTAAACTTCTCCAGGGTTAGGAATATTAAGAACATAAGAACAGCTGTGCTGGGTCATACCCATGATCCATTTAGCCCACTATCCTGTCTTCTGACAGTGGCCAATGTCAGGTGTGTCAGAGGGAATGAACGGAACAGACAATCATCGAGAGATCCATCTCCTGTCATCCACTCCCAGCTTCTGGCAAACAGAGGCTAGGGACGCTCAGAGTATGGTGATGGGTGTGGAGCTGTTTGGGTTCAAGATTTAGGTTCAGCCTGTCACAGAGAGAGCAGCCAAATTCATACTTCTCAAAGTTTGGTGACATTTGGATTTGGGCTTTTATTTCAGGACTATCTCTACTATAATAGGTATAATGATCTATAAGTAGAGAACACTGTTATTACTATAGTGTACACAAGTGTGCTAGATCAGTGGTTCTTCTTTGAGTGCTTGCTCATATCGATTCCAAGTAGGGGTGTGTGTGTGTGCCACATGCACAGTCATTGGAAGGTTTCCCCTCAGCAGTACCCATCGGGTCAGCTGTGGCGCTCCCTGGAGTCGCGCCTTCATGGCAGTGTATATAGGGTCCCTGCCTACCCACCACCTCCGCACTTCTGTCTTACCACCAGTGACGGTCGTTGGAACAGCTCTTCTCTTGCTACAGCAAGCGATCTCCTAGTGGACTTTTCTTGTTGTACCTGTAAATAGTTTGACAACTTAGTATTAGTTAGTTCTAGTAGTTCATAGTTAGTTTAGATACATTTTAGTTGGGGGTTTCCCCCCCACCATGTTTCCTGACCAGGGTATGCGGGTCCTGTCAGAAGCCTATGCCAAAGGGAGACCCACATGACTCCTGCTTAAAGTGTTTGGAGGAAGCACATCAGACTGAGAAGTGCAAAATCTGTAGAGGCTTCTGCCCAAGGACTAAAGCCATGTCCACACTTATCGGGGATCGATGTTCCTGTGATCAATGAAGTGGGGGTCAATTTTGCGGGTCTAGTGAAGAGTGCTCTCTGGTAGACTCTGGTACTCCACCGGAATGAGAGGAGTAAGATAAGTCAACGGGAGAGCGTCTCCCATCAATGCAGCGTAATGTAGACACTGCAGTAAATTGACCTAAGCTACATCGACTCCAGCTATGTTATTCACGTAGCTGGAGTAGTGTAGACAAGGCCTAAGGAGAGGGACTTTAGGCTGAAAGTGTTCCTCGTGGAGTCAGCCCTTCATCCCCAGCCAGCACAGGCAGCGTCCGACCCCAAGCTCAGCACTTCGGTGTAGAGCGCACCAGTCTCACTAAGGGTATGCCTACACTACGAAATTAGGTCAATATTATAGAAATCAATTTTTAGAAATCGATGTTATACAGTCGATTGTGTATGTCCACACTAAGCGCATTAAGTCAGCGAAATGCGTCCTCACTACCGTAACTAGCATTGACTTACGGAGCGGTGCGCTGTGGGTAGCTATCCCACAGTTCCTGCAGTCTCCGCCGCCCATTGGAATTCTGGGTTAAGCGCCCAGTGCCTGATGGGGAAAAACATTGTCATGGGTGGTTTTGGGTACATGTCGTCAGTCGCCCCTCCCTCCATGAAAAGCAATGACAGACAATCGTTTCACGCCTTTTTTTCCGTGCGGATGCCATACTGCTTTCGGCAGACTGTGCAGTAGGACTGCTAACCGTCATCATCCACCACTTCTGCTGCAACTCTGCTCTGCTGCTATTGTCTCAATAGCGAATTTCTCCATATTGTCTGTCATGGGCTCCCGGGTACGTGTGTTCTTCCTTGGGAAATGTGTGCGGTACTAACCATCGTCCTCCACCACTTCCGCTGCAACTCTGCTCTCCTCTCTTATGAATCCACCTTGCAGTTCCTCTCGTCATTCTCTGTAAATATCTATTCTTGTGGCATCCGTCGTCAACCACCGCTTCTGCTGCAACTCTGCTCTCCTGCAGACACCATACCATGGCAAGCATGGAGCCCGCTCAGATCACCCCAGCAGTTATGAGCATTGTAAACACCTCGCGCATTATCCTGCAGTATGTGCAGAACCAGAACCTGCAAAAGCAGGCGAGGAGACGACGGCAGCGCGGTGACGAGAGGGATGAGGACATGGACACAGACTTTTCTCAAAGTATGGGCCCCGGCAATTTAGACACCTTGGTGGCAATGGGGCAGGCTTATGCTGTGGAACGCCGGTCCTGGGCCCAGGAAACAAGCACAGACTGGTGGGACCGCATAGTGTTGCAGGTCTGGGATGATTCCCAGTGGCTGTGAAACTTTTGCATGCGTAAGGGCACTTTCATAAAACTTTGTGAGTTGCTTTCCCCTGCCCTGAAGAGCAAGAATACCAAGATGAGAGCAGCCCTCACAGTTCACAAGTGAGTGGCGTTAGCCCTTTGGAAGCTTCCAACGCCAGACAGCTACCAGTCAGTCGGGAATCAATTTGGAGTGGGCAAATCTACTGTGGGGGCTGCTGTGATCCAAGTAGCCAACGCAATCACTGAGCTGCTGCTATCAAGGGTAGTGATTCTGGGAAATGTGCAGGTCATAGTGGATGGCTTTGCTGCAAAGGGATTCCCTAACTGTGGTGGGGCGATAGACGGAACCACCCATATCCCTATCTTGGCACCAGACCACCTTGGCAGCCAGTATGTAAACCACAGGGGTACTTCTCAATGGTGCTGCAAGCACTGGTGGATCACAAGGGACGTTTCACCAACGTCAATGTGGGATGGCCGGGAAAGGTACATGACATTCGCATCTTCAGGAACCTTGGTCTGTTTGAACAGCTGTAGGAAGGGACTTACTTCCCAGACCAGAAAATAACGGTTGGGGATGTTGAATTGCCTATAGTTATCCTTGGGGACCGAGCCTACCCCTTAATGCCATGGCTCATGAAGCCATACATAGGCACCCTGGACAGTAGTAAGGAGCTGTTCAGCTACAGGCTGAGCCAGTGCAGAATGGTGGTAGAATGTGCATTTGGACATTTAAAAGCATGCTGGCGCAGTTTACTGACTTGGTTAGACCTCAGTGAAACCAATATTCCCATTGTTATTGCTGCTTGCTGTGTGCTCCACAATATCTGTGAAAGTAAGGGGGAGACGTTTATAGCAGGGTGGGAGGTTGAGGCAAATCGCCTGGCCACTGATTAAGTGCAGCCAGATACCAGGGTGATTAGAAGAGCACAGCAGAGAAGCTTTGAAAACCAGTTTCATGACTGGCCAGGCTAGGGTGTGACAGTTCTGTTTGTTTCTCCTTGATGAAAACCTTCCCCCTTGGTTCACTCTACTTTCCTGTAAGCCAACCGCCCTCCCCCCTTCGATCATTGCTTGCAGAGGCAATAAAGTCATTGTTGTTTCAAAATCATGCACTCTTCATTAATTCATCACACAAATAGGGGGATAATAGCCAAGGTAGCCCGGGAGGGGTCGGGGAGGAGGGAAGTACCAGGTGGGGTGGTGGCTGAGGGGAGGAGGAAAGGACAAGGCCACACTGCACTTCAAAACTTATTGAATGCCAACTTTCTGTTGCTTGGGCAGTCCTCTGGGGTGGAGTGGTTCGTTGCCCGGAGAGCCCCCCACCCCCGTGTTCTTGGGTGTCTGGGTGAGGAGGACATGGAATTTGGGGAGGAGGGCGGGCGGTTACACAGGGGCTGCGGTGGCGATCTGCTCCTGCTGCCTTTCCTGCAGCTCCACCAGACGCTGGAGCATATCCGTTTGATCCCCCAGTAGCCTCAACATTGCATACTGCCTCCTCTCATCATGCCGCCGCCACCTCTCCTCTTGCTCCCACAACCTCTCGTCTTGCTTGTTCCTCCTGTCCTCATGTTCATTTTCTGCTTTCCTGGACTCTGCCATTGTTTGCCTCCACGCATTCTGCTGAGCTCTTTAAGTGCAGGAGGACTGCATGAGCTCAGAGAACATTTCATCGCGAGTGCATTTTTTTCGCCGCCTTATCTGCGCTAGCCTCTGGGACAGAGATGATAGGGGGAGTGTTGAAACATTTGCAGCTGCGGGAGGAAAAAAAGGGAGAGGAGTAGTGTTTAAAAAGACACATTTTAGAGAACAATGGGTAGACTCTTTCATGGTGAACCAAGCTGTTAACATTACATAGCATATGTGCTTTCAGTACAAGGTCGCATTTTGCCTCTTATATTGAGAACCTGCCAGTTTGGTGTGAGAGATCACACACGCAGGGCCGGGCAACAGAATTCAGCTTGCAGGCAGCCATGGTAAGCCACAGTCTTTTGGCTTCTTCAACCTTCATAACATGCGGGAATGGTTTCAAACAGCACCACCCTCCTTTTCCATACCATGCACCCGTTGGGTTGGCCATTTAAAAGGAGGGGCTGCGGTTTTCTGGTTAATGTGCAGCAGAAACTCAACTAACCCCCCTCCCCGAGCAATTCTCTGGGGTGATCACTTCACCCCTCCTCCCACCGTGTGATTAGTATCAGGGAAGATCCCTGCCAGCCAAACGCGAACAGCTCAGTGTGAACGCCCCCCCCCCCCCCCCCCCGCACTGCGTGGCTAAAAGCGGAGATGATTTCTTTTCAGCCGCAGAAAAACAGCCCAGCAGGAATGGCCACCTCTGAATGTCCCCTTAATAATGTCCCTGGAGGATTTCCGCTCCATCCCCAGACACGTTAACAGAATTTTCCAGTAGCTGTACTGGCTGCGAATGCATCCCAAGTCTTCAGGGCAAATTAATCATTAAACATGCTTGCTTTTAAACCATGTATTATATTTACAAAGGTACACTCACCAGAGGTGCCTTCTCCGGCTTCATGGTCTGGGAGCCCTCCTTAGGAGGGTTGGGAGGATATTGGCTCCAGGGTGATAAATAGTTCCTGGCTGTTGGGGAGAACAGTTTCTCCGCTTGCCTGTTGTGTGCTATCCTCCTCCTCATCATCTTCCTCGTCCCCAAAATCCTCATCCCTGTTTTGTGAGACTCCCCCCATTACAGGTGTCCACGGACAGGAGTGGTGTAGGGATAGGGGCATCCTCTAGAATTGCATGCAGCTCATCATAAAAGCAGCATGTCTGGGGCTCTGACCCGGAGCGGCCATTTGCCTCTTTGGTTTTTCGGTAGGCTTGCCTGAGCTCCTTAATTTTCACGCGGCACTGCTGTGGGTCCCTGTTATAGCCTCTGTCCTTCATGCCCTTGGAGATCTTTTCAAATATTTTGGCATTTTGTCTTTTGGAATGGAGTTCTGATAGCATGGATTCGTCTCCCCATACAGCGATCAGATCCAGTACCTCCTGTTGGGTCCATGCTGGACCTCTTTTGCGATTCTGGGGCTGCATGGTCACCTGTGCTGATGAGCTCTGCATGGTCGCCTCTGCTGATGAGCTTGCTACACTGGCCAAACAGGAAATGAAATTCAAAAGTTTCCGGTGCTTTTCCGGTGTACCTGGCTAGTGCATTGGAGTTGAAAGTGCTGTCCAGAGCGGTCACAATGGAGCACTCTGGGATAGCTCCCGGTGGCCAATACTATCGCATTGCATCCACACTACCTCAAATTTGACCCAGAGATGTTGATTTCAGCGCTAATCCCCTCATCGGGGAGGAGTACAGAAATCGATTTTAAGAGCCCTTTAAGTCGACAAAAATGGCTTCGTCGTGTGGACGGGTGCAGGGTTAAATCGGTCTAGCGCTGCTAAATTCGACCTAAACTCGTAGCATAGACCAGGGCTAAGAGAGGCCATGGCGCTAAGAAAGGACTCTGGCTCCAGAGACCCTCTGCACCATCATTCTCCAGCACCAAAGACCTCCTCCAGTGCAAGTGCCCGGCACCGCTCCCATTCGCCGGTCCCACACAAAAGACAGACTGACAGAGGTTGCTCTCCCACTAGAGCAGTGGAGCGAGGAGGCACCAGCGGGGTGTGTCCCATGCCAGGACACCCTGCTCTGGCTCTGACTCAGCCAGCACCGTCGACTCTGGACTCTCAGGGAAGTCCATCGAGTCCAGCACTACGCAGGTCGTTCAGTGCAGAGGGGATCCTCGCGAGTCAGAGGATCAGGAAGACCCAGTGCCACCACGGGCATCATCCTTCCCTGATGAAGCAGTGGTGGGCACATCAACCACGCTGCTGGCCCTGGACAACAGATCCCACCAGGAGTTGCTCAGAAGGGTGGTACAGAATTTGGGAATGCAGACAGAGGAGGTGTCGGAGGAGACTGACCCCATGGTTGACAGTCTCGTGCCTGAAGGTCCCTTGAGGGACCCCTCATTAAGACCATCCATAACACTACGAAAATGTTGTAGCAAATGCCCACCTCTCTTCCCTCCCATGGCCAAATGGGTGTAGAGAAAGTACTTTGTGTCTTCAAAAGGGTATGAGTATCTGTTCACTCATCCTCAGCCGGGCACTCTGGTGGTGGATGCTGCCAAACAAAAGGAAAGGCAAGGACAACCAGGATGAACTCCTAAGTCCAAGGAAGCAAAGAAGCTGGATCTCTTCGGTAGGAAGGTGTATTCTACCAAGGGGCTCCAGCTGTGCATTGCCAACCAGCAGGCAGTGCTTAGCTGCTACATTTTTAATGCTTTGAACATGTGCAAATTCAAGGAGTTACTGCCGGCAGACTCCGCTCAGCGTTTGCTGCTGTCCTTGAGGAAGGCAAGGTAGTTGCGAGGACCTCCTTACAGCCTCCCTAGATTTGGTGGACTCGGCAGCCTGTACTATGTCGACAGTCATTGCTATGAGAAGCAGTTCATGGCTTCAGGTGTTGGGATTCCTGCACAAAGTCCAGCAGACAATTCAGGACTTGCCTTTTGATTGTTTAGGGCTTTTCTTGGAGCAAACAGACTCTAGGCTCTACAGCCTGAAAGACTCATGGGAGACTCTGAAGTCTCTGGGGCTTCATATGCCAGCCCTGCCCAGAGGAAGCATTTTACGCCACAGCCTGCCACTCGCTTCTACCCTGCTCCCCCTAGACAGGACTACAGCAGGAAGTGGGGCAGGAATTATAGACCGAGGACCTCTGTCCTCCTCTAACCAGGGCCAGGGTTCAGCGAAGCAGCTTTTGAGGGTGTGCCCGGAGGTCACACACCAGTTCAGATCCTGGATCCTTCCCCTCCCTTTGTGAACCATCTGTCCCATTTCTACCATGCCTGGGCACAAATCATCTCAGACCAATGTGTCTTGAGCACGGTAGAATTGGGATATTCTCTCCAATTCTGTTCCCTCCTACCTTCCCACCCTCCTTCCCCATGCCTCTTCAAAGACTCTTCTCAGGTGCAATCATTGCTACTACTCGGGATGGTAGAGGAGTCCCTCTAGAGTTCAGGGGTAGGGGTTTCTATTCCAAGTATTTCCTAATCCTGAAGGCCAAGGGTGGGCTCAGACTTATTTTAGACCAGCAGGAGAGTGGGGAGGGGGGAGAGAAAACCTTTTGTAGTGATAAACACCCATTTTTTCATGATCTCTGTGTATAAAAACAAACATCTTCTGTATTTTCCACAGTATGCATCCGATGAAGTGAGCTGTAGCTCACGAAAGCTTATGCTCAGATAAATGTGTTAGTCTCTAAGGTGCCACAAGTACTGCTTTTCTTTTTGTGAATACAGACTAACACGGCTGTTACTCTGAAACCTGTCATTTTAGGCCTGTGAAACCTCAACAGATTCAGGAAGAAGATAAAGTTCCGTATGGTTTCCCTGGCTTCCACAGTCTCCTCCCTGGATCCAGGGGATTGGTACGACATTCAATCCCACAATGGGATCTCAACCTGGTGCTTTCAAGGCTGATGGGACCCTCCTTTTGAGTCCCTAGCAGCATGCTCGCTCCTCTGTCTTTCCTGGAAAGTGTCATTCCTAGTGGCCATAACTTCTGCCAGGAGGGTGTCTGAGCTCAAGGCCTTGATGTCCAAGCCCCCTTATACTGCTTTTTTTTAAGGACAAGGTACAGTTGCTGCCGCATCTGGCCTTCCTCCCAAAGATAGTTTCGCAATTCCATGCAGATCAGGACATTTTCTTCCAGTGATCGTCCCGAAGCCACATGCTAGTTAAACCAGGAATGGATGCTCCACTCCTGGATGTCAGATGTGTGTTAGCTTTTTACATTGAAAGGATGAAGCCGTTTTTAAAGTCAACACAGCTCTTCATTGCAATTGCTAAGTGGATGAGGGGGCTTCTGGTGTCCTCCCAAATGATCTCATCATGGATCACGACCTGTATCAGGGCGTGCTACAACTTAGCAAAGATACCTCCCCCAGCATTGACAGCACACTCCACAAAGATGTGGGCACCCTCAGCGGCATTCCTGGCACAGCTCCCCATTCAGGGCATCTACAGGGCACCAACATGGTCATCAGTCCACACCTTTACATCAACTACGCCATTACTCAGCAGGCTAGAGACGATGCAGCATTTGGCAGAGCGGTGCTGCAGTCTGCGACTGGGTGAATTGCTTGGGAGTCACCGACTTGGAATCAACATGAGCAAGCACTTGAAGAAGGAAAAACGGTTACCTATCTTTTGTAACTGTTGTTCTTTGAGATGTGTTGCTCACGTCCATTCCAAGACCCACCCGCCTCCCTTCTGTCAGGGTATTTTGGCAAGAAGGAACTGAGGAGTCAGCGGATCGGCAGGGACCTATATACATCACCATGAAAGCACGACTCCAGGGGCTCCACAGCTGACCCGATGGGTACTGCTAGGGGAAAAACCTCTCAACCACTTTGCATGCGGCATGCGCACACCTACTTGGAATGGACATGGAGCAACACATCTCGAAGAACAACAGTTATGAAAGGAGGTAACCATTTTTTCTCAACTTTTCCAGAGTACTACCCCTTTCAGGAGACTGATTTTTCTTGCATACCCCCAAGTTTCACCTCACTTAAAAACTACTTGCTTACAAAATCAGACATAAAAATACAAAAGTGTCACAGCCACACTATTACTGAAACAATGCTTACTTTCTCAGTTTGCCTGTTTGAAATTTTAGATTGTACTGACTTTGTTAGTGCTTTTTATGTAAGCTGTTGTAAAATTAGGCAAATATCTAAATGAGTGAATTGATGTACCCGCTGGAAGATCTCTGTGTACCCCCAGGAGTACACATGCCCCTGGTTGAGAACCACTGTGCTAGATAGCTCACAGAAAAGTCCTTTCCTCTGAAGAACATGCAATCTAAGGTGAAATCAATGGGGGTCCACCAACGTGTATCTTACTGCATGGTGAGGACCTAAATGGTGGATTTGTCAGACAAGTGGGAATGGTATCAGGAGCAACTGGGTGACCTGTGTGCAGGAGGTCATAAAACATAAGGTCCAATTAGTTGATCTAATAGTTCCTTCTGTCCTTAATATTGATGAATCTATGAAAGTTGGGAGAATGTATCGATTCCCAAAATACAGTAACATGCAAAGGGATGTGTTTAGAGATCTACTGGGAGTGCTTTTAGTGAACTTTTAGTGAAATAACTTTTAGTGAAATAGCAGTATATAGAGATAAATGAAGCAAGAAATTTAAAGGGATGAACATAAAGAGTTAATGTTAATAAGGACATTCAAGGGTGCATAACAAGGGTGAGTAAGGCTACAAATGGACTTAGGAGGCCTTTTCAATGCTGCTGTTTGTTATTCCCCTTTGCTGACAAAAGAGAGGGGGATTTTTTCATAGGTATTAGGTAACAAACCTCCAACCTACACTTCTTAAGGCACCAGAGGATTTATGTTACATAGTTACCTTCAGATAAACTAACACTAATATACCCTCTGTGTCTAGCTGTCTTTTTGTGAAAGTATCCATGGCCATTGGTCTTAAAGAAGACTTTAAAGTTGTAAAGTTTATCTGACTTTTTTCCTCTTTTATATCACATAAAACTTGCTTTTATTTTATTTCTCGAGGAGTGGTTTATTGAAAAAGTGATGCTGTATTTTCCAATCTGCTGTCTCAGAGAGGTATAAAATCGAAGTGAGATCCATGACATTTAAAACCTGGCTACAGTCAGAAAGCAGAAACAAATCCCAAGTGCTTCTCTTACTATTTCATAGGCATTTCAGAGCATGTGGAAAACATACTTTGAAAAGATTAAGGATTTCAAATCTGCTTTGTCAATGGAATTTTATCAGTTGGTATCCCTAAGGAGACTAGTTACAGGCTCATTAGATGTACTGGAACATACTGAAGAAAACTGTTTCTTCTTGTGGAAAGCATCCTTTAGATTTTAAAGGTTAGGGAGTAAAGGCTTTGCCTTATCTTCTTTTTACTTCAGACAATAGTGAAAATAGTATAAAGGGACATCTTTCTTAAATGATCATTTTTCTGTGAGGCATTAAGTACTGTATAATACAGCTGCTATAAGCAATTCTGTCTGTGTATTTTATTAAAGCTTAATAACACGTCTTTCCCCATCACTGGTGTAGAACAGGATATTGTATACTACTGTATTTTTTTAATTGACCTCACTATATTTTTTCCTTATAAATGTGACTGTTGGGGTTATGTTCTTATAATACTCTTTATTTTTTTCAGACCAGGGAAAAAACAATTTGCATGTAACATCATTAGACGATGCAGAATGTCTTCGATCTAAAGAACTCCTTGCAACTGGAAACAATAATACATCCAATCCAAAGCCTACTCGCAACATCCCTCGCAGACATACTGTAGGTGGACCTCGCAGTTCCAAAGAAATACTGGGAATGCAGACATCAGAAATGGACAGAAAGAGAGAGGCTTTTCTGGAACATCTGAAGCAGAAATATCCCCATCACGCTACAGCAATAATGGGACACCAAGAAAGGCTGAGAGATCAGGTATGAAAACAAAGTAATTTATTGTTTTTTGTTTAAAAAAAACAAAACATATTTCTAACTTTTATAAAATTCAATGTTAAATGGTTAGAAAAAATGGGAATGTAGCAGACCCGAAACAAACGTAATTGGGTTGGCTTTGTTGTTTTGTTTTTTAGATTTTTTTAAAGGGGAAGAGTATAACTATTTGATGCCATTTTTGTGCCATTCACTGAAACGAATAATTTTCTGAAGAGTTTATATATTAGAGTCTAGCAGGACAAAAATGAAACCAGAATAGTCAAAGAGAACATTTATCTCCTCTTCAGGTGACAGCTAACCATCTTGCCTAAAAATGTGGGACTAGCTGTTCGCTTTAGCTACATTTTCAGCCTGGGAAGCCAAGCTTAGCAGAAAAGAAAACATTTGTCGACAGTGTAGGTTTACCTCAGCTGGAGCTGTTACCAGGGGCGCAGGAACAATTTTTATAGTGGGGGTGCTGAGAGCCACTGAACCAAACTGTAAGCCCTGTAAATGATGGAAACCACTTCAAGCCAGGGGGTGCGGCAGCACCTCTAGTTCCAGCATCTATGGCTGTTACCCATTTATTTGCTGCCTTTTCTGCTTTGGAATCCACTAACACAAATGGAGTGGACTCATCCTCAAGTATCTGCATTCTCCAAACTATCTTGACGGCAGGTACTGGTCTCTAAGAAATGTGCCTCACACTGCTTTGTTTCTTGGCTGCATGCAGTGACTGTTCAGCAGGGAGAAGCAGATTCTGGGTCCATAGAAGATGTGGCATCTTGATGTATTTCTCAGGACAGGTTGAAAATGTTGCCATGCTGACCTTTGAACACAGAGAATGTAGTGAATGAAACTGTTCAGGACATAGTGATGTGCTCTGTTGCTGAGTACAGCATTCAACTTTGTAAATAAACCTGACAGAAAAATAAACATTTTGGTCCATAATTAATTTTTCACTACATGGATTTAATTAAAAAAAACAACAACAAAAACCCAACTCCGTATTTATGGTCCAAGTAGTTAAATGCCAAGTAAGCTGAAAAATTCAGAGGCTGGCAAACCTGGAGAAAGGGTACTGTTCAGTGGGAAAAAAAACATTGTGTCCAATGTGCTCAATCTGACAAATGATGGAAGGCCACCTTTTTTAAAGGTTTTTTTCTTAATGCTTGTAGGTTTTCCAGCACTAGCTACCAGCAAATCGAGAGTAAAAATCAAAGTAATTTAGCAGCATATTTGTAGTCCTTGTGATTCGACTTCCCATGGATTCATATGCTTGTCCGTGTTTTATAGAGAGACATTTCTTATTTCACATCTGTGAATACTTCTTCCTCAAAGGCCCCTCATATTGTGTGCCTGTGATGAGGAAGGTACTTATTATATAAGCTACCTCTTCTTTATTAGCTTAGGGTGTTAATGTATCTGAGATTCTTGCTCAACATTTTCAAAGTCCTACCATTTTGGAGGTTTTCCCTTAGGTCAGCACATTGTGTTGAAAATTGAGGCCTCTTCTCTCGCTCTCTCTCTCTCTCTGATCCTTCCCCCCCTCCCCCATCTATTCCAAGGAATCTAGGATCATAGTCTTCCAGTGCTTCAAAATAAAATTGTGGGTAAAAGAAAAGAAAATGAGCTCAGATTTATCTATGTCCTCAGCATTAACTGGTATGATTTATGCCCTATTTTTATACAGGCCTCTTCCTTCCTTTGAAAGTCGTGGATTTTTTTCAGTGATTATACTTTTTATCTCTTTCATGAACTTTCATGGTTGTGTGGAATGTGCTGGGTGGTAGATAAAGATAGCATACAAATTAAATAAAGGGGGAGGGGGAGACCGAAGATAAGATCTTTTGAGTCATGTAAATATTTAGTTCCAGTGGTGCAGACACTGCAAACCTAGGTTTGAACAGCCTACGCAGCAGGACACCCTACACAAGTTGTAACTTGATCTCTCTCTGAAGCCCATACGTTTCAGAAGGAATGCAGTAACCATTCTCGCTGTTTGTTTAAAATGTGTCATATCTGATAATTTATTGGGGAATGAAATCTATGTGAATATAGCCTGTTTCTATTTTTTTGATGATTAGACATACGTACTATCTGTAATGAGGGTAAACTTTAAAACAAAATTATCTTGAAATTACTATCAAAGGATCAGGCCACATTTTGTGGGTGCTTTCAGGAATGGAGATCTCATCCATTCGTCATTTGTTTTTTTAAACATCCATAAACCAAACAAAGAACCACATTAAAACATGCAAAAATAAGTATCTATTTGGTAGTAAGTGACTTTTTAATAGAAATGTGTCAGAACAGTCTGTTATAATCTCAGACACACGATTCAGAGCTAATTGTTATTCGTTACCATTTGTGTGTGTATGCACGCGGGCATGTAATGGGAATATGTTAGCAGCTCCATAGTGAAGGTTGTAATGCCATTTTGTCTTTATGTATGTGTGTACATATTATAATTTTAAAATATTCAGTGTGTGTGTACCATGTGTGTTTACAAGGTACATACACATATGTGCACACATGCTATATAAGAGCTAAGTACTATATACACACACATAGATTATATATACAAAATACCAACATGGGTTATTACACCTATGCAGACTTCGAACGTTTACATGATCCAACTTGACTCCTGTTGCACTCCAATGTGTGTGGGGAGTCCCCTGCAGTCTTAGCCAGATACTATACCACCATATCCCTGGCAACCCCAATGTCAAAGTGATATGGTTAGGTTATATTACACTCCAGATATTCCCAGTCGGTAGGTGGTCTGTTGGGGACCATTATCAGATGGCAGAGTTTGGAGCAGCTCCTAGTTTGCTCTAATCTCTACCAGGGTGATGACCAACATAGAACTGGTCAGATGGTCAGATAATCAAGAGGCTTTAATTGGCTCTCTTCTGGGCCTTCTCTCTTGCTCTTCACTGCAGCCAGGAGATGTGTACAATAGAGAATTTGGCCTCTAGTTTATGGTGAAACATTAGAGGTGAAAATGAGTTTTGATGATCGTGTCATGTTGTTTCCTCGACTTTGCGAATGATACCAGCCTTGGCTGATCATCTGCTTTTTCCACAGTGTCTTAATGCTTTCTTCCATGCTGGCTTTATGCATAGAAAGCCCTCTCTGAAGCAGCTTTTAAAGCCACTGCCCTGCTTTTGTAAATTCTTCCATAATGTCTACAGGAAAATACCACCTGAAAATGGCTAAGTAAAAAGCTAGAGGGGTTGCTGATCTATTGTTCATTATAATTTGTCATTGTATAATTATCATTATAATTGTATCTTATAATTTTTAATTACTTGAAAACTCCCAGCTATGCACATAGTCTTTGTAACTGTGTATTCCTCTCTCTCTTATCATCCCATTTGTTGTGTCTTGTCTTGAAACAGAAAGCTCACCAAGACGGGCTGCCTGTCTTTGTTTGTACAGTGCCTAGCACAAGGGCCTCTGGGCTCTGCTGTAATGGAAATAACAAATAATAGTGAGTGGTCTCATTCTAATTGTTTGCATGGTTAGCCATGTAAAAGCTAGATACTACTTTTATTAATAGTCTCAAGAATAGTACAGTAGCCAGGATTTGTTGCAGCTCAGGATTTATGTATATTAACAGAGCAGAGAGGTATAGTGGAAACTTCTTCAATACCTACATGTATCATGCCTTTGTCGAGACCATATTACATGCTCATAAGAGTGAGGGACTAAAAAGGTCCACAACAAGGTTAAAAAGGAAAGGAAAGGAAAGGAGCTTCTCCAGCTCTGGAGTGACATGTGTTTATCCTCCAACGAGAGTGCGGTGCCAAACATATGACACTGGAGTACTCACTCTATATATGAGCCCATTGAGTTACATTGCTGCCTGCTTTGGGGGGAGTGACTGTGGTTAGTAGGGGCCAGGAAAAAGTATATAAACAAGGACAGGTTTCAGAGTAACAGCCGTGTTAGTCTGTATTTGCAAAAAGAAAAGGAGTACTTGTGGCACCTTAGAGACTAACCAATTTATTTGAGCATAAGCTTTCGTGAGCTACAGCTCACTTCATCGGATGCATACTGTGGAAAGTGTAGAAGATCTTTTTATACACACAAAGCATGAAAAAATACCTCCCCCTAATAACACAGGGCCTAATAACATCGGCCACGCTATCAGAGGCTCGTTCACCTGCACATCCGCCAATGTGATATATGCCATCATGTGCCAGCAATGCCCCTCTGCCATGTACGTTGGTCAAACTGGACAGTCTCTATGTAAAAGAATAAATGGACACAAATCAGATGTCAAGAATTATAACATTCATTAACCAGTCGGAGAACACTTCAATCTCTCTGGTCACGCGATTACAGATATGAAGGTCGCTATCTTACAACAAAAAAACTTCAAAACCAGACTCCAGCCAGAGACTGTTGAATTGGAATTCATTTGCAAATTGGATACAATTAACTTAGGCTTGAATAGAGACTGGGAGTGGCTAAGTCATTATGCAAGGTAACCTATTTCCCCTTGTTTTTTCCTACCCCTCCCCCCCCCCCCAGACGTTCTTGTTAAACCCTGGATTTGTGCTGGAAATGGCCCACCTTGATTATCATACACATTGTGAGGAGAATGATCACTTTGGATGGGCTATTGCCAACAGGAGAGTGGGTTTGTGTGTAGCGGGGGGACCTGGATTTGTGCTGGAAATGGCCCAACTTGATTATCATACACATTGTAAGGAGAGTGATCAATTTCGATAAGCTATTGCCAGCAGGAGAGTGGGGTTGGGGGAGGCATTTTTTCATGCTTTGTGTGTATAAAAAGATCTTCTACACTTTCCACAGTATGCATCCGATGAAGTGAGCTGTAGCTCACGAAAGCTTATGCTCAGATAAATTGGTTAGTCTCTAAGGTGCCACAAGTACTCCTTTTCTATAAACAAGGACAATGGCTCTGAGGATGAAAAAGTATTTGCAGTTAAAAGGTTAAAAATGCTAAACTTCTTTCAAAGGGGAGGAGGGAAAAAAATCCCTGAGGTGAACCTGTTTTACAAGTTGTACCAGTAAAAAGTTTTTTAAAGAGAGAGAAAGAAAATGAACCTGTAGAAGCCATATCAGTTGAAGCTTTTCAAAAGCTGAGTTTTTCGTGTAACTTTAGAGTACAATCTGAGACACATATGGCACTGTAGGATTTTTCTTTAACTAATCACGTACATTGTTAGACAGGGAGGGGCAGATAGCAATGCCTAGCATTTCAATTAGTGTTTTCTGAAGAACGATTTAATCCATTTGCAAATGAAGTTAGATTTCTATTAATTTTAAAGAAAACCCTGTTGGTGTGAAATTCAGAATAACTACAAAATGGGATTGCTTCTTTTAAAAAAATGTACAGTTGAAGCAAAGTGGTAGGTCTGAACCTGACAGGTAACTTTGGCAGCATGCAGGCAGGTGGGGTTAAGGTAACTATGGAGATTTATGATGTCATGCTTGCAAGAGCATGTCAGGACAGCTAATTTAACATGTAGTTGTTCAAAAACTCTTATAGGCTAGAAGTAGGTTTTATGCAAATGACTGAGTTTTGCTGCAAAAGGGCAAAAGAAAACACGGCAGAGACATGGAGGGCATTTTACCTGACAACCGTAAAGGATTACAACAGAATTCATTCTAAACTAAAACTTTTGGGACTAAAGGAAAAGGATTCCATAACTTATCTCCTGCCTCACCTGTGGAATTCTAGGTTTAGGTAAATATAACTCTTTTTTTTCCCTTTGCACTTATGGTAAAAACATTTTTGAAATGCCGAAGTCTGCTTTACTGCATTGTTCCTCTTGGCAGCAGATCTGAATCAATAAACTGAGCTTTCTGGCATGGCATATTTTCTTTTCTTTTCTTTTCTTTTCTTTTCTTTTCTTTTCTTTTCTTTTCTTAAAACAAGCTCTTTTTTGAATGAAGTGAGAATTCTGAATAATTTGAAAGGCAATGTAATACATTATGCTGATTACATGAATAATGCTGCAAAAATGTTCTAGGTAGTGTTTTGGAGGAGAAACCAAGAATGGAGACACTGTATTTATTTGTAGATCATTGCCAGATGTGTCTCCTTTAACTGCTAAAACAAGACATTAAAATTATAACTACATTTATTTCAGCATTTCAGATCTGCAGAATGCAGAAGCATTTATTTTAGTAGATTAGAGAATCAGTCAGTGAAATACTTTTTATAAATATATGCACTGATAATTGCAACATAATTTGTGAGTGTGATTTTTAAAAAAAAGGATAAACGCAGATCTGGTAGGAAGTAGACAACAGTGTTTGGGGTGGAAATCCAACAGCACAAGTAAACTCTACTTTATCTCTGTGGTTTTGGGGATAAAACCAGGGTGTTGGATTTTCTACGTTTGTTTTAAGAAAGAAAAGAAATCTCTTTGTGCTTAGCTGTAACTGCTGTTGCAGTTTACATCAATCAGGAAGTTACACCAAGTAAACAATTATAATCAGGGAAAGGTTCCCTCATTGACACTGCTGTAATAAAATTACTCGAAGCAGCCTTACATCTACAGGATTAGCTAAAAGGTAGGGAAGGGTGGGGTTTGAGTAATTAGTGTCCAAGCATAGATATTTGAAACCAGAAAGATCATAGGTTCAGTCTAAAAACACCTGTGAATTGTAAACTCAGGCTAGAAACTTGATCAGTTCAATGTAAACCCTCAGTAGGATTTAGCAAATGAGCAGGCTGCACAATGTTTTAAACACTTTATCTAATTCCAGCTGAAAAACCAGTGTATAAGAACGCTTGACGTTCTGCATTACTTGATCATGCAAGTTAAAATAAACTTGCCGTTAACAAATATTGATTACCAAAGTAAGTAGGGATGAGTCTGAGAGGAGTAAAAAGTGAAGAGGTATCTTTAACTGCATGTATACTTATATACATTAGTTCATTACACAGCTGTTTTGTTTTTCATTCAGTAAAATCTTTAGAAATAGTTATTAAGGGGATACACATTTTTTAACCTCTGGTGTTAGTTTTTAATATTAAAATATGTACTATTGAACAATGTGTCAAATGAACTAGCATATTTGCATTAGTTACACCGATGCTGGTTGATGATGTGGAAAGGGTATGGGGAAAAAATGATTCAGCGCTGCTCATGCTATGTAAGTAGATTTTTGGTCTGAACTGACATGTAGAAAAGCAGCATTTGATTATAACGTAAATATTGTGGGTGTTAAGAATAAATGTTTTTAATTGGGATGTATATAACTGCTGCATTTTCTAGCATTTTTTTCTTGTCTGACAGATTTTGATTTAGCTGATTATTATTTTTTGTTTAACCAAAAAAAGCCTACTAATTTATATCTTAGTTATAGTTGCACAGTTTTGGTCTTTTCAGGCTTGCCCAGCATGGAGTACATACTGTGGTAAGGAAGTCTGACAGTTTGATCCCTCTTAGGGTATGTCTACACTGCACACTAAGCCTGGGGTCTGACTCAGATTTGAGCCTAAGTCCCCCTTCTGTCCACACACACATCAGTCTGACTTGGGTCAGCAAGCACTCAGGACCCGAGTCCTAGAACTCTGCAAGGCAAGGTGGGGGGGGGGGGGGGGAGCCTGAGTCCCACTGTGACTTGAGACCAATGCCTGTCATTTTGCAGTGTGGCTGCAGCTCAGGTCACAGACTCAAGTTAGAAGGTCTGTGTAGTGCAGTATGGACATGTTAGCACATCTGTGAGATCTGGGTCCAGCAATTGTAAGCCCAGGTTTACAGTGTAATGTGGATGCTTAAGTGCAGGCTAGTAAATACCCAGTCCACAATCCTGGGTTCCACAGACCTGGGTCTACAAAGCAGTGTAGACATTAGAGGCCGGGCTGTCATGAGATCTCCACCAATGCCTACCTCCTAACACCACCTTGAGATGTGGGTGGAGCACTTTCCAAAGCATCGAGGTTGTTTCCACTCACATATTTCTGAGAGGAGCAGCATTATGTTGCACAGTACATTTCCACACACTAAATGGGATAATGCAGAGATCAGTCAGTCCTACCCCCTCTGGCCTCAGCATGACCCTATGAACTCACAGAGCCACAAACTTGTGGAGGGAGCTTCCACTCCTTTCAGGAGAAAAGATGGAATCCATGCTGCTTCTGCACATCTCCCTTTGTCCCATATGTACAAATCATTAGTATGAACAAAGCATTATTTTCTTCGTGTCGTGAAGTGGATTTACTGTGTATTGATGGGTTAAAATGTTGAATATGATGCACGAGTGGAAAGTGTTTTAATTTCACTCATACTGTAAAAGTAAGAAACTGAAGTAGTGAGCAAATGTACACTGCTCTATAACATGTTAAACTATTAGCAATAAAAGCATGAGTGGTATAAGTGGAGTTTAACTGATGTTGAAATAGCTTCTGCCGCATAATATTTACATCATGTGGTTTCTTCATTTATATTTATCAGTTGAAAGTGATAAAGTAACTGTTCCTTTTTTTAAAGCAGGAAAAAGTATGAATAAAGCTATTTCCCCTCAAAGTAAATCATACTGAAAAACAGTTCAATTTCTCTTTAGGTTTGTATGTGAAACAAGAAGTAGCCCTGAAAAGAATAAAGAGCTATAACAGGAAGGACTTTTTATGCTAGAAGCATTCAACTTCACTATGAGCTACCTGTTCAACTAGCAGCCTCAGCTATTTAAAAGGAGGCTGTTTTATGTTTTGCATTTGCAATGAACCTTTAAAAAACCAAACTCCTGTTCTTTACCTATCTAGAACAGCCGTTCTCAACCTGTGTTCTGTGGACCCCGTCTAAGGGGTCTGCGAAAGTCTTAGGCTGAAACCTGTCTGAACAGAATTCAACTGTATATTCAGACAAGTGATTTTAAGGGGTCTGCAAATGGAAAAAGGTTGAGAACCACTGATCTAGAACATGGCAGCTAACACTGGACAGCTTTTAATACAGTCATATATGGGGGAAAATAGGGAACCCCCTTTAAATTAAATTGAAATGCATGGGATACAAAACCTTTTTGAGCTAGTAGGTGGAAAGTTGACTATATAGAAAAAGGTAAAGTCTTTACTGATTAGGACCATTGTCTGTATCTTCGATTCTGATCCTGCAAACACTTATGCATGTGCGTAATTTGCACACGAGTAGTCCCATTAGCCTTACACTGGGGACTTTTTGTTAATGCTCTTCTCATATGATCACATGGGAGTGGGACATGTATTCGTGTCAGTCATTAGCAAAGTAAACATACCTCACACATCTTCTGACTATTATTGTATAACAACATTTTTCATTTGTTTTTCTAAACAAAGGCAGGTTGAGTTGGACTCCCCGGAGCAGCCAGCTCAAATTTACCCTAATCCCTGTGATGTAAAAAACCTTTTCAGAGCTGTGTTTAGGACAGCGAAAGTAAACAACTCAAGCAAATCTCATATGAAAGAGCATTTTCAGTTTCCTTTCTCTTCTCATGAATAGGCTAGCTGAAACAACACTACTGTTAAACATTGCATTCATCACCCACTGGGGCAATTGTAGCCTCTCCAGTACTGTGTGTTCTAGCATTTACTCTCTCAGATTTAAGAGCATGGCTTGATTGATTGCACCAATACAGAATTGGAAATGAAGTGAGTTTTTGCATCTTAGCACACCAAACAAACAAGGGCATTGTGCTTTGATGTGGGTGCTCTTTGAGGGGAGGTAGTGATACCGTTTGTTTGCACCATTGGGCAAGTACCTTCCATACCTCTGCATTTTGTGTGGTCTCCCTCCTGAAAGACCTGAGGGACCCCATTCAGTCACCAAAAACCTATTCTCCTAGTAATCACTGAGCAAACACACATTAGTTAACTGTAGTTTTGAAAGGTTTTCACTGCCTGGCTGATGTACTGCCACTGAGTCTTCAAGGTTTGGGGGTTTGTTTTAAACAATCTTTTAAAGAATTCTTGAACACAGGAATTGCCATATTGGATCCAATCCAAGATCCATTTAGCCCAGTGTTCTGTATGTGACAGTGGCTAGTACCAGGTGCTTCAGAGGAAGCCATGAGAACACCAGAGTAGGCAGATGGAATAATCTCCCCCACATTAGTTGTTATCATGATCTCTCATAGTCAGGGGTGGCTCTACCAATTTTGCCGCCCCAAGCAGTCTCCGCCGAATTGCCGCCGCCCCCGAATTGCTGCCGTGGGACACGGACTGCCGCCCCATTCTGAATGTCGCCCCAAGCGTCTGCTTGGAAAGCTAGTGCCTGGAGCCAGCCCTGCTCATAGTTAGAAACTGGCTTAAACCCTGAAGCCATAAAGTTTAATATCCCTTCCAAAAATGTATCATTATTCATTATGACAACTCTGGATTTTCTTGGTTCACATATAAATGTCCAATCCCTTTTTGAATCTTGTTCAGTTCTTGACCTCAACAACTTCCTATTGCAGCAAGTTCCATAGTATTATTACGTGCTGAGTGTAAAAGTATTCCCTTTAATAGTTTTGAATTTCTCACATTTTAATTTGACTGTCCCCTTGTTCTTGTGCTATTAGACAGGGAGAACAGAAGTTCTTGATCTATCTTCTCTATATCACTCATTATTTTATATACTTCTATCTTGTCCCCTCTTATGCATCTCTTTTCTAAAGTAAACTGTCCCAGTCTTTTCAATCTCTCTTCATATGAGCATTTTTCCCACCATTGATCATTCTTGTTGCTCTTTTCAGAAACCCCTCTAGCTCTGCAATATCCTTTTGGAGATTGGGTGACCAGTACTGCACACACTATTCCTGACGAGGCCGCACCACTGATTTATATAAGCACATAATATTAGTTTCTGTAGTATTCTCTATCCGTCTTTTATGCATCCTAACATCTTGTTAGTCTTTATGACTGCAACTGTACATTGAGCAGAAGTCTGTATTGAGCTGTTTACAGTAAGCCAGGTTCTTCTTCGAGTGCTTGTTCACGTCCATTCCACATTAGGTGTGCGTGCGCTGCATGTACGAGCGTCGGAAACTTTTTCCCTTCGCGGCTCCCGGCGGGCCCCCCGAGTGGTGCCACTGCACCCCGCATATATACCCCTGCTGGCCCGACCCCCTCCAGTTCCTTCTTTCCGTCCGTGGCGGCGTTGGAACAACCTCTCTCCGCGGGGCATGCCGCAGGCCCACGGCTTCAAGGCTTGCGCCATGTGCCGCAAACCTATGCCAGTTAGTGACCCCCATGACTTGTGTCTACGTTGCCTGGGGGACGGACATCAAACTGAAAGGTGTAGGATTTGCAAGGCGTTCCAGCCAAGGACAAGGAAAGAAAGAGGGTTTTGCCTAAAGCAACTGTTGATGGAGGCCGCATTGCAGCTGCCGGGCCCGGAGCGCCCAACGCCGGCTCAGGCTTCCGCGGTGCGTAGTGCCCCGGAGCTGTCGGGAGACCTGGCACCGGTGAAGCACCATTAACTGTCGGCCCCAGAGTGCCAGGCTAGGCCCCGGCACCGATCGTCCTCCCCGGTGCGGCCCCCAGCGCAGCCTAAAGGAAGGCATGGTCGTTCCCCGCACAGGAGGCTGGCGCCTCCCAAGGCACCGAGCACCGACAAGAGTGGGAAGGCCACAGTACCGGTGCTGACACAGGCGGTCCTGGTGGCACAAGCGCTACCGAGCCCAGACCTAAGTGAGCTCAGTGCGGACGATGAGCTTGAGGGCCTAACGGATCAGCCCTCTGCGCCTGGCACCTTTGAGACCACAAAGGACCTCATCGAGCTGTTGGTGGTGAGCCCCCTTCCGTATGGGGAGAACCCTCTGGCACCCATGCCTCGGGTGCCGTCGAGGGGTAAGCCAGCAATGGTGTGCCGCTCAAAGACACTATCTCGGCACCGCTCCTGGAGTTGGTCCCGGTCGAGCCCTGACTCCGCAGACTCGCACTTGTCAGCGGCCCAGAAGGAGGTTGCGGCACCAGCAGCGGGTCGACATGAAGAAGCACTAGGAAGGGCACACTGCTTTCTGGCACCTCCCAGAGACCGGCACCGGGAGGAGTTGAGACAGCCCTCACCAGAGGTCTACCACAGACAGTCCCGGTCCAGGGAATGCTGGCACCGGTCCTGGTCCCAGGGGTTCCAGTACCACTCCCAGTCCTGCTCAGCCAGGAGCTGCTCATTCTCTTGCCGGCGCAGATTGTTGGCACTGCCATGGCCTTCGCGATCGGTGTCGCCGCAGTCCGGTGCCGGCTCTGGCCGCTATACCTACCCGCACCGGGGCCCAGGCAGCAGGGACCCTCAGGGGAGCTGGCAACCTCAATGGGGGCTGCCAGGCCATTGGCCCTTCTGGACCCCATGGGCCTATCAGGAGCGCCAAGGGGCCCTGTCCAGGGGAAGTTACTCGGTGCAGCACTCCTGGTCCCTGCACCGATGCCAGACGGTGCCGGAGGCAACAGTATCCAGGCCTCCAGCATCCCCCCAGCTTAGACCGGAGAGTCCGGCACCAAGCCCAGTGCCGTCCCATGGACTCCTGCCCCGGCCTGAGCTGGGGACCCCTGCCACGGGAGATGGGGAGCAGGAGGACCAACCAGAGGGGGTCGAGCAGCAGCTAACCTCCTCGTCTTCCCCCGATGAGGCGGTGGCAGGTACAGACGTATCCGGCCATCCGCCAATAGACCATAGAGCCCACGAGGAACTGGTGCGCAGAGTTGCCCAAAATTTGGGGTTGCAGGCAGAGGAGATGGTTGAGCAGGAGGAGCCCATGGTGGACATTTTGAACCCCGAAGGGCCATCCAGAATAGCGCTCCCGGTCATTAAGACCATTCAGCCTAACTATAAGGCTATATGGCAGACCCCGGCCTCCAGCGCGCCAACGGCTAAAGGAGTTTGCCCCATCTAAGGGCTGTGAGTTCCTGTTCTGCCACCCGAGTCCATGCTCCCTAGTAGTTTCGGTGGTGAACGAAAGGGAGCGCCATGGACAGCAAGCCCCGGCCCCTAAGACCAAGGAGGCAAAACGCCTGGACCTTTTTGGTAGAAAGGTGTACTCATCTGGGGGCCTTCAGTTGAGGATTGCTACCCAGCAGGCCATCCTCAACAGGCACAATTTCAACTCCTGGGTGGCGGTGGGGAAGTTTTAAGGACAACCTTGCACAAGGTTCCCAACAGGAGTTCACGGACCTGGTGGATGAGGGCAAGGCAGTAGCCAAGACCTCTCTCCAGGCCTCCCTGGATTTGGCAGACGCGGCGGCTAGAACAATCGTGTCAGGAGTGGTCATGGGGCGCTCAGCGTGGCTCCAGGAGTCAGGCCTGTCCCTCAAGGTCCAGAATATGCTCCAGGACCTCCCCTTCGAAGGGTCCGGGCTCTTCTTGGATCAGACAGACACGAGGCTGCATAGCCTCAAGGACTCGCGGGCTACGCTCAAGTTGCTGGGTATACACACCCCGGTGACCCAGAGGAAGCCCTTTAAGCTGCAGCCTCCCCCTCAACGCCAGTACCAGCCTCGCCATAGGCATGAGCCTTACCGTAGGCGAGGCAGGGATAACAGGCGATGGCGCAACAAAAATAACAACAATGCGCCAGGCCAGAACCAAGGCCAGCACAAACCCCAGCAGGGCACTAAGCCAGGCTTTTGAAGGTGCACTCGAGGACAGCGTACCAGACCAGTCACCGGATCCATCCCTTTGTTTCCTGAACTGCCTGTCCTGTTTCTCCCGTGTGTGGTCTACCATTATTTCAGACCGTTGGGTCTTACGCATGGTGCGGAACGGGTACTTGCTGCAGTTCACCTCCCTCCCCCCCCCCCCTTCCCTTCTTCAGGGACCCCTCTCATGAGCATCTCCTAGAGGAGGAAGTCCGCTCTCTGCTACGGGGGGCGGGGGCGGTAGAGGCAGTGCCTCACGGCCTAAGGGGAAAAGGGTTCTACTCCCACTACTTCCTTATTCCCAAGGCCAAAGGGGGCCTTCGCCCAATCCTAGACCTGCGCGGGCTCAACAAATTCCTGGTTAAGGCCCGGTTCCACATGGTCTCTCTGGGCACCATCATCCCTTCCCTGGATCCGGGGGACTGGTATACTGGTACGTCGCCCTCGACATGTAGGACGCGTCCTTTCATATCGCCATTTTCCAAGCACATTGGCGGTTCCTACGCTTCACCGTGGGCCGAGAACATTATCAGTTTGTGGTTCTCCTGTTTGGTCTAGCCGCGGCCCCAAGGGTGTTCATGAAGTGCATGGCGGTGGTGGCGGCCTTCTTACAGAGAATCCGGGTGTACCCGTACCTCGACGACTGGCTCCTGGCGGGCTGATCCGAGGTGGAGATGCGGGGCCATGTGCAGGTGGACCTGAAATTGTTCAGCGAGCTGGGGCTCCTGGTCAACATCCCCAAGTCCACGCTCGTACCCACGCAGAGAGTGGAATTCATAGGGGCGGTCCTGGACACGGTGCAGGCCAGGGCAAGCCTTCCGGTATCCTGATTCCGGGCTAACCACCAAGCAGTGGCCTCCCTGTGCCAGTTTCCAACAACAACGGCCAGGTGCTGCCTGCAGCTGCTGGGCCACATGGCAGCATGCACCCACGTGGTCAGGCATGCCAGACTGAGACTCAGAACTCTGCAGGCATGGCTCGCTCGGGTGTACTGCCCAGGCAGGGACCCCCTGGACTTGGTAGTGACAGCCCCAAGGGATGTGCTGGACTCCCTGCTGTGGTGGCAGTCCCAGCCTGTCATTTGCGAAGGCATCCCCTTTGCCGCCTCACTTCCGGACCTGACGCTGGTGACGGACGTGTCAGACCATGGATGGGGGGCTCACTGGGGGACCTCATAATGCAGGGGTTGTGGTCCGAAGCAGAGCGGTCGCTCCATATCAACGTGAAGGAGCTCAGGGCGGTTCGTCCCGCCTGCCAGACCTTTCACGCCACTCTGAGTGGTCACAGCGGGACAGTTCTGACAGACAACACTACTGCCATGTTTTATATAAACAAGCAGGGTGGAGCTCATTCCTTGCCACTCTGTCGCGAGGCTCTCCTCCTCTGGGACCTTTGCATAGCCCATGCGATTCACCTCGAGGCGTCCTATCTCCCGGAGGTGCGGAATGAGCTGGCAGACTCCCTCAGCAGGTCGTACCGCATGCACGAGTGGACGCTCAGGGCGGATGTCGTGCTTTCACTCTTCCGCAGGTGGGGGTTTCCCCAGGTAGATCTGTTTCTCGCCAGGGCCATGGCCAGTGCCCGCCATTCTGCTCGTTCCAGGGCTGCAGCCCTGGCTCACTCGTGGACGCGTTTGCGATCCCATAGAGAGGGGGCTTGATGTATGTCTTCCCCCCGTTTCCCTTGGTGCACAAGGTCCTGCTCAAGGTGTGCAGGGACAGGGCGGTGGTGATCCTCATCGCCCCAGCCTGGGCCCACCAACGCTGGTACACATCGCTCCTGGAACTGTCGGTGGACGCCCCAGTAGTCCTGCCCCTACACCGGGACC
Source organism: Chelonia mydas (assembly GCF_015237465.2). NCBI lineage: Eukaryota > Metazoa > Chordata > Testudines > Cheloniidae > Chelonia > Chelonia mydas. The sequence goes on from NC_057850.1 coordinate 227,200,166, forward strand.
TCATTACACAGGATGGCAGGCAGCTTCTCCATCCTGACCTGCAGTCACTGCACCTGACGGCGTGGAGGCTCTGTGGCTAAACGCCCTGGAGAGCCAGTGCTCCCTTCCTGTGCAGCAGATTCTGCTTGGCAGTAGAAAGCCTTCTACCAGGGTGGCCTAAATGGCCAGGTGGAAAAGGTTCTCGTGTTGGTTTGAACCCCGACAGGTGCGGCCAGGCCAGGCCCCGGTGCAGGCCATTCTGGAGTACCTCCTGCACCTCAAGCAGGAAGGGCTAGCCCCGTCCTCACTCAGAGTGCACCTGACGGCCATCTCCGCCTTCCATCCGGGGTTCTCGGGGGGCTCGGTGTTTTCCCACCCCATGGTGGGGCGGTTCCTTAAAGGGTTGGAGAGGGTGTTCCCGTACTCCCGCCCCCCAGTCCCTCCATGGAACCTTAACCTGGTCCTTTCTAAACTCATAGGACCCCCTTTCGAGCACCTCGCTATCTGTTCTCTCCTCCACCTTTCCTAGAAGGTGGTGTTTCTGATTGCCATTACCTCGGCCAGAAGGGGGTCCGAACTGAGGGACCTCACCTCTGAGCCACCATACACATATTTCACAAGGACAAGGTGCAGCTCTGGCCGCACCCCAAGTTCCTCCCTAAGGTAGTGTCCCAATTCCATCTGGGCCAGGACATTTGTCTGCCGATGTTCTTCCGGAAACCCCATACGGACCTTGGATGTGCGTCGAGCACTGGCGTTCTATTTGGAGTGCACCAAGCTCTTTCGCAAATCCACGCAACTGTTTGTGGCTGTGGCCGAGAGGTTAAAAGGCCTCCCAGTGTCGGCGCAGCGGATTTCGTCTTGGATTAGAAGGTGCATCCGGGCGTGCTATGAGCTTGCAGGTGTTCCGGCCCCGGCAGTCATGGCCCACTCAACCAGGGCGCAGATAACTTCAACGACATTCCTGGCACAGGTCCCGATCCAGGAGATCTCCAGAGCAGCCACCTGGTCCTCTGTGCACAACTTCACGACCCACTATGTGGTCAACCATCAGGCCAGAGAGGACGTGGCAGTTGGCAGAGCGGTCCTCTGAGCAGTTGTTCCATGACTCCTACCCTCCTCCAGAGGTAAGCTTGTAATTCACCTAATGTGGAATAGACATGAACAAGCACTCGAAGACGAAAAAACAGTTACTTACTTTCTCGTAACTGTTGTTCTTCGAGATGTGTTGTTCACATCCATTCCACCTCCTACCTCTCTGTCGGAGTCGCCGGCAAGAAGGAACTGGAGGGCGTCAGGCCGGTGGGGGTATATACATGGGGCACAGTGGTGTCACTCAGGGGGCCCGCTGGCCCGACGGGAACCGCTAAGGGAAAAAGTTTCCGACGCTCATGCATGCGGCACGCGCACACTTAATGTGGAATGGACATGAACAACACATCTCGAAGAACAACAGTTATGAGAAAGTAAGCAACCGTTTTTTCCTTTCTTGACTTGAAATAGTTAATTTAGAACCCTGTAAGGTGCATAAGTAATTTAAATATTTCTCTCAGATATTCATAACTTTGCTTTTATCTATGCTGAATTTCTTTTGCAATTTTGTTGCCCATTCACTTAGGTTGTTTAGATGTCTCTGAAGTTCCTCGGAGTCCTCTCTGATCATAACTAACCACAATAACTTTCAGAGTAGCAGCCATGTTAATCTGTATTAGCAAAAAGAAAAGGAGTACTTGTGGCACCTTAGAGACTAACCAATTTATCTGAGCATAAGCTTTCGTGAGCTGCAGCTCGCTTCATCAGATGCATTCAGTGGAAAATACAGTGAGGAGATTTATATACACACCGAACATGAAAAAATGGGTGTTTATCATGCACACTGTAAACACCCATTTTTTCATGTTCTTTTCATGTTCTGTGTGTATATAAATCTCCTCACTGTATTTTCCACTGAATGCATCTGATGAAGTGAGCTGTAGCTCACGAAAGCTTATGCTCAAATAAATTGGTTAGTCTCTAAGGTGCCACAAGTACTCCTTTTGTTTTCACAATAACTTTGTCACCTGCAAATTTTGCTTTCCTATTCACCATTTCCAGATAATTAATAAAGATATTAAACCACATGGGACCTAGTACAGAACCTTGAAGGACCCCACTGCGAACCTTTTGCCATAATGAAAATTGGCCATTTCATCCTATTCTTTGCTTTCAGTCTCCTAGCTAGTTCCTTATTCTTGAACATTCAAGATTCCTTCTATTATGTTAGATATAATTTGTATGTGTTTATCAGTACCATGAGACCTGATTCTTTAGAATCTGAAATTACTTGCCTATCTCATTTTCTGTGTTCATATTTAGATTAAATAATCTAAATCTCTAGGGTGGGGGTGGGCAAACTTTTTGGCCCGAGGGCCACATCTGGGAATGGAAATTGTATGGCTGGCCATGAATGCTCACGAAATTGGGGGATGGTATGCAGGAGGGTGTGAGGGCTCTGGGGTGGGTCCAGAAATGAGGAGTTCAGTGTGCAGTAAGGGGCTCCGGGCTGGGGCAGGGGGTTGGGGTGTGGGGCAGGGTGAGGGCTCTGGCTGGGAGTGCGGTCTCTGGGGTGGGGCTGAGGATGAGGGTTTGTGGTGCAGGAGGGGGCTCTGGGCTGGGACAAAGGGGTTCGGAGGGCATGAGGGGGATCAGGGCTGGGGCAGGGGGTTGGGGCATGGGAGGGGTTCAGGGGTGCAGGCTCCTGGCTGTGCTTACCTCAAGCAGCTCCCAGAAGCAGCGGCATGTCCCCCCTTCAGCTCCTTACATGGAGGTGTGGCCAGGCAGCTCTGCACGCTGCCTCGTCTGCAGGCGCTGCCCCTGCAGCTCCCATTGGCTGTGGTTCCCGGCCAATGGGGGCTGCGGGATCAGAGCTTGGGGCAGGGGCAGTGCGCGGAGTCCCTTGGCTGCCCCTACATGTAGGAGCTGGAGGAGGGACATGCCGCTGCTTCCAGGAGCCGCGTGGAGCCACGGTACACGTGGAGCAGGGCAAGCACTGGCTTTCTTCCCTGGAGGGAGCTCGAGGGCCGGATTAAAATGTCTGAAGGGCTGGATGCAGCCCCTGGGCCATAGTTTGCCCACCCTGCTCTAGGGTATGGCACCTGTGCTGCAAGTGGTGTGTAGTGATTTAATAGAAGGGAAAATGTTTTCTCTTTTCATCCCAACTTCTTACTTAAGACATTACTTCATTCCACTTGGTAGCATTTAAACATGGGGCTTGTTCACATGGTCACTTAGTGCACAGCCAGCTAGGCGCTAAATGTACAACGCGCTCCTCTGCTGCTGTTTGCAACAGCAATAGTCAAAGTGCACTACAGAACTTCTAGTGCATGGTAGCATTCTTCTCATGGTAACGTAGGCCTGGTCTACACTATGGGGGGGATCGATCTAAGATATGCAACTTCAGCTACGAGAATAGCGTAGCTGAAGTCGACGTATCTTAGATCGACTTAGAATCACTTACTTCACGTCCTCGCTGCGCGGGATCAACAGCTGCCGCTCCCCCATTGACTCCGCTTCCGCCTCTCGCCCTGGTGGAGTTCCGGAGTCGACAGCAGAGCGATCGGGATCGATTTATCACGTCTACACTAGACACGATAAATCGATCCCCGATAGAGTGATCACTACCCGCCGATCTGGCGGTTAGTGTAGACGTGGCCTTAGTGCACATCTGGCTAGTGCTGTAACTTTACACCCCAGCTTGCCGCACACTGTCTGACCATGTAGACAAGCCCATGGAGTGAGCCACAAAAGAGAGTGTGAAAGGAAAGTAACTGGGAGAAGCACAGAACTATTGAGGGAAAACAAGTCAGAAGAGGCAAGTCTGGAAGCACATGTTGGGGCGCTAGCTCGTGGGTAATGATCATATAGAGCTTTTAATCTCTCCACTGCTAGCTCAAGTACAGCCTAAATTGGAAATGAAAGTTATTGCTGTGCATCTGATGGCTATTTGGTTGTTTATTTTATGGGAAATGAGTAGAGATGGTCAAATATGGCAGTTAATTCCTGTGAAAAATTTAAAAGAAAACAAAAACATTTTGTTTCCTTCGACATTTTTCACAGTATTTTTGTTAAAAAAAAAAAAAAGATTTTTTTTTTCATTTTGATTCACTTTAATTCCAATCAGAATGAAAATATTTCACTTTGGAAGTCCTCTCCTTTCCTCTCATTTTGTGACTAGAAAGGGGGAAAATAAGAAAAGGATAGAAGGACAACAAAGTAATACAATTGTCAATTTGAATAGAAACAAATGTTTTGTTTTTTTGATAAAATACTGGAAAATTTTGAATAATAAAAAAATTTCTTTGAAAAGCCATTTGACGCCCAAAATAAAAACACACTTCCTGACAAACATTTTGATCAGCTCTAGAAATGAGTTGGGTAGTGAGCGGTCCGCATCGCTCAAAGGCAATGTCCATAAGCAATGGGGCAAGGAAAAGCCCTGGTGAGGCTCCCTGCCCACACTGAAGGATGCCTAGTAAGGATGCCCTCTCCTGCAAAGGGTCTTCTTCCTGGGCACCAAGTCTTCTTTCCAGCCCAAGTAGAGGAGAATCTCCTGGTATTGGAGCTATCCTCTAGGAATAGCAGAGACATTTTTGAGGAACATCTGAAAGGAACAACACTAGTAGGACAGAAAGGCTCAGCAGGGGTTTCTTGCTCCCTTCTCCTGATCTTCATGATCCCTGGACACCTGAGATGTCAGCAGACAAATGTAACCAATTTATGTGAACAGGGGTGTGTGGGGGGTTTCTCTGTAAAATTTCCTGGAGAGGCTACGCTCACTAGTATGAAGGCTGTTTCCACTGTCTAGTCTATTGAATCTAGTACTGGACTTATCCTCCTGGAGAGACACCATGAGGTTCCAGTGAACTTTTGTCTACCACTTAAGCCTAAGGGCTAATTAATCCTCATTAGTATAGTGGTAAGTATCCCCACCTGTCACGTGGGAGACCGGGGTTCAGTTCCCTTACGGGGAGGCCACAACATTTAGGGGGGACGGATAGCTCAGTGGTTTGAGCATTGGTCTGCTAAACCCAGGGTTGTGAGTTCAATCCTTGAGGGGGCCATTTAGGGATCTGGGGCAAAAAATGGGGGATTGGTCCTGCTTTGAGCAGGGGGTTGGACTAGATGACCTCCTGAGGTCCCTTCCAACCCTGATAGTCTTTGATTCTATGACTGCTACTCAGAAGACTGTACCCCTGCTTAGAGTTAAGTGGGTGGAGTCCCTGTGAAGGAGGCATCTATGTACCTGTCATACTTGTAACATGTTAGTCACCATAGCATCTAGGTGCTGATAATAAAATGGTTGAAGCTCAGTATTTGAAGGAAATGATGACTTGACTGAAATTCTATGGCTTTCTTCATGTACTTCCTGCCAACTAATAACCAGAATGTCCTTCCAGCTCACAGCTATTTTGTGGACATGCTGGTGCTAGTGTGTAAAGTCTAACAATATACCGTGAGGGTTGGGTATGTGTGCATGCGCCCTGAGGGTTTTTTTTTCTCGGTCCTTGCAAGCATTATTTTTCAACTCCATTTATTCTTGCCTACCCCTGTTTTTTTTGTTCTACATAATGTCATACATCAGTCTGTTGTAATTAGTAATAAATTACTTGCAGAAGGAACAAATATTTGACTTTGATTAGAATAAGTAAAAATAAGTGCCACTTATGTTTCATGGACTGAATAAATACATAATTGGATGACATAAGAAGATTGATTTAAATAACACTCAGTTTGTATTGTTCAATTCCTTAGCTGGAATGTGAAGAAATGACATGTTTAAAAATATATAATTTAAACACCTCCATTAAGGAGTGTGTAACTGTAGCACAAAGACAGAGGTAACGTTTACTGTAGATCTTAAAAATCTGTTGTCTTAAAAAATAAATAAATCCCCATTTCAGCAAATCTTTGCAGTACATGTTGTGAGGTACGTTGTGCCCTTTAAAGAATCAACTTAAAGAAATGCACAGATGATTTGTGTTAATTTTCATGCTTTCATTGTGCAGTCTTTTATGAAAAAGGCCCATTTCACATTAATTATGCATAAGAGCTTTCCCAGTACAATCATCTTTTTACAGTGATTGCCATTAAAAAGCCAACATTATTTCAACAGTTACTATCCAGTGACATGAGAGCATGACATTGTTCCCCCACAGTTAGAAGAGGGAATTATTGTAGCATCTCTGATATCATGATGTGGAAGTAACTGTTGGCAAATTACTTTTAATGGAGTACATCCTTGTTTTCTCAGTTTTTCAGCTGTGCACAGAAATTGCCATTTTTTTACCCATCACAAAACCCGACAGCCTGGAGTATAGGCTGGAGGGACCCTCCGCTAGTCTGATTGCCCCTGTGTGAGAGAGCAGGAATAAGAAGGATGTATATTCTGTCTAATTTATCTATCTTGTCTGTTTTACCATAGGTCTTTATAATGTGCCTATCACCATAGTATCTAAGTGCAAATGCTTAGTGCAGTGTACCAACCAATAATATGACCGCAACTTTTATTTAAAATAAATATTAAAATCTGAAGAATTTTTCTAAAACAAACAAACAGCAGCAAAAGGGCTTCTGGAAGTCAGTGTAGTGCTCAGGTCTTTGGGAATGTTAGAAGCTGAAAATTAGGAGAGGCAGGTCAAGTCGCAAGGTCCTTTTAGTGCTAATCATGCTCCCACTGAAGTCAATAGCAATACTCTCATTGATTCAGTAAGGCAGGATCAGGCCCCTGATAGGTTGTCTGACAGGCTCCATTCCTCTGACGTCAGACATAGCATTTTAAACCTGGCTCGTGTACTTTCCTTTTATTTTATTTTTATCCTGTAAATCCTATACGCACCGGATGTTGTGACCCACACTTTGTCTTTTCATTTCCTTCACACACCTGCTGCTGCTGCTGTCAGTCACTAAGGAGCCTTACTCCTCTCCAATCCTTTCTTCAGCTGCTAGATGCTGCTGAGAAGGATGATTTCACAGGGATACTTTTCTAATCCAGTAATTGGACAACTGGGTTAATCTCATCCAGAGGCTGGGATTTTAGTGTAGTATAGGGGTAGGCTTTCTTGATACCAGTGTGTAACTTCCATTAATGTTAATGTAGTTATGTGCAGGAGTATTGAGAAGATAATGTATGACGCTTGGTTGTAACTGAGGAAACATAAGCTTAAATACATTGCATTTGTGACCGGGGTATTAACTGAGTTATTCTGATCCCACTTTTTTCATAGCCCTTTAGCTGTTCAGATTTGAAAGCTACTATTCATTGCTGAATGGTACCCCACTTTTATATATTTCAGAAATGAATCCTGGCACAAAAGGACAAGTTCCCCTTGCTTGTACCTAATATGTGAATCAGTATTCATTTAAACCCCACCCACATGTAAGTATGCACCCATGAAAAACTGGTCTTCTTTTATTTATGAATCACACCCTGGTTTGCAAGAACTTTTACATCTAGATCTACACCAGCGTCCCTGTATGTACTGTATAGACATGCAGTTGGAAAATCTTCACAGGGGAGAAACAGTGACTCAGCTGCACTAGTGGGTTTGAGAAAATTTTAATAGCAAGGGTACAGACTTTGACATGAAGCAGCCCATTAATTCTCCACTAGCAGAAACAAGAAGTTTGTTGTTCCTGGGGTTCATCTCAGATAAACCAGGTACATATAGAAAGCAAGAGTCTATTTTCCCTTCAATTATGTAGGTGGAACTAATGGATACCTGAGACAGATTAGTTTATCCAAAAAGGTTTTTCCCACAAAGGGTGAATGTTTGAAATAAAAACCAAAAGCATTTAATGTTTCTAGACTTTTTTTAAAATATGAGATGAACCTTTGGCTGTTACAGTATTTAACATACATTCTCGATAGAGAGAGGTTGGTAGTCTGGAATGGAAAACTTCTCTTGAACATATTACATTATGATTCAGTTTCATCTCATGGTTCTGAGAATCTGTCATTTTTTTATTTAAAAAAACAAACAAAAAAACCAAACCAAAGGCACATTGTTCTTTTCATTATAGAAAACATTCCCGTGAAAGGTGTACACCATTTATTGGAAATCTTCCATAACTGAAATAATTGCTAGTTTGCGGGCTTCTTCTGAATTGAAGATATCATTAAAACGGTTAGAAAATTGTAGTGTTCTACTCTTAAATCACTTAGACATTGAAGCTTGATTTTTTTGTATATATAACTTTCTTTTTTGCTGTTGCTACTACTATAATATTTTGACTTGGAGGATTTTTCCTCCTTCTGCCGTACCAGCAGATATCACTTTATATTAAAAGGAACTGTGAACTGACATGTTGAATCTTGTTTCTGCATTAATTAAGCCAGCCACACAGGAGATGTTAGTTTGCCAAGAATTACCATGCATCCAGTATGTCTGGAAGATGTGTTTTTGCGACTATTATAGATTGGCAAACCCAGCTTGAAATTTAGGCAACTCCTTTGTAGTCTATAGAGGAAGAAAAAGGGGATTATGACTAAAAGTTTACAAATACTCAAAAAAAAAATTGTGAGAGACATTTGTTTTGTTAAATACTTTGGGGGTAGATTCTCCTGCCTTAACTCCAGTTGATATTGCTGAGTTACACTTGTAGAAGGAGAATTAGGCCCTTTTGATTTATCACAGTGGCACAAGTTTCAGTTGTACAAAGTGAAAAAATAATTCAATCCTTTTAAATTAAACTACTACAAATGTAGTTTGAAAGAAAGAGAGTTACCATTTTAATCTGTACCATGGTCATTGTGAAGATTATTTTTCTAAGGCATACACAGCCTTTTGATTTAGATGGTGGTGTTGAGCTGCACTTTCAGTGTGTCAAACTAAAGCTACTGCAGGTTGTAGCTAATGAGAAATGTTCACCTGCAGGTTTACTGGCAATTGCCACCTGGCAGTCTGAGTTCGGTTTAGACAATCATTCAATAACTTGTGTAGTAGCACAATAAACATTATCTTTCTCTTTCAGCACAGAGCTTTTAGCTTTGCCTCTGCAATAAAGGAATTAAATGCATTCTGGTTTTGTTCTGTGCTTTCAGGTATCACCTGTCCAGTGTTTTTTAGAATGTTGTATTTGGTGTCAAGAGCAAGACAACATTTGTCTGTGGTGTTTCTTGTTTAGCAATTTACAAGAACTATCAAGCCTTTAAAGAGCTACTTATCTAGCCACTTTTGCTTTGCTTTTGGCTTATCTTTCCTAGGGCTTTAAAGGCATCTTGAATATCTAGATTTTATGATTTTCAAAGAGTTCTTTTAAAAAACCCATTCACCATTCTCCTCTTCAAAATAACAATAACTGAGGCAATACAAGTACAGGGTGATACTCTATTATTATTTTACCATTTATTTTAGTATATGCCAAAACCTTAGGCTCATATACATATTTAAATATACAGTACAATAAAAATTAAAACAGCCAGCCCAAACCAGTTTGATTTCTCTCCTCCAAACCACTTAAACCAGTCGGTCAAAAATGAAAATGCCCTACCTTCTCCAAAGGCCACAGTCATCCCTTGGCTCTCTACCCTCCCACTAAACCCTGGAAAATAGATGCATCTTGTAATGTGCTCTTAAAATTCATCTATTCCATGCCAAATGTGGGGAGTGAATCCTTAAATCAGGGACTAGACATGGAAAATACCTTGCCTTTTAAACTGGCATCTGATAGCTTGAGAGAGTCTTCTGCTTGCAACTATGGCAGTGTCACATAGGCGCAGAGACAGTCTCTGAAATAGCCAAGTGTCAGACCATTTTAAGTCTTTATAATCAAAACCAGCATAAAAATCTCCACCTGAAAACTAACAGGTTACAGAGCTGTGGTGTAATGTACTGTTAGTGCAATATGCCTGTCAACAAGTGGGCTTCTATATTGCACACCAGCTTACTTGTCCAAATTGTCTTATGGGTCAGCCTCATATATAGTGCCATGCCGTCACCCAATTTCAAGGTGACAAATGCTCCTTAGTTTGCAAAATAAAGGAAAATCACTTGCCTAAAAACTGATGATAATAAGCACTCTTCCACAACTGCCGTCTGATCACCTGATAGAAGCTGAGGATATAGATAGCAAACATGCTCCCACTCAGTCCGGTAGGCTGAGGTAATGTCTGCCATATCTTCTGATTAGCTCACTCAAGCTACAAATATCACTTTGGTCTTGTCTGGATGAGCCTCAGCCAGCTTGTTCCCATCCAGGCTTCAGTCTCAACCATCCACTAGGTAAGATGTTCAAATGCCTCAAGATGGAAACACAGAGCTGGATGTCAACAACGTAATGGAGTCACCACAATCCCATGTTTCCTCACGAATTTTCCTAAGAGCCCCCATATAAACATTGAACAAGGAGTGGCATGATGCTGGGCTCAAAAAAAGAGCTCTTGAGGCATAAGATTAATCAGCTAACACTATTCTTTGGGAGGTCTCAAAAAGAAGGGAACATATGAATACAACATTGACTTCATTAATTCTTGCTAGGCCTCACTAGTGAGTTAATAATGTCTCATGATAAATGGTATCAAATGCCACTGATATAACTATCAGTATGGATGCTGATTTTCATCCATTGCCAGGAAGAAAACATTGGCTATCGTAACAGGTGTGGTTTGCTTACCATACCCAGGCCTGAACCCAGAATGACTAGAGGCAAGGCAATGCTGAGGCATCTAGATATTGTGAGAAGTTATGTTGCCATGTTCTTTGCAATCTTACCCAAAAAGAGAAGATTGAAACAAGTTAATAATTGGCCATATTGCAAAGATCAAGATAGGGTTTCTTGAGCAAAGGGTGTGCTGGTACCAGCGCTTTCTAAAGGACAGCAGCCACCATGTCCTCTTTGAAGGAGGGATAGCAAAGGTAGTACTGCACGGCCAGGTTGCACCAGGCAGGAAGGATGTGGAACAGTTTTCCTCTCAGCAACTTGAAAATCAAGAAAAAAGAACTTCACATTTGTGCCTTTGACATAGTGCTATGCTACTTCAGGTACAGACAGTTCAGTCCTACTCCAAGCAGCTTGGATTAATCAGACTTTCCTTTGCCATTTGCACAGCCACAGAATAGGAGTTTAAAAAAATCTTATGACACAATTGGTTGGCTTCATCATGGGATTTCTGCTAATGTGTCATAGTTGTCTTCCCTCTTGTATTATCTACCACTAGTCACCTGAAAACCATGGCAACCTGTGAAGACAAACTGGTGGAAGCAGCTGCCTTGGGACCACTGTATTGATAGTTGATTATAATATTCTAGTAAATTATCAGACAAGCAATCTGTCAGAGGGATAAAATTCCTTCCCCAAAAGCCCTCTAGAAGGGCTTGGGATAAATTAACCTTCAAGGGTGGACCATCTAAACAAGTCCAATGCTCATATACACAAAATGGTAATCATTGGTCCATGACGTGAGTGTAATTTCCATTTCCCCATCCTCCAATTCCACCATGAATGATGAACCAAGAGTGTGGGAGAACATAGGCCCCAAAGAGAGACTTTCAAATGTATGGCTCCTTCAGGAGCTGTTATGTCAAGGGGTGGGTGGGGGATGATCAGGGAGCTTAACAGAGGGTCTGACACCTTCTGGGATCAAAGCTTAGTTTATCAGTGGAATCTGAGGTTGTGCGGAGTTTGGAGAGTGCAGAGGTAGCTCCATAAGGTGATACTCAAGAGTTCCTAATGTTGAAGGGAAAGTCCCATATTATTTAATTGAGGGGAAGGGGGAAAATGACTTACCTGGACAATGACCCCAACTGGAAGAGCTTAGTTTCTGGAATCCAGTAATGGATTTATTTTCACTAAAGAGCTAGGGTCCATCTGCTAATATAACCAAAAATATGGTGTGTGACTGTCTGTCAGCCTAACAATTAAACAAACTAGTGCATGCAGGCAGTGATGGGAGATAGTATATATGCCCTGGTTTGTTTATTTTTAGGCTGTCAGATCATTGCAGGTTTTGATCCCTGTTCTTTTGTTTTTGTTTTTGGTTGGTTGGAGCATAGATTGATTTGGTGGAAAATAAATACATCCAGAAGTTATAAGATTCAATATTCCATTACCAATTCCATGTTTTAAAATGTGTTTAAGATTTTTTTAAAAGGAACTGCAACCACACAAATAAATACATTTTAAATTAATGGTCCAACAATCTACAAAAACTTGAGGGTTCAGAGGACTAGAAATCTGGAAGAGCATTCTGTGCTTGAACCACTTCACTGAGCTAAGGAATTGTAGCAATTTCTGTATGTAGCCTATATTGGTACTGTAATACATTTCAGACATTCAGAGAACTTGTTACAGCTTTAACTTTACTTTCTCCTCCCTGTGATGATTGGCTGTTTGCTCCAGTCCCCCCACCCTCACAGTTTCTATACCTCCACTTCACTCACCTGCCCTTCTTACCATCTTCTTCTCTGCCCTGTTCCCCTCCCCACTTCCCTTCCCTTCCCTTTCCATTGAGCTGATCCCCTCCTAACTTCCCCCTCCCGCAAATTATGGATTTAATATGATTTTTTGCTGCTATCATATTGTTCGCTTTGCTTGTGTGCTATATCCATTCCCCCGCCCTCTGTCTATCTTGTCTGTTTGGATTGTAAGCTCTTCAGGGCAGGGAACATCTACTACTCTGCATTTGTACAGTGCCTAACACAATGGAGCCCTGTTCTTCATTGGCCCATAGGCACAGGCTAGGATTCTTGCCTTGTAAAGAATATCACAATAATTAATTTAATACTTACCATAAAATAGGTTGAAACTACAGTTCTAGGTGTGGCTGAGGTTTGCAATTGTTAATATGAAACCATAGCTCTAGTTGCTTAATTACCTTTTTATTAATATAAAGTAACAAAACCAGTTAATAGCCATGAACGTGCTGTATTTGGACCTTTGATAAGCATTAATACAACAAAATACAGACCAGAATTTTCCAGTATTAGGTGCCTATATGGAAACAACTATATCCATATTTAAGCACCTAATAAAAGTGGCAATTTTCAGTTTTTTTTAAAAGTGTGTGTATTAGGATCTAAGCTTAGTATATACGGAGCTATGAAGAGAATGAGCTACCTGACAAAGAATTGCCTTAACGCTTTGAAACAGAGATTAATTTTAAATTTGGGATAGGATAAGGTGTGACTGGTGGACTGCCAAAATTAGAACTAATTTGTTTTATTTCATTATTATTATTTATTTTTTATTTATTTATTTATTTATTTTGTTTTTTTATTATTATTTGTATTGTAGCAGTGCCTCCAGGTCTCAGTCAGGAATTGGGGCCCATTGTGCTAGGCATTATAAACACACAAAGACTATATAATCCCCGCCCCAAATAATTTTCAGTCTGAGTACACTGTTAGTACAGTGAAACCTCATTCTTGATCCAGATCCTTAAATCCCTACTCAATCTGTTCTTGGGCAAAATCCCCATTGACTTTAATGAGAGCTTTGCCAAACTAAGGATTTTAGGATTTGCCCCATTCTGGAATTCTATTTATGTAAGGTAGCATTAAAGTTCCTCATTGTTTCAGTGCACAGTAGTGTGAAAAATACAGACATGATTATACAAAACCTCTCTTTATGTGACCAAATCCTGATTCCTTTGAAGTCACTAGAAAACTGCCATGGACTTCAGAGATCAGGATTTAGCCCATAGTGAAGTTATTCTGGGGAAAAGTGTCACTTAAAGAAGGTTCCGATGTGTATCAATGAGGTCCTGAAGATGGAATATGTAGTAAATTGATAGTGATCTACTGATATTACAAAACTGGGAAGGGATGTCAGGATGAAGAAGGAGGGCAATAGAATTCAGAACGACTCAGGCAGAGAAAGAGCTAGGAAAGATAAGTGGCTTATGCAGTTCAGTGATGAGGAATATTGGTTACAGAGAGGGCCAGAAACAAGAAAAGGGAAACACTGCGCTTACCACGGAGAGGCTGCAAGTCCCGGACAGAAGATCATTCTAGTTTCAGAAAAGTATGTAAAATAGTAATGAAAACAAGTTGACAGGACAACACAGGGCAACCGCAATGATCTATACTTAATCTCACCATGTTCTTTTACTAGAAGAAGAGGGGATCTCACAGAAGTATTTGTAGTTTTGAAAGGGAATAAAGAGAAGTACTTCTCAAAATTGCCCTACTGAATATAAGAATAAGGGGATACTAGGCTTGGGCTAGGGAAGGATCAAGTTGTTATGTGAGAGACTATATTGCACCTAGCGTGAAACCCACCCGCTAGTGTAGATGCAACAGAGGGCCTCCACTTCTGGGGAAACATAGTTCCGCTGCAAAGGATGGGTAACTGTGGAACTGTGTTCAGAGTGTTCCACATCTCTTGTATGTGGTGAAATTGGGCTCTGTATAGCCGCGCATGGAGATGTGTGGGGGGCCGTGACTTTCTCCCTTACTGTGAAGAGGAAATATTTTTTGATGATTATTCCAGAGTGAATCAAAAAAGTTTGTTTACAAAATGCATTTAACCCTAACTAAATGTGTGCTGATATTTTTTATCATAAAGCATGCTTTACTGAAACCATCTAACACACATTAAATTTTTTATGAACTGTGCATTCAGATTATGTGAAGGAAGAGTTTGATATAGTCCATTCTAAATTATACCACCTTCTTCCAGGGTTTCTCTTTTTTTCTCCATTCTGTTTTCTTTATCTGTCTTGGCATTCATTTCAAATTAACCCCAGATTGGTAATGACCAGATTTTGGTAGCACATGAAGGCTTCTTGTTGATCTATGTAAAATGAATTTAGTGGACTCAGTCTAGGTCTCATTGGATAGATGTCCATATCACAACCACAGTTATCGTACTAACTATTAGTCTTAGCAGAGGGGCCATGCATGAATGGCCTCTCTCCCAGGGTTTGGTCTTTCCATGATCCAGCTGGGTACCTTAGAGAAGCTTACACTCCCGTGGCCAGCATTGTATTCACTCTGTGAATGAGCAGAGAGAGGGTTGGTCTCCAGGTTTCTCAGTTCAGGACCTTTCACAGAGGTGTTGAGGGAAATATTAATTTAAAAATCTGGAATGTCACCCGTAGGAATTTAGAGAAATTTTTCTTCTCCAATTTCTGTTATGGCTGAGTGAACCAGTTCACTTGGAATAAGAGCCAATGCAAAGTTTGCCCCAAACTCAGGCTGAACCTGTTTTAATGTTCAAAGAATGTGATTAACTTCTGTTTGTTTTTGTTAATTTTTACTTTAATTTGCTTCCTGGTTTTGGAAATAGAAGTTCTGAAATGCTGTGAGATAATGTATTCTGAGATATATCAGAGCCATGTTAGTCTGTATCCACAAAAACAACAAGGAGTCCGGTTGCACCTTAAAGACTAACAGATTTATTTGGGCATAAGCTTTCGTAAATAAAAAAACTCACTTCTTCAGATTCATTCTGTTATAGTATTCTCATCCTAGCCAAAGGCAGGAATACCAGAATTCTTGCAAATGAGTCTGGTCTTGAAAAATATCCAATTTAATTTCTAGGCCACAAAGACAAAGATAAGCTTTAGGTGAAAAAAATCCACATTTTTTCCTTCTGAATCCTGAACTCAGCCTGTGAACCTGTTGAGGTTGATCCACTGAAACTGTTATTCCTCAGTAGGCCTGTGAGGAGAAGTGGGTCTTTCCATTTTCTATTATCTGTTGGCATTTCGTTTGCTGCTGATCTAGCATTCAATAAAATGTTTGCTAACTTGGAGTCCTAAAGAGAAGATACTTTGAATCACAATCATCTGAAGTTGCAGGGACATATCCATATTATATACAAAAAAAGACGCTTTAAATCACTTTTATCTGGAAAAGAAGAGGTATATTTTGCTGTATTTATATGTCCTTCCAATTACAGGAATATATTGTTCTTCTTTTCCAGATAAAAGTGATTTAAAGTGTCTTCTTTTTGTACATAATATTTATATGTCCCTGCAACTTCCTTTTCTATCAGCCATTCTATCATACTTACGAAGAATTACGGAAACTGATTTTCATCAAATTTGCAAGAACTGTGCAAGTGTCGGTTCACTTTAAAAGTATTATAGCTTCCCACCTTTTGTGAAAGATATAATTACAAGAAAAACAGAGTGTCTTGGGAAGAGGCTAATTAGTAAACTGTATGCTTCATGTATACTACACTCTCTGCTGGGGTTGAATGCTTTTCTGCATAGACTTTTTTAGCTGCACTAACAGCAATTACAGGGCAGTCAGATAAAAATAAATCTACATGATATGGATGATGGAATCAACTACTAAATTATTTAAGAAATAAATCAAGATGACATCATGCCATCAGTCAGGGAGTTCTGTATTTCTCTCCCTACACTCATTGTATTGTATGCGTTTCTAATGCATTTATAGCACTATAGAAATGTTAATAATAATATTATGCTGATGGAATACCTTTAAAAATTACATTGTACACTGCAGTCTGCCATAGAATTTTGGGGGGTGTAACAAAACCCCCAGCAAAACTGCCTTTTAGTCAGGTAGGAGATGGAAAGGGAGTGGAAAGGGAAAAGGAAATGACCACATGAAACTCCTTGGAAAAAGCATGTTGAAGACGCACTAGAATGAGAAGCTAGTGTTTTCTCCCTGCTCTTGAAGATCTTACCTTTGCAGAACCTTCACAATCTCTCCTTTTACCTCTTACTATTCTCAAAGCACCACACTGCAGTCCGCATCCCCCTAACTGGAGACTGAACAGGACTATCTCTGGCATCAGTTAACACAACTTCTTAGCTGTGATTCCTTCATCCCACTAAGTGATGCAAGGCTTTCCTTCCCTCGCAGGAGCTCTCTGTGTCTCAGTGCTTGCAGTGCTCCAGGCCCCTGGCAGAGCAAGAGGCTAAAGCTGACATTTATTTAATATATGTCGCTGAACTTATCAATGAAATGCAAGTATCTCCATGCAAAAACAAAGCTACTTTTCTAAGCTCCTTTAAAAATACTAATGGGGAATTGCTGCCCCCCAAATCCCACCACGTAGAAGCCCCTGAACTCAGTGGAACCAGCATTTGTCTGCTGAGCAGTGAGTCCTCTCTAGTGTGTCTGAACTCCCTGAATAAAATGGAGCTGTGTTGTGTGGGAACTCTCTGTGAGCGGCGGTTAGCTGGAGGAAGAAAGGGGTGCAAATCACAGGGTCACTGCTGCTGTTCTGAGTTCTTGTGGCAGGATCTCTTCCACTGAATCCTTGTGAAATTCTCCTATGTTAGCAGTGTGCACAGGGGGCAGGATTTTGACCTGTCAGTTTTAGTCATGTAGTACACAAATGAGGAAGCTGCCAGAATTCACAAACCATTTTGCTATTTGGGTAATAAAGGCATATATTAAAAGGTTGAGAAATGCTGAGATTATACATGTTTAGGGTTTGTATAATATTATTAAATACTAAACTAATTATCTGAAAGAATGTCTGTCTGCTCTGGTGTTGCAATAACTAAACAACAAAAAATTTTATTTGTGACCTCAAAAATATTTTCATCTTTCTAATAAGACTGAAATAAAGCAGGAAAGTAGTAGGCAAAATGAACTGTTCAAGAACTTTACCATATTAGGCTAACTTCACAGACCATGATTGTACCTGGAGTGAGTGGCCTTTATTATACTAAAAACATAAAGAAAGGAAATCATACTTATTATAGGAAACAAACTTTAGAAAGTGTTTACTTTGTATTGTTTACTTCATTGCAAGCTAGGGAAACAGCAGCAGCATAACCGTCAATTAAACTAAACTGCATGAAAATCTCTGTGTGTGTGAGATATATATACACACACACATCTAGCACAGAAGTTGAGCTGTCCGTCTAGTGAGCATCAGTGTAACAAATGTTTTTTCTTTATATTTACAGCTTCCATTGTTCTTGAAGCTAATTGGATTTTAATCCATACACTTTCCTTAATGAGCCAGATTTTGCTCTAATTTACAACCCATGCAAATCCAAAACAATGAGGTATTTATATGGGGTATAAATCACAGGGAATTTGACAGGGAATCATTTGAGAATTTTAATAGCTTTTGTGTCACTTAAAAAGTGGTAACTAACTTTATACAATCTTCTAGTGTTCCGTATGTAGAAAGAGCCACATATATTGAAGCTATTAATGTAAGTTTTGTTGGCTGTGAGGTCAATGGAATTAGTATTAATGTTCTTTCGGCTGATAAATCTCAGTATGATAGCCTTCTGTGAAATAATAGCATAAATAGAACAGATTCTTAGCAGTGGATGATGTCCGCCTTCTTTTATCTACAAAGCTAACATTAGTAAAATGAAAGGATGATACGCCTACAGAGAGCTATGGAATTCTGCATGGGTGGGAAAAGGACTTCCATATGCTGCCAATTGTAACCGCAAGGTTTCCTGTCAGATAGGAGAGAGTTTTGTCTCAGCTTTTCACCTACGATCAGTAGGAAACCTGTAAAGTGTGTGCAGCACTGTTGAGATGATATTTCAGAGCCCTGTACAAACAGTCCTATGTGTGATAAGCACTGGGGGCCCGATACTGGCCTACTGCTGTAGCAATGACAATAAGGTATAAAGTTGCTGTGATGAGGCAGCAGAAATTCCCCTGGTATATAGAGCCAGTGCAGCCAACTCTACACCATTTCCTCCTGGCTCTCCCACCAGCATAAGGAGTGTATTGGAGTATGCCCAGCGAAGGAGGGATTCTGGCTGGAGTGCTACTGTGCTCCAGCAATCCCTGGACTGTCCCTTGTGGTCTGTTACTAGCTAATATAAGTTACAGCAACCCCCACACTGAGCTGACTTGTGCCAGAGGCTAAACTGGTCCCTAGCAGAAGAGTGTATTGGGGAGCAAAGAGGGGCTCTTTCCCCACTCATGTCTTTTGATGAATACAGTTTGGCCAGACATGTGGATTGTGTCCTGTAAGTGTTGTCATTCCCATTTTACAGACTGGAAAGCTGAGGCACAGAGGTTAAACTTTTAAGGCATGATGAAGACAATGACCATATAAAAACCTTGGAACAGTAGTTCTGAAAATACCTTGCAGGGTTTCAACTAGCGAGAGGCAAAAACCAGGGGCTGTTTTACTTTTTAAAAAACAAAAGTGGAATGGCTGAGATCTGGGCCCCCCTTATCTGAAGCACCAGTTTTTTAGTTTGTTTTTCATTTTGGGGGTGAAGGTGGAATTGGGTTCATGACTTCTGTTTTGGCCTCCAGTTCCTACACACACTTCTTATTTGAAATGATTGTTCCTTCCTTTCTTCATTTGTGGTGATGTTTCCACAGGTGCATGATGTACTCCTGGTCCCTGATTTTGGGAAAAGATTTTCTTGATTTGAACAGTGTTTTCTGAGTTCACTGAACTGTCCTGTGTTTTAATGATCTGAGGTAGTTGTGCCTGCTGATGTAGTTAAGCGTGTATATATGCTGCAGTGTGGGATCTCTCACGTCTGAGATAGCTTAAGAAGATGGAACTCAGTACTTTCGGACAACTGTATTTTTGTTGGTGGGAGGAGGGAAAATCACAAAATGAAGCATGAAATTGATTTTATGTCATGCTTGGTAGCACAGGGTAAAGAATGGTGTGGGGGAAGCATAAAGTAAAGCTTGTAATTATTTTCAAGCATCTCTTCAGAATTCACAGCACTTTGATTATCCCGCTGTAGTGGGATGACAGTCGTTTTAGCCAATTGAAGTTTTAGCTAAACAGAGGGAATTTTTAATGTAATTTAATCAGTGTTTATTAGCATGTTTTTCTTTTGTAAGGAGAGTTTTGTTGAACTGTTAATAATTTTCCTGTTGCCCTGTGATTGTCTTTCTTTACTGATGGGGCGTAGCACTAGAAAAATTTCTCTGTATTGCTTCCCTCTTCCCCCCCTCCCCCCAGTCAAACTAGTTTAGAAAAGCAATTTGTTCTTATTCAGTCTGTTCTACTTTGTGCTTTTATACTTTGCAATATGTATGTCTGCGTGCTTCTCTCACAGACACATTTTTACTTTCTTATACACAACCTTTTAGGAATGGGACTCCCTGCTTGGATTAATCTGTGGGTACTGTCACTCTGTCTAAAGTGGCCCAGGACCATGAGTGCCAAACTCAGAGCAAACTGTCAAAGAGGAGGACAGAAACCCCAAACTGATTGTACGGTCTGTATTTAGACTTCACCAACCCAGTAACATCTAAAGCACTATAACAGTCTTACCGTGGAGTGTCACTCTCCGTGGGCATTCCAATCTATCTTGCCACCCAGGCAAGCTGGACTATGTGATACATGGTCACTTTATACCAAAAATCACAATAATATTCAGGTTACTCCCATTCCCAAAGGACCAGTCACTTACCCCAAATCTCAAACCAAAGAGGCCTGTAGTTAGTTTATTACAGGATTGGCATAAGATTTATTAACTTAGAAAAGAAATAAGAAACTTATTTACAAGGTTCAGACAGGAAATAATACACCCAAATGAGTTAGTCTCAGATTTAAAAAGGTAACGAACTTCTATAATAAGCAGCTCTGTATGTCCTTTAGGGCTGACCCATGCCAAGCAGCATGGGGATTTCTTGTTATGTTTAGGAATCTTTGCCCCTCAGAGTCCGGCACAAAGAGACCAAATTTCTCCTGTCATGGATTTTTATCCCCCTTTACCCCAGAATCCAAGCTGATGGGATGAGTTCATGCACAGGCCTCCTCTTCCTAGAGAGGATGAGGAATGCAATTAACAAGTTCTCTGTCCTTTGATGCTAAACAATGCCTCATTTGCCTTCAATGGGCCATCTTGCATGCAGGACAGAGACTTTACCTTACTTAATGATTCTTTTCCTCTTTGGAGAGTTACAGGATTACAAAGGTTTATGATGCAAACACTCAATATGACTTTATACCATGGGATACAAATACTGTAAGTAGGATTAATACATGCAGCATCCTACAAGCATTCTGTAAAGTCTGAACACTAAACACATTCTTATAACACTAATAGCTGTTTTAACTATACTAACCCCCAGGTAAGGTAGACTGGTTTCCAGCTATACATTTGTCAGTGTTCAGCAATGCCCTGGGCCTTGGCATGACCTGGCACTGGGTCTGCCAGCATCACAGGTGTGTCTATACTGTAGCCTAAGATGTAATTTTCAGCTCAGGTAGACTTACCCACACAAGCTAGCGTGCTAAAAATAGCAGGACAGCATCACAGGCTAGCCGCCTGACCCTCTAGGTATGCACTCACATGCCTAGCCTCTGCTACCACCTGCACAGCTGTAACCGCGCTACTATCTTTAGCATGTTAGCTTGATCAAAATTAGCATTGGTATGTCTACCCAAGATGGAAATTGCACCCCGGGCTGCAGTGTACGCTCTCCTGCTCCAATCCATCCTCAAGATCTACTTCAACCATGGGGCCCTCATGAACTAATAGTGGCCAGTTGGAGATAGTTGCCATCTATTTGGGAGGGGGGGAACAACAACCCAAAAACCTTTGGTTGTATGATTTATCCCTCTTCTTCATCATTCATTTGTTGCTTTTCTTCAACAATGAGCTATTTGGGGCAGGGAATGCCTTACTATTTGTTTGGCCAGCACCTAACAAATTGTGGAATGTAGCTGTAATATAAATTAATTACAGTTGTAATAATTTCTAATATGGGTCGAGCCCCCCCAAAGCTACATGTATTCCAAGGTTACATTAGGTCTACAGAAATTGAGCTGAGAATTCCAAACTCTTACTAGTTCCAATGACCCAAGTCATATTTCTGTCCTGTGTAATTGACAAAATACTGAAGCACCAGCCAGTCTCTTTAGATAAATTATAGATTTAGAAAAAGCAGCCCTCAGTCAGACTACTAATAGAAGGTGTGAACCACTATGGTATGACATGTTTCTTTTATGTAGTAACACCATTGCGACAGTAGTTCAAAAACAAGTAGGACAAGGAAACAAAATATGGCTTGGTTAGTTCAAATAGGAAGATATGTAAAACTTCACACAGGACATAGAATTAAGTGGTAGCTGGGAAGTCTGCCAAGAAGATCTAAGGTTTCAGTTCCACAGTGCCTTTAGTTACATGCTACTTTTCTTCAGCGAGAAAATACCATTTCTCTCCTACAGCATTTCCTTCAAGGGCTTCTCCTGTGGCTGTTTATTAATAAACAGCTGTTTGCAATGAAAGACAATCTCTTTATAGGAATCATGGTTTCCGGTAGATGTGTTTGGTGTTTACTGAGGACTGTTTACTCTTATATTTGTTTTAATAAGATCCAGATAAGGATACGTACATATGTGAAACTACAGCTATGAATTATTCCATTCAAAAGGTGGCATATTAATGAATGGACATATGTTTTTCATAGGTGGCTTAGGTCAAGACCAACTTACAAACCCAGTTACATATTGAATATTGTATGTTTAGAAATTCTTATAGTAAAATACCCCCTTTAAGAGTCCTGAATGCATGTAATAGTGTAAAAGTTTTAATATATAATCAACCTTCATAATAAACTCATTTATTAAGATCTCATTATGTAACAGAGAGATAAGGCTGTCATTAAATGTAATAAACTTATTACATTGATATTTAACTACAAAAATAAGTATCATTGTTAAATTCCTCCTCTTAAACACATTTCCTGGAGATTAATTCTATTACAGAATCTTACCTCTTACAAAAGTGAAAGTAGAGCAATTCTGAGGCTACTTTGCTTTACCCTGGGAACTAGGCCACCATGAAAGATGATCCCAGGATTGGAGGAGAGGCTACAAAAAGGACATAAGGAAACCTTTAACTTTGCCACCCCAATCTTGCACCATCCACAACTCAGGAAGGTCAGAAAATCTGGTGCTCTCTATTCGAAACCTCAGCCATACTGTGTTTCTTTTCTCCTCACAAACACTGTTCTAACTAGCTCTCCTCTACAAAAAAAATTGCAATCCCATGCTATCCCTTTCCCATCATACAAGCTGCCTTTTGTATTAGGTATTGACAAAAAGAAAAGGAGTACTAGTGGCACCTTAGAGACTAACCAATTTATTTGAGCATAAGCTTTCGTGAGCTACAGCTCACTTCATCGGATCCATAAAAGTGGAAAGTGCAGTGAGGATGTTTGTATACACACAGATCATGAAAAAATGGGTGTTTATCACTTCAGTTACCAGCAGGAAAGTGGGGTGGGGGGAGAGAAAACCTTTTGAAGTGATAAACACCCGTTTTTTCATGATCTATGTGTATAAAAACATCCTCACTGCACTTTCCACTTTTATGCATCCGATGAAGTGAGCTGTAGCTCACGAAAGCTTATGCTCAAATAAATTGGTTAGTCTCTAAGGTGCCACAAGTACTTCTTTTGCTTGAATTCAGCAGCCCCCTCTCCTAAACATGAGACTCTGGGGTATAAGTGAATAGAAGAGAGTATTTAAAAAGCATAATTTAAATTTACTTCCAGTGCCCTTACTCAGTATGTAAGTCACACTAACTTAGACTCTCACCCACTTACTGACATGTAACCCTCTTATATATCACCTCTAAAGTTGGCCTACTGAGACTAAGTTGCTGTAACTTAAATGTCAAGGGCTGGAAGAGAGGAGCATAGTAGGAGGGGGTATGTTAAAGTTGGCCATCCTATTATACATTTTTTATCATACATTGATGCTGCTGCACTTTAAGGGACACTGTTAACTAAGAAATTATACTTCTTTCTGAAGGGGCATGCCTAGTGTTACAACTACATGTGAGATTATCAAACTAAAAGAGATTAGAGAAAAATATTTTTCTACTTTTCCATTTATTTACTTTCTGCATTTGATATCTTCACTGTTTCCCTTGTGCAGTTAGTCAGTTCCTCTTTTATTTGTGTGGCTCTTTCATACAGCAATAAGGAGAGAAAATTATTTTTCTTTACATAGGAAATATGATAATAAAACCAAAGAAATTGGCAGGGCAACCCAAGGGTAGGTATTATACCTAAAACTACTTTTCTCACATTTTACTGAAATCTCTGTCAGAAGAGAGAGGGTTCCTGATTTAGATTGAGTGCCTGTATAGAGATAATTGATAAGTAGGTCAATTGATAATAATTGGTTTGTACTAATTCATCTGTGTAGTTTTTAATGCTAAAGAGACTATACGAGTTGACAGTTCTTTCTTATCTGATTTTAGAATGGAAATGTATGCCAGTAGGATTTCTCTTTTAAAGTATCTCTCTCTCCTCACAAACTGCAACTATTTAATCAAATCTATATTAAAGCCTGTTGGGTGAGGTGATGCGTGCCTATTTTTGAGAGTCTGAGGCTGGCGGATCACAGAGGGGTTCTGGGCTGCTGTGCGCTATGCCAGTCAGGTGTCCAGTGCCATGGACTGCCTGGCCAGCGGGTAAGCTGAAGGACTGGTTAGAACAACATGAATGTGATCAGTATTGTGATCAGTGCCCTCTCTTTGAGGGGTAATGGATCGATTGATCAAGGTGATATCAAAGCCTAAGAAATGTAAATGAAATACACCTTTTAAAAAGACCTTGGTGTGCAGAATATATCCAGTTGCCTTTATAGCATGTCAGAGAAATTTGTGTCACCAGATAGGTGGATTTTCAGCACTTACTTTGTCCTTGCAAGTTTCTTTTAAAATAGGGCCATTATTTTGGTCACAGAAGGTCAAGCATCTCAGGAAACAAAATAACGGGCAAAAGACTGAAGTATCATCTCTCTTTTCCTTTATTATGTCTGAATTGTGTCTTCCTTTGAGATGCTTTATTTAATGTTCCACAAAGAACACTGGTAGCTGGATAACTCTGTCAGCTGGGATGCCTAGCAATTCCTTTAAAAATCTTAGTCAAAGAGCATGAAGTCTGTGTGTGTTGTGGCTTGCTTATTTGTGAGTGACTTTGTCTGAGATTCTGCTGATTTGCAGATCAAGAAATGTGTGTGTTTGAATTGCAGTTGCACTTCTGTGAGCAAGTTCCGCACTGGTTTATATTACTGCCAAAGGGGTTGCTCAGAGGTCAGTGGGGAGTAAGCATAGGATTTGGCTCTTGAAGACTAAAAACGTTGTGTCAAACCTTAAGTAAGATAGAATATGTTAAACTGACAGTAGGCTGATATATGGTTCAACTTTAGTTGAAACATATCTTCTATACTTTTAGCAGCATGTAATCGTATACAGAAGTTGACTGGTGGAATTCAGCTATGTCTGCACAATAAAAGTAGCAAGCTATGTACAAGAATGTTGGTATTCAAGGGTGTATAAAGAGCTGCACTTGGTTTCCTGGAGGTCCAACTTGAAAACAGATTATGTAGCTTGGTGTCCTTATTATGCTTTTTTGTCTTCCCTTTTTGATGATCTTGAAAGATGCTCTCTCACATAAGAACGGCTATCCTGGGTCAGACCAATTGTCCCTCTAGCCCAGTATCCTCTCTTCCGACAGTGGCTGGTGCTAGATGCTTCAGAGGGAATGAACAGAACAGGGCAGTTTTTCAAGGGACCATGCCCTGCCATCCAGTCCCAGCTTCTAAAAGTCAGAGGATTAGGGACACCCAGAGCATGGGGTTGCATCCCTGGCCATCTTGGTTAATAGCCATTGATGGACCTATCCTCCATGAACTTATCTAAATCTTTTTTGAACACAGTTATACTTTTCAGATACTCACTCTGCAAAGCAACTTGCCTTTGCTAGGGCTGTTTTATAAGAGATGCTTTGATAAGGTTTCACTAAGGTTCACAGAAGAGGTCCAAGAGAACAATGTGAATGAAAAAGAACTTGTGTAATTTTGTAATATGAAAAGAATTAACTCCCATATCAGATCTTGGGAAATCCCAGCAGCTCTGTAGATTAGCTCTTGCATCACTGTAAATGTAGCTTTTTAATAGTGCATTTAATGCAGTAACCACCCATTTACAGAGCATCTCATTTCCAGGACTTCATCACTGGGGACACTATAGCTTGGACCTCATCACTGGAAGAAACAGCAAAAAATCTTTATGGCCATTGTATCAGATTAAAAGAAACGGGGAATAACTACATTATATACCTACCCCCCATTAACATCATGGCCACAGGAATTTTGCTTTTTAAAAATACCCTCCTCTCCCAAACCCATTCCTGTCCTTCCCTCGAGTTGTGAGACCTTTTGAAGCATTGGGAAACTGCTGCTTCCCTTCCCAGCCTGGCTGCCACTTTTAGCAGCACTCCTGTAGGTAACAGGGCTTCATTTAAATGAAAACACCTCTCGCACTATATAAACAATAATACGTACAGTACAGAGCTGATTTAAATTCAGCAATTTCAGTTGCTTGAAGTGGGAACTATTTTAGATGGAAGGGGAAGGAGGGGGCTGCTGGAGAGGAAAAAAATGTCTCATTCAAAGCTGCTTCTTCCACTTATTCCAGGAACCAGGGCTTCTCTGTCAGCCACAGTTTGTGGACCAAAGACTGGAGGGAGGAGAGGGTCTCCCAAAAAGAGACATTTAAATAATTAATCTATCAGTAAACATATTCAAAATAGTAGTGAGAAGTGTTTATAAATGTTTCCCTATTGTTTCCTCTTGTCTGCCCACTAGCAAATACTGTCCTTAATGGAAGAATGCAGCGGGTGAATTTAAAACGACATTTTACTGCACCATGGTCTTCCCTGCCCAGTGGGAAATACCACAAACACAGAACTGACAAGTGTAACCACCGTCCATGGTAAATGTACAGCAAGTACCATTTAAAACGGAAATTTGTATCCTCAGATAAAATTTGTGATAGAAAGTGCTTTTAACAAATATATATATAGAGAGAATTCCTTTTATAGTAGTAATAAGCCCACAGTAGAATCTGCATTATGTAGGTCATTGGTGCACTCCTCAAGCAGTTGAAGGCCTTGTTGTCTTTGGCCTCATGCCCCACAATGCACCCAAGCTGTTGCCTTCAAATGCACACCTTGCTTAGTGCTCTGTTTGTAAACACGTATCCCCAGGAATTTGTGGCTGCTTATCCCGTTTCTGAGCAGGTGCCCTGCATGCTGTAAGGCTTAAGTATGGAGGCCAAAGGTCTGTTTCTCTTTCAAAGACTTGGAACTATTTACATTTGCTGCCCTGGCCCAGGGGTGACATCAGTACGCCTGGCTACTGACATTTAAAGACAGTAACTTCAAGATGGGACCCAGAAGGCCACTCAGAAGCTGTGTTACACATCCACTCCTTGCTGCTGGCTGCTTCTGTTACAGTCCTAATAGGCAGGTTATTAAACTGTACCCTGCATGTACAGTCTTCACTTCTGATTTGTAAAAGTGCTCAACGGTATTGCAGGCCTCTGCCCCCACATCCAGGCACCCACACTCCTGTTCTTCCTCCTTTGAAGTACTCACCAGAACAGTTGTGAGCCATCCTGGAATGCGCCTTCATCAGGAAGGCCTCAGACACCAAAGTGAAGATTACATGAAGATTATCTGATGTAGGTGGGAAGGTGTTGGGTTGGAACAGAGATCTGGATGGACTCAGTCTTATGATAGGCAACTTAGCCCTCCCCTGTTCTTCAAGAAGCTTATCCAGTGTTGCAGAAAGCTCTGATAGAAGACCATGAATGCTGCATTTGTCTGTCTGTTCTATCTAAGCACCTATCCTGTGTTTGTGGCTGATATATGATGGTTTGTGGTATGCTGAAGCACAAGCCTTGTGGCAGCCTTAACTGCACACCCCTTGGACTTTGTTGCTTTCTGACCCAGCCATACATTTTGGGGTTTCATATAAAATCTGTATTGCTTTCTACAGCATTAACATTCTCATGCTACAGACCTTGGCCAAGTCTCCTTTTGCCTGACTTAAAGCTGTCCCAAAGGGGCTGATGAGGATCCCCCTTGCATGGGAGAGTCCACAGGAGATGGAAAGCCTATGTAACATGCTCTAAGTGACTTGTGCTTGGGCCCCATCTTTCCCCAGCATAGAGGAGGTTCTGGTGATCCTTGCCAACTTGGCTGCTCTAATTTTTACCCTGTGAGAGGGTGAGCTGGGCCTTTAACAAGAGTGCCAGTCAAGGCACCAACCTGTGTTGTGTTTATTTGCTCATTATGAGACTCTATGGGGAAGGATCATATTACTGAGTGTGTGACCAAGAGCCAGACAAGCTGGGGAATATTTCAGAGGCAGTTGTTCAGGTTTGGGGAGACTAGTGTCAAGGCACACTTGGGAAGAGGTGCTCCATGATTGGGAAGGAAGTGGCCTGGGAATGATTCCATGAGGGTTTAGGAGAAAGACCTGAGAACAAAGCCAGTAAGCAGGGACTCTTGTGTGGTCCCTGGTACAAGGGTAGAAGAAAGCATGTACACAGAGGGGGAAAGGACTGTGAAGTCCTGGGGACAGACCAGAAGAACTGCTGAGCTTTGAGGACTGATGAAAGACTGTTGTTGGACAAGAGGTTTTGTGTTTGAATGATAAGCCGTGTGTGTGTGATTGATTCTAAGGAGAAAGTGAGGCATTGTAATACACCCAGATGATGAAGAAATTGTAACTGTGCTCAGATACTACTGTGATGAGTGTGGTTTAAGTAACTATATAAAATAGAATGCAACATGCCCCCATGACTGGGAGGGGAGTCAGAAGGGAAAATGTAACAATGCTGCCTTTATCCCCTCTTCCAGGTGTACCAAGTATGGCACTGGCCCAGTGCAGGATCAAGCCCTGGTGTTAAGAGCTAGTTGTTCTTACCAGGCCTTGGAGCATGTGGAAATGAGAACTGGAATGCTGTCAGAGGAAGATACTGGTTATAGGAGAACCTGAAAAAATGCAGGGCTCCAATATCCATTCAGAATGTTGCATTTAGTCATTGAGGTAAATCTGTGTGAGGGGAATGCTGATAAGCCTTTCACTTCCAAGTGATCACCTAACCCTTGAAATATTCATCAAGTGAGCAGAGCTACCTTTTCTCTGTATTAAAATTAGATACAGTGCCCTAAATATAAGCCGAGTCTTCCCCTCCTCAGTGAGTTAGAGCCAATGCCCTAGGAGTGTGTTGGATAGCTACAATACATGAGATAACTAATCCTGATCCTCACAAGAATCTCATGAGGGAGGGAGATAAGTGATTATCTGTGTTTCAGAGACGGAGAAACTGGGGCTAAGGGTGTGTCTACACTGTATAAATAAATAAATGCAGCAGCGAGTCTTAGAACTGGGGACAGCTGACTCGGGCTCACAGTACGAGGCTAACACTAGCAGTGTAGATGTTCTCGCTAGGGTCAGAGCTTGGGCTCTGAAACCTGGTGAGGGGGGGGAGGATCTCAGAGCCCAAGCTCCAGCCCAAGTAGGAACAGCTACACTGCTATTTTTTAGCCCTATATCCGTGATCTCAGTGAACCCAAGTCAGATGACCAGGGCTGAGATTTGCTGCTGCAGGATTTTTTTTTTCAGTGTAGATGTGTCCTAAGAGCCAAGGCCACAAAGTAAGTCAGTGACAAATGCAGGAGACCTGACTCCCAGACCTCTTTCTACTACACCATGCCTCTTTCTCATTTACTTTGGTATATGCTTGGAGAGAATTCTAGACCACCTGAGGTTAACATCACTTTTCTTACTGGGTATCCTCTCTAGAGGATGTTCTTGCCATTTCCTCCCCTTCAGAAACCTTTCATCCCATGAACACCACTTCTAGGCCTGCTTTAGAGAGAGATCACTGCCTCTACTGGCCTGTCTGTCTAGCTGGCTTGCTCACAGAGTGAGAGATCAGGCCCCAAAATCAAACTGGGATGCTGCACCTGGTACAGCAGAGTGCTAGTTCAGGGGCCAGGCAGTAGGCCCTGTAATACTACTTTAAATCTGAAACAAAAGGATTATAATTACATTAATTCTACCATAATGTATGAAAACCAAGTTCATGCTCTTGTATTTTAATAGTCCAGATATTCTGCTTTCCTGGTGTAGTGTGGATTGTGTGAGTCGAAAGAGATCTTGCTCATCTGCAAAAAGGCTTAGACCCAGCAAATAATTGCTTTAAGTACAGAAAATAATCAAACTGCTTTATGTGCAATTAAAGACATACTCTTTTTAGATTTCAGAGTAGCAGCCATGTTAGTCTGTTTTCTCAAAAAGAAAAGGAGGACTTGTGGCACCTTGAGACTAACAAATTTATTTGAGCATAAGCTTTCGTGAGCTACAGCTCACTTCATCGGATGCATTCAGTGGAAAATACAGTGGGGAGATTTATATACATAGAGAACATGAAACAATGGGTGTTACCATACACACTGTAACAAGAGTGATCACTTAAGGCAAGCTGTTACCAGCAGGGGAGTGGGGGGGGGAACCTTTTGTAGTGATAATCAAGGTGGGCCATTTCCAGCAGTTGACAAGAACATCTGAGGAACAGTGGGGGGTGGAGATGGAGAATAAACATGGGAAAATAGATTATTTTGTGTAATGACCCATCCACTCCCAGTCTTTATTCAAGCCTAAGTTAATTGTATCCAGTTTGCAAATTAATTCCAATTCAGCAGTATCTCGTTGGAGTCTGTTTTTGAAGTTTTTTTGTTGAAGAATTGCAACTTTTAGGTCTGTAATCGAGTGACTAAAGAGATTGAAGTGTTCTCTGACTGGTTTTTGAATGTTATAACGCTTGACGTCTGATTTGT
Organism: Chelonia mydas; assembly: GCF_015237465.2. NCBI lineage: Eukaryota > Metazoa > Chordata > Testudines > Cheloniidae > Chelonia > Chelonia mydas. The sequence goes on from NC_057850.1 coordinate 227,230,720, forward strand.
GTCCATTTATTCTTTTACGTAGAGACTGTCCAGTTTGACTAATGTACATGGCAGAGGGGCATTGCTGGCACGTGATGGCATATATCACATTGATAGATGTGCAGGTGAACGAGCCTCTGATAGTGTGGCTGATGTTATTAGGCCCTATGATGGTGTCCCCTGAATAGATACGTGCACACAGTTGGCAACGGGCTTTGTTGCAAGGATAGGTTCCTGGGTTAGTGGTTCTGTTGTGTGGTTGCTGGTGAGTATTTGCTTCAGTTTGGGGTGCTGTCTGTAAGCAAGGACTGGCCTGTCTCCCAAGATCTGTGAGAGTGATGGGTCATCCTTCAGGATAGGTTGTAGATCCTTGATGATGCGTTGGAGAGGTTTTAGTTGGGGGCTGAAGGTGATGGCTAGTGGCGTTCTGTTATTTTCTTTTTTGGGCCTGTCCTATAGTAGGTGACTTCTGGGTACTCTTCTGGTTCTGTCAATCTATTTCTTCACTTCAGCAGGTGGATATTGTAGTTGTAAGAAAGCTTGATAGAGATCTTGAAGGTGTTTGTCTCTGTCTGAGGGGTTGGAGCAAATGCGGTTGTATCGTAGAGCTTGGCTGTAGACAATGGATTGTGTGGTGTGGTCTGGATGAAAACTGGAGGCATGTAGGTAGGAATAGCGGTCAGTAGGTTTCCGGTATAGGGTGGTGTTTATGTGACCATCGCTTATTAGCACCGTAGTGTCCAGGAAGTGGATCTCTTGTGTGGACTGGTCCAGGCTGAGGTTGATGGTGGGATGGAAATTGTTGAAATCATGGTGGAATTCCTCAAGGGCTTCTTTTCCATGGGTCCAGATGATGAAGATGTCATCAGTGTAGCGCAAGTAGAGTAGGGGCATTAGGGGACGAGAGCTAAGGAAGCGTTGTTCTAAGTCAGCCATAAAAATGTTGGCATACTGTAGGGCCATGCGGGTACCCATAGCAGTGCCGCTGATTTGAAGGTATACATTGTTCCCAAATGTGAAATAGTTATGGGTGAGGACAAAGTCACAAAGTTCAGCCACCAGGTTGCAGTGACATTATCGGGGATACTGTTCCTGACGGCTTGTAGTCCATCTTTGTGTGGAATGTTGGTGTAAAGGGCTTCTACATCCATAGTGGCCAGGATGGTGGTTTCAGGATTTTCAACGATGGATTGTAGTTTCCTCAGGAAGTCAGTGGTATCTTGAAGATAGCTGGGAGTGGATGGGTCATTGCACAAAGTAAAATTATTTCCCCATGTTTATTCCCCCTCTACCCCCCACTGTTCCTCAGACGTTCTTGTCAACTGCTGGAAATGGCCCACCTTGGTTATCACTACAAAAGGTTTTCCCCCTGCCCCTGTTCTCCTGCTGGTAATAGCTCACCTTAAGTGATCACTCTTGTTACAGTGTGTATGGTAACACCCATTGTTTCATGTTCTCTATGTATATAAATCTCCCCACTGTATTTTCCACTGAATGCATCCGATGAAGTGAGCTGTAGCTCACAAAAGCTTATGCTCAAATAAATTTGTTAGTCTCTAAGGTGCCACAAGTACTCTCTTTAGAGACATTTTTGTATTTTTTTCCAAAACCAGTTATCAAAAATATGAGGCTCCTTCATGCTTACACTGCAACTTAGCCTTTCATTTAAATTAATTTTTAAATAAGGAAACTTTCTATATGTTTAATGAGACTTATGAAGCTATTTTGCCTTGATCTAAATAGCTGATTAGTAGGTCATGTTAGAACTGTTGGTTAGTGCTAATGAACGTGTGTAACTTCTTTTATGCTACAATTTATATGATCAAATAGCTATTTATTTAGCATGTAGATGTACAAAATTACACCAGAGTTTTTAAAAACAAGTCAATGTATTTTTAGTAGGGATGTCAAGTGATTAAGAAAATTAATCGTGATTAATCGCACTAACGAATAATAGAATACCATTTATTTAAATATTTTGGGATGTTTTCTACATTTTCAAATATATTGATTTCAATTACCATACAGAATACAAAGTGTACAGTGCTCACTTTATATTATTATTTTTATTACAAGTGTTTGCACAATAAAAAACAAAAGAAATAGTATTTTTCAATTCACATAATACAAGCACTGTAGTGCAATTGCTTTATTATGAAAGTTGAACTTTCAAATGTAGAATTGTGTACCATTAAAAAAAAACTGCACTCAAAAATAAAACAATGTAAAACTTTAGAACCTACAAATCCATTCAGTCCTACTTCTTGTTCAGCTAATCACTAAAAGAAACAAGTTTGTTTACATTTTCAGGAGATAATGCTGCCTGCTTCTTGTTTACGTCACATGAACGTGACAAAAGGTGTTTGCATGGCACTGTTGTCGTCAGCATTGCAAGATATTTATGTGTCAGATGCGCTAAAGATTCATATATCCCTTCATGCTTCAAGCACTCTTCCAGAGTACATGCATCTGTAACCTTTGGGTGGGCGAGAGTTCACTTCATTGCCCTTCACTAGTTCCAAACCCTCCCCAACTTCCATAGAAAAGTAGCTGAGACCCACAGTTCAGTCTCTAAGGATTTTCAGCAAGGATTGCCCCACATTCAAGTCCCAAAAGGAACTAAAGAAATGAATTTAATTAAATAACTTTATAAAATCTTATGATAAAGTAACAAATCTAATTTTTACAGCATAACGTGGCTATGTTATAGTCCACGGACATTATCGTCACAGTTATACATAAACATAAAGAAAACAAATTAAAATCTGAGTAGTTCAGTCCCCACAGAAGCACAGTGAGAAAAACTGAGTTCCCAAAACCTTAGGTTTAGTTCACCTAAGTCTCAGTTAGTCTTTGATCACCAAATCTATACAATCTGCTGAGTCTATAACAGCAGAGTTATAGACTCAGCAGGGGTCTCAAACTCAATTTACCTTAGGGCCAGTGCCAGTCCTCAAATCCTCCTAGCGGGCCAATAATGTCACTGAAGATGGTGTTCACACCACCTCCCAGCCCGTTTCCCACCCTTTTCCCTCACTCCCTTGGCCTCATGCTGCCCCGGCTGACTCTGCCCGGTGACAACTGATGCTGCCTCCATGGCTGACTCTGCCTGGCAACTAATGATGCTGCCTCCATGGCTGACTCTGCCCGGCAACTAGTGATGGTATGTCTATCCCTCTCTCCCAGCCAATGAGAGCTGCGGGGGTCAGCGCCTATAGCAGACAGCCAGCAGCATGGCTGCGTGGGTCTCTCCTCTGTGGCTCCACCCGCAACAGCAGGGATAGGGAATCGCTTGCAGGGAGCGGAGCTGACCAAGGTGAATGACACGTTTCCGAGTGCAACCCCTGGAAGGGTCCCAGGAGCAGCAGGATGAAGCAACGTTGGTGGGGCATGTGAATCTCTCCTGCCTGCTTCCCTCCCGCCCCCTGCCCTCAGCTGGCAGCCATGAGGGCTGGATGAAAGAACTTTTAAAAAAGTTTCCGTGGGCCACAGTGGGGAGGTTCTCGGGCTGCAGATGGCCCATGGGCTGGGACTTTGAGACCCCTGGTCTAAAACATCTTTCCTCCACTTGCTTGTAGGAATCTTCAGTTGGAATCCATGCAGACTCTTCCTCTTCTGAAATCACTGCTAGCCAGTCGTCAGCTAACTGATTAACCAATCACTCAGTTAAGTAACAAGTGTATAGATTTAAAGAAAACACAAAACTGAGAACAACAAAATATAAATGACTCTTTCCCCATTACTATATTTAAAGAAAAGTTGGTGAATCATATTAGTTGAGACAATTTAACTATCACAGTTTGCTAAAATCAAAACAACATTCAAAGCATACAATTAAAACAGAAGTTATTTTTCCCTCCCAATTTCTCCTTGCTGTAATTAACATTGCCCATGCTTCCCTGTTAGAGAGTTAACAATATCACTAACCTGCTGCAAAATGCTTCAGAGTTAGGGATAACAGCTTGCTCTGCTCCTGGGCTCAGCTTCTCTCAACTCACGAAGGGTACATGGCCCATAGTAAAGCAGCTGCCCTGACTGCTTGCCCTCATGGAGTCTCACTCCTGCAACAAGGAACCTATTGGAACAGACCCAAAACTACCACACCCAATTTGAGAAGTTTCTGGATGGAGAGTGCTAAATCTACCTAGCACTATAAAAACTGGTTCAGCGTCTGACACACTGTCGTAGGTTGTCCTACAACACAGCCTCTAACAAGACCAGGCTGTTCCAGACAACAGCTACCAGGATTGTTTACCTTTACACTAAGAAAGTTCGCAAGGCACCAAAGTCTGCATGTGGTGTGTGTCCAGGAAGACTTCGTGATGTTCGTGCTGTGAGCCCTAAAGTCCTTATGGGGTTGTCAAAAACAAAGAAGCATGTTAGCAGAGCCTATGGCAGTTCCATGTGTGCTAAATGTGTCCGTGACAGAGTCAAATGAGCTTTCCTTATTGAGGAGCAGAAGATTGTTGTGAAAGTGTTGAAGTCACAAACACAAAGTCAGAAATCTAAGTGAATCTCTTCGTATTGTCTGCCTAATAAATTAAAATTCAACTTAAAAAAAAACCAAAAAAACCCCACAATGATCCCAGACACAACTCTCTCCTACCTCCCCCCAATGGGTCTCTTAAAGAGATATCTCCCTATTAGGCACATGGGTTACACATCCATGCTGATGACGGGTTCTGCTTGATAATGATCCAAAGCAGTGTGCACTGACACATGTTCATTTTCATCATCGGAGTCAGATGCTACCAGCAGAAGGTTGTTTTTCTTTTTTGGTGTAGTTTCCACATCAGAGTGTTGCTCTTTTAAGACACCTGAAAGCATGCACCATACCTCATCCCTCTCAGATTTTGGAAGGCACTTCAGATTCTTAAACCTTGGGTTGAGTGCTGTAGCTATCTTTAGAAATCTCACATTGGTGCCTTCTTTTTGTTTTATCAAATCTGCTTAAAAGGTACGTGTGCTGGGTCATCATCTGAGATTGGTATAACATGAAATATATGGCAGAATGCAGGTAAAACAGAGCAGAAGACATACAGTTCTCCCTCAAGGAGCACAGTCACAAATTTAATTAAAGCATTTTTTTTTAAATGAGCATCATCAGCATGGAAGCATGTCCTCTGGCTAAAGCATGAAGGAGCATACAAATGCTTAGCATATCTAACGCGTAAATACCTTGCAAAGCCGGCTACAAAATGCCATGCAAATGCCTGTTCTCACTTTCCAGTGACATTGTCAATAAGAAGCGAGCAGCATTATGTCCCGTAAATGTAAACAAACTTGTTTGTCTTAGCGATTGGCTGAACAAGTAGTAGGACTGAGTGGATTTGTAGGCTCTAAAGTTTTACACTGTTTTGTTTTTGAGTGCAGTTATGTAAGAAAAAAAATCTTCTTATGTAAGTTGCACTTTCACGATAAAGTACTTGTAGGAGGTGAATTGAAAAATATTATTTGTTTTTACAGTGCAAATATTTGTAATAATAATATAAATTGATCACTGTACACTTTGTATTCTGTGTTGTAATTGAAATCAATATATTTGAAAATGTAGAAAAACGTCCAAAAATATTTAATAAATTTCAATTGGTATTCTATTGTATAACAGTGCAATTAAAAGTGTGATTAATTTTTGAGTTAATTGCAATTAATCAACAGCCTTAGTTTTTATGTCAATATTTAATCAAAATGATATATAGCCTTGGACACATTTTATATGGAAGTTACCACTGCCATACCAAAATTTAACCTACTCTAAAGTATTATATCTTAAACGGCTCCAAGGCTTGTTAAGCTCATGGAAAGACCCCTCTGGACTACAGTGGGTTTTGAATCATGCCTATAGTTCCTTCCTTCTTGAAAGATCCCATGGGGCAAAGATGCACAGAAATCACTTCATCCACCAGAGAAAAGCATTCACTGAGTTGGAACATTGTAGCTGTTCAAAATTTCACAGCAACACTTTACAACATTTAGGGGAGGAGGTAAAGAATACCTTATCCAAATGAAACTGTAGGGGGGATTTAGAATATAATTATTTGTGTTTCAATTTGGTCAAGACACCAGCTTGTGAAAAGTGCCATAGGCCCATTAGTAGCCACAAATGGTTGTTACCTGGTTTTACACAGGGCTTGAAAAATCCCCCGAATTGATGAGTAGGAAACTCTCTCTGGCAAGTGTGGCATGACTTTCTGCAGAATTTGTCACTTTAATAAAGTTTCTAACCCTTATGGTTACAAAGATAACTTTTCAAATGTAAGCTGACAGTGATATCTTCCTGAGTAAACAGACACACAGCTCCACTGCCAGGACTGCTCTTCATAGCTTCCCAAGTTCCAAAAGTGTGAAATTAGCAAACTTGGTTAGTTTCACTATTGCACTCCAAAATTCTTCAAGCAGCAGTGAAACAGGTAGGAATCATGTCAGTTTCGCCCTTTTGTTACTTAGGAAAGTTCTAAACAGCAGCAGAAGCAAGCACTGAAGTTTTTCATGGGGGAAAGATAGAGTATGGGAGACCTGTCCTCTCCAAGTCTCCTGACTGTTACAAGTACTGTAATAGGAAGAAGAGAAAAAGCTCCGCAGAGCACTTCATGCGTATCCGGTACTTGTGAGTCAGAGGCTGAAACTAATGAAGTTTCCAGGAAAAATTACCACATTCTCCTTCTTCCCAGCAGCTTGGTGGGTGAGGTAGACTTCCAATCAGGGCACTGACCCAGACCTCACTGATGGGGAGAAGAATGCCCTCTCTCCTTGTCTTTTCTATCTATCTCTGGCCCAGAGGTGGGCAAACTAAGGCCCGCGGGCCACATCCGACCCACGGGACTGTCCTGCCCGGCCCTTGAGCTCCCTGCCGGAGAGGCTAGCCCCTCGCCCCTCCCCTGTTGTCCCCCCTTCCCCGCAGCCATGCTGTGGCATGGGCAGCGCTCTGTGCGGCGGGGCCGCACACTCCTGCAGGGCAGCGCGCCTGGCTCTGGCCAGGCGGTGTGGCTGCCCGACAAGCTGCTCTGAGCGGCATGGTAAGGGGACCGGGGAGTCCTGGGGGGCAGTCAGGGGACAGGGAGTGGTTGGATAGGTGTGGGAGTCCTGGGGGGCCTGTCAGGGGGTGGTTGGATGGGGCGGAGGTTCTGGGGGGGCGGTCAGGGGACGGGGAATGGGAGGGGTTGGATAGGTGTGGGAGTCCTGGGGGGCCTGTTCGGGGGGCAGGGGTGTGGATAGAGGTTGGGGCAGTCAGGGGATGGGGGGGTTGGATAAGGGTGGGGGGCCCTGGAAGGGGGCAGTCAGGGGACAGGGAGCAAGGGGGTTGGACGGGGGTAGGGTCCCAGGGGGAGGAAGTAAGGGGACAGGGAGCAGGGGGGGTTGGATAGGGGCAGGGGGTTCTGGGAGGGGGCGGTCAGGGGACAAGGAGCAGAGGGGTTGGATGGGTGAGGGGGCAGTCAGGGGGTGGGAAGTGGGAAGGGTCGGATGGGGGTGGGGTCAGGCTGTTTGGGGAGGCACAGCCCTCCCTACCCAGCCCTTCATACAGTTTTGCAACCCCAATATGGCCCTCAGGCCAAAGAGTTTGCCCACCCCTGCTCTGGCCAATGGATTTAGTGTCCTTGCTAGTTGATGTCTGGTAGCATTTTCTAACTCTGGTTTATGTCTCATTTGAAGAGAGCACCTCAGGGAGAATAGGGCATCCAAACGTCAGGGGCATTTGTTCCATACTAGCGGAGAGGAAGGGTTCCACTTAGTGTGATAGCCAGTACCACTTCCCAAAGAAACTCAAGAATTGTTAACGTCTGCTAAATTGTAATCGGGTGCAATCCTGCTTAGTTTGTAGAATCTGACTGGATCCCTGGAGGTGTGTGGCTGGAGGCCATTATAATGATCATAGTTTTATTTAGGCTTCCTTCTGCATTCTATGGTTGTCCAAAACCAGATCTGCAAATGAGATAAAATTTGCATTACTGTGCTGTAGGAGCCTACAATGAGAGAGCCAAGGTATCTGGCTTCTCTGTGACTGCAGACACATATATACTTCTGACACAAGTGTGAGTCACGCTGCTGCTCTGCAGCGGTTCTTCAATAGTAGAATTTCCATCTTTCAGTCCTCTGCCTCTGAATGCCTCATAAGAACAGAACAATCACAATGCATGGTGTGAGGAGCACAGATGTTTACAGACCTCCAGGAACATGCCATAGATAAGTCTCATTCTGAAATTATAGACCCCTTTAAAAATGTCAAAAATTTCTACCAATGTATTAGAAAACCAGATCTGGTGTCGAGTGGGCCCAGTCATATTTTACATATGCAAAGTATTTTCAGGAGCACTTAGTTGCCTGAGGAAATACTTTGTGCTACAAATTTGTATACATAAAAATAAACAAGAAGGGTCATTAACAGAATATTTTGAGGCATTTGCATTGAGTCCTCCATCAACTTTAAATGAACAAATTTTATTATTGTATTTGGACATTTGGTATTTTTACTTTAAGCAATATGAAATAGTTATATATATATAACTATGCAGAAATAAAAACGCTGCAACACAGAGCTTAACCCTATTACATCAAGGATCAAATGAATGCAGTCATTCTGCTTTTCAGAATAAATAAACTGTTCCAAATCCATTCTTCATTTCAGCTCTGTTTCTCTGTGTGCACACAGACAAATGCACGCTCTGAGGAAGTTAAAAAAAAATTAATACAACCCTGTGTGCAAAAATCCCCCCACCCCCAGAAGGAAAATGTTAGGGCCATGAAGAAAATCACACACTCAAAATTCTGAATGTAGAATTGCCTGAGCCATCTGTACCATTAGCTTCTGCCATAACGCCTGAGATATTTGATTCTCCTTATCTTATCGTTCGCATTGGTCACCATTAAAAACTTGTAGGCAAGTAACTTTTTTCAGTTTTTACAATACTAACCATACTTATTATAAGGAATACCCTGAATACTAAGGGCACTATTATCCAATTAAGAAAGTAAAAATTGGAAAGCTTTCAAGGCTAACCGTTGTATAAATATGGTTGCGAAGGGAGGAAGGATGGCACAAGACTGGCAGTCATGAAATCTGGGTTCTGTTCCCAGCTCTAACTTGTACTTCCTCTGTGATGATGGGCAAGTCACTTAATCACTCTGGCCAAGATCCTGCGTTGGTGTCCGCTTAGTCCCCTTGGCTTCAATGGAGCTCCATTGGCTTACACCAGCTTAGGATCTCGCCCTCTGTGCCTTAGTTTCTCCATCTATCTTGGGAGGCAAAACATATGAATATTTATAACACACTTTGAAATCCCTAGTTTGAAGGTGCAAAGCATCTTTGTTCAGACATAAAATCCAACCGTCCAATTCCATCCTCAGACACACCTAAGTAGTTCTCATTGAAGTAAATGGGAACTGTGCATCCATAACTAAAGGCAGAGGCCAGTATACAGTAGTGCTGTTCCACATCTGCATTACATTGTTAGCTGCAGTTCATGGGAGCTTAATACTAGTCCTCAAGGCATTTTGATACATTTGACTCAGACTTTAAAAATTAAACATGAGGCAACAAGTCCAGTGACATGCTGTGTACCAAGCTATAGTCATTACAAATCCCATACTGAGATCTCAGAAAAGAGAGACATAACAAAATATGGTTTAAACATTTAGAGTGTAATCCTAGCTCCATTAAGGGTAATGGCAAAATTCCCACTAACTTCAGTGGGGATGCGCTTTCTCCCTCAATGTACTTAGTACCATTTACTTACCTGTCAAGTAATGAGTACAGGATTCCATGTTTGGAACGTGTCACAGGGCTGATACACCCCCTCACCCCGTGGGGGCAGGGGAGAGGTGCAGCACAGCCCTACGGTCAAGTTGGAAGGGCTGCCCTGCAGCTCAGGGCAGCACAGTTTCTTGGCCTTAGTCCTTACTATGACCCTTGCTCTCAGGGCAGTGTGGGCTAATGGTCAGAGTCAATACTACAGCCCCTGCTGTCGGGGTAGAGCAGCCCAATGGCCAGAGTCAGTGATACAGCCCTTGCTCTCAGGGCAGTGGGGCCTAGCAGCCAGAGTCCATAATAATGGTGAGTGGGGCCACCACCTCGGGGTGGGTGGTGGCCAGGATAGGGGGACCTAGGTCTGCCCTCTCCACTAGGTCCCAATCGGTGGTGGGGTTGCCTGCTACCAGCTCACCAGGGCTCCAATCAAAACACACCAAGCCTTGGTCTGGTTCTGTAACTGTTTCCTCGCAAAACTTCCTGGGTTATTTCCTGCCCAAGTCTCTGGGGTTCTCCGGTCTCTCCCCTCTCGGTAACGTCGCATGCCAGTATGTTGGGGTCTGTCTCCGACTGGCTGGCCTCCATGTCTTGGAATGCAGGCAGCCCTCCCTCAGGAGCTAGCGACACACCTCCTTCCCCGCCGGCAGTCAGGGGTGTGTGGCCTCCTCAGCTAAGAGAGAACTGTTGGTGCTGTGGCAAACTCCTGGGACAGTGCAGGTCATGTCCAATCTGATGTCACTCTAGGTGTGACTGTTCTCCTTTTGCTCCCCTTCCCCTGTTACCCCTTCTGTTATGTTTGGAATGTGCCACAAGTCTCTGTTCATGTATCTTTCTGTGTTCTGGTTTATTTTGATTTTTTTTTTTATTTCAGTATTGTTTCATGTGATTTCATCTCCTTCTCTTGTACAAAAGGAACATTGACAAATGTCATAAAGTAATTGCTTCCGTTAATAAGCATTCATTTTCGAGGTCTGCATTGTATGTGGATCCAGAAGAATGGGAATAATTGATTTACTATGTTTAATGTACATTAAGGGACATACTGTTTTCAATACAGATGTGAATTTCATTAATGCTAGCTAACTGGAGTTATATATACCGGTTAAGGGGAAATAGACACATTAATGTTCATAAGCTAAAGAATAATTATTTATTATTACTGTATAGAGATTTAATTATTTAATTTAGCAGATATATTCCTTTCAAAATGCATTTCTATTCCATTTTTGTGTGTTTCAAATGGGAGTTCATTTAGTGTCCTTTGGGACATAAAATAATATGAAAACCTGTATAAAACTGCAATATAGTTTTGAAAAGAAAAGGGCAGACTTTGCCTCAAGTGTTGTCATCTGAGAGCAGAATATCCTGTTCTACACAACGCTCCATTACAGTGCATCTTCTCCCTTACTCCCCATTTTGTCTTAGTCCTATCTAAGGCTCTGATTCTGCAGGCACTTGCACATGTACTTACCTTTAAGCAAGAGTAGCACTATCGGCCTCAGTGGGACTACCGCTTAAAAGTTAAGCGCTTGTGTAAGTGTCGACAGGAGCAAGCTAAGTGGATTAACCAAGAGCTTGTCTTCACTACTATGCTACATCGGTGCAACATAATTGACGTAATCCCGTCAATGTAATTACTCCACCTCAACGAGGGGCGGAAGCTATGTCAGCGGGAGAGCATCTCCCACTGACAAAGCACGATGTAGACACCTCTTTAAGTTGATGTAATTTAGGTCACTGAGGAGTGTGGTTTTTTCACATCCATGAGCGACGATAGTTACATTGACTTTAGCGTTAATGTAGACAAGTCCCAAGTGTGTTAAAGGGGCAGCAATATTCATTATTAGACACTTGGATGCAATGGCTGTAGTATAGTTATGCTAGATGGCTATATGACCTAAGGTTGAAGAGGTGAGGAGAGTTGATAATTGGCATTGGTTATCTTCGTAAGCAATGTTCTTGTTTTTTTAATGTACCTGGACTTAGGATAAAAGAACAGAGGTTGGTTTTCAGACTCTGAATTAAATAAAATGGACAATCAGAAGAGTCATGGTTATACAGATATACATTGATAAAAAGAAAATTAAGGCAAGCTGCAGTTTTGGGGGGGGGGTCATTAGATAGTTATGTGATGCCTTCTCTAAACGTGAACATTCTGTCCCTGAGGTGCTCTTTCCTGCTCAGTGTTTCAATACCCATTGTATTTCAGACACAGAAAGCATAGACAATGAATATTGTACTCCACATCAATTGCTTCTGCCTGGAAGGTATTACGGGAATAGTTTCTGTGCTCCAGGAAGAGTAGCCACACCCCTGTTAGCCAATTACTGTATTGGTGTTCTGCCTCCTTGGTGTTCTAACAAGCAGTGGTAAATGTTAGTTGCTGCTGGCCAAGACGAACTGAGCTGTTTCAGGGCTACAGTATGTATTTCTTGTTAGAATCAAAGAAAATGAGAAGTCTTGAAATAACAACACACTTGGTAATAATGAGGTGAGTCACCACCACATGGTTAGTATCATCAGATTCTCTTTTATAATTATATTAGCATCTCTATGTTAAAGAGAAGAGTTGGGTAATTTTTTTTTCTCTTTGAAGGAGAGACTTTCAAGTTCACTCTTATCAGATTTTTGGGAAAGCTAAAACGCTAATTGCAGACAAAAGGAGACCATATAACCAAACTTTTGTCCATCCAGTTTTCAATCTGGCATTCATATCCTGTAAACATTATTGTCTCTAATTGCTTGTCTAATTCTCTCTTAAATATCTTCACAGATTCACCTTCTGCTGCAGCTCATAACAGCCCCTTCCACATGAATGATACCTGCATAAAGATATCTTACTTGTATTCCCTTAATACCAGCCCCTTTCTTTACTTCAGTTCATCCTCTCTTAATTTTGACTCTGTCGGTTTTGTAACTTCCATTCCATTCTCTTCCATTCTTTATCACTCGTAATATATACACCTTAATCACGTTCCTTTTTAATCTCCCCTTTTCTAATTCAAAATGGGCCCAACCCTTGAAATTCAGATGCAGATTTTAAACCACTCCAAGTTTGGCAGTTGCTGAGACCCATTAAAGCAATGAGTCCCAGCAGTAAATTCAGATCTAGATATTAAGGCATTAAGTAAGTCTCAGACCATGACACCATTTCTTCTGTTTCCCTGCGTATTCAGTCTCTTCTTAGATAATGTCCAACCTTTCCAGTTTTCTCATCAGCATAGTAGACTGTACCTTTGTTTCTAAAATATATAAAATTGTGTTTGATATTCATATAACAAGGAGATTTTAAAATTATTGAATCTTCTCTACCTTTCATCTACAAGGATCCAATTAGCTCTACAAAGCACTTTGGCTCAGGAACCATCTTTTACTCTATGTTTACTCAGTGCCTATCATAGACTCTGTATCTCAGGTATTCATATAGCCCCAGTTACCGTAGTACCTGAGCACCTCTCAATCTTTAATGTATTTATCCTCACAACATCCCTGTGAGGTTGGAAATTATCCCTATTTTATAGGAGGAACTTAGGCACTGAGTCTAAGGGTCAGATTTTTAAAGGTATTTAGGCACCTTACCTCCACTGACGCAATACACACATCTAGTTCCAAACACCCAACAGCCTTATGTAAAGTTGCCAAAGTTTGCGCATCTCCCTGTTCAGGGTAGGTGTATTGACCGTAAGCTAAAGTTTATGGTTACAGGCTAAATCATTGCAAATAACCATATATATGTTACATGGATATATATATTTTATCTCACTGAAACTGCAGAGGGAATTCTAAATAGAAGAGATTGCAGCAAGTCTTCACTGAAGGTGTTTTCTTCATTTTTACTCCATTTTCATATGAACTCTGACTACAGAAGCTTGTCCTCAGGCTTTTGTGCATTGGCCAGCAAGTTTTCACTGAAAGCAGCTAGATATGTAAGGGCCCTTGCAGTAATATTGTGCTCACACGAGCATAGCCACAAAGCCATCTATTTGAAGGCTGTTGCTTTTTTTTTTTTTTTTTTTTGGCAGTATTTCAAGCTTGGCAATACTTTCCGAGAATTGCATACTTAGCCTTGTTGATGAAAAATCCATTTGACTTATTTTCTTAGAATGGCTCATCATTTAGGTGGATGTTATCTGTTCAGTGGTTCATCATCACATGTTCAGCTCTAAGAGTTCCTAATTCAATCCTGTTACAGTAGTGAACCTAGTACATTTAGTGTAGCACTTGGCAGTTGATGACAGTTTTGAAATGAATGTTTAAGTGGAGTCATTGAACATGTCAAACTGTCCCATAAAACAAAAATGAAGCGTTTGAGCAATGAGTCCTACATTTTATAAACATGGCTTCAATAAACGATTCTTCATGGATTATTGGAACACCATTGAACAGCTGCTCATATAAACAATCTTCCTTCCTTCCTGCCCAGCGCCCAGGGAGATCTTTTTAAAGTATGTGTAACAGGATGTCAGGTTCCAGATCCCTGCATGGAGATACTGCTGTTCTGCTGACTTATCCACCACCCAGAATGGGTGGATTTCATTAGATCCCAGCTCAGGAGGATAAAAGATGAGGCATCTCTAATATGAGAAGAGAGGGTAGGGGGTGAGACAGGAGATTTTGCAGAGGGGACACTCTAGAAACAGTCTTGCTGGGAGAAAGCTGAGGTTAAGGTTAATTCCTTGTTAAGAATAAAAGAAAGGAAATTGCTAGGCAGAGGGATGAATTTTGGATATTGTAGACATGCATGCATCCTCAGTGCATCATAGTATCGAGCACTGCAGGAGTAATGCTTTCCTCTTATCATCTAATGCACCCACCCACACAAACTCATTAATTAGAGTCCATACAACACAATCACTAAAAATCAAAGAAGTCACCCCTTAGGCAAAAACTAATATCTGTACAAGGGTCTGTGCACATGCCTTATCTCCCAGTCATCCTCCTGCGCAAACAGACTCAGACTGCTCAGCTCCCCAGCAAAAACTCCCTTTGAATTCCACAATCTAAGCATTCATAATACACACACCCAGTTCCTCATGATTGCATTCAGATGCACAGCCTGGATTCTGACCTCACAACTTTTTGAGTAGAAAACTCAAGTCTGTTTTATTAACACTTTTTAAAAAGTGTTAATGAATTAGTATGGGAGAAAAGGTGAACGCTTGCTTTAAGAATCAGAGCTCACTGAAGTCACTGGAAAGACTCCCATTGATTTCTGTGGGTTTTGAATCAGTCCCTTTGCACGCAGCAGCACAGCCTTCACTCTGGAGCCACTTAAGGGTTCCATAATTACCTTTTCAAGTAACATTTAGTAGTGTTCAGTCCACTGTACAACAAAATCATACACACTGACATTGCTCTGGTATGTCTCATACTCCTCCATATTATGTTTGATTTGACAGGGTGGCTGTAACAAATGCTGAATGGCCCCACGGTAGGACATTTGCATCCTCAAAAGCTTTTGAACTTCCTCCCACTTTTATCAGAAGCTCCTCATAAAAATCTGCAAAGACACTACATTATGCTCTTTCTAATCCTTCCTTAAAACTGGCATCTGTCACAATGCCTACACAGCATTCAGCAGTGACTGTGCAGCTGATTCACAGTGACTGCTGCTTGTTAAACCACTCATAATGGTCTTGCTGATCACTTGTGCTCCCCACATCTGTCTCTTGTATCCATCTGTTTTCGCTTGTCATTTACTTTGACTGCAGGCTCTTTGGAGCAGAGACTGTGTGGACACTGTTTAGCACAACAGGGATCCTGATCCCTGACTGGAGCCTGTTGGTACTGATCCAGTACAAATAAATGATTTAACACATTCATTTTTCTCTAGTCCTCATTCAGAAAGGTTTCTTGGTTGCTAGAATTCCTGTTTGACTTACTGTGTTTTATCATGATTTTTTTGAGGTTTAACAAAGCAATTCCTGTTGGGGAAACACAAGTAAAAGGTTAAAGAAGTAGCAAATAAAACCTATACATATATGAATGGATTAGGGGATTGAATTCTGGCTCATCTCTATATGAAGTAAATGTACATTATAAAGGTAAGCATTAACTCACAAAGACCATAGTTATAGTGGATAAACGTGCATCTTAGTTTCATTGTGCAACATGAAATAAAGGCCTATCTTCTCTTTTTGTTGCTGCTGAAGTCATAAATGTGTAACATGACTGGGTTTTCCTTCATTCTTCACTTCAGCAGAAAAGGAACTGTTCTGTCTATTTGGTATTATGTTTTGCAGTGGAAGATAAATGAGGCATCACTGAAGATTCATTTGGTGCTTGAGGTCTCTGGAATATATTGCCTTACTTGTTTACATCAAGTTCAGCTTCTGTGCTGAGGCAGGACCAAATAAACCTGTATAAATATGTAAGGCAATAGGTTTTGAGCCAATTTGTCCCCTTTTGTTTGTTGATCTCCTCATGCTAAATTAATGCATCTTTTAAATGGGTATGTAGAGTTTGGGATCTTTAGTTTAGGATTTGAATCGCTTAAGACCTGATCCACAGGCCACTGAAATCAATGAAAAGACTCCCACTGACTTCAGTGATCTTTTGAGTAGGCTCAGGAGTCCTGCTGGTCCTCAGCACCTGGACACTCCAGGAAAAAAGAAAGAGGATTCAAAGATTACACCACATCTATGAAGCTGTATGATGGTCGTGTTGCCACTGTCCGCAGGGTGGACTGCGGATGGGGGAAGATAAGTGCTGCTCACTGCTGCGAGTACTTTTCCTGATGCAGTTCCTCCAAACTGTTCGTGTGCTTCTTGCTAAGTTTCCTGGATCTGAGATCTTTGTTTGTTTTTAGCCCTACCTTGCAGATTGTCTTTCATAAATCCCTAAGCTCTTGCCTCCATAAAGCAAAGTCATATTTTTAATATGTATTATATAGTAGGCAAGTGTAAAAAAATGGTTTTAGGGGGAAATTATAGGTAGTCATATAGCATTTAAAGCTGCTGTGAAATAATTAATTCCAGTCTAGACTGACAATACTTTTAAGAGCAGGATGGGGACTCTCACTCCCTGCTTCTCCATGCACCTTCTGTAACCATAGCACCCCTGACCTGCATCTGCATAGAATAAACGCTGGGTAAGACTGGCAGATTTAATATTGTCTCTGTTTTAAAGTGCTTTAACCTATAGTCTATTGTGTCTCAGTAGTGCTTTATAGATTAAACTGCTATGTTTAAACAGGAAAGAAACAAATCTTTGACTATCCATAGGTCCAAACTATCAATCTTACTTTGGTCCTTTTAAGGCCCAAACTTCTCTTTATATGAGAGGATAATGATAAACTATGTGCATAAATCTTCAGTACTGTTTGTTTGGGCAGGAAGAACATTCTTTCAGAATGCTACACTGACAGCCACAACACTTCTTTTTTACTCTGATGCCAAATTGTAGGAGCAACGGTCTTGGGGTTTTTTTAAGTTCACTTTTCACTGAGATAATACAGTGAGGTGTTTTGCAGACCGAGTAGTCTGGGAAATGTTTAACTATAAATAACTTCTGTCTGTTTGAAATAACTCCCTTTGATTACATATTGTTATTTTGCCATTTCAAACTCCATTTTGGAGATTGAACAAAAGCCCTGTCAGAAAAAAATATTATTATTGGGTCTTTCATTGGTAATTCGTGTGATGCAGTTTGGATATCTGGGGGAAATCAAGGTTGATGCTGTTTCCTACTTCCTTCTGGTTAAACTCTACAATAGTTCTTTCCCACTATATCGAGCAGCATTCCTACTGCTGGCAGTCAGGGACCAGTTTGGTCCCAGTTGCAGGTTAGAGCAGCCTCAGGGAGCATTCTAACTTGTGCTGGCTGGAATGGTCTGCTAAAGACTGCTCTGCCAGCTTACGTGGGCCACAACACACTTGAGTCTCCAACTGTCCTCAGAATGCCTCTACACTGTGTGGACCAGGAGCAAATAACACCGAGAGAGTCTGATGTGTCAGCTTTATGCATGGGAATCCCAGCTAGCTCTTTAAGCCATCTTAACATCCCCTTTGGACTGGAGCAGCCAGTGAGGATGGAGCAGGAGCTGGGATTTGGCCCTGCAATAAAAGTTCCAATAGAATGCTGACATGGCTTTCTCAAGTGGACATTTTCAGTGAAATGACTGGGAATCACGAATAGATTGGATGCCTTTGTGGTCATGGGCCAGTGCTGTCCTCAATCCTCTTTGGCCTAAACAGAGTTTCAAACATGAAGCAGAGAGTCAGGGGTTCATGAATACTGGGTAAGGTAGAAAGAGGCATTTCATAGGGTTTTTTTTTTTTATCCCTTTAGCCTCTTCTTAGCAGGCAGTCTGTTGCATTATATTTTGGAGATTTCACTATTCGATTCATAGAACAGATGAGTCAACTCCAGACTTTGTGTTTTTGGCTGTCTTTTATGTAGAATCCTGGGCTGCTAGGGAAGACAACAATCAGTATTTTGTATTTTATTAATTGGTTGCTTTTAGACATAGATATTTCTGGCTTAAAATAGTTCTGTTGTTTGCAGTATTATAAGGGTTGGGTTGCTTGGAGTGTAAATGCTCTGTTACAGCAGTTGCAGTGCAATACTGTGGGGGAGAACTCACTAAACTGACAACAAGGTACATCCACAGACCATTTCAACAGAATATGCATCATAGACACAAATGTTTGTGTGCTTTACTGTTCAAACTGTCTGAGTTTACCAGCCAATTTTGGCCTTTTGCTGTGAACTCAGTGTGAAGTCACTCTCACTCTTTTCATGCAGGATAACCTGCTGCAGAAATAAGATTAGTAGGAGACTATTATATCACTCCTTTTGCACATCACCTGCAGAAATGATTTCATATTGTCTCTCTGGGCCAAATTCTGCCCTTAGCTGCACCTGTTCAATCCCACTGAAGTCAACAGGGTGACACGTGGAACTGAGAGCCAATTTTTGCCCTGTATGTCTGTTGCTTTTGTAAACCAAGTGATCTTGGAACATTAGAAGCTGGTTCTCTGGACAAATGTCTTTTCCCTCCTTAAAGTTTTATCTTCATGAATGTGCTTTGGTTAATGATTCTTGTGCTTTATTGACTGGTATTTACTTTAGTTATCCATTCATAGATTTCACAGTCCTTTTTTGTTGTTGGGGGTTGTTGGGTTTTTTGGATGGAGGGAGATCTAGGGTTCTTTCTATAAGTAATTAAGCCATATGAACAACAGAAAGATAACTTTATTCCTCAGCAGAAAGCTGTTAAAACACAGATAACTTCAAACCTCTGTTTTCAAAACAAATCCTTGCTGACCTGTTAGCTCCTGACCAATTCCTAATAAAGCCAAGCTGTAGACTGCCTTCAGCTCTGTTTACATAGAGGCCTATTTTCATGGTACAAATGAAAAGAAAAACAAAGTGAGCAGGATACAAAGAGAAATAGTTGTTTAGCTCCACTTTGGCACTTCCAGCTCAGATTAAGCCTTGAAGTGATCTTACTTCACAGAACTTGATGCAAACCAAGAGAACACAGGGTAGCAAGAGCCTCCCATCTGCTGTAGAAACCCACAATAAATCCAGCTGGGTGAAGAATAACATAATTTAATTGCCATGAATCTGCAAAGTAGAACAGGTAAAAGTTTAGTGCCGATGTTGAGTTCTCCCTTTCTCCACAAATAGTCTTGTTGACCTCTCTTGGACAATTTCCCTGGTAAGGTAGTGTACAGTGTGAAGGGGAGTAGGTTGGAATCTGGCCCCAAATATTAGCTTTTTGTCACAAAAATCATGGTCATGACAAAAAAAAATAATTTAATTCAAAGTTCTGGTCTTTGTCCCTGTCTCCTCCATGAAAATATACTAAAGTGTACTGATGTGTCCAGTGGAGTATCAAGCTTTTAAATAAGTAATTCAGCATTTTTAAGAGGCACTAAACAATTTTATTGTAAAATAAATAATTATTTGATTTTTCTTCATTTCCAGTGACAAACATAAATATTTTATTCCCTCATTTCCTTTTTAAAGATATATATTTTTCATCTTCTTGCCATGACAATCAGACTTAATAATGATAAATAAATAGTTGCCTGATCAGTCTTTAAATCTCTGTCTGATCAAAATGGGTGAGAGAGAATTGCTGTCCCCTTGTGGCCTGATTTTGCTGCACCGAATTCCTGAATCTTTACCGGGTGACCACTTCAGTCCCTTACTTCCATAAGTACAAATCTCACCTACAAAATATAAACTCATAGATTATAAGGCTCAAATAGACCATTATAATAATCTAGTCTGACTTCCTCCGGGCAGAAATCTCATCCGGCAATATCTGCATCAATACCATAATTTCTGGTTGAGTCTGAGCATACCTTTTAGAAACACATTTGGTCTTCATTTAAAGACTTCAAGTGGTGGAGACTCCATCAGAGACCTAGGTAAGCTGTCCCAATGATTAATTACCCTCACTATTTTTTTTAAAAAATTACGCTTTATTGCTAGTCTGAATTTGTCTAGTTTCAGCTTTCAGCATTGGTTCTCATTATGCCTTTTTTTGGTAGATTAAAGAGCCATCTATTATCAGGAATCTCTTCCCCATGTAGGTGCTTGTTGATGTGATTAAGTCACCTCTTATTCTTCTGTTGGATAAACTATATAAATTGAGCTTCTTAAGTCTCTCACTGTAAGACAGGTTTTCCAGATCTCAAATAATTCCTTTAGCTTTTTTCTGAACCCTTTCAAATTTTCAATGTCCTTTTTGCTGGTGGGGGCACCAGAACTGGTCACAGTATTTCAGTAATGGTCTCACTAACCCCGTGTACAGAGCCAATGAAATGTCCTCCTCCTATCTTATATATCCTCTGCCTTCCTCACAGCACCTTGCCCATGGGACCAGGTGAGGAGGTACAGGGTATGGGGTGGGATGGACAGAGTGGATCACAAGGTGCTGCTGGGGGTCTCTCAGACTGCGATTCAGAAAGGCTAGTGGGGGGAATAGACTCGGGTGGGGGTACAGGAGCTAGTGGGGTGACAGCATTGAGCCAGGGGCTGAATGGGAATGGGGGTGCAGGGCCACATGGGGAGGAGGGGAGAGGGGTGCAGGGGCACATGGGGATGGGCAGGGGTGATGCAGGGACACATGGGGACGGGGCAGATGTGCCTGACTGAATGAGAGATGCTACGGGTCAGCCAGGGTCTGCATGGGGGAGGCTCACCAACTCCTGATAATCACTCCCCCACAAAAAACAACCTGTTCCATACTTCTGCCACCCACAGTCAGCATCCCTTCAGGTTCACTCCCAGGCTCCTTCCTAGCAATTACTTCCTTCTCCATCAGCTCCTCCGTTACCCCTGACTCCCCCAAGCCTTTGCACTGCTTCTGAGGGGTGCTAGAAATACATTTCTATATTGCAGTTTAAATGAATTATTACTCAAAGTTCTGTATTGATATGCCTAGTAAGGAATCTATTTGTCAAAAAACATTTCCTGAATCTTTTTTGAAGTCTGTATTGTTACAGACATAGTTGCTGACAGATATTTTGAAATAAATAATCAAGATAACTGAAACTGGCATGATTATATTGTGTTGTTTTTCACATATACAATAGCCAGAATTTTGCAGAATTTTAAAAGTTTGTTCATGGAATTTTTAATTTTTCAGTGCAGAATTCCCCCAACATTATCTTATGTATCCAGGGGTCACACTTGCCCTTGTAGTTACAATGTTGCACTGAGAGTTCATGTTCAGCAGTCTTTTCCAGTGTTTATATATATAGATATATATAGTGACATGACCAACAGCAAGCCCTTCTAAACTCTCTAAACTTAAAGTTATGCTCAGAGGGTCCAAATTCTGAAGCCCTTATTTGGTTTTGTAATTTGTTCTTTGTAAGGTAAAATGTCCATTAGCTTTAATGAGTGTTTTGCCTATCTCGGTACTTATCCAGTCCTCATTGCCAGAGAACCTACGTGCCTCACAATCGTTAATGGATTTTTATCCTCACAACACCCCTGTATTATCCCCATTTTACAGATGGGGAACTGAGGCACAAAATAGATTAAGTGACTTGCCAAGGGTCACACAAGAAGTCTGCAGTTGAACCATAAATTGAGTCCCAGTCTATCCATTAGGCCAGTGTTTCTCAACAACCGGCGCTGGTCCCTGAGATCTCCCTATCACCATTTAGGAAGTTAGCAAGCTGGACCCTGGTATGAAAAAGGTCGAGAAACACTGCACTAAACCATCTTTCTGATGAGGAGTAGAGACTTCATGTCTTATCCCCTGATGAAATATCTTCAGCATGATCTCATTCTAAATATGCTTTTCTTTTAATAAGTGTGTGTATGTGGTGAGGCCCAGAATGGATTAGTGACTGCAACGAACAGGAAGGAGGTGGAGCGCTGAGCAGAACAACAATACTTTGTGTGCTTCAAAGCAAAAGGAATCCTGTGAACATGAGTCAAATAGTGCAACAGAAGATCTGAATTCCTTGTCACAAATAACAGGATAGTGCTGTTGCTATACATGGCTATTGTCCTCATAGTCCTATATTTCACCTTAAGTAGATGACTGATAAAAAGCATATGTTAGAGCTGTTTCTTGTTGTTTGTTTTTCTTTTCTTTTGTTTTTGTAGCATGACTAGTAATTAATGGTGAGGGAACATACTTTTATCAAGCAACAAATGTCCATGCAAGCGAACTGTGTGCTCATGAGAATCTCCCCAATTCTTCTGTTGCTCGCTGCAGTTCAGTCATGGCATTCCCTAGCTGTTGTCATGTTAGTGATGATTGCCACCCACCTCTTCAGTTTCTTGCCTCTTTCAGAATGATATAATACAGTAGGGGAGATTTTTATTTCCTCTTTTATCCTTCTAACTGTTAAATGCCCTTTTGTCTAATCTTGCCCAATCCTATGCATCTAGTACATTTGGAAGGTCATTTTTAACGGAGGTTTCCCAAACTTCAACTAACCATGTTTTGCTTCTTTAGAAAATATCTGACCTAAATGACTGTCTTTAGTCTAAGAAATGTGCCCAATTCAACAGCATGTCTCCATCCTTCAAAAATTCTAGTAATCAGTCATACAGTTAGGGCTAAATTCTGGGTTGTCCTGCACATGTGTTCTTCTTTCCTATCTCCCTTCAACAGTGTGTTCATGCAAAGCATAGGCACGGGTGCTACCTAAGCACTGTTGTTCACTTATTGAAGCTTCATGCTGTAATGAATGTGTGGTTAGATGGGTTAGAGACATGGACCTGGTACAGTCCCTTCTGCATACTTGCCAGGATAAAGAGCCATTGCTAAAAACATATATGCACTCAGGTGCTCAGTGGGTTTCAAACCTGGAACCTTCAGCATCAAAAGCAAAATCTCACCTACTGTTGATGCTAAAGGACTAACTACTTTAGCTGTTGTTAAACAACAGGGTTATCCTCACTGGAAGTGGCTAATGAAGGGGGGCGATGTTCATACATGCTACACGAGCATATTACTCTGGCTTCTGGCAGGCAGGCTGTGATGGAATATGGGCTACTTCTTTTGGCAGTAAATACAAGGAGTCTTCTGCAGTATGGATCCGTAAGTGTCCCAGTGGAATTCTGCCTTAGTGCGCCTCCATTACAATTTATCCCACCTGGTTTACTTCACTCTTTTCTCTCGTTGTCCTGGACTTTGATGTATTATTTGTATTCCAGTAGCGCTCAAGTGCCCTGTTGTGATGGGAACTGTGCAAAAACAGAGAGAAACATCGTTGCTCCCCACAGAGTTTACAATTTAATTTAAGACAAGACTCAACAATGGATGTAGCAAGGGATCAAAGTGGATTGGGGGAGGATGAGGCTAACAATGATAACAACATGTTTAGATCAGCTGGGTGGACAATAAATTAGTAGGTCTTTAAAAAAAATCATAAATACGTAAACAAGAAATATCAATGTCCATTTTTCTTAAAGCCACCAGACTAGTCATTATCAACTGGTAGTTCTCATAGTAGAAGTCTGTCTTGAGGGACTTGAAAGGGGACGTGAGGTGTGGCTTTATGAACTAGTTTGGTGAGGGTGTAACCCACACATCTGCTGGGTGTGGTGTTCTGTCCCATCCAGTGGCACCGAGACCACTTAGAGAGAGATATAAAATGAGTCTGCTCTACAGCCTTAGCTAAAAGCCAGTAGGCTTTTAGCTCATGCTTTGAGGTTCCAGGTTTGACCCCGCCCACTGACGATGACTGTGGGGGCCGTGGGGTCTGTCGGCGTTACAAGGGCATTCTACGTGGTAAGGGGAAGCAGAGAAGAAAGTTGGGAGTGGCTTGTAGGAGCAGTGGACAAACAAACAGTGTCGGCAGAACAGAGGTTACTGGGGGGAAGGGAAAGGATAATGTGATAAAATCCAATAGCAAGTAGGCAACGAGAAGCTAAGTCATGAAGGCCCTTAATGCTAATTTTAGTAACAGTAAGTCCTCTCTGAAACCCACCAACGAGACTGACTACATAAAGAAATATAGCAGGCCAATTAACAGAAGTTTCCAGATCACAGGCCCTGGTTCTCATGGGGGACTTCAATCTCTCTGACATCTCTCTGGGAGAGCAATACAGCAGTGCACAGACAATCCAGGACATTTTTGGAGAGTGTTGGGGACAACTTCCTGGTGCAAGTGCTGAAGAAACCAACTAGGGGCCGTGCTCCTCTTGACCTGCTGCTCACAAAAAGGGAAGAATTGGTAGGGGAAGTAGAAGTGGGTGGCAACCTGGGCAGCAGTGATCATGTGATGGTCAGTTCAGGATCCTGACAAAAGGAGGAAAGGAGAGTAGCAGAATATGGACCCCGGACTTCAGAAAAGCAGACTTTGACTCCTTCAGAGAGCTGATGGGCAGGATCCCCTGGGAGGCTAATTTGAGGGGGAAAGGAGTCCAGGAGAGCTGGCTGTATTTTAAAGAAGCCTTATTGAGGGTGCAGGAACAAACCATCCCAATATGCAGAAAGAATAGCAAATATGGGAGGCGACCAGTTTGGCTTAACAGAGAAATCTTCAGAGTGCTTAAACACAAAAAGGAAGCTTACAAGAAGTGGAAACTTGGACAGATGACTAGAAAGGAATATAAAAATATTGCTCAAGCATGCCGGGGTGTAATCAGGAAGGCCAAAGCACAATTGGAGTTGCAGCTAGCAAGGGATGTCAAGGGTAACAAGAAAGGTTTCTACAGGTATGTTAGCAACAAGAAGAGGTCAGGGAAAGTGTGGGACCTTTACTGAATGGGGGAGGCAACCTAGTGATAGATTATGTGGAAAAAGCTGAAGTACTCAATGCCTTTTTTTGCCTCGGTTTTCACAGACAAGGTTAGCTCCCAGACTGCTGCACAGGGCAGCACAGTATGGGGAGGAGGTGAGCAGCTCTCAGTGGTGAAAGAATAGGTTAAGGACTATTTAGAAAAGCTGGACATGCACAAGTCCATGGGGCTGGATGCAGTGCATCCAAGGGTGCTGAGGGAGTTGACTGATATGATAGTGCAGCCATTGGCCAATATCTTTGAAAACTCGTGGCGATTTGGGGGAGGTTCCGTATGATATAAAAGGCAAATATAGTGCCCATCTTTAAAAAAGGGAAGAAGGAGGATCTGGGGAACTACAGACCGGTCAGCCTCACCTCAGTCCCTGGAAAAATCATGGAGCAGGTCCTCAAGGAATCCATTTTGAAGCACTTGGAAGAGAGGAAGGTGATCAGGAATAGTCAATATGGATTCACCAAAGGCAAGTCATGCCTGACCAACCTGATTGCCTTCTATGATGAGATAACTGGCTCTATCGATATGGGGAAAGCAGTGGACGTGATATACCTTGACTTTAGCAAAGCTTTTGATACGATCTCCCACAGTATTCTTGCCAGCAAGTTAAAAATGTATGGATTGGATGAATGGACTATAAGGTGGATAGAAAGCTGGCTAGATCGTCGGACTCAGTGAGTAGTGATCAATGGCTCGATGTCTAGTTGGCAGCTGGTATCAAGCGGAGTGTCCCAGGGGTCTGTCCTGGGGCCAGTTTTGTTCAACATCTTCATTAATGATCTGGATGATGGGATGGATTTCACCCTAAGCAAGTTCGCGGGTTACACGAAGATGGGGAGAGAGGTCGATGCACTGGAGGGTAGGGATAGGGTCCAGAGTGACCTAGACAAATTGGAGGATTGGGCCAAAGAAATCTGATGAGATTCAACAAGGACAAAGGCAGAGTCCTGCACTTAGGACGGAAGAATCCCATGCACAACTACAGGCTGGGGACCAACTGTCTAAGCGGTAGTTCTGCAGGAAAGGATCTGGGGATTACAGTGGATGAGAAGTTGGATACAAGTCAACAGTGTGCCCTTGCTGCCAAGAAGGCTAACAGCATATTGGGCTGCATTAGTAGGAGCGTGGCCAGCAGATCGAGGGAAGTGATTATTCCCCTCTATTCAGCACTGGTGAGGCCACATCTGGAGTATTGCATCCAGTTTTGGGCCCCCCACTATAGAAAGGATTTGGACAAATTGGAGAGAGTCCAACAGAGGGCAACAAAAATGATTAGGGGGCTGAGGCACATGACTTATGAGGAGAGGCTGAGGGAACTGGCCTTATTTAGTCTGCAGAAAAGAAGAGTGAGGGGGGATTTGGTAACAGCCTTCAACTACCTGTAGTGGGGTTCCAAAGAGGATGGAGCTAGGCTGTTCTCAATGGTGGCAGATGACAGAACAAGGAGCAATGGTCTCAAGTTGTAGTGGAGGAGGTCTAGGTTGGATATTAGGAAAAACTATTTCACTGGGAGGGTGGAGAA